>NC_140607.1:35781241-36381241 GCF_057381915.1 Diplotaxodon limnothrissa
TAGTGCCTCTCATAGGGGCCTTACTACCACTTGCAGGTACAATCAGAGCTAAGTTAATTGGCTTTGCTAATGCCAACAGGCTGATTCATTGAACGCAACGGGAGAAAGACTACTGAATAACTTCCAGTTAATACGTTTGTTTTCTTACCGGGTTTTGGTTAATGTCTGTGGAGCTCTCATTTCATGAGAAGAAACATTAGGATTAAAGGAAAGCAAAATGGATCTGCAAGCTGTTACAGCGTCTTCTGCAGCTTGAAGCTGACAGGGAAAGTGATTCCCGCTGACTCGAGATGCAATCAGAGAAATTGATCGTGAGTACGACTGCAGACTGAAGAACCCGAGACGGTGTTTTATTGCACAGAGTGGCCTCGACACCAGGCTATTCCTTTACAGCTGCCTCTTTATTAGAGGCTTAAAAACCTCCTCCTCTCACCTAAAAACCAAAAGGGTATAAGCTTTTTCTTTATTTCTTTAAATTTTTTCTACCCCCACTCCATCAATTTTCTACTGCTTATCCAGCTTAGCAGTCCAACGAGTGATGCAGATGCCTCACTGTCCAATGCCACCACCTCCAGCACTTCCAGGGCGACACCAAAATGTTCCCAACTGGCAGAAAGACTTTTTCTCCCCAGCATGTCCTGTGTCTGCCCCATGCTTGCCTTCTGGTTGAACCCATAACACCTCAACATCTAAGTAAGTCCGAACCCAAGTGGCTCAGAGCTGCACGGTGCTCTGAGCCACTGCTTGTTCGAGAATGTGAATCCTGCCTGCTATTGAAAACCAGTCTAAGCATCTATTCATTATTTTTATTGTTGTCATTTTTGCTTTCTTTTTTTAAAATATGTTTTTCTTTAATTTCATTTATGTTTATCATGTGTGCTTGTGTATACTAGATGAACAGATATTACCTCACTCCATGTTGTTTTCAATGTGCCACATTTAAAAAAAAAACTGACTCAACCCAATAAAAATAGATGAAACCAGAGCAGGCCTGCAGGTGAAGGTGATAAGACCTCAGCTTTTACATATAACTACTCCTAGTTACTCAAACGCTGTCGCCGTGAGGCAGCCGTTAATAAAAATATTAACATTTTTTGTAGACTCCCATCGAGCTTTGTGAATCTTTATCGCATTTTCACTGACTGCTTCTGGGGACAACCGAGGGTTTTTGAAAGTCATTTTTAGTTCAAGTGCAGATGTTATACTGATATTACAGTTTTGTAAGTCTCTGAAGAAACATTTAAACCTTCACAGAAAGCCGTAATTAAACACCCGTGTCTTTGAGGTGGGGTAAAGTGCTTCACAGGTCACATAAAAACACACCATTGCAACATTTACTAAATGCTGTCCTCGTTGTCTGGAGGATTTTAAACGTCTTAACTAGTCCCACCGAGTAGCTGTTGCTACCCATACCTGATCCTGTGCTTATTGATGTCCTCCATTGTGAAGGAGGAGTACTCCCTCAGCTCCTGGTGCTCCTGCTGGGACTGGCTCCTGGTCAGGATGCCGTACATTGGCACCGACACCAGCTGGAGTCGAATCTGGTCATCTGGAGATGAGTCATCCTGAGGGACCAAACAGACTTTAGTGATACTGTACTTAAAATGAAAACAGCAAGTCTCACCTACAACTCTTCATTCACAAAATTATTCTGTGCTGTAAAATTTCCCTCATGTCACACACATAGGATACAATATATAAAACATTGCCTATCTTCCTCCGGTCACCCCCGGCCCTTGGATGGTGTTGCGCATCCATCCTCTGCTTATCCAATTCAGGGTACCTGGGAGGTTGGAGCGTTCCCTTCACCAATCTTTTACAGGGCTATCACATAAAGATAGACAACTATTCACACATGCTGGTAATTTAGAATCACTACCTGCTGTGATCTAACCCCATGCATGTCATTGGACGAGGAAGTTGGAGTACCTGGAGAGAACCCATACAGACATGGGTTCTCTCTAATATATCCAGGTTTGGTTTTGGGATTGGTAATTTTTTGGTAGCCTGCTAAAGAAAACTAACCTTACCTATACTGTAGGCGTCAACAAGAACTTGGCTCTGTTTATTAAATAAGGGTCACCCAGTCACATCAAAGCTGACTTGTAGCTTTAAAGGAAGACGGAGTTTACAGCTTGTTTCAGTCAGTGGATCGACTAACAGTCAGGTACATCTCAGGCCCCTGAAGATTCATATCTATATCACACATTATAAAATCATCGGGTTGTCCATCAGCATGTAGCTTTATAAAGGCTTCATATTTTAATTTCACAACAATATCATCTCATTTATTTCCACAAAACTGGGATGTTATGAGATAAATGATATAAGGCCTTCATGTTGCCTGGCAACCACTTAGCAATGAACTAAAGTGACATTTGTATAGTACAGCAAAACCTCAGCCTTGCAAGAGAGACACACAAATTGGCTGATTGTTTTTAAACTAAGAAAAACACATAAGTGTATTCTTTATTTATATATACAACAACACTCACCTATATTTTTTATTTTTCTCTATGCAACCACATCAAACCATACTGTAGCACAGGCATGTACTAGCAAGATAAATGAAGATGATTTTAAACTGTGAACGATGCAAAGTTTCTCCAATGGAGTCCAAAATAAAAATATGGAGCTGAAAATAAGCTGAATATGTCTCTCCATCATTGAGTGCATATGCCTGTCTATTCTAGGGCTGATATAGGGATGGACAGCTGGACTTTGAAAGATAGCACCAGGCCACAGAAGCAGCAAACAGGCCCGGAAAGGCCCTAAAATCATCTATTCGAACCATAGCTCGTGCAATATGCATTTGCTGGCTCATGTCTCACAGAACTGCGAGCATAGTTTTGAGTGCGTGCAATCAGCTCCGACTGCCGAGCCCAAACCAGGACGCGACACAGCCTGGGGACAGCCCATTATCAGATCCTACTGTGGATTTTCATGCATGTTTGGTGTGTTCCCTGCTGCTTGGATTTTTTAAAATCCTTCTTTAGTCATGCTTCGTGTTTCGCTTCTTTTCCACTTTCCTGCATCACCATATGTATTCTTCTCCTTTTTCTTCTTCTTCTTCTGTACACCATGTCTTTCTTTTTAATATTATATCTTTCTGAACCTGCCTGCACAACCTCTCTTTTCCACACAAGACCCCATGACACTTGCGTAATACATAAACCAAAGCTCAGCGTAATTCAAACACTAAACACTCTCACTGGCACGCAGCTCTCCTAACTCACCGTGTAAGCCAGGTGTGAGCGTCTGATGACAGTGCTGCTTTTCTCGCCCACTTCCAGCGAGAGCGTGGCGATGGGGTCCTGCTGTGGCCCGCTGCCTCCAGCGCCTAGAACCACCACCTGCACTACTGTGGCAGCCATGGAGATACCGTCGCTAACTGAGAAGGTGATGGCATCATCTTGGGTGGAGAGCCCGGAGTGGTGGTAGAGCAGGACATTGCGGGTGACGTCGCTGAAAGTGAAGGTGTCACCTGAAAAGACGGAGGAAATGTGGATGTTACAACTGTAGTTTCATGTGTTGATTTTAGTCCGCCTGCTTTTCTGTTACCTTTCCACCAGAGACGCGGTTATACAAGCAGGGAAAAAGAAGACGTGAGGACAAAAAAAACTGACAATAACTAAATTTTTGAGGCCACAAAAATATTCTTTCTTCTTAAGCGGGCGGCCAAGCTTCTGTTTCACATTAACTTTAAAGCTGGTGTGCAGTTCAACTCAAGCTGAGACTAAAGTAAAAATGACACGAGCCCTACGAGCCAGCCTCATGTGACTATGCAGTGTTAAAATCTATTAGCTGAACATCAAATGATGTGATAATTTACAGATCCATAAAAAAGTTTAAAAACTAAAATCAGACAAATAAATGTCCATCCTGTTCCTCTGGTCCCAGCAGTGTCAGTGTGTTGTACTTTACCATTAGTCATGCGAATCTTTGTGTTGCCGTCAGTCTTTATCAGCTCTCCATGGACGGGAGCTTCTACCACCTCGAACTCCAGCTCATCTGGAGCCGTGTCAACGTCGCTCACGGCCAGCTGCTGACCGCCTGCATGCGCCACAGAAATGGAGAAGAGTTAGAAGCATGAACAGCCGGCCCTCAACAAGTTCTCTTCTTAAATAGTTTTTGTACGAGCCTGTTTTTGCGTTTATATAATCTTACCGATGGCAGCTTGTCCTCTGAGGCTGACCTCCAGCAGAGGGTCCAGAACCTGAAACACCGGCGGCTGCTGGTGGTTTGTCAGCAGCAGGACGGCAAAGTCCAGCTCAGGCGTGTTGTGCTCGCCATCTGACACTGAAGCACACGCATGCAAGAAGGAGGAGAAGAAGAATATCATTAAAGCAACCACACAGATCATACATGACACAGAGGAAACACACAGACACAAATTAGTCCAAAAACAAACGCACACCTCTAACACATCACCGCTAATGAGCTTCCCAGCTTCTTTTACTTCACAAAGAAATCTTTTTAAGGAAATTTAACAACCTAAAAGTCAAGATTATAAAAATAAAGCACATCATAGAGGCTGAAGTTATTAATTAATTTTAAAAAAACAGAATCAAGCCAAAAAAGGTGTTAGAGTGTAAACTCTACTTAATGGGGCCACTTGTCGCTTTGCATTAACACATGATTTAAAATTGAAACAGCAACAAGACAACTGTCAATTTTGTCACCTGGACATAAATGAGAGGGGGAAAAAACAGCTTTATATAAAAATATATTATGATTTTATTATTTTGCTGCTCTTTTGTTTTACCTTATAACAATCTTCAATAATCTGAATTAAAAAGACAAAATTCCCGAGAGTTTTCACCACTGTGTGACTCTGATGGTGTAGCTCTTAACACATTTAATTGGCAAGTAAAAGGTTGCTGGTTTGATTCCAGCTGGAGACACAAATACCCTTCGGGTTTGTGTCAGCAAGGGTAAAACTTGAGTGGCAACAGAGATATTTTCTCTCTTCCACACATTTCTGATCATTTTAAACTCAAATTTTCTTCCTTCAGACTGAAACGTTTAGGCTTTAGATGAGTGCTGTCGTGAAAGTAAGTGAAGGGCCGCAATTGAAACGACAGTCCCACAATAGTGCTGAATTATGCTGAAGCATACATTATTATCAAGATACAAGGGGACAATTTTCTCTACCCACAGTAAGAACCAATTCATTTAGAAGCACAGGTTTGTACAGGGCTACGGAGGCATTTCAATGAAGATACAAATAAAACTACAAAACCTTTAAAACAACATTTATTTGCTGTAACTTTTAACCACAGGTAGAAATTCTTAGAATGAAGTCGCGCTTTTGTCTTTGCTGCAGTAATGATGGATCGTGGTTGAACAGGGTGAGCACTAACCATCAGTGCTTACCCTGATACGAGGCACACTCTGTGCTATAAGGAGCTGTTTTTGTTGTCTGCGTTTAAAAGCTGAACCAACATTATCATTTTAAATCATTTATTATTATAGTTCATGGTTGCATCAATGAATGAAGAAAAAATAAATGAGCACAGACACAAAGTACACGGTTAAACTGATGAACATGAATGAAGTCATCAATCTGATTCAGATTAATCCAATAATGACTGTTTATGAAGTGTTTTATGTACAGTTATTAATTTTAATGATGAATAAACTTTGATCACTTAGAGTAATTGGAATAACTGAGAGGGTGATTTCTCTGAAACACCATAAAATCGTGACACTTGATGAAAACTTATTCACACAGCTCAGCTGACTGAGAGCTGCAATATTTATAGTTTATCATAGTAAGAGTTTGTTTGCACTTACAGTGTAAGTAGAGTGACCTTTGTTTGAACTGAGTTAAACTGCAATACAGACTTATTACAATCATTTGTCTGTCAGATTCAATACAATAAAACTGGTGTTATTGCTTTTTGGAGGGCTGTTTAGTTGCTTAGCTGTTAGCTGTGCTGTAATTCACTGTAAATTAGTCTAAACTCACAAGTGGACTTCAGTGTTGTGTGTCTGTTAAGCAATTTCCTGTTTTATTTTGGAAGTCTTAGTCTGATCACACTGTTGTCTTTACTTCCTTTATGACTCTTATTTATTTATTCTATAAATTTGCAGCATCTCTGTGCTCGCTGATGCATCATCTTTCCTTCTTGTTTAGCCAAGTCTTCCAGCACTCCTGTTTTTAGTTATATTCCTCTGAGGTCACACTTGAGCTTCTCGTGTACGACCTTTCCTGGATTTTTCCCAGGAATTTTCCTTTGTTTACTCCTTGCAGATCTGTTTGGCTCGCTACCGTTCACATGTATGACCGGTGCCTGTTTTTGCACTTGTTTTAGGTATTGCTGCTTTCTTTCTCAGCCTCCAGGTCTCCTGTCATTAAAGTTAAACACCAGAACAGAAACAGCGCAGTGAGTGAAAGTTCGACTTAATGTCTCAGATTGAGAGCTGATGAATAATTTGGAACGGATTAAAGCCAGAAAACTGCCACCGTGTTTTTGTATTAAAAAATATTTAAAGAGGAAAGCAGCAAATGCATGTAATTAACAAAAGCTGATTACTAATGAAAGGTGTGCTTGTAACTAATCAGTTAACTGGCTAGTCTGCTGATTACATAATGAAGAAGACAAGAGGTATGAACCTGATAAAAAAATTTAAATGCTCAAAATTAAATATAAAAACAATATCTGAGCGCGTACAGCAGCTGTTCAGGTAAATGTAATTTATCTTCTGCGCTGCAGATCAGCAACAGTGTCCTGATAACTGCAGCTGAGCTTTGGGTAAAGGTCATTTTTTCTCTTTTAGGGACCTATAGAAGTCACTTAAGACTGAACTGGAGCAGAGCCTGAAAGCACTGTGTGCTCCCGAGGACCGACACTAAAGTGAAAAACACTTTGGTGACACCTGTAAACACAGACTGCTGTTGGGGTGGAGTTAGAAAGTGATGGCACGCTTCCAAATGTTCAGTAAGCCTTGTTTTTATCTTAAGGTTCAAGGTCAAAGTTCGAAAACAGAGAATCATAAAGGATCTGACGACTTCAGTTGAAGTGGATCAGTGTACTAATGGCAAAGGAGCGAAAGAGGAGAAGAGGATGGAGAGAAGCACTGGGTGTGAAAAGAGGAGAGATTAGAGAGGTGATGAACTTAAAAGCTGAGAGAAAGATGAATAGAACAGGAAAAACATAAGAGGTGAGGAAAAATCCAAGGGGAGGAACATTTATGGGGAAGACAAAAACCAGGAGAGGGGAAACAGGAAACAGGAGTAGGAGAGGAGCAAAACAGAGGTGAAATTCAGAGAGAAGAATCTAAAATGTACGGTGGAAAAGAGGGAAAAGGAGAACTTTAGGACTGAAAAGGGAAAGCGATATAATTAAGAAAGGAACTGAAATAAAAGTGGAAATGAGAGAGAAACGAATAAAAGGAGACACAGGGGGAGAGAGAAGAAGGATAGGTGGAGAAAAGTTGAAGGAGGTGAAGAAGGGAAGATAAAAAAGAAGGAATTGATAGCAGAGGGGAGAAGACGGGAGGAGAAAATGGAGTGTGGAGGAGGAGGTGAGGATTGAGAGATTTACAATGAAAAAGATGAGAAAGGAGAGGACTGGGTGAGGAGGAGACAAACTGCCTCTCTTTTGTCTTCTTCCTCCTCTTACTTTTTAAATTCAGCGAGATGAAGTATTTACCTGTGAAATAAACGCTCAGCGACTCCGGCAGGCCTGTTGGGGTTAAAAACAGAAAGGAGTTACAGCCAGGAAGCGATAAAAGTAAAAAACAGAGGATTCATGCAGAGGTGACGGTGTTTCACTAAAGAGAAAAGCCCATACTGTATAAACTCAGAGGCAATGAGGATGATTTACTGATGCAAAGCTTCCACTGGAGCTCCATAAACCCAGATTAAGAAAATAAAAGTATGCTTTGATCTCGGATTATGGAAGATCTTTTTAAACGGAGGTCTGTGCTTCTGGAAACGTCTTAGCGTCCTCTGATAGTTTTCGAAATGCTAAAACTCTGCTCTTCCTTGTCCAACCCATCAACCTCTTCAATTACTAACCATGCAAGGCTAATTTTATTGTTAAAAGCTTTGCAAGAAAAAAGGTGATCATGAGTGGCAATAAAAGACAGAAACACTAAAGACTCAAACTTTAATAATGATTAACATGTAATACTGTAATATAAACGTTCAGTTAGGACCATTTGTTTTGGGACAAGCAATCAATATGTGATTGAAGTTTGAGGAGTTTAACAATTTTTACACACAGTCTCCCATTTTCAGAAGCTCAGATGTAATTAGACAAACTATTAAAGCCATGTAAGGCTTTAAAAGCTGTTAGGATATCTGTTTTTACATCTAACAGTTAGCTAGTGTAGACGAGGTCCACTCTGAGTGGGGTAAAGTCACAATTTGGTGTAAAAAGGTGTAATATAATTAGAGATTAAAATCTCAAATTAATGACCAGAAAGTGGACTGTCATGAGGGGTTTTAAAGGCATGATTTTAGCCCAGAGTGACCCTTTTATCAGAAGCATCCAGGTGAAAAGGACAGAGTTGTTTTTTAAAACAAGTCAAAAACACTCAGACTTGACACTGACTGTTTACTGATAGCACCTGTGTGACCCTCAGGCTCTGCAGTCGGCCTGATACGACGTGTGGATGCTGCTAATGGCAAATGATTATTGAACCGTGGTGCAAATGGTGTCTGTCAGTGGATAAGACTATTCAAACCCTTTGTTTTAGTTTGGGGACCACTGGTTTAAACAAAAACAAGGACAACAATCAAAGAGGTAAAACAGTGTAATTCAGTGACAGGTCTCTGAACTAAGTACATCTGGCTGATCTGGTGCATAAAGGAGCTGGAGGTGAAGTGTGAGTAACATCTTACCGGTGAAGGAGTACTGGTAGAGCTCCTGGAGGTGTGATGGAGCCTGCGGTGGTCTGTAGATGATCTTGCCGTTATTCACATCAGCCTGAGTGAAATGTTGCACGTGTGTGTATGGCCTGTCCCGATGCTCGATGGTCCCTGGAAACAAAAAATCAGCACATGATGAGATTTTGTTTGAGCGTGTAGCAAGTGAAACAGAACAGAGAGCTGACCGGGTCACTAAAGATGCTGAGAATAAGGCTGGAAGTAAGATGTTAAAGGCCAAGCAGAAAAACAAAACGTTAATATCGGAAATAAAGAAATGCAGGATGTGAGGTCACAGGGGCTGAGCAAAGATGCTGTGACGTCCCTCTCGCCAGTTCATCTCTGCCAGCGCCTCTCAGAGGACACTGAGATGTTCCCAAGCCTGTGTTCCCGCCCCGGGGTCTCCTCCCAGCCGGACATGCCCCAAATACCTCAGATACGAGGTACCCAGGAGGTTTTTGCACATTGGAGTCTGAGGCAACATTTAAACAAGACTTTGTTAGAAGGCTGTTAGCTACCTTGTAGTAAAGGAAAGCTGCATGCCATGCTTTAATTAAAACAATAAGGATGCTAATTTCTCCCAAACAGCTCTTCCCTCTGAAAATGTTTGGTGAAATCCTTTAACTTCCAACTTTATTCTTACAGAAAACCGGAAACTTCAAACTTATTTTGACCAATATATTGTCATTTAACTAAAAAGAACTAAAACTTTCAGGGTTTTAAAAAAAAAACTAAAAATCCTGAAAAACATTCCCACAAAAACAGAAGTTTTCCTCCTCCTTCTGTTTGGCGCCGTTCAAAAAGTCTACACACAAATTTATCAGTCCATTAGCTGATGAATATGACCCATTGTAAATCGCTTTTCTCTTTCATTAGACAGAGAGCTGAAAATGATGCAGCACTCTGACAGATGGTCCAGCGATGAAATGAATGTCTGAACGGCACATTAAATTCTGCAAAAATGAAAGCAATGCTCATCCTTATACACGGAAAGACGATAATGAAATTATTTTGGAGGGCGGCGACGCTACTGAAGCAGACTTGGAAGCAGAAGGTTGGTAGTTTCTGCGACTCCAAGCTGGGAAAAGCCAAACTCTTGAGCCAGTCATTACAGCTAAGTGCTCTGCAGAACATGATCCCCCTTCCTAAACTTTGTAGTCTCACTTTATTTTATTATACACTAATAAAATGTAACAAGGTGCACTTTATATGCTCTTTATTAGAATGGCCTCATAAGGCTCTTTACACATAAATTATGATCTAATACACTGCTGTTCATTCTAAAGTATACAACACTTGTGCTGTAACACACTAAATTATATCTGGATTAGCCTTTAAAATAGTGAGTTAAACACTGAGGTTGGTGGGTAACACATTCAATAAGCCTTTACACAGTTGGTTCACTTGGTGAAACTGAAATGAGGCCACTTAAACCACATCAGGTCATATGACCACAGATCCAGGTGTGATATAAATGATATGGCTGCAGTGCGAGTATGTGTTGATGTACTGGTCCATGTACACTGCAACGCTCGCCTACTGTTGCGAGCTGGGAACAAAACCAAGACTGCTGGTAGAGATCAGAGCTGCTGCTCCACATCGAAAACAGCCAGCTGAGGTGGTTCAGGTGGTCCAGCCTCTTGGATGAGGTGCTTCAGGCAACGGAGAGATTGCATCTCTCAGCTGGCTGGATATCCCCCCGAGCAGCTAGAGGAGGTGCCTGGTGAGAGGGAGGTGCGGGCATCTCTGCTTTGACTGCTATCCCTGCAAACTGATCCGGATAATTGGCAGAAAATGGGATTGGAAGGATGCCACTATCCAAAGCTAAAACCACTCTAGGGAAAATGACTTTCTTGGAGACTAATTTGGACACATTACAAGAGAAGCGTGTCGTAACATGATGTGCATGTACTTTGTTCCTATTTTCCCCCGTTCCTCGTTATTAAACACAACATGAAATAAAGGTCAACATTTTAAAGGAATATTTTGGGTGACAAGTCTTAAAAAAACATGATCAGTTGTATATTTTAACCTACTTCTTTGATCAAACGACAAATTAACCGTGTGATAAACAAACAAGGATGTGATGTCCTGATAGTCTCCCCAGAGTAACTTCCACTGAGCACTACGAGGTCTCAACCTGCAGGAAAGTAACGTTTTCTTCTATCAAGGTACAAATAACTCTGTAACAACCTCATGCATTATGCACCAATAATAAAATGTGACAACATTTCAACTCCTCAGCAAATATTTGATGCCTCTGCAAACAAGAAATTAACAAGAAGTAATGGCTTACTCAGAAAGAACAAGACAAGATTGTCTGCAGTGCTCTGTTATCCTCTAATACCAAAAGATGTGACTGTACTTAGCCCTCATTTTAGATAATGTAAGACTTCCAGACAAGTATAAAACTCCTGGTCTCTGTACCTATTTGCAGATCTCAGGTAAAAACTCTGAGCCTTGGTGCTTCCTCTCATGATTTGCTGTAGTTTTCTGTCCATTCTCACAGCTGCTTTACATTTTTGGTTTATTCTCATCAATACTAAATTTCATTTTTTGTGGTTTTGGTCATCACATTTCTGTTTTGCAGGCTCGTGTTTTGATTCATTGTTATTCTAGTATTCTGAGCTTTAGTGGGCCTGGATTATGAAGTTCTGCTTCATGTGTTGGGGTAGTTGTGAATTCTTCAATTTCTGCATTCTCCCCCTCAGTTAGTTCGTTTATATTTCCGTGTCTTTTTTGTTTCAGTTGGGGTCGTAGCTCTCTTCCTGTTTTATTCGGACAGCTAGTTTCCTCTTGTGTTAATTTGGGTTTTCATTTGTGTCCTGATTGTTTGTGCCTGTGTCTCATTCCCCAGCTGTGGTTATCACTAATCAGCCTTCTGTGTGCATACACAGTCCAGGCTTCCCAGTATGCTTTGCTAAGGAACCTTTTACTCTGTGTCTCTCTGTGCATTTCACGTGTGTTTGGTTATGTTTTTGCAGCCTCTGTAAATTGGCTCATTTTCTGTGACACATAATTTGGTCTAATCATGTCTAATTTTGATATGACAGCACTACCATGTGGATTATGTGTCTGACCAAAATTTGGCTGTAAGGTGTCTATCTCCAGTCGAATATGGCACAGAGCAGTTCATCTCTATTTGCATTTTTCCACAGATGTTCTGGATGCAAAGAGTTTTCCAGTTTTATAACAACCCCCCCAAAAAAACAGGAAGAAACCTTTGCCTCATTGCACCGCTCCATCCCACCAAATTGTGGATTAACAGCACCCGACTTGTGACTATTTAAGTGATAATTAATGAGAAACAGTATAACTTCTTGACACTTTAACTTCTCCCTCTCCAGCTCTGAGCTGAAAATCAAACATGAACTCAGAAACTTACCCACTGTATCTAGTTATAAGGCTCCTACCCCCTGACAGGAGTTAGATTTTAATCCTGTTAATCTTTTCCACATTATGAGGGAAAAGCTGCACGAGTGTGTGCGTGTGTGGCTGACCTTGTCCCGATGGTAGAGGTTTGGTGATACTGTAGACGAGCTTCTCGCTGGGAGTCTCAGAGTCGACGAAGGACAGCGCTGAAGGCGTTATCTCTGTCACCTGAGCCTCCAGAGCCTACACACACACACACACACACACACACACACACACACACACACACACACACACATTAAGGTGAGAAACGAGGTAAGCTTCTATATCCTCTATTTCTAGGCAGAAATCACCAGAAAACAACCACAAACATAAGGAGTCTCTTTAGGATCGAAAGCATTTCACCAGGAAAAAAACTAAAAAAGTTGTAAGATGCAAGAAAAAAACTTTTGGCTGCTCCCTTTTCACAGTGAAACTCAAAAATGTGTCAAAACAAACCCACTAATACAGGATAATGTCACCAAAGCCACTTCACAATTAAAAAAAACCCCCAAATTATTCAGAGGAATACTTAAAAAACAAATTGTAATTGTAACTAATTGTTGTGTGACTCACAGGACAACCTGGATGTGTGTAGTCGTTTTGGTGACACTGCACTCTGTTAGTGGGAATTCTTGGACTAATTTGTAAGTTTCTTCTTATAAATTTGTGTTTTTCTCTCCTCATAAATAAAATCAATCTTAAATATTGATGTTACGTTTTTTTGGATTTGCACTTTACAGATATTCCCCACATGCTCGTCTCTATCGTCTCACACCCTGATGGAGGACGACTCCATCGTGGACTTACACCAACTCGCCACAATGAAAGCGAGTTGGTGATTTGATGTTGTGGCTGAAATAATGTGGTTGAAAAGAGCGCTGTTGGTGTTTAGAAATGATTTGTATGATTTATTGGTTCCAGAAGTTGAAATATGTGAATTCATTCCATTTATCATAAATCATTTTTTTTCTCATTTTCTCAACCTCACTGTGATCTTTTCTCTTGTAAATTTATGAGCTCCTTTCTTTAAAATTTCTGAAGTTTTCTCTTACAAATGTACAAGAAAAAACCTCACATATTTATGAGTTTTATTCTCTTAAATTTCCTGTCATTTTTCCCCTCACAAATTTATTACTTTAATCTCAAAATCTGAAGGTTTTTTCCCTCCAAAAACTACAAGCACTCCCCAGACCACTTACATTTTCTTATTACCTTCAAAAGCTCTAATATGCCGTCCGAGTCGCTAATTCTTGCAGCCACTCTAATGTCTCCTTTTTTAATCAACGCTGTGTCGAGTACGAGACTTTATAAATGAACTTTACACAGTCGAGTTTTAAACATGGATTTTGCTGAATTATCTCCCCAGTCAACCTTTCTGTAGCTGAACCTACATCCAATGAACAATATACAGCAGATTGCACATTTATTTATGTATAAATGGTCAAGGTCACTCAGCTCAGTGGAATGAGAAACAGATTTCAGGGTGAAAGGTCACCAGTCTCTCTGGTCGCTAAGCATCTTCTCATAAGTTTCTTAATCTTCTCAAAAGCAACATTTTTGGGGGGTTTGTTTAACAGGAAAACATACAGAAAGGATGTCAGGGCGATGTCTGAGGACGTGCTGCTGACAGAAACTTCAGACTAGAAACCAAAAAAGATCAGCTGATGGTTATTCACAGTCAAAACTATTGCTGAGTTTTCACAAATAATCATGTAGTTTAGTGCAAAATAAGGAAAAAATGTATTTTACTGTTGCAGCAGTCAAAACAGTGAACAATAAAATAAAATGGCTTAAGAGGTGAAAATCTAAATGTGACATTTTCATGTAAAAAGCAGAATATAATACAATAAATGGGTCTACAGAGTAAATTAAAAAAAGAATGTGCATTATAGTAGCTGTATAATTGACAATAACAACATCATCTGTTGTTGAAGCCATTGTTTTCTAAGACTTTCATACAGCATGTCATGGCTTCCACCATGGTGTCTTTTTGCGTGTTTTCCTCTCACCGTGATCTGTAGGTCGCAGTCGGGGGCCAGCTGTGGGAATCCTGGGATCTGAGGCATGACTCCTATGGTGAAGGTCTGAGCATCGCTCTGAACGACTGGTTCTGCCTCTGTGGAAACCTGCACAGACAAACAGGTACACAGCCTCCTATATGAGCCGCATCTTCAACAAACTCCATCCACCTCAGCATCCTTAGTCTGCCTCTGCTCACTGTAAGGCTTGAAAAGCCTTAAGTCTCAATCTGCAGCATACCAGCTGAAACAATGTCTTGTTTTTCCACTGCAAAGGCATATTATAATTAATTTCTGAGTGACACAGCTGATGACATACTGAGAACCACCAGAAGTAAGACACAACCGCTTTGATGAAAACAAGCTGCAGTCTAATAACTGAACAGGAACATAAAGTGAGCCTGGCATCAGGCTGCACTGCAGGAACGAGCCACAGAGACTCAGTGTGCTTCTTTTCATAAATCACTGCCTACACCGTGAGAATATTAAAAAAGAGACGTCGATCTGAGTAAAATTCAGCTCGAGTTTTCGTTTTTCTTTCAGCATTGGAGCAGTTATTACTCTGAAGCCACACCACTGCTGTTTGCTCTTAAACGATGTTCTGAAATCCACACTAAACGTGTTTCAAGACTTTTAAAAAAAGGACGCAGATGGAGCCTCTGAGGGTTTTTGTTAAGGAGCAGCAGTGGACAGCTGTTCTGTTTCTCAACGTATGCTTCAGGCTGATGTGTCTGTGAAGTAAAAACTTAAAGTAATCACTTACAAATTAAAAATAATTTGTCATCTCTCATACTGAAAAACTGTGGAAATGTCACCTCACGTGCAGTTACTGTTTGTGTTGCAAGGAAAATATTCAGTGGGTAAAATAATAACTTGGAATAACACCCGTATATCACAGACTTTATAAAACAGTCAAAGAAGCCTGTAACCAAATCTGAGGGAAAATCCTGAAATGCTGAAGATGGAGGTCGTTCCACGTCTGAGAGCCAATCAGCAGCTGAACCAAGAAACGTAGGAGCCAATCATGTTGTTGCATTGATGAATACAAACTTTAGAACTTCAGGCTAAAGATCTGGTTTAGGATGTGTGATGTCAGAGATATTTACTCTGTGGTGTAGTAAGTGTACTTGTAATTACATTTGCACTTATTTGACTTTTGTATAATTTTTTTTCGGCTAAGCAAAATGAAAAGTGGTTCAGCATTACTGTCTGTGTTTCAGTGATTTTGTTTCTGCGTTTGCATTTTAGTTCTAAAGAGATATTTGATGTTTGTTTAATATGTTATATGTTAACATTTTAATCTATGCTTTGGTGATTTTGCATCCTTGGGTTTTATTTAGTGTCATATATGTTCAGTGTTGGGGAGTAACGGAATTTACGCATCAGCGTTACGTGTGTAAAATACAAAAAATGAGTAACTGTATTCCGTTACAGTTACCGTTAAACAGAATACAGTTACTTTGTTGAAATAAATGGATTACACGGCAGGCTTGTCCTGTTTCATACGTTAAGCTATCCCCTCTCTATTTTTGGTAATTCCATGGATTGCCGGTCCGGAAACCCAATGGACCTTTGTAAGATCTATTTATAAATATATCTATATCTCAATATATATATGCCATGAACATGCCAGGTACTGCATGTACTGGACTTCCTCTCATGTCCACTTAAGGCTGGCTCCCATATTAAATGTTCAAACTGACAGTGGAATGAAACAGTTGTAGGCGCTGCTCACCTGGTTGAGAACAGATAACCCACATGCTCAAAGCCTGCAAAGGCCTGATGCTCAAGTCTTCCCTGGAGCATTTTCTGTGCGTCACTCCCCCTGACTCTCTCTCTCTAATATCCTTTCAAAACTAAAGGTCATCCATATGAAAACTGGAGTTAGAGGCTTGGCCACTTTGATTGATGCTCGAGTCGCTGTTGGTATACTTTTTGAATTATTTGAATTATATTACAGCTCACTGTGTTGAAATCTGTCCCTTACTTTGGTATTTAATTACAGTACTTTATGTATAAGTATCTGTGTCTTTGTTAGTCAGTTCAGTCTATAACCTTTGACCTTTCTGCGTGTTTGTGAAGCAGCTGATCGTTTCAATTAGAATTTAAGATTACCCTAATTGAATTGCTAAATAGAGAAAGATGATAGTGGATCAGTCTAATCGTCTCTGTGTTCTTCACTGGAACAAAACCAGATTTGAAATTTAGCTCTCTTCCTGTCTGCTGACGCAACACTTTTGAAAACTTTTAAGCGAATGCACTGTTGTCTTACTCGAGCCCTCTAACGTATGTAGCCATAAATTGTTTAGTCCCCTGATAGACATGCAGAGGCAGAAGCCTTGGCTGTTCATTCTAAAAGCCAATTTCTGTCCCCACTTACTTATTCCGCTGCAGCTTGTTCCTGACACATCAGTGGCATTTGCAGGAAGGAAAGTTCAAGAACCTGTAGTCAGCTTTGTCAGTCAGAAGTAATGTAGGAGCAGCATGAAGCCTGGAGTCAGCGGCACCAATCACAAGTAATGTGTTGTCATGAGAGGCAGTGTTGAGTCAGCTGGATTTATTGAAGCTGGTGCTGCTGCAGAAAATTATTGATCATGTTGATTTGCTTCAACATAAAAAGACATACCCTATTTTATAATCTTCATAAGGTTTAAAATCCAATCCATGAGACTTCCAAAGAAAGGTTCAGCAGCTTTATCGCTGCCAGAATACTGCAGGACTGCTACACGTTAAATTTAAGACCTTTTAATACCACTTTAAATAAAATTTAGGACCTCCATGCAACGGGAATAAACATCAAAAATTAATATGGACTTTTTGTAGGAAGAAAAAACCCCATTCGTGTCAGTTAAAAGAGAACGGTAAGGTAAGCAGGGTGTTTTCCAGGATTTTGGGGTCATGAAAGAAAAGAAAAGAAAACAAGGCACAAGAGCACACAGGAAGACAAAATATTTGAAATAAAGTGACAATTGGCATTGATAAAATCAGGAATGTCTTGCAGGCTCATTTGTAGCTTCAGATGAAATTGGCAGATTTACTGTTACAGTTTCTCTTTATTTGTTTCATTTTATTGTAACTTTAGGCTGAGAGTTAAAATTGATTTTCTACAACCTGGTTCTCATCAATCAACATCTGTTGTAGTTCTAATAATTACCATTTTCTTAAAACATGTACTTTCCTTGCGTTTCATTCACATATTGTCTTAAATCTTTTAGTTTTATACAAAAGAAAAAGATGATGTAAAAGAAAAATGAATTTCCCCTCTCTGCTCAGCATACAATAATGACAAGCGCTTTAACCTTTGTCCTTTAGATTGAGTATTTCGGGTGATGGATGTGGATGAGTCTCTCTGCATGAGTCATTTCACAATTTCTCCACATCCTCACATTAAAACTAATGCACCCCGTGTGACTGTTTGTCAAAATCAAAGGATTTGTCCTTATTGAACATGACTTTTAACTTTCCCTGAGAATGATTAAATGGTGACTCAGTGGCTCCGCATTGAATTTAAACATACAATTGAGCAATCATTCAAGTGTGAAGTTACTGTCTTCAGTCCCAAGACTCGTTCCTTATGTTTGTCCTTAAATTTGAGCTGAATTTGGAAAAATGCGTTGAAATTTGCATGACTTCAAATGGCCTCTGATTATAACTGATTTATAATCCTGTACTGTGCATGAGACAGGGCTACTGGGACCTCACCTGGAGCCAGATCCGGGGTATGGCTTCAGGATGAGGGTTTAGTGGCAGGGCTTTAGCCCACGGGGCCCAGATGGGCTTCTGTCAGTCCAGCACCCACAGGACAGGGCGTAGACATTTAGTGCAGGCAGTTCGGTGGTTTCTGAAACTGTGTGTATCTGTGTATGTATTTAGTTCATGCAACAACTATTGACTGTACTGCTGCACACTTTTCTTTTTTTCTTTTAATCTCAACAGTCATATTTTCCTGCTTAAAGAAAGATAAATAACTTGTCAATAAATCTTTTAAATTGTTTTTGGAGCTGTCTACTTACTGTGATTGTAACATAGCTGTCTGTTATCTTCCCATTAACAAACCTGATAAACCGCTTAAGATACTCCTCAGCTTCCAAACAACAACATAAAAGTCAAGCATGAGAGGAAAAAGTTGCAGGGGCACAGATTCCGATCCGTCTGGTTTGAACGTGGTTTATGATTTATGTGCAGAATGCAGCTGAGCACCCTCCGTTCTGCTGCAGAGCCCAGAGTTGCAGAACCAAAGTGAATTTCAAATCAACCCATTCCAAGAAGGCATCGCATGCTTTTGATAAAAATCCAGAGGAGGACAATAATACCACCCTGACAAGCCGTCAAGTTTAATCGCTACCTTTAACAAACCGCACCGATGATGGGTTTCGCTTCTCTATGTCATGTCTTCACCACTTCCCGGAGAAATGATGAGACACTTTCGAATTTAATTTGAATTGAGCACTGTGTAAATTGAAATGCATCTACTCTGATGGATGAAGCCAAAAGGTGAGGGGTTGGACGGAGTGTGAGGGATGATTAGATGTAGCTACAAGCTTTTGGCTGCCTCTTTTGTTTTTCTAATGGAGGTGATGTGAAGCCGAGGCTGGCGTGAAAACACTCTAACCGTGGTGTGATGAATGCGCCATCAGTTTTAGTGCAATTGTCTTGAATTTGAAAACAATTTCAGTGTAATTTGGTGTCATTAACGCTAATTGAGATAGGCCACTATGGGTGGATTTTAAGTGCCTATGCTTCACACGGAAAGTTTGAAAAGAGGGGGAAGAAATCTGCAGTGAAAAAACTGGAACAAGGAAAGAGGGAAACAAACCAGGAGGCATAAATCCAGCCAAAATGCCGGCTGCATTAACAGACACTAAACCAGTAGTGAAGTGTTTGGTGCATAAAACAAATGCTGAATGATAAGCAGGCTGTACTTTCTCAAATAAAAAGCAAAGAACATTTTTATAGCATCCTATAAACCACACAGTCTCAAACGGTTACAAGAATAAAGAAGAGAAGAGCAGAGGCGGTAAGTGGTGAAAGACGAGCTGGAGGGAGAGATGTCGGAAAGGTTGGAGACTTTTGGTTTCCAAAGGAGAGAAGAGATAAACACAGAGAAACACAACAGAGAACAAGGCCACAAAAGCAAAAATATTACAAGGAAAATGTGGCAAAATGTGTGCCTGTCATCATCTCCATTTCTTGTTTCTTATCCCCCTGAAGTTTCATCTCACGGCGCAGTTCGTATTCATGTTCTTTTATCGGGTTTTGGAAAATATTGATACCTTGCTGTGGTATTAGCACAAAGTCAGTGGCAAAAATATCTCAACCCCCGCAGTTCAGTTCAAAAATAATCCCTATTTGACTTAAACTGGGTTCGGTGCAGCAACTCAGCTGCTTTATACAGTCCTTTAAGCCAGCTTTCTTCTGATTGGCTACCCTTCACAAACAGAAGGTTTGAATGACAGATGGGTGTGTCTTATGCCTGAGATGACCACATTATTATCCACATAATGGCTTACATAATATGACCTTACCATCTAAAATCTTTTGTCATGTTCAACATAAATATCCAGAAAAAAATGAAAGTCATATTTTATGTGTTATAAACGTGTAAATATGTTTTGTTGTTACATTGTATTAATCATGTTTAATGCATCTGCATTTTGTTTACTTTAAGTTTTGACACTTGATGGTTTTGCTTTGCAACGACTTCATAATAAAAGAAGAAATCTGTGATGGTTCGAGTTGGTTTTCTGTTCACTTTCAGTTTTGACGGTGCAGCTTTCTTTGTTTCAGTTTTGTATACAAAACAATAAGACACTGTGGATAGAGCTTTAATAGAGCTGTAGGCTCTCCCTGCAGGAGTTAGAGGTTTTTTCCTTTAATCTGTCACCTGTATAAATGTGTAAAATGCTTTAAACTCAAACATAATCTTTTCATTTCAGCTGCCAGGAGCCAAAACAAAGGCATGTGTGAAACTGGTCCTCTGTGGACAGGGTGCATCAGCACTGACCTGGAACAGGAAGGAGTCACCGCTGCTGCCGGTGCCAAAGTGGCGGTACCAGACCGCACCGTCGTTCACGTCTTGCTGCGTGAAGGAAGTCGTTGCTGTAAAGCTGCGGTCGTCTGTTAGCGAGGGAAGCCAACCCTCTGGGGGGCCGTCAGCCGGCATGGACACCAGCAACACCTCACCTGGACGGAGAAGGTGAGTAAGATGTTATATTTACCTTAAAAGCAAAATTAGAGTTAAAATTTATGTTTAATAAAGTTTAGAAATTACATTTGAAATTAATTATGTACTAACTGTTGGAAAATCTACAATATTACAATCATACAGCAGATAAAACAGCTTGTTTGGAAATATTAAAGGAAAGTGTCACTGAGTGTTAAGGTACCATATTTGGGTTGCCCCTCTGAGGGGAGGATGCTGTAGACAATGTTATCAGTGCTGACTCCTTTGAAGTCTGTCTGCAGGTACTTTTTATCGAGTCGCACCATGCCTCCCTCTTTCACCCAGGTCACTGGGATGGACAGCATGTGAGGAGAGTCTCCAGGCTGAAAAGTAACAAACACACACACATCAAATTAATCAAAATGAATTTCAAATAGTTTAACATTATCTCTGTGGGAAACATTAAAGCCCAGAGAAGTAATTTCCATGTACTCTAATTTATATTTGTTGCTTTACTTCAGTTCTGGGACGTCCTCACACGTCCTCTGAAACCGAATGCGGTGGTAAATACAATAAATTGAGTCGGAGCTTCTGTTCAGGCGTTGCCGTCATCCCACATGTTGTTTCTGTCACTTCTGGATTTCTTTATTCGAGTGGTGTTTATTTATCTTAATTTAATGATGATAATGATTTCATGTTAATGACGATTATATTTATTCACTAAATTCCACATTTATACCACCTTTATTCTCTCTATGGCTTGGACACGAGCCATCTAATATTTGCTTATAGCTCGATGAATTGAATTAAACAACAAAATCTATTGGAGCTCTCAATAGAAACTATTCCAACTTATTTCTGAGCGATTTCTTTCACCATGTTCATATTCATTTTTTCACAGGCAAAGTCACATGTCTACAACAAGCTCATTTTTTACCCTTTATGTTTCTCTGTGTTCTCCATAATAGATGTTCAAGCTGACTGAAATCATTAAATTAGTATCTGTATCTGCACTTCTACATTTGGTACGTTCTGTTGAGACCTTGATGTCCTTCAAAGTAAAAGTTTATTTACAGTTTAGGAAGTATCCACCAACTAACTGTTACACCTGTCACCAACCCAGGTGTTTTCATTTGTTGCTGTCAGCATCGTCCAGTAAAGAGTTTTAATGCAAAGGTAGAAATGAATGTTTGGGAAAGTGGTCAGTCAATAATCTCCTCGTCTCACACGTCTAACACCAAGTTGTATTTTGTTCAAATGGATTACCAGTGAGGTTAATTTACAATTTTAAGGTGACGACTGAACTGGGCTCCCAGTTTGGAGTTGCCATGGTAACCAAAAGCATGCATAAATGGGAAGCATAAAACGGGGACGGCAACAATAAAACATCGCATCAAAAGGAGGATCTTTTTTGGAGGTGGCTTGCAAAGCAGCTTGCAGCCGAGCAGGAACTATAAACAGGCTTAAGAAGCTTAATTAGTGCAACTTACATATTCAGCATATCTGCGAAGCTGATTGTGGGCTGCACACTACGCTCAGTGGATGATAAACATGTGCTTTTACGAGTTGTCTTACTGCTTCTCAACATTTTGGAAGGACAACATCCATCCATCCATTTCTAACGACCATCTAATGGTGGATTTCTCCAGAACACTGTAAAACTGAAAACACAGTTATGGGGGATCCAATCCCACTCACCATAAATAAATGAAACACATTATCCGCTGATTACCATTGAAATCTTCACAGACGCCAGGTATTTACTGGAGGTCTTATGTAAAACTTGAAACAGGTGCAGCGGCATCACGTTCGTTTACATTAAATTAGCTTTCAGACACAGTAAACTATACAATATGATAAGTGTCAGTTAATTTTCATCCTCAGATGCAGCTCGATGCCAGTCTCACTTTACTGTTTGGCTTCTTTTAATCCACATCTGTCCTGAAATCAAGTTTGTGAGCCTTTCATGAAGTTGTCTGCCAGCTTCAGCATCACCTGAGTGCAGTGAGTCTACCCTGAGCTCCAAAAAACCTCAATATGTGTTTTCTTTGTTTGAGAAGTTTCAGCTCAACTTCACAATCAGACTTATTTTTGTGATGATTTATTGATCCACGACAGAGTTCCCCCCCTCCAGGAGAACAAAGAGCAGGATTAGCTATAGAGAGCACACAGAGTTGGTGGATGAGTCAATATCGCCTGAGGGCATTTCAACAAAGACAATTCCTGCTGTCGGGGAGGTTTTGAAACTAGACCTCTTGCTCACTGTGTCATGCCGCTGTCTAAATAAAAACAGATATGACACACTTCTCGGATGTCTAGAAAAGATAGACATCATGGATATACGTTAACATAAGCAATAAATTATGCATTTGATTATAAGGTTCATATTTATAGAAATTACCTGCACAGTACAGGCGTTTATGGGTCAAATTCTACAAGTAATTTTACATTATTTTCAGCTGAGGAGGCACAACTATGCTTTCTCACATACATTAATAAAACCACACTACATATAATATTAAATACTATAGCTACACTGTAAAAAAATACATATAAAAATGTGGTACAGCGTGTCATTTATAAAGTGTGAAATGCATTGTGGGAGAAAGAACTAAAAATGGTGGGAAAAGTTAAAGAGAAAGCAGAAGAAAATGCATAATCTGGTACTATTGGGGTGAGGGGTACTTGGATCTCAGAGAGTTAAACAGTCACATTACTTCAGTATCAGGTTTATTTTAGGAAGTTTAGAGGTTTTTCTTAGGCTTTAATCACAACAAACACACACACACACACACACACACACCTGGCTATTTACTGCAGGGGATAATCAGCATATCAGTGGCATAAACACTGTGGCAGTAGGTGGTAATGCTTTACAAGAGTGCACACAGGTGTGCGATGCTGAATGTGGGTCTCTGTCTTTGAAGACCATCTGTGGCTCCTCTGCCTGCCGCCTGCTTGATCCAAATCACATTATTTTAGTGTGGCAGCAGAAGGCAAAGAATCACAGATCAGGAAGAGAAAACACACAAGTCAGTACGGCAGGCTGTTAGCTCACAGCCCACATCATCCACGAGATTATCAAACTCTCAGGCTGAACATCAAGGTCTCTCAAGGACATTCATACCCAGAAACAGCACGCTTTTCAAAATAAAACCGATCAAAGGTACCTGTTTGGAATCATGGCTAATATCCCCAGATGTCTAACGTTCTTTGATCTGCAGCTGCACTCCAGGTTGTAAATTTCCCATTTTTTCTTGGATAATACACAAATCTAATTAGTTTTTTTCCATGTGAGATTTGTGTTGCCTCATTAGGTAGACAGACAATCTAATCTCTTTCAGACAGGTGCAAAGAAAATGACATGCTCATGGAAGTTTCATTGCTTTTGACCTCTGGGAGTAAAGAAATTAGATAAGTACAGAGAAGGTGAAATACTGAGAAAACACCTGAGAGGACGAACTAAACAAACGGGTTTTAAAGTAGGTTAGAGACAGACCTCCATAGTCAGGATCTACTCATTAATCTGCTCATTAAACTGACTCATTGTCTCTGGGGGTAAGTGGGCTGTTATTTAGTTCTGGAAATGAAATCAATAACATTAAACTGCAATTTCCAAATAACCAGCATAAATAAAGACATTTGAGGTTTGATACCTGAAAAGTGGACTGCTCTAATAGGCTGCATTAACTAACTGCATTAACTGCATTAACACACTGACAGGGTTTTCCCACAAACAGATTTTTCGAACCCACCATTCGGGTGTTAGCCAGTAATAAAACAGCATTAATTTTACAGCAGGAAGTTTTGTTTTCACATCCTTCACTGAAGCACATTAAACATTTCTCCTGGTCAAATGCACAGAGCAATGGATACATTTCTGTCTGTCTGTTAATTAAAATTAGCAGTTAATTATTATGATGCAAAATAAGTGACTGCACAAACATTCACCCGCTTCGAGTCACATCCAATCATCACTGAGCCTTTATGGATAGGGCTCAGATGGGCTTGCACGTCTGGACAGCACAATCTGACTAGACTCGTCTTTTCAAAACTGCTGAAGCTCTGTGAGGTTTCAGGTCTGGGCTTTGACTCGGCCACCTTGAAACATTCATTTTTGACCTTAAAGCATTTTTGTGTAGCGTTTGCTGTTCATTTTATGTCACTGTTCTCGTGCAAGTTAAATCTCTTCTCTGAGACTGACTCAGATTGTCTGGCAGGATCTTCTATGATGTTGCTTCATTATTTCTCCCTGTATACTTATAAGCCTTTCAGGATCTGCTGTAAAGAATAAGCCCACAGCATGATCCTGCCACCACCATGCGCCGTTTTTGTGTTGACGTGCAGCGTAAAATACAACATCGAGACCCATCAAAGTGAAGAAACTTCTTAGACTTGTGACCTCGGAGTGTCCCACATGCCCATGGGGGAATTGTAGTTGAGATTAAATATGAGATATGAGCTTTCTTTTTGTCACTCTCTGCTAAGGTTTACACTGACTGTATGCAGAATAGGGCTGGACCATATCATACCATTCACAGTAATACCGCTATAATGTTCAGCAACGATAAGGAAATGAAATATCGCGATAGAATATGGGCGCAGTGCCTTTGTTTACATACGCACATGGCGGCGACAGAGAATGAGAAGGGCGAAAGCGTAACGTTGAATGAAACGGATGAACCAGTATTGGTTTGTAAAAATGCTGCAACTTCAGTGGTGTGGAACTGGTTTAGCTTTCGTCTGTCAGATACACAACAAAGCACTATTTTTGGTAGCGCATGCTAGCGGCCGTCGTTATTACCGTGTTGTTTGGAAAATACGACACACTTAAAATCAATCCTTTGATTTTTCTGAAAGTCGTCAGTACCCCTTATAATCCCGTGTGCCTGATGTATGAATTCTGGTTGTGTTTACTGACCTCGAAATGATTTTATGTGCACGGCGCTCGGAAATCTGTCAAATGTTTTAGTTGATGCTTGATGGATTGTCGGAGCATTACGGCTATCGTAGGCAGGAGCCTCGCGGAGTGATACGTACTGTGCTTCAACATAATATTACCGTATTGTGTGTGTATAACCTCTTTTTAAGGTTTGTGGATATTATACATGGTTATGATGAGGATATGTCGGCCAGTTTCCACTGGAAATGCCTTTTGGTTAAACTGTCAGCGAGGAATTTGCATTTGCACTGTTAAATGTTTATATAACTTTAATGCACATAAAAAAACAGCTGCTTGTTTAAGTGAAAATACATTGATTTTTTTTTTTTGCACTAATAAAGTTGTGGAGTCGTAAAGTATTTTGTCTAGTGTCAATTATATCGTCAGTTATATCGTTATCGCAAATTTTCAAATGTATACCATGATAAATATTTTTGGTCATATCGCCCTGCTCTAATGCAGAATCTCTCCTATTTCGGCTGCTGAAGGTTTTAACTCCTTTAGAGGTGTCTTGGTGTCCCCAGCTTGTCTCCTTCTGGGCAGATTTACACATGCGCCATTCTCCTTTCGTTTCATAATGACAGATATAACTGAACTCCAGGCGGTCCTCCGTGACTCTGAAACGTTTTTTTTCTCCATCCCTTGACTTTCACTTTTCAGTAACCTTTTCTCTGAGTTGCCTGGAGTGTTCTTTTGTCTTAATGATGTAACTGTAGCCATGAATAACTAATGATTTTCAAGGCGATCTCCACATCAGTAATTGTAGCAACAACTGGTTGAGCCTTGGTTGAATTCTGCCGGGTGCCATATGGACGCTCATCCAACACGAAGGTAAACAGAACATATGAAGTAGAGCTGTGCACACAGTGGAACCATAGACTTGATATAAAACTTGGTCGTAGCCACCGGGATGGCATCTTGGTCATTTCAAACCAGACGTGATCATCAGTGTTGGACATGACTGAGAATCTGAGGGATAAATAACTCACAGGTTCATTATACGGGCCACCAAGCACCAAGTAAAATCCTTTAACTTTACACACAAATACACACTGTTCACCTGTTTAGTGTGTTTTACACTGACATGTTTGCAGGAAGGAGACTTTGGCAGCTGCTTATTAATGAAAGTCTATAGGGACTCTTTAGACAGGACTCTGCACGTCGAGGTGATTTCTCTTACAATCAATCAATCAATCAATCAATCAAGGCTTTATTCGCCACGTGCAGGTTGCCCTGCAGTGAAATAGGACCTCCCCCAGACATCACATGGGGATACAGGTCGGAGATCGGTAGCGTTACAGAAAAAAAACACTGAAATATACACTACAATGGGAAAGTACAAGAGACCTCTACTCATGCTGGGGTCCTGGGAGGACAGCATGAGAACAAGAGTAATATCAGGTGAACGGGCACAAAATGCCCACATTTTGATGGATAAATTGCATATATAGAGGGAAAGGTCTGGCCATGAGACAATATGAAAGCCATTTTTTCTTCAAATAATCTCCAGGCTTACAAAAATGAGAACACTCAATGTTTTACAAAACTTACAGTGACTGTGGCACTAAGCCCAAAGCTTTGTGACCCGTTTAAAGTTTGAATGATGCCTCTGCAATAAGGTATGGCCGAGAGCTAGGGCTCCAGAGGAGGCCGGGTTTTTCACTCTTGGAAATGAGTTTATTTATTCCAGTGAAGTTTTCCGAGGTACTTTTTTTGTAAATCTCAGAAAAAAGTGATGAAAAAAATGATGAATTGCTATAAAAAGTCATCGCCAGATTTAGGTGCATGTTGTGATATAACTTTTGCGGCAGTCCTCTCAAGGTTTCCAGACTAGTTTAATGCAGAAAATATTACAGAAGACAACGTATACACTGTGCATCAATTCCTTTTTATAGTCACACCCAAGTACAACAAGACAAAATCCTTAATTTCTTTCTCTAACACTTACATTGAAAATCATCCCACATGTATTGGGGTGATTTCTTTTTTCGTCCCCAGGCTGTACTTGGAAACATAGTCTCAGCTTTTAACTGACTGCCAGTCTTTTTGTTTCTATAGCTGAGACCTTAAAGATTTACCACAACATGCCAACGTCCCATATGTGACAGCCAGTCACGTCATGCCTCAGATTTTAACACAAAACTTCTTATTTTGTCGCAGAGTCATTATTTATTTTGACTTTTTGTGACGTAAGACTTGGTCTTTCTCCTCAGGTCTAAAGAAAATGAGTAAACTAAATAAAATAAGGATGTTTCTTATGCCTTTAAGGGGTTGAATATTCAGTCTTGTTCCCCATGCCAATACGGCATGCATCAGACGAACAACTTTGCTACAACAAAAGAACAAAACAGTTTTGTCAACAACATTTTTTATCCCCAGCCACAGTATTCACAAGGACAGATGCAGAAAAAGTGCATAATCCGAGACCTTTAAAGGACTTTGAGCCCGGGGGCCTGAGATGGACCGTAAACAAGCTTTTGGCCACAATCCACAAAAACAGAAATAAATGTTTTTCCACAGATGAAGTCGGAGTCATCCATAAAACATTGGCAAGCTGCCCGCCAGGATGGTCATGCTGTTGTGATGACAATGGCATTGTTGTCTGTCATATTTCCATAATTCCTCTGGGTGAGCGGTGCACAGGGTGAGCTGATGGGCTTGTTAAACAACGAGTGAAAGTCAGCGAATGAAGACTGAATTCTCATCAGCAACCTTTTGTTATTTGATCTCAGTGACGCGTCCAGTAAAAGCGATGGAGCTCTTGGTAAAAGTAAACATGTAAACAGAAAGAAATCAGGGTGTAATCGCCGAATATGGACTTGAAGCACAATTTGAAAATAAAGTAAATAATTGTACTTCTGCAAACTTAACTCAGCAGCTCGCATCTGCTTCCAGAGCTGGATGGTGAGCAAAAAACCCCCAAAAAACAAAACTAATTCCCTTCCATTTGAGCCGAGGAACAGAAGAGCCCGAGGGTCTTTCAAAGGCTAAAAGTGTTCTCCCCGAGACAGTAATTGAAAGCCAAGAGTCCTGCTTCCTATTCAGCTGAGCCCCAGCAAAGCTCAGAGCTCAGGCTCCATCAGGAGAAAGCCCATCCATCAGAGGGTCATTATCAGCCTGATTAGTCCCCTGCTTTACTGCCCCGTAATCCAACTTTCAGGAAAGCCTATTGTCCCTGAGACGCCCTGGCATCGACAGCTACTGTTGCTGCCCGGATGGCGAGCCTGGAAGGACAAAGCACTCCACACAGTGCCACGCTCCAAAATTAAAAGATTCATCGGCCCGAGTTTGTTAAAATCCAGGCAGAGCTAATAATCACTCAAGGCTTTATCTTTGGGCGCTGAAGGAGCAGTCAAGGTTCATGAAGTCTTTATTGAGAGCTTTATCTCTGGATTTAGGCTTTTATTGCCTTTGATCGTTTCTACTTTCCATTTTCTCTGGTGCATCACTACTTTTGATTTTGTGATTTACAAAAAACCTTCCTCAACTCGATGCCTTCAGTGTTTAGCTTTAGGTGAAGCCATGTCTCGTATATTGTTGTAGAAATTTAATATGTAGAGAAATCCTGTGAGGCATCAGTAAACTACACACAGCACGATCATGTTTACCAACCTAACTGTTTGATTCAATATGTCACGAAAAGGTCAAAGAAAGCGATTTTGGTTGGAGGCGTACACTTTAACGCGTTTTATAATACTGCATTCAATAATACTCGCCGTGTACGCTGTAAGGCTAAAAGAAATGCTGCACTATCTCAGAAAACCACCGTTAATAATGACATTAATTGAACTGCTTGGTTGCTTGCACACTGTGAGCCAGCTTGCAAAGAAAAGGAGATATACACATGACTGTCCTGCACTGCTGTCTGCCACTGTTTTATTACAGCACTGTGCAAAAGCCTTGAGCCACACCCAATTTCTTTATGTTTTTCTAGGAAAATGGGAAACAAATGCAGCAATTTATTGAAACGTGTGCAAATAGAAATAGAAATACATTATAGGGTAAAAACAGGGTTTTGTACAATTTCAACAAGCCTGAAAGCCAATATTTGGTGTGACCACCTTTATTCTAAATGCTGTCATTTCTTAAGGTCGTCTTCAGCTATGTTTTCGGGATCATTTTCATGCTAAAAAATGAAACCAATTAGCCAATAATATGCTTTCCTTTACTGCGTGGTGGATAAAAATCTGTACTTTTCTGCATTAATAATTCAATTTTAACGAGCTCTTCAACACTACTGGCTGAAATTTAGCCCTAAACCATCACCGAGCCTCCACCACGGCTGTAGTTCTCGGTGTTATGCCTCTCTCTTGCTCTTCTCTGTATATATTGCCAACGATCTGAACCAAAAATGTATCGCTCCATCAGACCCGCTGCCACTGGTTTTCAGTCCAGTTCTTGTGTAATTTGCCACACCTCTGTCTTTTCTGTTAGTTTCCCTTCTTAAGAACGGCTTCTCGACAGCCACTTTTCCACTGAGACCCTTTTTGATTCAGTTCATCCCTTGACTTAGGCGTCTGTTTTATGCTTGAATGATTTATGGGTCATTTATTAAGTGCTTCAACAAACAAACAAACACATAAATTCCCCTGAAAATGGTCATGTGCAAGGACTGGACTGCAAATTGGTTCAGAAAGCCTGGAGCTTTATTGCTCAAGAGAACGTTAAAGGAAAGTATGGCTCATTGGACACAAACTCTAATATAAAGGATGGATTTTGCAAAAAAAATGTTATCCAAAGTGTTAGCATAACCACTCCTTGATAACCAACCTGGGCAACGTCACCAGCAAAATACTGTAAATAAAGAAAAAGCAAAACAATTTCTACATAATGAGAAATAGAAATTCTGAAAATTTCTGCTTTTAAGTTCATCAACTTGGAAAATGAAGTCCGTAACTTTTAAGGCTCAGAATTTAGTTATAACATATAAAACTTCCTCGTACAACTGTACAAGACATGATAAATAAGGCCTTTCTTTCTTTAAAAATGACTGTGGTATCTGGTACTCTTCTCACATTCCTCTACTGTCTTTACTATGGTAATGTACTCATGTAGATCAAACAGAGAGGAAGTGGGGACAACAATGCAGCCGAGACTCGTCCAAAAGCTGTAGACATAAATCACAGACATTCGTTCAGCTTTCGGTCACACTCTCCTGCTCTTCCTCATGCATGACAGAATGCAGCATCAGGACATTTTACAGTAAATGGAGACTGGTATGTGTGAGTGTGATGGATGATATTGATTTACAGAAGAGGAGAAAGCAGAGGAGTTGAGCCTGAAGCGTACCATCTGTACAAAGCCAGACAAACAGAGCTGCCCACCTAAAATCAAACTGTGGTGACTGTGTGAGCTGGAAAAAGTCTTCTATGCTACACAAAATGACGTGGGATGTTTGTCTTGTTGTTTAAATTATTTTGTTAAAGATATGACACATAGTGTGCACTTTCTAAAAATCTTTTTTTTAGAGCCCGACTATTTCGACACAGGAAGGTGAAGTTATCAAGTAACAACAACAAACTCGGCTAGTCTCCAGATCTGAAAGGTATGGAAGCTCGTTTCCGCTCACTTGTTACACGAACTCAGTAAACACTTTTCTCAAGAGATTATGAGCTCAGTCACTGGTTGCATATCTTAGTTATTACAACATAGTGTTCATTTTGTAAATGATGGCCCCTGTTTTCCCCTCTGTGGTAAAGAAAACATGTCCTTGGCCCAAACAATCTTCAGAAGCCAAAGGTTAGATGTGTTTGGACCTCAGAAAGTTTATAATACACAACTTCAAGCTTCAATAAAATGTAAACAGTTGGGTTATAAAAACATTTAACACTCTGACCAGTTGATATAAAGGAGAAATCAGCCATAGTGAGCTTTTTTTTGTACCATGCTGTAAAAGATGTTTATTTCTGCTGTAAAACCAGGCATCACTTTCCAAAATAATATCCTCACTCTCAAGTTTAAGACTGCGTACAATAAATGGAGTGCAGACACATGCAGAGATGCACACATTAATATCGCTGACTTTCATCTGTCTAGATGTCTCAGGCATTGGAAGCTTGTCCCCCTTGCGTGCCTGTGCTAATGCTTAGTAATTCAGATGCCAAACCTGTCTCAGGCGAGACACTCCGCTCCCCTTTCGGTCACAATGGTCAGGGCTTTTTGCAAGATAATTGCATCCTTGTCATAAAAAACCCCTCACCAGGAGCGATGAAAGAGCAGGACTCACGGCTGAGATTTTAGAGGCCTGACCTGCTCTTTCTGTAACGGTGGTTAAGCATGTGGGGGTCAGACTGCGCCTGCAGGTAACGGCTTTTTAGAGCACACTGTGTGGACAGGTCGAGTGAAATCAGGGTGATAAATGCTAAATTTTGGGTAGCTTAAAATGGTTCAAATAGAGGGAAGGGACGTTAACTCTTTGGATGTAATCCCTCTCAATGGGGAACTTAAGAGAAGGTCTCCTTTTTCTCACAAAAGCAGGGTAGCAGGTCGATGGGGTGGGCACGGAGTGGAATTTTCCTCAGCTTAAGTTGGGAAAAAACATGCCAGTAATTAAAATAATTTAAGCTGCATGATCATCCTTCAAGTGTGGCGATTCCATAATTTTTTGTGCCTCTGTTGTTGTTTACTTTGTGTTCCCTATGTTACTGTTTTCTTCAGTATCTTCGTGTATGACTCTTTTGGACTTTTACTCAGTCTTCTTTCTGAAGTCTCAGAATTACAGCGATGAAATGACCTTTAAAGACAAACGTTTGACCTCCTCGTCCTCCTTGTTTGCAAGCTCCAGTAAATGATTCTACAAATTACCTCCGAGTCTTGTAAAGTATTCCTCGTGCACTGAGGAAATCAAATCTGCACAGCACCACTCTGAGCTCTACGATGAGTCAAATTATCTGTTGTAGGACTCCTTTGTCACGGTTTGGAGTTTCTGTTTAAATACTTCCTGTTTTATTTTGAAATCTCGTTCATACGCCTCAGTAAATTCTACTTCCAGCATTGTTTTGTTTCCTGTGTTTTGTACAGTCAGTATGATTGGTAGACACACCTCTCCATGTGTTTGTCTTGTCTTCTGTGTGTTTCGAAGTGATCTCTTTGTGCCTCTCTTTGACTTTTTGGGCTTTGCTTCCTTTGCTTTGGGTGTCTGTGCTGGTTTTCTATATATGCACGACCCCTGTCCAGGTTAAAGACCACATGCTAGATTTTTACTTTGCATCCTGTACCTCACATTCAGGTCCTCTCATCCTTGCTTTTCCTTGGACTCAGTAATTTTGGCTTTGAGGTCATTTTCAAGCTGCAAGATGAAACTGGAAGCAATGAGAAGTCTCACTGTTGGTATTGCAATGAAAATACCCCCCCTCCCCAAAAAAAATTCACAGTGCTACATGTTGTTATAGTTTTGATTAAACATCTTTCTCTAACGAGGTTTTTAAATTCTAAACTGCTGAATTAGAGACAGAAATCATTCTTTGAGCTTACACGTAAGGCTTGATGTGACTTCAATCTTAAACCGATTAATAGGCATTTTTCTTTGGATTTTACGCTTCCGAACATAAAAGCTTCTCCTGCTGCCAGAGGACAAGTGAGAGTACGTTTCCACTAAGAGAAACTGAACTGTAAAATGGGTGGAAATGCAAATGAAATTCTGTTTACACTGCTGATATCTCAACTCCCATAGCAATTTTGATTTTATAAAGCAAATTTTGGAATAGATTTATCCACTGATATGGCTTCTACGCCACGAATATTAACTATAAAAGAATCATTTGAGTGTGGGTGCTGTAGATAATGTCTTTTTTTCCACAGCTGCTGAAGCGTATTTGCATTTAAATTCAATTTTATTGCACATTACAAACATTTCTGTGTGTGTGAAGTCTCACTTTTAGTCACATTCTGTGTGATTTTTGGGGGATTTGACTCATTTCCTGAGATGATACGAGAGGATTAAAAAGAAAAAAAAATCAATTGCTCTGGTTTCTCTCGAAGCTACAGTTGGTGGTGAGGTGCTGATACTTCGAGGTGCAGCACACTGATGTGACTCAGCTGTGTACCGTCCAGGAAAGAACTTCATCCAGTAATAACAGATGATCAATGCTGCAGTTTTTACTCTGCAGAGACGTTTGAAGTGAGCCACTGAGCAGCAGGACAGCTTTAGATTAAAACCAGAGAGCCTTTAAAACATCTCTCTTTGAATCTAAAAGTATGTCAGTGGTGCTTTTTAATTATTACTTCCTGTTTAAATTTTGAAAGCAACCATGTCGTGCATCAAGTCGTGTGCTAAAGTTGGACGTAGAGATTACAGCACCTCCCAGCAGCTCAGAGTGCTGTAACGTTTAAGAAACACACAGATTGTATAAAATCAGCAAATATGACTTAAAGTTAAAGAAATTTAGGGGGGGAAATAAATTAACACACAATAATATATAATAAAACATGTTTTAACTGCCATTAGCTGCACTCGAGGAAGAGCAAACATTGGATGGAAGTCAGTAATGTGGATATCTGGTGGAAAAGCAGCGCTTTGAGCAGCTGCTTAAAAGCTTTAACATGCAAGAAAAAATGCTTCAGTCTTATAGTGTGCAGCTGTCACTGTCTACTATGGTATGTAATTACTATTGCACTATATTGCTGCTGCTGGCACCTTGTGGTGATAGAGTCACACTTTAAACGGAAAAGTGTGTCATCAGTTACATTGTTTGCACTGATAAATAACCTCCTGCGAGCTACAATCACCAACAAAACACTGTTGTTTTCTACATCATAATAAATATCATTATTGAAAATTTCCAGGGGTCCAGGTGGTGGGACAGCATCCTACGTTGAGACCTGTCTTATCCCAGTCACGTCCTCCAAATCTTCAGAGGCCACACGTCTTAATGCTTGACTTCAGGTATTTTAAAGTCTTGTTGTCACAGGTGTGTAAAATCAGGCACCTAGCCATGGAGCCGGCCTTTACAAGCATTTGTGAAAAAATGTGTCGTTTTCTAAAGAGCTCAGTGAAGTTAAGCGTGGTATTGTAATAGCTAAACTTTTTAAATTTTATTTCATAAATTACAGCAAAAAAAAAAACAAAACAAACAAGAACACAGCAGAGCATACTTTAGGGTGTGACCAGCATGCAGTGCTCACTGGTTTCTCAGCCAAGCTCCTGATGTCTGTTTTTAATAGGGGGTCACAAAGAGGCTTCATCCCATGGGTGCTGTCATGCTGGCTATGTGCACGCCTTTATCTTTCTATATACAAACTAATGAATTATGCTGAACTATGCAGACTAATCTTATTAATTTAATATTTTTAAATCTATATATAAATGTCAAACATCAGGCATGAAGCATTAATCCTTCCCCTCGTTCCATCCTACCTTGTGGTGTATTTGGACTCTGAGCAGAATATTCTTGTAGCTGTGGCCGTCGTTGACCTGCAGCACCGCCCCGTCCTCTGCCCCCTCCGAGCCGTCGTGGATGTACTGAATCTGTTCCCGTGACAGCTCCTCCAGCTTGAATCGGCTGAGAGCGCGGTCGCTGTGGAGACGGGTCAGCCGGCCATAGCGGGGCGGCTCAAGCACCATGACCAGAACATCGGCTGCGTTGTCAGGGTCGTCGACCTGCAGGACCGACTTGGTGATGGTTGCCAGGCTGCCACGGCCCTCCACGGTAAGAGGAGAGAAGGTCACGACTCTCGGGGGCTGGGAAGGATTTTAAAAAACAGGAGGAACAGCTTTGAATATAACCTGACAGCTGTGAAGGACAGAGGTAGATTTGATTTAGGAAACATACAGCTTAGATACATTTTAACACTTCTAAAGGCTGATAGCAGAGGGGGATACAGCAGTTTACCCCAAACACACTCAAATCATCACATGATGTATTTTCTCCCAGAGAACTGGGACACGGGGGCTGTGCTGACGCCAAGGGAAATGAAGAAATGAAGGTAAGGCGGAGATGAAGCTGGGCGCCTCATTAAGCTGCACTCAGCCATACCTGGAGCCTCACCACAGATGGCAAAATGCTTCATCTTGCTAATAAAGCCATTTTAGGAGCACCAGCAGGACTGGGAGGCCTCGCGTTGTAAACAAGAGCATAACTTTATCCATATTCTTCTTTACACTTTTAAAATGAACCGTTCTTCTTAAAAAAATAAAATCTATCTAGACTAGATGTCAAACCTCCACCTCAAAATAAAGCATATGTAAAAAAAACAACCTGCCATTGTTCTTCCTCTTTAGATGTAAGAAGTAAGGACAACTGGAGAGTGTTCACCTGATCCAACGGGGATATACACTCTTTACCACATGCACTTAAATGCTTTTCCAAACTACAGAAAGTATTACTTAAGTTTAGTGAGAAATCTACTCATAAACAGATGGTGAACAGCCTGAGATCACCCTCGGTGGACTAGCTCAGGTTCCACACGTACAACCCTGGTCTCGATATTTTTGACTGTAGAGATCTCTTCCTTCTCTTGGCTATGAGGAAATACACAACACTAGCTTTGTGCAGCTCAAAGCACTTAAAAATAGATCTGAACTGCACTCAGCAGGAATCCCAGCAGGAATCATGACTGGTTACTCAAAAACCCCACAAACCTTGTTTGGAGAGTAGGAACTATTTTCTTTCTGCTTAACCACACCCGACCCCATAACTAAGCATCACAAGTAAGAAAAGGGCTCTTTCTTGTTAATACACGATAATTTTCTTTTATTTGTTTTCTGTGGATGAATCAATAGAACAGACTTCTCGTGTGATTGAGGGTTAGTTCCCTCTTTCTTCCATAGGAATGTTTGGGTCCAATGTGAAATCCGATCATCTTTTGCATCTCACTTAAGATGTTTAATCACAACTTGGTCCTGCAGGAAGTTTCTTCCTGTTAAAAGGGTGTTTTTCCTTTCCACTGTCTCCAAGTGCTTGCTCATAGGGTGCCGTCTAACTGTTGAGGTTTTCTCTGTATTACTGTAGGATGTAGAGCTGACTGTTGTTGTGAAACGTAATAAAAATGAAACTGAACTCCTCACATTTCTGTTTCCATAGGGGAAAATAAACCTAAACCTGTACTTAAAAAAGGAATCACAGATGCATGTTTTAATTTCCTGTGTTTAAGTATGTGACAAGGAAAACAACACAGCCAGGATGGTAAAATCTGGAAGCAAAACGGCTTGGCTAAAGTTCATTTTAATGCAATTTCTCCACAAAACATTTGTTAGCAGAGCAGCTTGGCAGGGACGAGGTACAGGTAGAGATGCATAGGCTGTCCCTGCGGAGATGCCAGTCTGCTGTGGCCTTAAATCAAACCGTTGTCAGGTACCGAGCTCTGAGCCGCTCAGCCTGACACAGGGCTTGTGTCCAATTTGTAGTGTTTGCCGGTGGTTGGCCGAGCTCCAGCTTTTTGGCATTACAGCAGCAACTTGAGCAAAGGGCAATGCATGAAACAAGCTGGCGCCAGAGAGAAGGATGACTTGTGGGAAAGTCATGCCCACACACTCCCTCTGTGTGTCTTTAAACCAAAGTGACCCCTGGTTGAAATTTCTAGACAGAGAACTGAAACAAAGCACAAAAACACAGGAGGCGCACGCAGTTATCTGCAGCCCCCTGCAAGGGGGCCATGTGCTGACAAATTTTTAGATGTCAGAGGAGTTATCTCCAAGAGACAGACAACTTATTCCTCAGGCGCACACCTTAATCCCGTGTCGTCATTTCTGCAATTCTCACAGGGGAAACAAAAGGTTTTGTGCTGGTGGGGGCTGAAATTGTGTATGTGTGTGTTATTATTTTTTAATCGTGCTAAGACATGCTAACGCATGAAAGGCAACCGGTAAAATCTCCTCCCTGAGGCAAACGAAAGCAAACATAGGCGCGCTGAGGTGGGAGGGCTAACCTTTCATCCTGCCCTTACAGGTGAAGTGAGGTTCATTTTTGGCAGAGCTGTCATCACCCACGAGGCCCTTGGGGCTCTGCTGTACTTCAAGAAGATGGGAGAGGCTTTTTGTGTGGTTGTTTTTGAGTTTATTTCTCGTTTGTTCTTAATTTGTTTTGTTTTTCCTGCTGGATGGTGTTCATGGGGAACAAAGTGGAAGAATTTCCAAAGCCAATTTCCACCCTGTGTCTGCCTTATCTGCAGCTTTTCTTTAGTGCTTTTGATGTGTCAAACCATCACAGCACAGACCACTGAACTGCAGTCTACCTGGACGTATGATTAAAAAATGACCGTTTCACAGATTGCCTATAGTTTTGGCTCGGTTATATTTGGTCTTTTTACTGAATTTCAACAGAAAATAAAGGCAGACGGCTTATTGGTATTGACTGACAGCTAAGCGCGCTGCACAGCAGATACTGGACTCTTAGAAAGTTTTTTCAAAAGAAGCAGCCACTCCTGTCAGAGGGGGGGAGGGAGGCTATCTGCAGCTCAGATCTTTCATTCCTGAGGCTATTACATTCAGAGGCCCTGCTGGCTGGCGATCTGATAGGGATTTCAATTAAAAATGTATTTTATTTTGCTTTTAGCTACACAGAGAAGGCTGCATAAGCAGAAATCGTCTTGTTCTCCCTGCTGTATAGTCGAGTCAGTGTGCGGCGTAGTTTGGTTTTTCCAGCTCTGTATGGGACAAAATAAAAATTATGCATGAATAATAGGTGCAAGCCTCTGGGCTGCAAAAATAAAACAAATGCTTAAATTCCAAAAGCTGCAGCTCCTCTAATGACCACTGGAGGCAGAGCCCACAGTTTGGGGTGTTAACATGAAATAAAAATTAAATGCAGCCAGTTTCCTCCTGCATGACATTTTTCACACAGCTCACCTGTTTAAATGTTATAAATGTGTAAAGTAAGCACGGTCAGGAGCAGGAAGGGTTTCTGGCTGAGCTTCTGCTAATCTGAGTCACTAAACTGGATCTATGGACCATGTTTGTGCTGTTGGTGCTTTTTGGAGCAACATCTATCTGGTAACTGTCATGGCTTGCTGTGCATTAAATTTTACACGCTGTCCTGGAAGTCTGTGCTCCAGTTTTGACGCGTGAAATTCTCATATATTATGTCTATGCTGTACATTATGTGCGTCTGTGTGGTTTGTTCATACAATTTACGACAACAAAGCATTTGTTAAACTTGCTAACAAAGCATGCTAATGTTTGCACAATTATTTAGACGCTTGTGTTTGAATATGCTAACTTCTGTCCGATAAACACACAACCTGGTGATGCCCCTGAATGTGACTTCACAAATCGACAGGTGGAATCACACTAAAAGATCGCACCCATGGTCTGCTCTCAGTGTTGGTCTCTAGTCTCAAGTTCTTTCAGCATTTGATGCAGAACAGCCAGAAGATGTTGCAGTATCTTTCCCCCAGCCTTTTACACTCACAATAATCCCTGACCCCCCAATTGATTCTTCTGTTTATCAACAATCCATGATACTAACACAACGCTATCAGCGAGAGAGCCCTGAACACAGATCACCTCTGGATCCTCCGTGCTCAAGCTGAGTGTCTGCAGACCTCAACCGACCAACTACAGCTTGATTTTTACTAATGAAGAAGATGAACGGGCCTGTAGGATTGCACATTTCTACCTGTACTCATTCCTACACTAGAATCTGTTTATTTTTGACTGTAACATCTAAACATGTTAGTAAAAGAAAGGTCTTCAGTATATATTCTTTACTGGCATTGATATTTATCCAGATATGTTGGAGGATAAAAGTTCAGAGTTGTATTGTTAATTACACGGGCGATGTTGCAAAGCCATGCAAACGTAATGCAATAAATATTGTAACAGTAGCCTAACACTGCTTATCATTAATTAGAAAAACACACATTTTATGGCTGTAGTTTGTTCACTCAATGCAATTTGACCACTGCACTCTTTTGTCTAAATGTGGTGAGCACACAAACCAATGAATGATGAAGTCACAGTTGTTATGTCCATCTTTTAAATATAGTTTCTCGTGTGTGCATACTAACGCTCTCTCTGTGTAAAATATATTATGATTGTGATGATGAAGATAAAATGGAGAATGCATTCAGTATGCTCGCAATCAAAAAACCGTCCTGCACATCTCACCGTTTCTGCCACTGAAAGATTTCTTTCAAAGCTTGAAATGTTCTGAAAACACACTGACAGGATCTACTTTCTTTCAAAGAAAACTGTAGTGCACACAACAAAAACACTGAACGTTACATCAGTGTATGTGAGTCGCTTTGATGTGGACTGAAAGGAGCAATCACCATGTTCCCTTCTGTCTCTCTGAAGAAGTTCAAATACTAAAAAATAGCGTATTGAGGTAATGTTCTTTCTTAGAAATGTATGTGAATTACTCCCAGAACAAAAACAGCAGGTAGCCGTCTGCACATCAGAAATATTGGAGACTGTGTGGGAGCATGAAAGCTGACCACGCACATACTTGCAGAAACTGTGCAAAGATAAGTCTTTCTTGGAAAATGAAAACTCAAATGCATCTCCATTAACAGCCTCTGTCCACTAATGCTTTTTCAGAGAGGGAGGTCAGTAGTCATCAGGAAAACATACACAAAAATGTTCTCCTTTGTAAGCATAAAGTCTATTTTTCATCATCTTTTCAAAACAGTAAATGCCACAAACACTGTTGTGTGTAGAGCAGGGCGATACGAACAAAAATATTTATCACGATATACATTTGAAAATTTGCAATAACGATATAACTGACGATATAATTGACACGAGACAAAACACTTTACGACTCCACAACTTTATTAGTGCAAAAAAACCCAAAAAAAACCCATCAATGTATTTTCACTTAAACAAGCAGCTGTTTTTTATATCCATTAAGTTATATAAAAAATTAACAGTGCAAATGCAAATTCTTTGCTGACAGTTTAACCAAAAGACATTTCCAGTGGAAACTGGCCGACATATCCTCAGCATAACCATGTATAATATCCACAAAGCTTAAAAAGAGGTTATACACACACAATATGGTAATATTATGTTGAAGCACAGTACGTATCACTCCGCGAGGCTCCTGCCTACGATAGCCGTAATGCTCCGACAATCCATCATCATATGATATGACCCAGCCCTAGTTGGGTGTAGGGCATTACTGTGCTATATTCTTTAATCACATTACAGTTACTAATCAAATAATCATTTTCATTTATTGCACAAAATAACAAGAATGCGATGGTTACAAACTGCATCCAGGCCAGAAACAGCCGTTCACTGCTGCTAACGTTGTGACATGGACTGTTTTCAAGCATCTGTGCAGACGGCAGAGTAACATAAAGCAACACAAGGAACACGGAGCGACGTTATTTAAAAATGAGCGCATGCTGAACCCGGCCCAGCAGCCAGAGCCCGATCTTCAGCAGCTAAGAGTGATGAGCAGTCAGGCTTGTACCGCTGTAGCCTCCAATTATACCCCATCCTGCTTCTATAGAAGAATCAATCATTGTTTTGTAGACCCTTTAACAACATCTTGTAGTAGCAATATTGGCAAATAGAGCTTGTAGTAAACAGGGGGAATAAGGGAGGTATTAAGGAACTTCCTCTCGGCTCATTGGTTTGAAGAAAAGGCATCACGGTGCAACAATCCTTTTAATCAACAATCCTTTTAATCTTTGCTTGAAACACCATAAAAAGGGTTTTATCCATAAGTGACTTGTTATTTTCAGTTACATTAATATAATATTGCTTTAACTTGTTCATTTTATTTGGGATTGAGTACTGTATTTCTAATGATGTTTATTATTTGTTGAAAGTACTGTTAAAGCTGCTTCTCTAAGCTGTCAGTATAGACTTCTGACTCGTGCAATAATATGTTTTTTCAAATTGTTGTATTATTGCTTTCTTTTGCATCGCTACATCCTAAAGGTGACTGTGGAGGCCACCTAAGTGCAGTGAACCCATTCTCAAGTTGAAGAAACCCACTTGAGATCATTTGAGCTTAATGACATTATCCTGCTGGAAGCAGCCATCAAAAGATGTGGTCATAAAGGGATGGAGATGGTCAGAAACAATACTCAGGTGGGCTGTGGTATTTAAATGTTTAAATGATGGTCAGGTGGCATTAAGGGGCCCAAGGTTTCTCAGTAAAATATCCCTCACACATTACACAACCAACACCAGCTTAAACTGGTGATCCATCACAGGATGAATCCATGCTTTCATGTTGTTTGCAAGAAATTCTGATGCTACCATCTGAATGTCAAGACTCATCAGATCAGGTGTTGTTTTTCCAGTCTTCTGTTGTCTAATTCTGGTCAGCCTGTGTGAACTATAGCCTCAGTTTCCTGTTCTGAGCTAACACCAGTGGCACCCAGTCTGGTACTCTGGATACCTTAATCTCATCTGACCTCTGAAGCCTAAATAAAACACAGGTGGGACAGACAATAACAAAGGAGAGAAGACAAAGACAGGAAGTAAAAACAGAGTAAAAGGTGAAGCAACTATGGCAACAAGACAGGACTTGGAAACTTGAAAGATGAAGACAAGATAGCAGATGGCAACATAAGAAATATCCGAAAGAGTAACCAAACATTTCAAATAAACACCAGATAAGAACCCAGGCCATGTCACACTTTAAATCGCTTTCTTCAGGGTGGTAAATATGTAACATAATGGATGACTTTTTAATAACAGTAATAACTTTTATATTGACTCCAAACACTTGTCACAAATTTTATACCAAAGAACAGGATATCTGGCCTCATCCTACACCTGCTTATAGTCAGATAATAAGTTAACCAGAACTAATTTGCACTGCTGAAGAAAGCAACATAATTATATATCGTTATCATAAAATGATAATCATCTGCTGCAGACATTAATTAATTTTGCACTGGTAGAAAACTAGTGGAGTGCCAGTCAAAACACAGACACACACAAATTCCTGCTAATGTTGTATGAGAAAGCAGATAAGATTGCGTAATTGCGAAGTCAACCAAAACAGACTCAAATGCAGCACCACCACTCAATCACCGTCTGCAAGCGGCCCCCTGAGCTCAGTGTCTGCAACATTCATTTGCCTGGGGGCAGATTTAATAGAGCGGTCACGCTGTGCTGGATAAACACCAAACAAGGACACACTAAAAAACGTTTAAAATCCTCATTTAAGGTTTTAGGAGACTGTCAGACACAAGAAAAATGTCCTCAAGTGCACGAGTAATTCTTTTATCATTAATATTTATAATAAAAACAAAAAGGGATTTTGTTTGGAAGACTGTAGCATACACGGACCTTTGTGAGACATTTTAACTTCTTTTAACTATTTCTCCATAAACAGCGAGTGCAGTAATGCAGGTACCACACTGACCCATCAACTGTTCTCAGAGAGGGCATGTTAATCCCTTGTTTCTCATTATTTTCTAAAGCTGTGCCAAAATCAGAGGTCAGCTTGACATCAATAGAGGCGTGCTCTCAGGCTGACATTGGCCGATCACCGGGGCTTTACTCCGCAGAGAGAGAGCCTCAAAAATAGTGAGAAATGCAGATCAGCTGGGATGATGCAGCAAAATGAGAGACAGGCTCACTCTAAAATATGAGCTGACAGATCAGATTAAATGTGGCTGTCTGCTGTTTGAGTGGTCGTGGAGTGAGAGGCTGCAAATCTCACATTTCTTAGCAGTATATGCAATAAACATGTAATATAAATAATATTATTAAAGCTTAAACAGGCATCAGAAAATCTACAATAACATTTCAACAGGTGAGTTTCTTGAATGTTTCAGATACATCTGCAGCTCCTCTGCTGAACTGACTGCTTGTAGTGCTCAAAGATGCTTTTATACAATGAACCCATTCAGACAAGCGCTTTTTCTACACTTGACTGATTTCTATCTAACGTTCACACACTGATGGAAGCAACCGAGAAACCTGCTCTACCTCCTGAGCTACAGATCCAACCGCCTAAAAAATGACCTGCAACCACTAACGTTTTCCTGGATGCAGGGAGGCCGTTGTCCTACTTTCACTCTAATACGACTGAGCCTTAAACTAACTACATGTACCTAACTGTAGGATGGCGGTATCCAGTTGACTCGTCCTGTATGACATTAACAAAAGTTAGTATAGTTTTTATGTGCCAAAACTAGAGATGTGATGTAATAAGGAGACCCACTGAGATTTTGGACCACACCTTTCTTTAGAAATATGTTTTTCCTCCAGATAAATGGTCGTCTGTCACTCAGGAGGTAGAAATTTCTTGCTACTAACTTCAGTCCTTTGTCAAGATACTGATTGCTAAATTGTGAGGTCTGCGGCGTGGCTGAGGGGGAGGCGGACGTACCTGAGCAGCATCCGCAATCTCGCCTCGTTGGCTTAAAAAGAATGAACTAGGTCGTGTTGTTGTTGGTGATGTGTGTGGGCTGTAGTTGAAAAGCTGGATGCAGCGGATGCTCATGTTATTAACGTAACTGCCGCAAATTTCTTTGTAAAAGTGATTCCGATGTTAAACGTTAGTTCCCCGTGACTTTTCTGCCAGGTAACTTGCGCCCCACCTGTCAGAAACTCTAATCCATGCAGCTAAATCAAATGATTTAGGTTCATGAATGTGGCTTAGAAAAGGTGCTTTGGGTGGTCTGTTGAAGTATATATGCATCACTGCAAACAATACCCCACACTCAGGTGCCCACAGATTGGACGACACTAATCTTTGAATCCTGCTATAATTTTAATCCAAACAACAAACCTGTAGAGTTTCATGAATGCACCTTGCACAGCTGCTATCGCTAATGCCATCATATTGACAAAATCTCTCCAAACTCACTGCTCAGTCAAAGTCAGGCCTCACATTTCCACAGTCCTCAAACTGGAGTCTTTTCTCTCTGCGGTAAACTTTCTCAACAAGGACTAAAGATGACAGATAGAACAAACAAACCTCTACATTTCACACTGAACTAAATTTAGAAACAAATGTGCCCCATGTAACGTCACTACATTGGTCTGCAACGTGGAAACAGCAACCTTTATTAGATATCTGGATTTGTAGCCTGAAGAACAGATTTATGATACAGCTTTTTTTAATGGCACTTTCAAGTCAGTTCATTTCTCAGTAAATAAAGGAGAGTTGAAGGAAATGTCTTCTTACCTGCATGGACACGGCTCGGACTTGAATTGTTTTCGGTTGGGAAAACAGCTGGGGATCAGCAACACGCAAGGTGAACTCACCGCTCCTGCAGGAAGACGAAGAAAGGGGAACTCTTAAATGAAGACAAATCTTGGAGTAGGGAGACTAAATTTCACCATCCCTTATTTCTGAAATTGCTTTAAAAACTGCTTTAAAAATGTGACAGGCACAGCATGCTACCCTCAGTCCCGTGAGGGTAGCATGCTGTGTTGTCATTAGACCTGATCACCTGTGAGTTATCTGTGGGAGTGGAGGTGAGCTATCACAAACACACAAAAGCCCACCTGCTCACACACTCATCATCATCAATGTGCCCCCCCTACACTGCTGCCTTACCATATTCCAAGCCAAGGCTTATTACCCACAACTCCCCAGGGCTGCAGCTGGGAGACATCCAGAGAGTCTGAAGATCAAATAACCGAGCGGGTTGTTTGTTTTAGTGACAGAAAGGAAAAAGCCAAGTGCTTAGGTGCTTTTTGGACTGCAGTAGCATCTTTGAAAGTTGCTGACAAAAGTCTGCTGAAGGTTGTTTTCCTAATAGTTTTAACCGTCATGGTCCTCTGGTCCATGTGTTTCTAGTTTCTCCTGCCTCACTGGCACCACGTTTGATGCCAGTCTTCACATGCTCACCCATCTCGTTTTGGTTTTACTTCCTGCTTTTGGTCTGGACGTCTCTTCCTGCAGAGATGCTGAGATGTTCTCAAGCTAGTTGAGAGAACTAATCCCTGACTTACTGCCAGTAAAAACACACCAAACTGCAGCTCTAAAGTGAAACAGCCACAGAAACAGCCCAGATACACGTAAAGTATGGAGTTATATTAAAGTAACAGAATATATTTCTGAAAAATAGTCGCTGAAGTTGTAAATCTCATTTTCTGTGCAGAGTGTTGCTGTTGCTGGTACATGTCTTCACTTCATTATAGATGAGAGAAAGATTTTTTTTTTTTTTAAATGCAGCCTTGAGACAAGTGGAAAGGCTTCTGATCAGTAGTAAAGTCTACCACTCAAAGAAATAAAATTCATTTTTTGTCAGCGTCTTGACCCATGGCATGTTTTTCAAAGGCACTCGTGAATGAAAATAACTCATTTTGAAAGCTCAAAAGAGTTTGTCTGTAACAGCAATCAACATTTAATCTTTTTATTCATCATTCGTCCATTTTTTCCCACCATCATCTGAACGCAGCACATGTTTTTGGGTTTTTTTCCTGATGGACACATCTCCTCTTACGGGAATTAAAACCTGTTACCATGTGCTTGCTGTTCTGGGTCTACAGCCGTCATCCTCTGCTTGACATAATTTGAAAAATATGGCAGATTTAATCTCATTTGGAGTTTTACATTTTTCTGTCTCCATTAATCTAATGGCTTAAACCTGTACAGAGGATCACATTTTGCTAATTCACTGGCATGCTGCCATTTTAGGCCTAACCAGCTGCGTCAGGATTGACCAATATGACTGCTCTGTCCATTCAGACTGAGTGAGTGGACATCTGTCCCAAACACAGCGACAGAGGGGAGGCTGCAGAGAACAATGGGCAACATTTCTCACCCATTAACATAAGACTGCCTTTTGATTTTCAGCTGCTTTGTTTTCCTTTTAGGATGTCAGGGGTCAGCGCTCTTTAATGTCTGCTTTCTGCTGTCTACACGTATCTGCAGCCTCTGTGATTCCCGGCACGGAGTGCACTCAGACTGGGGTCAAACAGAAAGAAATGCAGATTATGCAAATATGACCACATTAACCCAAACATGTAAATGTAATGCATCTCACATCCATGTTCAGGTTAATAGAAATGAACTTTGGAGTCAAGAAGCAGCATAAATCAAACAGGAAACTTTGACAAGGAGTGAAAAATTAAATGTCAGGATAGTCATTAATGAGAAGGAAGGAGATGATGAGCTTAAAGGGATAGTTTTATCCACAGTTTGGGATAAGCTAACAGTTATAGTGATCAGGTCAGAAAGGTCTGAGGAGTCTAAGGAGACATGCACAGACCTCCCAGACACCACCTCCAGTAAGTCCTGGATTTACCCAAGATGCATTCTGGTCATCAAAGGAAGCTCATGTCTGCTGCGTATCCACAATCTGATTCTTTTGGTCACACCCACAGTTCACAGCCACAGGTGAAATGTAGATCGGCCAGTAGACAGACAACCTCACATTACATCCAGCTCTCTTCACCACAACAGACCAGTACAGAATCTGCATTTCCCACTGCACTCAACCCTTGAATAAGACCCTGAGGTACTCAAAGTTCTCCACCTAGGCCAGCAAGTGGAGGAGTGTCCACCCAGCTGAGACCCACCTGAATCTGGAGGTCATCACTCAATGACGCCAACACATCCAGGTTCTACTAACCGATGTTAAATTGTTAAGTCACGTTAGGCTCGCTAAGATATCTTATTACCTTTAATTTCGAGTTAATTGTTTTTGCACATAAAAAAATGCTTGAAAAAACCAGAAAGAACTACAAAGACAAAGAAATATCTTGGTACCATTTCATCTAAGATCTGTCGTTTAATCGAGGTCGGCTAAATAATCCCTGTGTGTGTGTTATCTCTGGTTTTGCACTATGAATTAGTCCTTAGTCCTGTCACTGTCTAATGCCTCTTCCACCAAAATAAATCCTTATTACTTGGTGGGACTTTTGGGACAGCGGAGGCACAAAGTAAAGATATAATCAGAATGATCATGAAAACCACCCAGAACAGTAGAAGCAGTCCGTTAGATTACGTTAGGTAAGATTTTTGCTGTACATGGATGGAGTTACAAAATTGCACACCTTGGCAAAGCAGTGCCTGCCACCCAAAAATTCATAAATTATTGTTAAACAAGTATAAGTATAGTAGCTCTGTGACTGAATACGTCCAAGTATTGTGTCAAACTCATGTCTGAGAAAAATAATTCCAGGCAAAATACAGAAAAAGTTTTGTCCATCTTACTGACCTGTCTTTGTCTCTCTGGTATTGGAATCGGACCCGTCCGTGCCTCAGCTCTGCCCACATGAACGTGTCGTCCTTCTTTATTTCTCGGCCTCCTGTCTCTTCGCCTTCTTCCCCTCTGAACAGGACCAGCCGTCCGTTACTCGGCTTCTGAACAAGCTGAAAGATCAGCTGCTCAGACGGACTGTCTGGGTCTTTCACCTGCAGCAGGGTGGGGAGCAGCGGGGCAAAACCATCAAAGGGAACCAGCAGGGACCCGTTGACATGGAGGGCAGGTGTGTGGGCGTTCACTGAGAGGACCAAGAAAAGAAAAACTCAAATCAATAACCTCATTCAAGCCAAGCTGGTGGAACACAAGTAAATTCTCTTACAGTGCATTTTAGATCCTTCTTGTGAAATACACAACAAATAGCAAACTTTCTTATACCTGTGGGGAAATTCATCGTCACGGATCCTCCAAAACAAGATTAAAGCAAAACTGGATTGTCAACGAGTATTTTTTAATAACAGAATGGGAACTTGGAAGGTAAAATAATCAGAAATAGAAATACTGAGTAGTTTAATCCATGCACAGCATCAAAAGTACATTTGTGAATGGTTTACTGAAAAAAGCCATCAAAGTAACTGGACTAATAACCAGTGTACAATAATAATTTGGTTTAAAAAAGCATCCAATTATCTTCATTAATACATTTTAATGCCTTCTTTAAATATCTGTTGGCATGGAGTTGTAGTCGGTTGGCGTAGAGGTTGAGAGGAGGTTATAAACTGAAAATGAAAAAAGTGTGTGTGGGAGAAATGGCAGACATATCACGAGTGAGACATCTCGGCCTTGGCGTGGCATTTTAGAAGTTGGCTCTAATTGGTGCTGACTTTGTTGGGGAACTTTTTAAAGATCAGCTCTTTTTGAGATGCCACCCTAATCTCATTATACCTCCCGTAAAGATGCCAGCAGGCGTGCTTAAATCTCAAACTCTGGGCCATGTAATTATACTTCCAAATGAGAAGAAGTCTATAATTTAAAGCAATAGTTCCTGAACTTTTTTTTTTAGGGGGGGCTGCCAATTTTTTGTTTTTAAAGAGCAATTTTTTCTCCGTTTTACTTCATTAACGTGTGGATTAGCTGAAGGCAAAAAATGTTCATTATTTTACAAGAAAACGCATTTATCAGAAAGTGCGTGATAATATATTCCTTAATTATAAATATGCTTTGTCACTTTTCATTAAGAACTACAGTCTGCGCCTCAAGGCCTCGGGCATTTCAGCCTGCGGGTTGTTTTAAGATAAAAGAGGAAAAAAATTAAAGTACAAACTCTTTTAACATCCTAACTCTGCAGACAAAGCCTCCCCAGTCTTATTCAGGAGGACCAATTAAAAGTCACCAACAGGAACCTTCTAATTTCAGACAGATGTTAGCAGTCTTAGCTTCCAGTATCTTTATATTTGACCTGCAAAGACTTACATTTGTTATCAGTTTTCAAATTTGACTTCATAAGATGAAGTTCTATAGACCTTTTTCACTTCTGGATAGAGTCTGATTGATAGTTTATTTACGTTCGTCAGTGACTGAGAAACACAAATTAAATCAAGAGTTTTGCTGGGATCTCAGCAGATCAGCTGATCTCAGTGCCAGTCCACATCAGCTGACACTTCTATATATCCACCAGCTCTCTCATACAGAGAACACTATTTAGCTTAGCTTGCCTACTGCACACTGAAGCTCATGCGAGCGGTATCTGACGTATTCAATGGCATAATCTCTTATCTTACTTCTGTTCTCACTCCTCTGGTTTTCAATGCATGGAAGGTTTTTCCTTTCAGTAACAACCACCTGTAATATTTAGGCCCTCTGCTAAAAGTAACTGAGATTTTTTTATTCAATCTTAAATACTTTTTTATGAACTGGTAAAAAAGAAAACCAGGAGAATGTCTTCTATTATATTACCACAGACTCTTTGGTTTAACTGTGAATGGACCGATCATAGTAACTCCCAAAAGATTTTAAAAACGGGAAAAACTGACATGGAAATAACAATTTTTGGTCCTGACTCATGTTAACATGGTCTTTATGTTCCAAACATTTAATTGCGATCACAAATTCTACCTGCTGAAAATATATAACTGGTCTGCTTGGTTGTGAGTTTCTTTGTGAAAAATACAATTGAAGCCTTTAATATGTTCTGATATATTACTAATACTATATTACAGTTGCTATGACCTTTATCTTCAACTGGAATCACTGTATCTGTTCTTTTTTTTTTTTTTTTTCAAAATAGCTGTTGTGAGCAATACTGCATTTATTTATTTATTTATTTATTTCTCTCCTTTTTTTTTATCATTCTCCCTCAGATATTTTTATTAAAGTTTCTGGATCCAATTTTACAAAAGACAAATTGAACAAATGCCGTTTTCTTTTTGAAGAACATAAAACAATATGAAACATACACTCCCACCTCATGATTATAGAAGTACCAGTGGGTGTACAAAAAGAAAGGGTCGAATCTAATAATACGAATAGTAAACCCTGGAGTACAAGATAGCAGTTCCTGAGTGTACAAGAGAGATGTGGAGAGTTTCAGAGCCCACACCCCCACACAGACACAGAAAAAACAAAACACAGAAACCAAAAAAAAAACAAAACACAAACATAATGAGTGGTCAGCTTAGTTGTAGAGATAAGTCAAATCTGTAAGAGAAAAGAAATATGTATAAAGTAGGTAAGTAAATGCCATCATAAGGCGCAGGCACAATAGAGTCCATATACTTAAACATAAACATCTTACTTAAGCATAAGATAAAATAAAATAGAATAAAGTCTGAGCTAGCTAATTGGGAGTGTTGCGAGACCGCAAAGTCTGAACATGGTCAAAAAAGGGTTGCCAGGTCTTAAAAAATTTGGCCATAGACCCACGCAGAGTGAATTTAATCTTTTCGAGTTTGCTAAAATGCAAAGCGTCTCTGATCCAGATTTCCCAGGATGGGGGAGAAGGGGACTTCCAACATAACAATATTCTGCGTCTTGCCAATAAGGTGAGAAATGCTACCAGATCCGCTTGGGGCGTCGGCAAGACAACTGTATCAGGAAGAACCCCAAACAAAGCAGTTAAGGCCACAGGTTGGAGGGTTAGCTGGATGATCTTTGATAAAGTCAGAAAAATATTAATCCAGTATTGTTTGAGGGATGGACATGACCAAAACATATGTATTAGAGAGGCAGGTGTTTGATGACAACGGTCGCAATCAGGGCTAAGGTTGGGGTATATTTGAGCTAGTCTGGGTTGCCAAATTTGAAACACATCACACCGATGTGTCGGTGATCTGACCACAGTTCAGCATTGAGCTGCACAAAGTGACTGAGGACTGCCAATGACAAAACTGCTCACTGAGTCGAGTGTGTCACAATAAAAGCACCACTGCGACACAAAAGTACGAGCTGCTGGTGAAACTTTATCATGACATTTGTTGCTGTGCAACTTCAAACTGACAACACGTTTTACTGTATAAGCTTTATTTTTGGAGGGACATTAACATTTTGCAGCTTAACCTCCTCCACAGCATCACACACTTTTTCTGTTAGCAATGTAAATTTGCTTTTATGTAATATCTTGTGGTCATTTGCATTATTTATGTGGGCATCTTTAGTTTATTTGCATATAAGAAAAAAGCTCCCACTGGTACAGTGCTTGATACATGATGCTGTGCTCAGTATAGAAACCTCCCAGCTGAGAGAGAGAGAGTGACCTGGACCTAACCCAAGCCTCCCAGTTTGGCTGCAGAATTCACCTACTGTTGGTCTTTAAACTGTATTTATGCAATTCTTCTTATCAGAATTAACAGATTTGAAGTCTGGGAGCTTTCTATCAATAAATTAAAGGACTTTTCTGCTATGTAATGATAACTGTTTGCAGTTTTAAAACCAACATAGGCATCATGTTATCACCGTGACAGGTCCTGGTCTTCTGGTCTGCATAGTATCCATGTCCACAGTCAGGAGTGCAGTATCCTTCCATGAGGTAGGTCTGATTACGACAAGCTCTGCAGAGTCCGTTCCCGTCGCAGAGCACGCAGTCGGACGAGCAAGCTGAAGGAAAAGATCCAAATTATTCAAATATTATTCAAATTAGAAAAATGCTTCTTTTTGTTTTTACACAAGTCTTCAACTTTAAATGTTTTAAATGTCTATTATAAATTTATTTTTCAAACTAAATTAATACTCTGATCTTCATAGAAACAGTCTTTAAAAGTCTATCACTACATATAGAAATAGAATAAAAAGAAGATGTATATTCTTACATTTGCAAGCTTTGGAAGATGCATCCAGGAAGTAGTTCCTGCCACATTCGAGCACACACTGGCCGTGCAGCGTGGCGTAGGGAGGCTGGCATTCCTGGCACTGTCCAGGACCTCGACAGTCCAAACAGTGATCATCACAGCCTGCCACAGAGAGCAAAACATTTGAAAAAAACAGTGATATAGTAACTGAGTTAAAGACATTATTTATTTTATCACCAGATATTTTCTTAATGTGTTTTTTGGCTACTAGCACCGGTGAAAAAAGTAACATGGAGTCACACAGAAGCTGTATTACAGACTGATTAATGCACACATGCATTAATCAGTTTGCTTAGGCTTGTATGAATGTGTGTGACTGAGTGAATGAGGCTTGCTGAGAGTAGAAAAGTGCTATACACCAGTCCATGCAGTTGATTTGGCCAGTTCATACAACTTCTACATATAAAAGCTCTTTTAAGGAACCTTTTAGTTCAGCTGCTGCTGATTATCTGCTTTATTAAGATTGGCTGCGTTAGCAATCGATTAGGAAAAACAACTTCAAATGGACACAAATGTACAAACAACAGTGTAAAAGCCCAGAGGAAGCTCTTTGTGCAGCTACAATAGCACCGACTGCATGTGAAGTGGGTCAATTTATCTGCTTTTTGTTGGACTGACCGAGGCATCTGTCTCCATCCCGATAGGAGCCAAAGGAGCACCCCTGTGTGCACACTCCCTCCTGCAACACGTAGGCCTCCATGCATTGCAGGCAGTCAGTCCTCAGGGGGCCTTTACAGGCATTGCAGCTCCAGTCACACTCTGCAAACAGGATGGACGGTAGCAGAAAAGGAGTGAGAGGAGGAGGTGTACGTGCGTGTGTGTGTTGGGACATTGGGATTAGAAGTGAGGGGATTTTAGAGGTGAGAGCAAATAGTGAGAACAGAACAGAAGAGAGGGAGGGCGAGAGACCAAAAGAGATTAATCAACTTTTTTTTCTCTATAGGATTGATTTTAAAGCCATTTGTGCTTCTTTCTCTCTCATCACCTGCACATCTGTTGTTTGTCCTGTGCACAATTAATACAGGCACGAAAATGAAGCACAGTTGGGACTCTTCATGCTTGTATGACCTTCTACATTTGTATTAAACCTGAAGATGAAACTAAGCAGGATATACAGTTTGTAGAGCAACTACACATACAGTGAAATGCTACATTTTCTTAAAACGTATCAAATATACAAATTAGCCATAACTGTAGCCCAGAAAACTTCTGAACACATCAAGCTGAACTCTGAAAAAGGGACACATGTCAGCGAGGCGACTGGTGTCTGGGCATTAGTGCCGTTCATGTGAATCAGTGAAGTGGACCTGGCACCATCTTTGTGGTGTTGGTGTCTTTCAGATCACTTTAAACGAAACGATCTGAGTAATAGCACGGCTTTGTGCTTGGTCCAAAACGTTTTTCTTCCGTTTTGGTTCTAGTAATTGATAGTCTGCTGAGAACTCCAGCCTTTCATCCACAAATCACCTCAGTCTTCAATAAAACAACACAGTGATCCAGTATGCTTTACAAACCTATGGCTAATAACATGGTGGCAGCGTCCTTCCTTAAATATACAGCATGCAGCTGAGATGGATGTTTGGACCTCCTGCTGTGATGCTAAGTTAATTAATATTCTAATTTCCTCATGCAAGTTTTCCTTGGGGTCAATCTTTGATTTTTTTGTTTATATTATGGCAATATATATATATATATAATATATATAATTTCGTCATTTTGTTTAACAGCCACCATGAAAACTAGTTCATCTCTTAGTCTGTCTTCAGCATCTACCTTTGTTTTTAGGTGATAGTGGGAGGCAAACGGTGGGATCTGAGATGTAAATGAGGGATTTCTCAGTGGACAAAGATCACTGATAAAGCCAAACAAATGTAGGTTTTGGTAGTGCTTAAGGGTTTGTAAGAGACTCTCTCTGAGAACTTTGAAAGCTCCCCCGAGGCTGTGAAATGAAAGCTCCCAAAGTTTCTCGAAGCTATTTTGGTGTTACTAAAGGACAAGATCAGAGAGGCTAAGGACAATTACAGGAGGAAGCTGGAGTGGAAACTCCAGCAGAACAGCATGAGAGAGGTGTGGAGGGGCATGAAGACCATCACTGGATTCAGGCCAACCAACAGCAGGGGAGCTGAGGGAGGTGAGAATAGAGCCGACGAGTTGAATCTGTTTTTCAATAGATTCGACACCACAGTGTCTGCTCCCACCCCCACAACCTCACCTGCAGTCAGCCTGGAATCCAGAGCCACACCACTGTGCCAGCCTCTCTCTTCACATGTTGCCTCCTGTGAGATTCCTGACACCCCTCCCCCACCCATCACCTTCACTCAATACCAGGTTGAGATGCAAATGAGGAGACTTCACTCAGGCAAGTCTGCTGGACCAGACGGAGTGAGTCCCCTTGTCCTCAAGGCCTGTGCCCCCCAGCTGTGTGGAGTCTTTCATAAACTGTTTATGCTGAGTCTGAGTCTGCAGAGGGTCCCGGTGATGTGGAAGACATCATGCCTCATCCCTGTACCAAAGACGCCTCGTCCCAGTGGCCCCCAGGATTACAGGCCCGTGGCACTGACCTCCCACATCATGAAGACCCTGGAAAGGCTCATCCTGGACCAGCTGCGACCCATAGTAAGACCACATCTGGATCCCCTTCAGTTCGCTTATCAGCCTCGTCTCGGAACAGAGGACGCCATCATCTACCTGCTCAATCGTGTCTACACCCATCTGGACCAGCCGGCGAGCACTGTGAGGGTCATGTTTTTTGACTTTTCCAGTGCTTTCAACACCATCAGGCCGACCCTCCTGGGTGATAAGTTAGCAGCGATGCAGGTGGATGCTTCTCTGGTGTCCTGGATTGTTGATTACCTGACAGGAAGACCACAATATGTACGTCTCCCACAGTGTGTGTCTGACAAGGTGATTAGCAACACAGGGGCACCACAGGGGACTGTCCTCTCCCCCTTCCTCTTCACCCTCTACACCACAGACTTCAGCCACTGCACAGAGACCTGCCATCTTCAGAAGTTTTCTGATGACTCTGCGGTGGTTGGATGCATCAGCAGGGATGATGAGACAGAGTACCGGGCTGTGGTCGACTCCTTTGTCACGTGGTGTGAGCAGAATCATCTGCAGCTCAACGTGGCAAAGACCAAGGAACTGATCGTGGACTTCAGGAAGACCAGGAAACACTTGACCCCTGTTTCAATCCAGGGGGTCAGTGTTGACATTGTGGAGGACTATAAATACCTTGGAGTACACATTGACAATAAACTGGACTGGGCTAAAAACACCACAGCACTTTACAGGAAGGGCCAGAGTCGTCTCTATTTTTTGAGGCGACTGAGGTCCTTCAACATCTGCCAGAAAATGCTGAGGATTTTCTATGAGTCTGTTGTGGCCAGTGCGATCCTCTATGCTGTTGCATGCTGGGGGAGCAGGCTGAGGGTCGCAGATGCCAACAGACTTAATAAACTGATCCGTAAGGCCAGCAATGTTGTGGGGATGGAGCTGGACTCCCTCAAGGTGGTGTCGGAGAGGCGGATGCTGTCCAAGATAAAGACAATGTTGGATAACACCTCCCACCCACTCCATGACATGTTGGTCAGTCACAGGAGCTCGTTCAGTGAGAGACTGAGATTACCGAAAAGCACCACTGAACGACACAGGAAATCATTCCTGCCTGTGGCCATCTCCCTGTACAACGCATCCACTTAACACACTGTTTGCTGCTACAACTACACATGTTTCTTTTCCAAATATTTATTTATAAGTGACTTATGTATGTATGTATGTATGTATGTATGTATATATATGTATATATTGTACTATTCTTAGTTAGTGTATTGTCTGTCTTGTCTTAATGTTGGTTTAAAATGGAGCACTGTAACAAAAAACAATTTCCCCCAGGGATCAATAAAGTATTCTGATTCTGATTCTGATTCTGATTTTGAGAGAGCTGATAGCCGTGGTGCTTTTAACTCTCTGGGTGCATCTAAGGTTCAGTGGATTAACCAGGGGGGTAAACACCATCATGAGCTGGATGGCTAAAAACCACCTGTCTAAGTGGGAGGCGCTGCTCGCTGGCTCAGAGGGAATCAAAATGTTTATTTAGCCCGGAGCAGCTAGCTTAGCTTCTAATCCCATAACAGACATGTGCAGTGTTGGTTCAGCCTCTGGGACCGGTTCCTTTGGGCCCCCGATACCTGGAAAACCCTTACTGCACTGGACTGAATCAGTGATAAAGGGTGATTTCCGCTTTATGTGAAATAACTTACTGTGAATTAAAGCATATGGTACATCAGCGTAACAACAGTCATGGGCTGAAATTAAATCTTATGCAGTCATTATTCTTTGATCCGGAAAAAGGAAAACGGATAAAAAACACATTTTCACGTGTCTTATTATTGAGTTCCAGCCTGAAAAAATGCAAGCAAGGCTGATTAGTGGGTATTTAAATATATAAACAGTGGTGAAAAAAGGGATCACTATTCACTCAGGCCCGGGATCCCCTGAGGCTCATGCATCAATGTCTCTGTGCACAGGAAGATGTAATACTGAGTTAAAATGCACACACAATGTGTAGCATTTGCATACCTGGTTCTACAGTTTATTACTTGATTGATGGAGCCTATAAACTCAATGTAGCACAGTACACTACATGCAATATGGATGAAGAGCAATTTATGAATATCATAAAGGGTGCACTGCATATCCTCATTATTAATCCCCCTTGCCTCACTGCACCAGTGCATTTTGTGTGAGGTTGTCAGGCGACTTGGCAGCGTACCTCTGCAGGTGCGGGTTGTGGTGTTGAGGTAGTACTGATGGGCGCAGCTGTCGTACTGGCATTCTCCGAACAGCAGCACCTTGGCCGGGTCACGGCAGGACGTACAAACCCCGGGCGTCTCGCACGTCAGGCACTGGCTGTCACATGCTGCAGAGAACAGAAAAGGTTGACGGACTAGTGAGGAAAATGTGAAACACCAGCCAACACCATAAACTGCCTGAATGTGGCTGTGTCGGATGCATCGATTGCCAAAATTCCTCCTAAACACATGCATGTGAGGTTAATAAGTGATTCTAAATTGACCTTGTGTGTCTGTAATAAGGAGGCAGTCTGACCAGGATGTACCCCACCTCTCGCAGCTTAAAGAGGCCCTCACAACACAAACAGAACTGAAGGAGTACTGAGTAATTAAAACACCAACTAACTGCACTTACTTGTTCATTGAGTCTGGGATCTGTCTGTAAAATGTAAAAATATCGTCTTAGCATTCTTTCGGTGTTGATGGCCTGTTTTCATGACTACCTACATCGCTTTCCCACCGGCTTCTCTGCTTCACTCATTACTTTCAGCGTATATTCCACTGACTCACCATTCATTTTCTGACACACCGTCTTTGTGAACTTTCACTAAACTTTTGTGCCATGAATGGTCCTTTTTGTTTGTGCCTGTTTTCGCCCTCTGCCCACTCTGTCTGGAATTCAATTCAGGCAATTCGTTCAATTTTATCTGCCTGACTTGTAGATGAACTTGTTTCACGCAAACAACAAGTTGGCTTTTTGGTTTTCTGTACGTGCGTGCTGCATTTCGCTCTGTTTTACGAGTTGTGACAAACTAAAAAGTAGCAGTAAGCTAATACCCATCAACTTCCACGTTAAAAAGTTTCCAGCAGAAACACATTTTTACGGGTCTCTGTGGATAGTATCCTTCTTTATAACAACCGTACCAGGATTATTATTTTTAATAACTCATCCAACATTGTTGCTTGTGTTGGAGCTGAAAATCAGTGTGTGGCCCTTGTCTGTAGCCTGTAGGTGTCTGCTAAGCTTCACCTTCACTAACCGGAGTCTCTGAACTAGACTTGTTTGGCTGTGTTTGTGGTTTTGGTGTTTTTTGGGGCATTTTAATTAAATAATCTCACCATTAATATTGCCTGATGTGTCCAAGAAGTTTGTAAATTTGTAATGGTAAGTAAAAGTCTATGATTTAATTAGACACTCCTTAGCAGTTATATATGCAGACAGTCTTCTCAGTGCAAACATAGAGTGCAGCTAACAGGAAAGGACCTTAACAAACCAAAATAGTAACATAGCAAAGGCATATTTTTAACATTCACAGTAAGCTTGTGTGTGTGTGTGTGTGTGTGTGTGTGTGTGTGTGTGTTTTCACTAACCCTGGCAGATCCTTTGGCCATTGTTATAGTATCCAAGGGGACATTTGGGGGCACAGAGTCCAGATGGCAAGAGAACGCTGTTGGCAGGGCAGGAAGTACAAGAGAGCGGCCCAGCCCCACTGCAGGCCTCGCATGATGGATGGCATTCTGGGAAAAAAAACGTCACCTTTTATGGACATGCAGTGACATAGAAATATAACCTAAGTTCCCAAAAAGCTGGCAGACCGTGTTAAATGTAAATAAGAACAGAATGCAATGATTTGAGATTTTACTCGTGGTTTAACATTGAAAACATATCAAATATTTAAAATGAGCCATTTTATTACGTTGTGAAAAATACTGGCCAACTTAGATTTTGATGGCAGGAACATGTTGGGATGCGGGCAACAAAAGGCTGTAAACAGCTCTAAAAACAGGAAGTAGACGTGCTGTCTGTGTTTGTTTGTGTCTATCCCAGCATCACCTCGACATCCTTGACGTTTGTCGATTGTTTCGTTCCAAGTTCGATGGAATTTCTATGCTGCTAATTAAACCCTCCATGTCAAAGGTTTTAATCCAGCGTGCCTTTATGATTTCTAAACTTCATCTTTTCCTCCGTCTGCCATGCGCCCTCCATACCGCCAACTGCCAGCTCGACAGTCTTTGCTTCTCTGTTCATTCAGCCTCAAGCCTTTATGTTCCAGTCCAACTATCCCCAGACTCTCCATTCACTGTAAAACCCGGCTTAATCGGCCTTCAAATTCCTCTATTTCTACTGAAAATATTGTATTTTGCACAACTCTGTTGCTTGTGAAGCTCGCACACAAGAATTTCACTCACATGTGCTGTACCAATGTACCTGCACATGTGATGTGACAATAAAAGTGATTTGATTTGATTTGATTTGAAAAAATAAAATCATTTTTAATAAAATAGAAACTTTTGGCTTTCTATTTAGACTTTCTCAAACCTGTAAACTTGTAAGAACTTTCAAAAAAGATAATCTGATATGTTGGAGAAGATATCAGAAAGACACTGATCCAAAAGGATGGATTGTGACAATAAACGTAGTCCTTTGTTGTTCTGTGTTTACTTCCTTAAACGTTAAACATGACCCTGTAGTGAGAATAAAGTCATTTTAGTAGTTTTGACTGTTAAAGAATTGCAATACAAGAAAAACTCAGATGGAAAAGGTTTTTTTAAGCTATAAACCCTCTTTGAAGTTGTCAAAAACAGATGGACACAACACTGAATCATCGGTTTCTTGACGACAAAAGGCGGCACAGTGGTTCAGCTGTTAGCTGTTGCCTTGCAGCAAGAAGGCCCAGAGTTCAAATCTGAGGACGGCCCGGTGCTGTGTTTTGTTTTGAAGTGTGCATGTTCTCTCCAGGTACTCCCTCAGTCCAACAACATCAATGTGAATCCTTATCTGTCTCTATGTGTTAGCCCAGCTCCCCCAGTAAGTCTGAACTGAGTAAGCGGCTGAGAGAAGGGAAGGATGGAAAAAGTCTTTTCCAACCCAAACTGTTGAGTTAAAAAATATTAACTTATCTAATAAGTGTATCGCGTTATTATCAAGGATACAGTCACTCAGAGTCATCTGCTCCTCATCCTTAGACACTGCACAGCCCAGCACCACACACTGCTCAGCACACTAACCACGGCATAAAAATATGAATCTGATGTAAAAATTCATCATCTGGCCTGAATCAGCACCAGGATAGAGGCAGATGTGCAAACATGTAGCTAATAAAATGTACCCATCCACCCACCTACCTGTTGTGTAGCACATGTTTGACCTGAGAGGTTTGTTCTGTGTCCACAGGAGCTATTTTTCCCCTCTATCTTGTGCTTTCTTCATATAGCTGTTGTAGTCACTGTGTGTGCATGAATGTGTTTGTATGCTATTGCCTGCAGCTAAGCTAAATGAGACTCCTGAGGTTTTACTCTTAAAGCCAGAGGCTTCCTGTTCACGCTCTGCATTTAGACCCGTGCGCAGATTCGCAGCAGATCAGTGTGGAGGCTGTTACAGCTGCTCAGCGGCTGAACCACAGGATGAGGAGGAGGACGAGGAGGAGGAGCAGGAGGACGATAATAATAATGACCAGGTATGATGAGGATAAGGATAATGGAGACAATGCGGAGGATGGCTTTGAAGAGGATGAGGGGATAATTAGAAATTCTTTTCTAGAGCAATTGTTTGTTTAAACATTTACTTTAAGTGTTTCTCCTGCTTGTTGTTTTCAGGTCAGCAGAGGGTGGAGAAACAAGCCCTCCCAGGTCAAGGAGGAGGAGGTTTGATTGATGAATAAAACAAAAGCTTTGATTAGATTTCCCTACATTAAAGAAAGCTACTGCCTGACCTCTGACCTTCTTGTACAAAGGCAGAGAAGTAAAAAGTCCTTACTGATGCAGGCTCCATGCCAGCCATAATGACCCAGAGGACAGTGAGAGACACAGTGATCGCCCAGCAGCCACGTTCTTGGCGCTTTGCACCACAGACAGATGCTGCCGACGCCCGTCTGGAGGTCTGCTGTGCAGCGCTGGCAGTCCGAGCTGCACTCTGTGGAGATAACAGAAAGAATGATTTGTATTTTTTCATCTTCACAATGTAAACAGAAATGTACGCCATTATCAGCCACTCGTCAACGCCATGCTAAAACGTCTTTTCTTAAATCAAACGAGCTGATGTGCATCTGAAGCAAAGCAGGCGCCTTTTATCTGACAGAACAAAGTTTGCTGAAGCGCCTGATTAACTGAGGATTTAAAGTTCTCTGCAGAAATGTTTCTACTCTGGTGACTTTTCACATAGATGTTCTATGCCACTGCATGTATATGTTCTTTTTCATGAGCAGTTATCTTTGTCTGACATATTTGATCATAAAACACAAAAATAGGCTGTAACAAAGCAACGGACAGACAATACAGCTGCATCTCGAAGTCTCTCCTCGTGTGCTCCTCACCTCTCCCTCTCACATGTCTTATGGAATAAACTAAGACAAATAGAAAAAGGAAAAGTAGGCAGTACAAGTCTGTAGGATTAGACGTGGCATCTACCCCAGTGTTTCATCCAGACCTCGATGATCTTCAGCTGCTTTATTCCAATTTCTATGTAACTCCCATCTCTACTGCTGCTAATTAAGCTCCCCGTGTCAAAAGTTTTAATCCAACGTGCCTTTATGATTTCTAAACTTCATCTTTTCCGCTGTCTGTCTGCCCGATCTCCGTCTGCCATGCACCGTCCAAACCTCCAACTGCCAGCTCGACAGTCTTTGCTTTTCAGTTCATTCAGACTCAACCCTTTATGTTCCAGTCCAGCTATCCCCACACTCCCCATTCACTGCAAAACTCTGTTTAATCAGCCTTCAGTTCCTCTATTTCTACTGAAAAAATAAAATCATTTTTAATAGAATAAGATGTGATAAGCTGGGTAAAGGGAGAAAGAGCAAGGGAGCTTATGCATTCACATTTAAGTTCTCCATTTACTTTGAAAACTTTTGGCTTTCTTTTCAGACTTTCTCAAACCTGCAAACTTTTAAGGGCTTTTAAATCCGTTTAAAAGAAAATCTGATATAATGGAGATTCAAAAGGATGGATTATGACAATGGCCCCATTCAAAGCAGTCCCGTGTTATTCTGCGTTTACTTCCTCACACGATGGCAGCAGGTAGCGGCAAAGGAGGAAATTAACAGCAGAGGTATTTATTGCTGCTTCACCAACAGCTTGATTTGTATATTTAGTTTCTGACTTAACCACAAACTGTGGTCAAAGCGAGTTGACTGAAAAGAGTTCCTCTCAGCTTGTTTACGTCCTTTCTTGCAGTAAGCAGTCAGAGACATTACCCAAGAAGCTGGAAAGACCTTCACTTAGTATAATAAAAGCTTACTTGTGGTAAGATGTATATTAAGATGAGGAAAAAGGAGAAACTACTGTTTGCAGCCTAATGACTCCCACTTTGATCCAAAATAAGACAGATGGTAACTCAGATGCTTCTTGCTTCAGAGCAACAGTAATCGATGCAGCATTACGGTGCCCGAGCATGTGGCAACAATACGTTTTGATAGCTCGAGCGCTTGTAAAACCACACAGTTTGTGTTTTTTTAGACAACTGCTGGTGTTTGGTGGAGAACACTTACTAAATATCAGCTCATGGCAAACAAAAGTACAATATAGTTTGTTGCTAACATGCAAAAATTAAGCAGAAATAAGTAGGAAGGATTTTAAAAGCAAAGCATTTCTGACTAAAGATATAAAAGGAGAGTAAATATGATTCCTTTATTGTTTTCCACACCTTTAAACTCCAAAACTGTGATCTCGTAAGATAAATGCCAGTGATAGGTGAAAAGAAGCTGCCCACACCCCCACCCACAGACCCGTATATACCCTCAGAACTAAGTGCAGCAGGATCTCCCAAAAGGCGCCAAGATTAACAGAACAATGAGCATCTGGTGGTGTTTTATCTGATGGTATCTGGGTTGTGTCTGGCTGACACAGTGGTGGGTACCTTAAAGTTATTTGTCTGTGATGAGATAACGATGTATAGTGGAAACAATGAGGCAGAGTGGGGAGTTATGTGATGGTGAGGACAGCAGTAAAAGAGGCGGACAAAGAAGTATCACTAACAATTTATCATTTTAATTCTGTTTGCAGATATTACAATTTGATGCGCCATAAAAAAAACATTAGGTGATCTTTAGTATTTGCACGACTAAGTACTACTATATTAAAGAAATGAACTTCTGCAAACCCAATTCCAGAAAAGTCAGGATGCCACATAAAATGTATCAAAACAGAAGGATCGCAAATCTCATAAAGCCACATTATATTAACAGTAAAATCTCAGAGATACATCTCAAAGAAGTTGGGATGAACAAAACAAGTCAATGGAAAAGGAAGCAGCGCTATAAAATAACAGCTGGAGGAACATTTTGCTTCCAATAAAAGCATCTTAGACAGACTGAATTTCTCAGAGGAGGTTCACCAATCTGCAAAACAATGTGTCTACAAATTGTGGAACAATTTCAGAGTAATGTGAAAATGCAAAAACATTGAATATCTCATCATCTGCAGTACATGATGTGATCGAAAGATTCAGAGTATCTGGAAAAATCTCTGTGTGGAAGGGACATGGATGACCGTGATCGTTGGCCCTGAAGCAGCATTGTGTTAAAAAACAGGCGTGTTTCTGTCACGCCATCAGTGTAAACACAGTTTACTGTGCCATCCACGCATGATCCAGAAACACTGATGTCTTCTGTGGGCCAAAGCTCAGTTAAAATGGCCAGAAACTGTTCTGTAGTCAGGATCCAAATCTGACCTCATGTCCTCTGAACTAAAGAGAGGGACCATCCAACTTGTTATCAGCGCTCACTTTGTCAGCCTGCATCTCTGATGGTATGGGGGTGTATTAGCAGCACGCATATCTGGAAAGCCACCATCACTGGTGAATGGTGTATAAAGGTTTTAGAACATCATATATACACATATAACATCCAGTCAATGCTGTCTTCAGGGAAGGCCTTCCATATTTCAGCCTGACAATGCTAAACCGACATACTTCCTCATTAGCGTCATCTCTTTATGTTTATATTCTCAGATCCTCTGGGTTTTAGAGTAGCTGGTCCCTGCACATGGTTGTCAAGTCTCTGTGTTAGAAGTTTTCCTGTTTTGGGTTTCCTGCTTTATTTTTCTAGTCTCTTAGTTTTAGTTTCAGTGTCTTGTCATCATTGATTTGTTCAGCTGAAGTCTGAAGAAATCACTTGGATGAGTGACGAAATGAAACTGAAAACGCTACGTCCAGATGAACAGAATCAACTATTTGGGATTTACTTACCTGGATGATTGAGCATGCATCAAGACTGCTCAGCTGTGTCTCATTTTCCATTAGCCCTCAATGTCTGTGTTTACGCCTCGCTTTTCCTTTGGTCTTTGTTGCACTGTACTGTAGTCTTCTGTTGCTTTTCCAGCCTTTGTTTGTAATCACACTTGTGGATGCTTTGCTTTGGCATTTTCATACTTTGTGTAAAGGTAAAGGTATGTTCTTACTCTTCTTTGATATCTGTCAGCTTAAACAAGCAATATCTTTTCAATGTTCACGTGCGAATAAAATATGGGTTTGTGAAATTTTTGAAACATTAAATTCTGTTTTTATAAAGCATCACAACTTTAGAGTAGAAACAGCAAAGTTAAGCTCTTTTATGCTTGTGAAAGAGTTTATAAGTATTTCAATCTGCAGCAGCACAGATGGGAAAAACAGTAAAATATAAGTAAAAGCAAAACCACAAGCCCAGTGTGGGTGTGCGTACTCAACTGCGTAATTCAAAACTCCCAAGTTGCCTGATTGCGTCAAAAACTGCTTCTACTGGACGTGACCTCAATTTTAAACCAAGTAGGGGAAAAAAGACTCTTCTGCCTCTTTTTCTATTCATGTGGCTAAAACAAGATTTTTTCCTTCCCCTGCAGGCATGTTTTATTTTACTCACAGTTTCCATGGTTTTCTAAACACACGTATTCATAGGCTTTTCTTTCTTTAGATTTCTGTTTTTCATCGATTTATTTTCTGTGCATGAACATAGTACATGTTTGGATGTGTATTGTTTTTTTTTTTATAAAGATGATACTGCCCTGTCAGTCAAGCCCTGAGGAAAAACGCAGTTTACCTTCAGTTTAAAATCAACACAAGTGAACTGATGGAAAACGCTGCACCCTAATGAGTCACCAGATTTGCATTTCTCCTGCATATTTCCACACATTGCCCTGGATCTTTATTTCATTTGCATTTTGGTCATGTTCAGTGAGGTATATGCGATGCTGTTTGGAACTAAACAGCTAAAAAAAGAAATCAAAGATCTCAAGAGGAAGAAAAAGTGAGAAACTACAAAATAGGCGCCCACTTATGCTAATGCATTTCTAACCACACTGGTTCGGTTGTTATTACACTGCTGCATTACAAGTGGGAGGATTTAAGTTATGTATTTTCACACATTAACATTATTTCTCGGAAAGCTTCATGTTTTAAACATACTAAACGAACGAATCTCTGGTTCAGTTTCATGATGAGGTTTTACACTGAGGTAATATTTAGATTGTCAGATCTATCCAATACATTTGTCAAAGTATAATAAACCAAACGGCAGCCTCTGGCTTTGTTCGTTTGTTTTTCCCCAAAGCCTTTTAGTGAGCACAGACAACTGAGAAACTGATGTCAGCTTGTAGTCAGTTTTAGTCAGCTGTTGGTCACTCTTAATCCTTTTATTTTGTTCATCTTATTCATTGCATTATTATTGTCTATTTTACTCATGTTTTAATATTTAATATATATACTGATTTATTTTTATCGTCTTTTTCATTTATGTATTCATTTTATTGTTATTTATATTTGTTTCCTTGTCTGCTTAATGTATGGTTTTTAACTGCTATCTCTGTTTTATTATTGGAAAGCACTTTGGTCAACTTTGCTGTTTTTAAAGTGCTATATAAATAAAGTTGGATTGGATTGATGTCCCACACAGATATAATGCCTGTCCCACATATAGTTTGTTCAGACCTGCTTACCCTACACTTATCATCTGCTATATCTAGAGGGGTTAAGGTTTAGGCAAGCCTGTGGTTATCTGGTTTAAGTTTTTTTGGTTAGAGTTCTTCACCAACTTTGCTCAGCAAAACAAATCTTCATAGTTCATGCAGGTTTTCCGAGAGTGTGAGCCTAGGCTCTGAAAAATGTTTGTCCTGTCCACGTCTGACAGCTTTTTGATCTTCTTACTTATTTCTGAATAGCTGCCTTTAACTCAGAAAGTCCGATTACTGCCTACAGCGCAGCGTTTCCTCTGACAGGTACTTACACTCCATTCTTCTAAACCTGGCATCTGCCCAGGTGAGTCATACTATATTTCTGAAGCAGGTCCGATATTAACCAAGTGTAAGAAGGAAAAGAAGAGAAAAACGAACTTCCCCACCGTCATCGCACATTCACACCTTTCATATCACGTCACTTTACAACAAAACACGGATCAGCATTTTCCCCTGCCAAAACTCTCCGGGCGATCCAGTTCTCAGCGCTGAACAAATGGCTTTGTGGCAGAGATAAGATAACTCAGGCGTCAGGGATTATTGACTGTGCAGCCTATAACTGAATATAAAACTAAAATGGTATTGATTTGGGCCCTTAGAGTCCCTCTTTATGGCACAGTTACCATTTTTGAAGCACATGAAAAGGGATTCTAGAGTTATAAATGCCCTGCACACAATCAGGATGGTGGTATTCTCCTGTGTGCTGGATTTATACGAGACATTATCCTATATCATGCTTTCTTTCTCTGCTTCCCCTGCGATACATGAAATAGAAACTTATTTAATGAGAGTCATACAAGAAAATCAAGACACTAATGTGCCTCGGTGGAAGTAAATGAAATGTATTTCTTAGGGAGTCTGAGAGTGGGGATGGCGCCAGAGCTGACGGAAGAGCATACGCATGACATCATCTTTATTGGAAGTTACAGGTGTAATAAAAGCAGATGTAGAAGCTGTATGGTCCTGTGAGGCTGATCTCACCTCCACTAGCCCTCCTGTTGTGTGCACTCCCACCCCTTACTTCAGTGTTCCGGTCACAATTGGCCAGTCAGTTTTAACAGCTCTTAAATTAACATAAGAAACATTTTTCACCACCAAATTCAGTTCAGTGGGTAGTTCAATCGTTCAGTGGGCCATTCAGTGGGTCAGAGGCCGGGGGGGTAACAAAGAGATGTAACAAAGTTGAACGAAACAGGTGCTCATCACTTTTATATGTTCAAGTGCATAGTGTGGAGGATGTCATAAGGCCTTGAGGCAATCCAATGTAAAACACAATGTTTATGAGTTTTTAAATTTGTAAATCGATCAGATTTGACCCAAACACAACAGGAAGACATGGATTTAAACATGCAGCTATTAAAGAAGCCCTACTTCCTTCTTTCCTCTGAAGTTGTGGTTAGCTCAGTCCCCTGAAAACAGTCCCTGTTTGACACCTCAGAATTATGGTGGGGAGTAGTCTTTTACCTAGAGCTGTGCGATATGACCAAAATCTCATCTCCCGATATAAGACATCTATCATCCCGATAACGATATAAATCACAAAAATGTAACATTTTCTGTAAATTCTGTTAATCTCGGGCAGCTCGACTTGCATTAAGTGTTTAAACTTGGCGCTGTGTACCTGGAGTCGAGATTTTTAACCGATGCATGAAACGATACATTTTTAGACACAAGTTGTAACAGCCGCCGTTTTCTTTGTGAGTATTTATTACGCGGCGTGCTGCGGGGAAAAGCCTGTTCTAACGTTTGCATCTAAGGTTTATTTTCCAGCACCTGACGCCTCTTTTTTGCTTCTCATCCGTAAACACTCTGCACACTCTTTCACGGGATTTAATTTATTTTGAAAAGTCTCAACAGGATCGTGAGCTTTACTGTGAAAGGTTAATATGCAAAACAAAGAAGCGGACGGCGGAGCCACGCCATTGTTTTACCGTCGTGGTTGCTAACGACAATGCGTATAAACAGGCGCTTGTCCGTCCGTAATGTGGTTATATTAAATATAAGAGAAAGAGAGAACTTTAACAAATTAATATAGCCACTACAGCGACCATCAAAACGATGACAAAATATTGCCGTAAACAGTTTATTTTGCAACATCACGAAACAAAAGATAGCGTAAAATAAAACGATAGATGTTTTTATATCATCATCCGATATATATCATTATATCGAACAGCCCTACTTTTAACTGCTTTTGAAATACTTCTTGGTGTACATTATTGTGACAATTAGCTGAAATAGCCTGTTTTAAATCAGTGGTTAACCAGAAAGAAAGAACCCATTACAGCTACCCATTACCTGACAGTTTTCCCAACAATATTAAATTCTCATATTAGTTTCAGTTAGTCCTGAAACATAGTGGATGTTGGACTCTACCAGGGCCGCCCTCTGTCACCAATTTTGTGGATATAATCACTTTTGTACTTGGTCTCAATATCTTTATGGTGAGAATTATCTAGTAAGGGGAGGTTGGAGCAGGAGATTGACAGATGGATTGGTGTAGTGTCGACAGTCAGGCTGATGCTGTGCTGACCTGTTGTGGTAAAAACAAAAAGAGTGAAGGCAAAACTGTTGATTTGCAGGTTCATCTAAACCCTCGCCACAAGATGGACGGACTACCTAAACTATGGTATGGTTTCATGAGCTGGGAAGATCCTTCAGATGCTCCAGTGTTCCTGTTGTAGCTGCTTCACAAAGCAGAAGACAAACATTTGCTGATGCTGCTGAGAGCCACTGAACAACGTTTGAAAGGAAGTGAGAGGAGCTGGAAATCTGGATATTTTTAGATCTAAATTAAATTAATATAATTTAATAATTTCTATACTTTATTTCTATCATTCTTTCGTTCAGTTTTCCTGTTTTAATATAATCAATATGTCATTTTAATGTTATTTTTATGTTTTTATGTTTCCTGAAAGCAAGTTCTGTTTTATTATTTTAACTACCTATTTTTTATTGTTAAATAGTTTTTTGCTGTGCACAGACTCCGATCAATTTTACTTTTGTCCGTTGCTTGAAAAGCATTTTTAATTCCATCTGATTTGTCTGAAAAGTGCTAAAGACATAAAAAACAAAACACGAGACTAAAACACTAAATCAGGGACCACTAGGGGGACGTAAGGAAGATGGCAGCATAAACCTGCAGCTCCCGGTCAAAACTCGAAAGAGAACCAGAATTCGAATATTTCCACCGCTAAACCGTGTAATAAATGCCATGGAAGGTGGAAGAAGGTCGAAAAGACAAGGAAACATTAAGGATTTTGTGAAACAAGTGGAGCTGGTAAGAGGGGGCAACGCAGACATGTCCGAGAACAGCGTGCAAGGCGAGCAGATGGAAGGAGATGTAGCTAGCCACCCTCACGCAGACTTCCAGGACATCATTAAGGAAATTCACTCACTTAAAGCAGAGTTTAAAACCGAGTTTGCCACGTTTAAGAAAGACATCACACAAGAAATGAAGGACGAATTCGACAGCTTCAAGAAAGACATTAATACAAAGCTGGCAGAAACTGCGAACGAGCTAGCTAGCCATGAGACCAGACTCGAAGAAGCTGAGAAAAGACTGGAAGAGATGGAAAGGTGGAATTTGGCCGCAAAAGACGCTCTAATCCAGTCGCTTCAGCAACAACGGAATATTCAGACGAAACTGGCTGACTTGGAAGGCCGTAGCCGACGGAACAACATTCGCATTTTTGGCCTAAAAGAGGGCTCTGAAGGAAACTCTGTGCTGCAGTGTGTGGAGGACTTGTTGAGAGCTGAGCTTTCGCTCCCGCCGGATTCTGCTCTAAATATTCAGCGGGCGCACAGAGCTCTGGTGCCAAAACCCGGACCAGAAAAACCTCCGCGATCGGTGGTGGTTAATTTTCTTCAGTTCTCAACCAAGGAGATGGTGCTGAAGGCAGCGTGGAAGAAAAAGGTTGTACATCAGGATAAGCAGCTTTTCTTTGATCATGACTACGCTGCCGACGTGGTTCAAAAGAGGAAGGAATACGCTGGAATTAAGAAAGCCTTAAAAGAGAGAGGAATTCGCTTCCAGACGCCTCTGACCAGAATCAGGATTCACTGGGAGAGCGGCGCCAGGACATATGACAGTGGCCAGGCGGCGGCGGAGGAGCTAAGGAGGAGAGGAATACAGGTGGAGGTGCCGCAGCGGAGCGGGGAAAGCACGATGCTGGAGGAGCGACTGCAAAATGCATTGGGATGGCAGCGATCTAACACCGAGAACTTATAAGTGAGGATACAAACATTTGAATCCGGTGGAAATGACTGAACAGTAGAACTCTGAAACTAAAGGTTCATTACTCTGTTACTTTTCAAGGCAAGGTAGACCGGAAAGTGGTAGGTTTTCTTTTCTTTTTTTTTCTTTTTTCTTAAGGAACCTATGTTGGATCTCACGGGGGCCCCTAATCTGAAAGGGATATACCCCACGAACCACAGGGACGCTGTGGGTAAGAAATACGTATTTTCAGTTTCTCTTAAGTTTCTTGTTATCTTGTTCCAAGTTCTTAGAGTTAGTGTGGGATGCTATGATAGTGATAAGCCAAAAATAAAGCAAAACTTAACAGTGAAAAGATGAGGAATATAACGCTGGTGTCAATGAATGTCAATGGGATGAATAACCCAATTAAAAGAAGCAAAGTGATACTCAAAATGAGAAAGCTTAATGCCAATGTAATATATCTACAGGAAACACATTTGTCGCAGGAAGAGCATGATAAATTGAAGAAATTTGGGTACAGAAATTCTTACTATAGTACTTGCAAGAAAAGTCGTAAAAGGGGGGTAGCAATACTTATTAAAAATTCAGTTAATTTTGAATGTTCTAAAGAAATTCAGGACAGTGAGGGGAGATACATTATTGTAAGAGGTAAACTAGAAGGGGAGGCGGTGACACTAATCAATCTCTATATTCCCCCTGAGAGCAACCAACAAAATGTGAAGACTCTACTTACTACAGTCATGTCAGAATCTGAAGGGACTGTGCTGTGTGCAGGAGACTTTAATGTGGTATTCGACCATAGAATTGATACAACAAGCACAAATAGAAGCAAAAATAGCCTGGCGAGAATGGTTAATACATTTATGAAGGAGCATGGAATGGTAGATGTATGGAGGGAACACCACCCACTGGATAAGGAGTATACACACTACTCAAAGACTCACAACACTTACTCAAGAATTGACTATGTCTTAATGAACAGATGGGATCTACACAGAGTAACTGAATGCACAATTGGAGTGGCAGATATTGCTGATCACTGTGCCATTCATTTAAAGCTAAATCTAAATAGTAGGCGTAGAAATACCTGTTGGAGGTTAAATCTGAGCTGTCTGAATAATAAAGAAACGAAAGACCAAATCAAGAAAGATATAAAGCAATACATAGAGGAAAACTCCACTGAAGAAATTAGCCCAACGGTGTTTTGGGATGCATTCAAAGCTGTGCTCAGAAGGAAGCTTATTGCTATAACTTCAAAACAACACCAAATGAGGAAGGCCCTGTACCTAAGCCAGGTGGAGGAATTGAAAAACACAGAAATATTATACCGAACAACTCGGAATGTTCAGCTCCAAGACAGAATTAAAACACTAAAAAAGGAAATTGACAATATATTGACTGAAGAAGTGGAAAAAAAACTTAGATTTTTGAAACAGGATTATTATGAGAATGGCCCAAAGGAAGCTAGACTGATAGCACGGCGTCTTAGACAGCAGCAAGCTGTTAATACGATTCACAAGATTAGAGACCCATCTACAAATAACTTGCAGTATACCCAGGAAGCAATAGAAGAAACATTTAAGAAATATTACGAAAACTTGTATAAACAACCATGTTCCTCAAATAAAGATAAGAAAACTGCTTTTCTTAACTTCCTAGACTTACCACGTATTGGTAAGCAGCAAAACAGCAAACTGACTGCCCCCATCAGTCATGAAGAAATATCTAGAGCAATTTCCAGTCTGAAAGCTAATAAATCACCGGGGGCCGATGGGTTCCCCTCAGAGTGGTACAAGAACTTTAAGGAGGAGTTGATACCAATGCTTCAATCATCATTCAATCATACCCTTGCGGAGGGTGTAACACCTCCCTCATGGAGAGAGGCGATTATCTCAGTAATCCCTAAAGAGGGAAAAGACACCGAATATTGTAACAACTACAGACCCATATCGGTTCTTAATGTGGACTACAAAATATACACATCTATAATCGCTAAGCGATATGGAGCAATTATGACAGACTTAATTAATGAAGACCAAACTGGCTTTATCTCAGGACGTAGAACTCAAGATAGTATAAGAAGGACCCTCCAAATAGTTAACTCGATACAAACAAAAAAGGGCAGTGCGGCCCTAGTAAGCCTGGATGCAGAGAAGGCTTTCGACAGTGTAGATTGGAACTTCCTATATGCCGTGCTTGAAAGGTTTGGTTTTAATGACGGTGCTGTGATGTGTATCAAATCTATTTACCAATCTCCTACAGCTCGAATTAGAATCAATGGCAGCCTAACGGAGCAAATCTCTCTCGAGAGGGGTACCCGTCAGGGTTGTTGCCTCTCACCTCTTCTCTTCACTCTATATATTGAACCCCTGGCACAGGCCATCCGACAAAGTGAGGAGGTGAGAGGAATAAGTATTAAAGGGGAAGACCACATCATCAGCTTATTTGCAGATGATATCATACTCTACCTAGAAAATCCAAACCAAACTTTAATTCCAATGTTTAATGTAATTAATATCTTTGCTGAACATTCGGGGTACAAAATTAATGTGACCAAAACTCAGATACTGGCTTTCAACTATTTGCCATCTGAAGAGGTTAAAAATAAGTTTAGACTGAACTGGACTGCAAAACAAATGAAATACTTGGGTGTAACCGTGACTAAACAATTGAGTGACCTTTTTAAAACAAATTATGATAGGCTGACCACTCAGATTAAACACGATCTAAACCGATGGTCAACTCTTACACTAGACTTTAGTGCAAGAATCACAACAATAAAAATGAGTGTCCTCCCACGGTTATTGTACCTTTTCCAATCTCTGCCAGTTAAGATCCCAGTGGAAAAATTCAAGGACTGGGATAGGCTCATCTCTAGATTTGTATGGAATGGTAAAAGGCCTAGAATAAAATACACAACATTACAACTATCTAGGAAGCAAGGTGGTGTGGGACTCCCTAATCTAAAAGATTACTATCATGCGGCCCAAACCAGACCGGCGATAAAGTGGTGTGATCAGAACTTTAATGCTAAATGGAAAGATATTGAAATAAAAGTACGGGATGTCCCAGTCCAGACTTTTCTTGGAAATGAGCAACTTAAGAAAACCTTACAGCATTTCCTTGATCCTATAACATCCCACACTCTAGAGATATGGTTTGGCCTAGTTAAACAAAGTAAGTTGGAAAGGGAGGTTAAGATGTTAAACTGGGCTGCCTATGTTGTTGGTGATATACTAGGTGCTCACGACCCAGGATTCAGGAAGTGGGAACAAAAAGGAATAACAGCGATTTGTACAGTAATGAAAGATGGCCATTTGATGAGTTTCCAAGATTTAAAAGATCGGTATAGTCTAGAGAAAACCGATTTTTACCGGTACCTGCAACTCAGAGACTACTTTTCAAAGGAAATACGAAGTTCGCGTACGTCTTATGGCATCCTGAATTGTATAATTAAATCATACAGGGGCCTCCAATTCAAGGAGATTTCTGTACTATATAAAAATCTAAGAGAGAACACGGCAACATCAACTGAATACATAAAAAAGAAATGGGAGCAGGAAATAAAAACTGATATCTCAACTGAGGAATGGTTAGATATGTGTGAAACCCAGAACACAACGACTAACTCAAGATGCTGGAGAGAATTTGGGTGGAAACACCTTACTCGATTCTTTATTACACCAAAAATCAAAAGTAAACAGACTCAAGACAGTTTGCCATGCTGGAGAAGATGTGGTAACATGGAAGCACATCATACGCACGTGTTTTGGGAGTGCCTGAAACTGCATAATTTTTGGAAGAACGTGAGTCTTGTAATAGGCAATATCTTGGGCTACCAATTACCACACAATTTTAAAACTGTATATCTTGGGAATATTAGAGAGTATGTTCTGTACGACGACTTGTATTTGACAAAAATCCTATTGATAGCTGCAAAGAAAGCTATAACAAGAAACTGGTACAAACTGGATCCGCCTTCATCAAAAGACTGGTTAAATATTGTTGGAGAAATCTATGCAATGGAAAAAATGACTTACATTCTCAGATTAAAGGAAGATATTTTCGTTGCTAAGTGGGAGAAGTGGACATTGTATGGCACCAAGGAAAATTAATGAACGAACAAAACATTTAAGGTCTATGACTCTGTATATCTATTGATGCATGCCTGTATAAAAGTACATATATAAGCTGGAGTATGTATGCTGCTGAGCAAAGGCAGGCATGCATACGGTAGTTGATTAGAACTGGCACCCACACCTTTTGTTCGCTTTAGTTCTGTTTTGTTTTGACTGTGTGCTTGCATGGTTATTTCTCCTGTAATGCAAAACATGTCTATGTTTAAACTGTGACAAAACTATCAATAAAAATTACAGTGTCAAAAAAAAAACAAAAAAACACTAAATCAGGAAACAATTCAGCGTCATTTTGTAATGACACTCACAGTAATTATAGTATTTATGCATCAAATGCAGTGCATTCAATTCGCCTGAGCTGCAATTATCTGTGAGTACTTCCGTGGAGCAAAATGTAAAAAAAAAATTAAAAAAAATAACACAATAAAGTAATAACCCTTTTCACAATGCCGTGTCAATTGACTTCCACATTTAGCAATTTAATTACAAGCCAATGCTTTTATTCAACCTGTAAAATAACTATGATTCCCTGAGGGTCTAATTATGATGTAAGGTCATCTATTTAATGTTTTCTAATGCAGATATTCAAAAAGACCTCTGTAAGTTCACATGTTGCTTCCTACAATCACACCTCGACTGTTTGCACTGCTAAAAATCAAGTACACAGTACTCAGTCCTGTCTATTTTCTCCATTTTCTCCGATTAACTGGTTTCAAGGTAAAAAAGTAACCAATACGTGAAATGAGAAAGTGCTACATGGCAAATGATAATAAAAAAACAAACCAGTTGTGCATTCAAAGCTGGGAAAAAAGTTATATTTCAACTAAACTGAGCAACACAATCAGCAGTAACCCATTTTAAACCGCTCGTATTCCTGCTGGCCTTCAGCATCAGCACTTGACAGATGCTTGAAAAGAGACATTCGCAGCATCTGTCGCCGTAGGCGCCAACGTTTCTTAAATGCGTTTCCATGGACGGATTTTATTCTCAGTTGACCACGCAGAAAAGAAAAGAAAAAAAAAAAGAACACGATCCCATGTCTTTCATTTCATTGTTGGCATGCTGTGTTTCTATGGTGATGCATTCATGTGTGCAGGCCTATTTTAAACCTCACATGTTCGGCTCCAGCACAATCATGATGCAAAAAAACTCTCGCAGCTGTAAGTTTTGAGTGAAAGCGTTCCACAAACACTCCTTTATTTGAAACTCAGATCTTTCTTCATCACTGGCTCAGAAGCTGATTGTCTTTACTTTAAAAGTCAAGCTTTAAAAAAAAAGAAAGAGAGAGAAGAGAAGAGGGCAAGAGAGCAAGAGGTATCAGGCTGGCCAGAGTGAAAGTACCGTTGGGAACTCTCATAGAGAGGAACTACAACAAGCCCTTTGCAAGAATTTGGCCGATTCCATCTGTTTATTATCTTTACGATAAAACAGAGACTGAAGTAAAAGTCTACGGAGCTCCAGATTGTTGCAGAGTTCATTAATCTTTATACTAAAATGTTGAGATGAAGAACCAACAGTCTTTCAGGAGATCTATTGTGATCATTTGCAACTTTGTATATTTCATTCTTAGACTGTATTTGCCTTCTTCAGTGGTTCACAGGTCAAGTTAAACATAATTTTGTAGCTTTACATCAAATTTCTTCTGACTGGCTGCTCCTTGCAAACTGAAGGTTTGAACAGCAGGTGCCTAGATCTAAGTGTGAACCTGTGTTCCTGAGAGGACCATATTAGGATATCCTCTCTCTAATAACAGTAACACTTCTTACAGTGTGCAGCTGTACTGCAGATTTAGGTCACTTTCAGAAAACCAAACCCACATGCTCTTAATCTCTACACACACCTGACTCATCACTATCTCCCATCATGCACCTGAGGCCACTGGCATAAGTGGGAAATACAGACCTGTATCTTAGCACCCATCTTGGCTGAGTCACTTTTGCCAGAGTCTGAGTCGCACACATGGAAACGTTAAAGCAGTAACTGAAACAAGTAACTGAAAGAAAGAGCTGAGTAACAAGTAACTGAATACTGGTCAATTAAAAGGAGTTAAACTGGGAGAAACACGTAATTTTTACAGGTACAACCTGTTGGTCTGTATCTCCAGCAGATGCGAACATTTCTGCAAAAACATCACAAATAACTTGCAAAATCTGGCAAATCTAGAAGGAACAGCTGCATATGTATGGGACTGGACTCTCTGTGCTTTTGAATACTGATGAAAGGAGAGTCCCTCAAGATCCAACACAGACCAGGAGAAACAGAGTGTGACAGAGAGAGACGGACAGCAGGAGAATAAAAGGAGGCATCTCCGTCTGATGGCTGCTCTCGTGTGAACTCACAACTGAGAGGAAAAGCCTCAATTGCCCAAAGGAGTTGTGTAACAGTGATGGTAGCGCAGGATGGACCGAGGTAATCTGAGGCTCCGTGTGTGCGTGTGAGAAAGAGAAGAAATAATGTAGAAATGTTTTTTGGAAGCTATGAGTATAAGAATTAGAGCTCGTAGGGGCAGGTTGTGTGTATGTACGTGTGTGTGTGTGTGTGTGTGTGTGTGTGTGTGTGTATGTGTGTCCTGACTATGCAGAAATGATGACCCCGGTATTTCTGTGGCCCAGAAGTGCCAAAAGGCATCTTTTATTAACTAGAGTTTGGCTGAGCTTGACCCATTTGAGATTAGGTTGTGTGTGTCTCTGTTTCACCGTGTTTATTTTCTTGTGTGTTTGCGTACATGTGTGTGTGGACATGAGCCAGCCGTGCATGTCCGCACACGTGCACGTACGAGTGGGGCTAAATCTTGTTGCCGTTTTACATCTCCAAACAATGCGCGTCATCAAAAACTGTAATTAAAAGTCGATTTTTTTTCCCCCTCAGATTTTGTTTACCCTTCCACTATCTCCTCCATGCTGACTTCTCATCTTGTAAATATGCCTGTTTATAATCTATAGCCTGCAGCCCAGATAGGTAAAAACTCATTTCATTAACAAGGAAGAAGGAGGACAACATCAGAGGACACACACACACAAACTAATCTTACATTTTCTATTTATCTTCTGTCACTTTGCCTGCCAAAGACAAGCAGCGTATTTTGGGGACAATGAAGGAGACGAGTGGGGAGGAAGTGAAGCGTAAGCTGGTGTTTATGAGAAAAGATCTCATGAAAATTCACCGTTATCTCCATGGATTTTTCTCTGAAACCGGGAGCCACAAACTTTTATCCAGTAACTTGTAGGAGGGGAAGGGTCTAGTTAGGAATGTGTTTTTCTCTACTTTAAATTCCTATTTTAACTCACTTTATTCTGCAGATTTAGGTTATGGCCACCATTATTTTTTTATTTTGATTTATTTGTTACACATTGGTGTAAAAATGTGTCTCTAAAAACTCAGCTTGTTTTCATTCCTATCAGATTTTGCTGTTTTGTCAAAGCCAATTACACCTCACAGTGCTTTGGCCTCAGTGCAGTGATGCATCAGGAATGATAATAGTGGATTCACACAGAATTCCTCAAATACACCTGCTTGTAAGGACCATTCACTATTACAGTTTATACTGAACTTTGTTCACTGAGCAATTTTTAAAAACCATTTTATGACCAAGCATTATGTTTCAATGTGGAGAGTTAACATTGTGAAAGGCACGCATTATAACCTACACTACAGCCGTTTCCTCCATCTGTGCAGCAAAAGATTATTAGTTCCATTTGTCACAGTTTCTTTTGATAAATGGGGATGAAAATGTATGCAAAAATATATTATATGCATGATAACCGTCAGCTCAGTGAAAACAAGCTACCATATAAAAGCCTTTTTATTGCATTTGTGGTTTATTTCGAGACAGCTGATTGGCTAACTAGAGCAGCTGCTATAATTCACATTATCGAATTAATCCTGCAGATTTTTCAGTTTCAGTCTGTCAGTAGGTTTGATTATTTGATGCCGGGGAGTTAATCAGCAACAAAAATCAGTTGTGATGCACTTACTGGTATTTTTATTTGTCTATAGGTTTGATGAATTTAATGCCAACATTTAGAGAACTGGAAATAAGGGAAAGTCTATTATAAGTGTCTTTTTATTCATACTAAAGGTCTCTTTGAACATCAGAGGTTTTCAGCACACTCAATAGATGTTATTAGCTGCAGTCAGTCCCTTGCTATCACTGCAGCCTCAAACTAACAGGGTCTGTAGGTTTTCCTTTGTAACCAGTGATAACACAGATCTGTGCGAAGGAGTCGAACTTGAAAACTAACCGTGCACTACTCAGTGAGTGGGTGTCCTCACACACACAATTAGGATAATATTAACTGAGCTGACAACAACAAGATTGTCCCATTTTCACCTAATGTAACTTTTGTGATTTGATCAGACTGATGAAATCTAATTATTGGATCCTTAAGTGGATGGTATGTGAGTGAAACCTCCACCATGCCTCCATCCACTTTATGCTTATACTTAGTAGAGAGTCGATAGAGGATACTGCTTACAGGTGATATGTATAAAAATGATAACAACTGATGTAAGAATTTCAATAGGGTGTTTAGATCTGAAATAAGTGTTCTGGGAAAAAAAGGACAAAACCTGCTTTATGTCCAACTGTTCCCGTGGATATTGAAGATAAATTATCTAGAAGCCTGCAGAGTGAAATACAGTACAAGTACTTCATCGAGGAGTTTTCGGTGGCTACCCAAAAACTCAGTATGGAAAAATGAGATTTCATTTACTCAGAATAATGGACATTTTTCTTCAGCTAAATAGTTGTAATTAACGTTAAAAAGCACAGATTTCTGCCCAGTAATACAACACAGACCTATCGCCCTGACTGTATGTACTCACGAGTGTAGTCGCCCTGCTAAAGGCTTAAGCTAAGCCAGGAAAAACCCTGAAGTAGAAAGTGAAACCAACTCTAAGAGCATCTATTTTACAAAGATGACTGGCATTTCTGATGAATAATGCAGATTACTGGAGCTTCAGACACGCAGGAATTGGTATGTCTCTATGTGTGATCATGCAAAGCTAAGCGGGCAGAGCAAGGGACTCTCCCTGCCAAGGTTGGTAGTTCTACTCCCATGGGTGCCACTCGGAGTGAAAAAACAGCGTGTTTGATGAAAGCTTTGCGCAAATGGCATATAAATGAGCATTAAACCATCCGTACTCTCTCTCACACACATTTACACACAGTCTGACTTACTGACGCACTCTCCAGAGATAGCATTAAGGAAATGCCCCTCTTGGCAGTTTGCCCTGCAGTGGCCACTCTGCAGGGACACCAGCGGGGGGCAGGCGATGCAGTCGGCCTGGGAGGGACCGGAGCAGGTCTGGCAGGAGGGATGGCACGCTGAGAGAGAGGGGGACAAAGACAGGTGATGACATACTACATATGCGCATGGAAACTCACAACACCACAGTTCAACTGGACTGCTTGGACGTGTTAGTGCTGTTGGAACACTCCGGTGGTCACTAAAAACAATGAAGTCTTTGGTTTGGAGTCTTCCTGCATACTGCATAGTGTTCATTTCTTATGTTACGATGCCATGCAGAGCAGGGACATAACTACTTTGTGACTGACAGGTCGCTGCCAGGCTCGGCTCAGCAGGCAATATCCTCATTTTTTCACTCAGTCAGACCGGCCACGAGGTACAGGGTGTGTATCCTTGATATACAGTTTGTAGGTTGTTCATTAGCCACTCTTTAATTTTGCCTCATGCATGGTGCAGGGTGGATGGTGTACAGCAGGTTTGTCAGAGCTTAATTTCTTGTTGGCTTTTAACAAACAGCTGGCTTCAGGAGATGGAGACAGAGCTGATGGAATAAAGCACTGCAGAGTTGATGCTAATGCTTTCTGGCTTTGTCGTTATGAGCCACAACTTTCACATTACATGTCATTTGGTGCATTTAAGCAACACACAGCGTTTTTATTGCCTCACATTAAAAGTCACCAACGCCACTTGTATTCTCATCTACACTGAAACACAATTCTTCTTCTGGGTACTTTCTAATGAGCCAGTCAGTACTGAAGGAGCTAAGGCCAAGTCAGCAAGCAGAGCCCATTTATTGTGTAATCCAAGACGATGTGAGTTCATCGCTCTTCTTAACTGTCTTGGTATCCATCTTCATCGGTCAATTACTGAAGCCAGGTTTAAATATGTGATCCACTGAGGTCTTCAAAAAGTTTTTTTCTTGTTGTTTTTTTTCAAGATAAACAATAAAATTTAGCACATTTAAAAAAGACCAAAGAATAAAGCTGGTAAATGGAAGATAGGAAGGGTCATCTTGTTTCAAATGAGGTCAGAGTCAATACACCGAGCTGAGGTAATGAGTTGGAGATTAGAGCAAATGGGTTTTCATTAAGTAGGCGAGTCACAGAGGGGCGGGGGATAGATGGGGAGAAGAGCCCAGCTAAGGTTAACATGTGTTCACTAAGAGCCACACTGAGGAATGAGAGTCATTTAATGGGTCAGATATATAAAGTTTGGACAAACATAGTAATAAATTCTGATTACCGCTCTGCAAGACAGCTACATGCATCCAAATCACAGTTACCTGTAGCACTCGCATACATTTCACAGCTAGGATATTTATAGGATACTTACAGGATATTTACCAAAACCAAATAAATCTGTGTATGTAAGATGAAAATGATGAATTTTTTATTTTATTCTTTCACATGTCTGTAAGTCTTGCCAGTTCGGCTTTACAGGCAAAACCATCACAACTTATTAGCTGTATAAATCTTTGATCCTGTGCTTCGGTGGTGCTGTGGCTTAGTTGGTTAAAGCACCTGTCTAGTAAACAGGAGATCTTGGGTTTGAATCCTAGCAGTGCCTTTGGGGCAGGGATAGCTCAGTAGGTGAAATTGTCACCCCATGATCGGAAGGTCGGGGGTTCGAATCCACTGAACGGGTACCCCTGAGCAAGGTACCGTCCCTACACACTGCTCCCCGGTGTGCCTGCTTAGTGGCTGCCCACTGCTTCACTGAGTGAATGGGTCAAATGCAAAGAGAGTAATTTTTTTTGGGTCATACTGAATAAAACACTAGTTATTAGCCTTGTGTTGATGTGGTCCTGAGAACCAGCACCCATCTCTTTTCTCAGTCTCGGGTTTTAAACACCGGCAAATAAGGGAAATCATGAAACAGGTGAGTGAATCAAGAATAAAGGCCTAGAACAAAGACGGATTTGCCACACGTTTGCCATTGTTTCACTTCCTTTTTTAAGGAGCAGTTAACCTCGAGACCATTTTTGCAAAGTAAAGACTTTTTTTTGTGTGTTTTACTGTTAAGGTTAGAATCTAGGCTAAGCAATACTATGACACTGAGTGTGACTCAATAGTACAAAAGCAGATATGTGTGTGTGTATGTGCTCTCACCTTGGCATTGGTTGTCCTGAATAAGGAAGCCTTGTGGGCATGTGGGGACACAGCGGCCCTCGTACAGGCTGGACGGGGAGGGACAGGACGTACAGTTGTCTGCAGATGGCCCAGCACACTGCCAGCAGGAGGGATGACACTCTGAAGAGGACACAAAGAGCAGCGACATGGTCACCATGAAAAAAAGAAGTATAAAGGAGAAAGAGAGGAGGCGGCTCAATCCCCAGCTGTGCCTTCTTCACTATAGCACAGCCACAACAGAAAAATGAAAAGATGAGTGGATGGCACTTTTGTTCTAGAAATGGGTTTTGGGAGTTGAATTAAAAGGAGATGGACCAACTTTTGAGATTTTGCTATTGTCACAATAACTAAATCTCAAGAAAAACTTTATCACAAGCTGGAGCCAAACAGTATCCAAGGAACGACTGGAGTTCCTTATGTAAACTTCTGGGACTAACTTTATAAATTGCCCAGCTTACAGTTTTCAACCGATCCTCTCTGCTAACATCGCAAAGCAGTTTTTGCTAAATTCGTACAGTAGCTACGTTACAGTGAAGCGTTACGTCAGCTTGCTGGATGAATATAGTTGGTATCTGCTGTTGTATGCTTCTTAACCTTCAAGTCAAGTCAAGTTTAAAAACCCCAACTTAGTTTATACAAGCTGTTCTAGCAGGCATATTATTACAGTTTTAAACTACATACCCTATGTACCGAACTGCAACATCACAGTACTGTACAGGATATGTAGGCAAAAGAGTCCTGAAGGCAGATCACTAAGTTCTGCTGATAATTTTAAAACTAAAAGAAAAGAAAATACATGAACCAGAAAACTTTACAAGTGTCTTCAAATGACACAGATAGTAATTTGAAGTACTAAACCAGGTTGAGGGAAGTGCATTTGTTTGTACACAGTTTATATACAGCCACTTATTTAGGAGTCATGCATTAATGCAACTTAAAACTGAGTCCTGTTTCTTAAATGCTCATCCTTCTCAGGGTCACGTAGAACTGAAGCATGCTGACAAAGAGGCAAGAGTCAGGGTACACTAAGACAGAGACTAAGACAGAGACTCCTATTCCTGTAAAGTTATACAGTAAAAAAGAAACACAGCCCATTTGACTATGTCTGAACTGAATTCAATTTCCACCACTGTTCCTGCTATTTTACTGCCACTTTACTGTACCTTGGTCCTTCCCTGCTGGCATGCAGTAATCTGATTCTCAGGAGCTTTTAGTCAGCTCCGTCAGCCAGAAGTAATGTAACACTCAGATAAGGCCAGCAGCCAGATTCCCCAATCAGAAGTTACGCATTAACACCAGAGTCAGTGCCAGCCCAGAGAGCCTCCTCCAAGGCAGACACACGCCAACCAAGATGCAAATCTATAACATGCTCCACTGTTTAATTTGGACTGCTGAGATCAAAACAAACCTTCCACACGGATCATTGTAAAACACATCAGAAGATTTTAAACTGCATAAATTATAGGTGAACTTTTTAAAGCCGTCACGGTATCTCGGCTTCTAAACGAAGGACTAATTAATGAGAACTACAACTAAGAAACTGCTGATGAACAGAAAAGGATCAGCAGATGATCCTGCACAGAAAAGACATCTGTGAGAGCTGCTCATAGGTTACATTTTAAATTATTATTGTTCATTGCAGTTTGTCACTGATGGCTGGTTACTGGTGCAAATTCCAGGTTTGTGTTGCTTAGCAACCCTCTAATTATTTACTATCCTGTCATCTGTCAATTAACCGTATCCTATAGTCTGATGAATGGTCACTTCCATTGCTTGCCTTACATTTAAGCCCTGTTTAACTGAGGATTTCACACTGCCTTTTTCACAGAGACAGCAGTAATTTCACCTGCAGTCACTGAATTGCTAGCCTCTGGTCGCCAAATCACTGCTAGTGGCTTCCTGTGTAGACACAACTTTAGTTAAGCTGTGATAGGCCCAGGCTACTGGGTGATCGCCATGATGATGATGCCATGATTATTTCTTCTCCACTTCCCTCTTTTCACTCTTCTCTGGTCATGGAACATAGATGCCCCTCTCCTGAGCCCGGTTCTGCAGGTTTCTGTTCTTTCCCATCATTATCAAGTGCTGCCCACAAGGAACTGTCATGGTTATTGGGTTTCTCTCTTCAATATTGTTGCACCCTGAGGTGACTGCTGCAATCAACTGGTGTATTTTATATTAAATTAAACTGGGTAGAATTTAATGATTTTATGGACTTAAATAACACTAAGAACAAATAGTTGGAAGACTTGTTGGATCCACTTTGCTTATTTGTTTTATTTATAGATCTTTTTTTACTGCATACAGTAGGGCAGAGCTTAAAAAAGTACATTTTAGAAGCCTAAAAGTTACGGCAAAATAAATGACACTAAACTCAGCAAAGGGAAATTTTGGAACTGATCAGAAGTTAAGGGAAAACTAGATATTTTTTACGAATAAAGACAAATAAGACAATCCATGATAAACTTTCTTCTAAAAAAAACTAAAAAAACTACCACTAATACTACTTCTAATAAGACATTTTTGGGCCTCTGCTGGTGAGCAGCCTCATTTGATTTGACCAAAAGTGCTGCCTAATGCAATTTTACATTGCTAAATGTAGCTCCATATGCAGATTACCCTGCTTTTCTATATATATGCACTTCCTAGTTTATTTAGCCTTCACTTACATGCCCCCACACTGATCACCCAAAACAGCAGCTGCCCTGAAACAGGCATTTTGTGCAGCCTTTGATGTCTGCTTTGGCACCATGAAGACAAATAGCTGAGCAATGCTATCAGCTCTGGCAGCTGAGAGGGGTTCATGCTGCTGGCGGGGGTTCGAATGAAAGACAAAAGGCCTGTCATCAACTGGCTAGCAGCACCAGGTGTGTGCGTGCGTGCCTGTGTGTGTGTGTGTGTGTATGCACTACCGGTCTTGTTTTTTTTAGTATATTTACACTGGACTGTGTGTGTTTATAATTACTCCTCTTTGGATTCTTTCAGAGGGCTGTCAGCTGCATCCGGGTCTTGTGTACACACTGCATGACAGCACTGGCAGGTAGCTCTACCTGAGCCAACACTACTGCGTGTGTGTGTGTGTGTGTGTGTGTGTGTGTGTGTGTGTGTGTGCGCGCACGCGCAAAAACATTTACCCTGTGGGACCATCTCAGTGTCAGAGCAAGGACTTTTAAAGTCACACGGTTGTCAGCCGAAACTGTCAGTCTGACATCCCATCATCGCCCACCGTCTCCCTGCCGCCTACCCGTAATCCCTCTTGTTCTTCCTCGTCAACTATGGCAGCTTAATTGGTAGAAGAGATGAGACGACATCCAATATGTTTATGATCGAGTTTACCACCCACAAATGCGCTTATTCATCCAACAACATGCAAAAACACATGACAAATAAATAAATAAATAAATCAAAATCAGCTCATCTTGCCAATCACAAGCTACCCAGAAATCTTCACATCAACGGTCCAAAAACAAACGCAGACTCAGAGGCGTATTAAGCAGGCCTGCTGTCAAACTTATGTCATTAATACGGGGAGTGAATAAGAGTGATAGGACGCCTCTCGCTCTTTTATTGCAGCTTGGATATCTAATTTGTTCCAGGAAGGAGAGCGCATATTGATTCCTGTAGTAGCCGAATTCATGTGCGCAGGCGTTCTCATCACACATTATCTGGTGCACGAGCTCAGAGAATCACATTCATTACTTTGTTTTGTGCTGATAGGGTCATAATTCGAGGTGGGCGCAGTCGATGAGATTGTGATTTAGTTTGGGGGTGTGAGCGCTCCTTAATGCTTTCCATAAATGATTCTCCTGGTACAGTACAGAGCTTATCATTTCATAAGTGCGGCAGCATGTGCCGCAGAAACACAGGTGGATGGTTATATCTCATTCCTCGGAAGTGTCTAAGGTGTCACTCATATTGATTCCGCTGCGTTATGGGATGCTCGAAATCAGCCCATTTCTATGAGGAGCAATTTGGAGGAAATGGCAACAACAACTGCTGCAAGAGCCGAGTTACAAATACATCAGGGAAAAAATTATAGGAAACTGTGCTCCTGAACAGGTTTCATTGATATGAATGACATGTAAGCTGTTTAATCCGCCCAATTAAAGTGCAGAAAATGATTATTTGTTAAGCTGGTTATGTCAAACATCAGGTTTCCATCAATCAAATTTTCCCCCTCGCAGTTTTCATTCTGGTCATGTGCTGCAGAGTTGCAGTGGAGGATAGCTGTGATCATTGGGGCCAATAATCACCCTATAAGAAAAAATTCAGAAGCCTATCTGTGCGTTTATGTCTTTGCATACCTAAATGACTCTGGTAGAATGCCTAACACTTGCAGTTAGGTTCCCAAAGAGAGCTGGGAACCATGGGGAGTATGTATTAGGACTGGAATAATGTGCTTTTACACTAGTTGGCGTCAGATGTTGCCTGTGTCTTTTGGCTCTGGTGCCTTGATGCACCAGCGGAAACGTGTCATTATTGGTTATGGTTGAACATGTTTCGACAGCAAAGCCTACACAGAGCTACAGCTACGTCGTGGTCTGGAGTAATGAGGTGACAAACACCTTTAATCTTAATGATGGAAAGTAGCCCCGAGCTGAATATCATATGTCATAAAAACACATCTCAGAATTTCAGTCCAGCCTTGTAGCGCAGTCCAAATAGAAAACATTAGCATACATATGACCATCTGCCAATTTTTTCAGCTGCATATCTTGCAGCTTAATGGTATTTCAATCAATAACTGCGACAGTTAAAGTCAAACACGGTCAAAGTTATTCCAGCACATGTTAGGCGCGCGCTAACTCTCCTCGTGTGTCACGGTGTGCTGCGCCTCAACCTGCGCATCGAGCAGCGTTAAGCCTCCTACACACAAACTGTCTCTGTCTGCACTGAATGGAGAACGTGGGGATTTACAACCTGGAATTTACTCTCAGACGTCTGATGGCTCCTTTAAGGACAGTAGCTACGGGGGAGGTCTGGTTATCTGTCAGAGCGCCACACTCACACATACTCACACACACACAGAAACTTGTACAACAGCATGTATTGTTCCCAGCCGTACAACTGAACCCACTGACACTCCACTGAGGGAAACCTTTGTTAGTGAGAATGGAGGCAGAGAGGAGCGACTCCTTTACATATTACTGTGAATAGAGCTTAAATGACGTGCCATTTATTGAATTGAAATTCAGCTAAATTTGTGTTCATCTGACAAAAGGAGGCTTAGTATGAACCTGGCACCCACACAATAGACACAATAACTCTGCTGACTTCAAATTCAGGTTTTCTGTATAACAAGAAAAACTGTCATTTTCTCATATAAGATAAGATAAGATAGAACTTTATTAATCCCTCGGGTGGGTTCCTCTGGGAAATTCGACTTCCAAAAAAAAGCACAGCAACGACCAAAGTTACAGTTACAGAATTGTTATTTTTATATATATATATATATATATATATATATATATATATATATATATATATATATATATATATATATATATACACACACATACATATATATATACATACACACACACACACACATACACACACACACACACACACACACACACACACACACACACATATAAATACAGAGACAAATATAAATAAAATATACAAAGGGGATAAATAGAATAAATAGGAATAAAAAATAAAAATACAAGTGAATTGCACATTTCAAGTATTGAGTCTATTGCACCGTTGACTATTTACAAAAGTATTGCACAAGGTATTGTACAGTGAGGTGAAGAGGCACTACAGCTTAGTTGTTCCCTCTCCTTTGTCCTCCTGTTTCCCCTCCCTCTCCCCTCCAGAGAGGAGTTAAACAGTCTGATGGCGTGTGGGACAAAGGAGTTTTTAAGTCTGTTAGTTCTTGTCTTGGGGAGAAGCAACCTGTCACTGAACAGACTCTTCTGATTGTTTATGGCCGTGTGCAGAGGATGCCTGGCATTGTCCATAATGTCCAGCAGTTTCTTTAATGCCGACCACAGAGCTAGCCTTCCTGATCAGTTTCTCCAGCCTGCATGAGTCCTTCTTTGCTGTGCTGCTCCCCCAGCACACCACAGCATAGAAAAGTACTCCAGCAACCACCGACTGGTAAAACATCCTCAGGAGCTTCCTGCAGATGTTAAAAGACCTCAGCCTCCTGAGGAAGTACAGTCGGCTTTGGGCTTTTTTATACAGGTGCTCTGTGTTGCATGACCAGTCCAGTTTATTGTCCACCCACAGCCCGAGGTACTTGTACTTGTTGACCACCTCCACCTCCTCCCCCTCTATCTGAACCGGCAGTGGACCTTCTCTGGACCTCCCGAAGTCCACAACCAGTTCCTTAGTCTTTGAGGTGTTGAGTTGCAGGTGGTTTGTGTGACTCCATGCGACAAAGTTCCTCACCAGACTTCTGTACTCCTCTTCCTGATCATCCCAGATACACCCCATGATGGCCGTGTCATCTGCAAACTTCTGAATATGGCATAATTCAGAGTTGTAGCAGAAGTCAGAGGTGTACAGGGTGAAGAGCAGAGGGGACAGCACAGTTCCCTGTGGGGCTCCTGTGCTGCTGACCACAGTGTCAGACGTGATGTCCTTCAGCCTGACGTACTGTGGTCTGTCGGTGAGGTAGTCGGAGATCCAAGCCACCAGGCAGGGGTCCACCTCCATCCTGTTCAGTTTTTCCTGAAGCATACAGGGCCGGATGGTATTAAAGGCACTGGAAAAGTCAAGAAACAGGATCCTGACCGTGCCTTTTCCCCCATCCAGGTGTGAGTGGGCTCTGTGTAGGAGGTACAGGATGGCATCCTCCACTCCGACACCCGCCTTGTATGCAAACTGTAGTGGGTCCTGGGCATGTTGTACCTGTGGTCGGAGGAAGTTGAGGAAGAGCCGCTCTAGATATGTCAGCAGGTAACGTAGAAATCCAATATTTAATTAATGTGGCTTAAATATATATTTTTTCCCCACACACAAAAATCAGCAAAGAGAGGAACAACATGCGTACAATAAAAAGAAAGTTGTGAGATCTACACTTTCTACCTGCAGCCTTCATCGGGGTCAATAACACCTAATTGAACATGCTTTGTGAAGAGTGCGTGATCGGTTCAGCCTCACTGATGCCTGAACTCACCAGAGACTCTGTGACTCGCCATCATTTCCCCGTCTCTCTCCATTTCCCTCTGCCATCATTTCTGAGGTCCATTCAGGCTGAAACATTTCCAGCACACGCAGGCACGTCTCTCCTCTCAGTTTGTGCTGCCATCAGAGAATTTGCATCCAGTCTTTCTATTGACTTTATGTGTAATCGCACCGTGTCTGAAATTCACTTTGCATTCAGATCACTTAGACTGCTTTGCCTTCATGTGTTTTGCAAGTAGAATTTGTTCCAGTTATACCACCACTTTACTTTATGGAGCTTAACATTGTGTTTGCAACTTGAGTCTATAGAGCCAAGTTAGCAGCTCTACTACTTAGTGTGCTTTTTGATTTAATCAGTCATTTTCACAAATGGACTATGGACAATGTCAGGAGAATCAGATCTAAGCAGAACAGCAGACAGTATCATGCACTCACACTTATCCAGGGGACAGGAAGGTGTGCCAAATAAAACCATTTGCAGATTCCCACACATTTTTCTTTAAACTGGCACATCAGCTAATGATGGACACCTGTGTCAGTCACAGGTAGTAAATCAGATATCATTTGTGTTTTCCACTTCCTCACTTGGTTTGTGTTTAGACTTCCTTTTGCTCGTTAGGCACTAATGAGGCACTAGAAACTATTAAATTCTAACCTCAGCTAAAATCTACTCACAATAACAATTTTGCAATGGAGTAAAAATTTAAGGGGCCACAAATGCTACACCCTCTGGGGAGTGGTATGCACACTCACCAGCTACACCTCATTTGTACTGAGCTGTACATTTCTCAGAGATTTTGGTCCACGTGAACACAGATGTGTCGGCTGCACATCCATGATATAAATCTGCCATTTCGCCTTATCTCAAAGGTTCTCTGCTGAACTGAGGTCTGATGACTGCGGAGGCCAGTTTTAACTTCAGTGGATCACATTGACAATGAGACAGTGGCTACACGCCTAAATGCAGGGAGTTACTGCCACGTGATCGGCTGATTAGACATTTGGGTCTACAAGCAGTTGAACGTACCTATTAAAGCGGTCAGAGAGTGTATTTGTTCAGAAATAGAGAGGAACCGACGAAGATAACAGGCTGGAGCGTCAGAAATAACTGGTCTACCCTCTGCAAAGTTACAGCAACCTTTTAACTTTGATGCTTTTAAATATTTTCTGCTATTTTACATCCACACCACGTCTTCCACAAGATTAAAGGAAAAAGACTCATCCAGGTGCTGATTTCACTGTTTTTAAAACAGCTGCAAACACTGGTGGTGTCATGGCTGCCGTGCCTTCTGTTAACTGTGTGTATACATGCACGTCTTGCTACTAACTGAACTTCCATTTAGTGACAATAGCTTCAGACACTTTTCTTAAAACCACTTTAGAGTCTACATCGGTTTAGTGTCGGTCCCAAGTGATCAGAGACACGAATGAACGTTAGAGGACACTCCAATCCCACTCATTGATTTGTAATTGTGCCCCCCAGGATGATTAAGGAAATTCAATACTGCTAAGGGCTATTCAATTCCAGGTAAAGTAAACAAAATTTTCTTGGCTGCCTGAACTTAAAAACAAATTGTCGTGAGGAGACAAATCAAGCTATTACTTAAATGGCTTTTGGCTTAACATCCCTAAAAGCAAAGTGAGTGCAAGGATATATTTGCAGAGTGTTCAAGCGTGACGCAAAATTAGGATTTTTCTTTCTTTTTATTCAGGTTGTTCGAGCCCACAGGTCCAAAACGCCCCTTACTTAAGCTTAAGAAGCACGAGAGCTAACTTTTGACTCATTTCATCACTTTAATGCAAACTCGAGTTTGTGCTGATGTGAACTGATGTGAACTGATGTGAACAGTCAGCGATGTGCTGACTGTTCACATCAGTCCAAATAAAATCTCTGCAAACCTGAATAAGTAAAGAAGAAAGCGGTTCATAAAAGCACTCATTGCTTCGTCACTTCTCACTTACTGCTGAAATATTCATTAGATAACATTTTGTTCTTCATCAGTGAGGTATTTGAGGGGCGCTCCACATTCTCATGTGTCAGTCCATGAATGAATATTTGGACAATGACAGGGTTTGATGTTGCCTCTTTACACCGCAGTGGAATTTAAATCAAACATTCAACATCTGAGTGCTGCTGTAATTCAACAGGTTTAATAAAAATATTGCATTAACTGTTAACCATAAACCACTTTTAGACATAGTCCTCCTTTCTCAGAGGCTCAATAGCAATTGGACGATTACTGACGAGCAGCTTCACGGCCAGGTGGGGACTGCTCCCTCATTATTTGATGACAAATTAACTTGATTCAAAGTATTGAAATCACATTTGTTGTCTGAGAGACAAATCATGAATCCCATACAGTCTTAATAAGGAGGAATGCCATTGGTGAGCTGAGCAACACCAAAATGCCTGAAAGACCACAGAAGATAACTAAATGGATGATCTCAGAATGATTTACTTGGTTAGGATTTAATGGCTTAATGACTTAATATCTAATGCAACAAATGTATGCATGTCACTATCAAGACAACAATCAAGAGACAACTTCATGAGAATTTACAGCAAAGGGCAAACCACTGGTTACACTCAAGAACAAGCAGGCCAGACTAGACGTCTCCTGGAAACATCTAAAGGTGTCAGCACACCTCTGAGATAAGATCTTCTCTGAAGAGATATCTGTAAATGTCGAGTAGTGTAGTGTGTTTGATAGTTGAGGCCCTCCGGTTTGCCTTTGGAGCCCCAGTAGTGTCAACCAATCAAATTTGAGAGGTTGTAGCAGGTAAATCCAACTATCAACCAAACAAATATCAGCTCAGAGTACAAAGCGATCAAAGCTACTACCAGTGGGAGTAGTGGGTTTGAGTCATCAGACAACATCTGTGCTATTTATGGAGCTAAAAGATGGTTAGAGGTTGCTGATGACTTAGCACACTTCTCATTTAAACATCCGGATCCACAAAAACCAAGATGGTGAATTAGCAAACCACAGGTTGAAAACTAATTGTTCTCATATAACAATTAGTATAAATCAGGACTAAAGGGGGAAAAACACAATACATACATCAGTAGAAAAAATGTGTTCAAATGGTGCTGTAGGCTTTAAAATGGAAAACTCGACTAGCTTTAAGCAGATCCCATCAATGTTTTGCTTCTAAAGCAAAACCATTCCTACTGACGCGCTCACAAAGCCTCTCTGTGTCACGTAAGTAGTTAAAATCCCACCTTTATGTAAGCAGCAGCTATAAAACCACACTGTGTGTTTTACCCCATTCAAAGGTGAAAGCAGCTCCAGCAGATGAAAAGTGAGCTGAAGAGAAAGTAGAGCTGAACCAAAGAAACAGCATTGTTGGCAAAAGATCTGTCTGTGTGACAGGCACCGAGAACAAATACCCGACTCCCTGCCAGGTACTGAATGCAGTATGGTCAGCGGGCACAAGGACAGAAGGACTGAGTAAGAAGATAGCAAAGGGCTGATTGTTGTTGTTAACAGGACATATTTCAGAGCACAGCACATGCGAGGGAGGCAAATAAAATCAATTACAGTCTCTTCATTGTTGTCCTGCTTTACATTTGAAAAAAATAAAAATCCTCGTAGCATTCTGGGAAGGACAGTCTGTTGGTAGGTAGGTGATAATTATTCTCACTTCACTCGACTTCCCCTTCAAACCTTAATCCCATCTTAAAAATTAGTCCATTACACGCACAATTTCACACTGGAAAAAAATGTTAACCAGCCATCTACACGCACACCTACAAATTCCACACATGCTTACACAATTCTTAATTAATTTCAAGCTCAAATTCAGGGAAAAACCTTTGAAAGACTTTTCAGTGTTAAGCCAAAACACCAACAGTTACACTTGGATCAAGTGTCTGATTTTCAGAAGTGTAAAACATTGAATTCACTTATTTTGGGAAACAGAAAAAGATACAAATGTACACAATCCTTTAAATCTAAAATTCTATTCAGTTCAATCCAATTTGATTTATACAGCGCCAAATCACAACAACGGTCGCTTCAAGATGCTTTATATTGTAAGCTAGACCCTACAATAATACATACAGAGAATAACCCAACAATAATATGAACCCCTATGAGCAAGCACTTTGGCGACAGTGGGAAGGAAAAACTTCCTTTTAACAGGAAGAAACCTCCGTCAGAACCAGGCTCAGGGAGGGGCGGGGCCATCTGCTGCGACCGGCTGGGGTGAGAGAAGGAAGATAGGATAAAAGACATGCTGTGGAAAAGAGTCAGAGATTCATAACAAGTGTGATTCAGCAGAGAGGTCTATTAACACAGAGTGAGTGAGAAAGGTGACTGAAAAGGAAAAACTCAATGCATCATGGGAATCCCCCATGCCTATCGCAGCATAACTAAGGGAGGATTCAGGGTCACCTGGTCCAGCCCTAACTATATGCTTTAGCAAAAAGGAAAGTTTTAAATCTAATCTTAAAAGTAGAGATAGTGTCTGTCTCCCGAATCCAAACTGGAAGCTGGTTCCACAGAAGTGGGGCCTGAAAACTGAAGGCTCTGCCTCCCATTCTACTTTTAAATACTCTAGGAACAACAAGTAAGCCTGCAGTGCGAGAGCGAAGTGCTCTAAAGGGGAGATATGGTACTACAAGGTCATTAAGTATGGCTGAAAGGACACGTTATATGCCCCTATCTTTAGTTCTCAGGTTCCACACAGACATAGATTGTAGGAAAACCACCAACACCACGGCAGAATCCATGTATTCAAAATGCGGATTGGTTTAAAATCACAAAGGAGAACAACCTTTGCTTTTAAGGATCTGTTTCACTTTACTACAAAGAAGTTCTTTGCATATCATGACGTATGTTTTCTCTGCAGCAACAAGAACACAAACAGAATTAAGCAACTGCCGTATATTTCTGAGAGTGGCAGCTACAACTTGTAGATGTGGGTCTGCAAATTGCTGCAAACAGCACCTACAGTCTACCAACGGGACCTTTAGAGTAAAGGAGGGAAAAGCCTTGCATCATGGAGGGCCTACCCTTCACACAGTAGGTGCAAATGCCAGATCATGAATTTCAAACGCAGACTCCTCAGTTCTGATATCAGAAATGTATGAAGCCAGGATGTTTCCAGCGCTAACCAGCAGTTCAGTACACAGAATAAACAGAGCATAAATCCAGCTTTCAGGTTGTTTAATAAGTTAGAGCAAAAACTACAATTCATTCAATATTTAGGATTCAACTAATTAACATTTTCATGATTAATTACTCTGCTCATTACTTATTTATGAAGCAACTAATTGTTTCTTTTATAATTTTATGTTTAATATCCAGTTTACTTGTCACCCTAACTGTGACATTTGTTAAAAAGATGTCAAATCCTGTGTTATATAACAAATTGTTCAGTTAGAAAATCTGAATAGCTGCACATTAATATTCTGTCGATTCAGAGTAAGTATTTCATTACTACTAATGCAAATGAGGGCACGATTTGTTGTTAAAAAGAGTTAAGCTTTGGCTTTGATTCGTGGATGTAACGGTGGACCCAAGAAATACCAGCCGGAGCGACTTTGACAATGCAGAAACCTTTTATTAAACTCGGGGTAACGTGGACACATATACTCCGCGCTCTCTTTCTCTGCTGTCACCACCGTCTCCGTCTGTCACTGCCAACACATAAAGAGACACAATCACTGTCAGATCCCAGCACACCTGTTCACCCCGCCCCTGCGCCGCCCCGGGAGCTCACTGCGTCACGCCTCCTCTGCAGCTGGCCAAGGACCACACCCACGCCACAGTGGATTTTACAATTTGTTTTTTTTGGCTTTCACCAGGCTTAAACGTAGTTAGTGCTATTAGGACTATTTGATCTGTTTTAAAAGTCAAAGTGAGCGATGGCTGGCGTGTTAATTAGCGACCATGACCCACAGCAGCAGAAATATCCTTTCTGGCCTCGCAGGTACCGCCTCTCCTGAATTATACAGGAAGCAAAATAAAACATTTAATACACTCACCTCTGCATGTCTGCATGTCATCCAGGAAGCTGCGCGTGGGACACCCAGCTGTGCAGACGCTGTGCTGAAGGTGACTCGATTGCGGAAGAAGAGCTTCCTCCGGTTTGAGGCAGCGGAGGCAGTCTGAGGCCAGGGGTCCCACACAAGAACGGCAGGAGGGATGACAGTCTGGGCGCGAGGACAGACAACATCACAGAGAGGCAGTTACACTCTGGGGACAAGGAAGAAAAGTTTTTTAACAGGATACTTTATTAATGTGTTTAGACTCTCACTGTGGCAGGTGTAGTCCTGAGCATACAGCCCCTCCCCACAGGCCTCCACACACTGGCCCTGGTGGAGAAGTAGTCCGCCTGGACACAAGGTGCACTGGGATACCGAGGGACCCCAGCAGGAGGCACAGGAGCTGTGGCAGGCTGGGGACACAAAGAAAATAAGCATTTAAGATCTTTAGTCTGATACACAGAACTACCCATGAAACAGGAAGTAAAACTTAGTAAGCTCAGTAGAACCTGACGCTTTAACTATTTGGTAAAATTTATGTATGAATTTAAGGGTTTGACCCTTAAATAAAATGGCACAAACTGTGTAGGTTACAGGATTTATTTTAGAAGTTTTCTTCTCTAATTAAAGTAATGAGAAGCTTTTAATAGGGCTGAAGTCTCGGTTTGGGTTTTACCCGTTGGACAGATGGTCTCACGTTTGACCTTGAATACTTTTGTAAACAGAGGAGTTCACGGTGGACTCAGAAATTGCAAGGTGCCAGGTAACATAGCTGCACAACAAGCTCTTAATTGTAGGTATGAGGTGTTTGTATGTATATGCTATTATTTGACAAACATGCTGTGCATGATGTCCAAACATCTCCACTTCAGAGCAAACACTTACCTCTGCATCTGCTTTGGCTGTCCAGGTAATGCTGAGCTGGACACTGGCTGAGACATTTCCCATGATGCAAGGCAGTCCCCGGTGGGCAGCTCATACATTTGGGGTTGTCGGGAAAACAGGAGGCACAGGACGAATCACAGGCTGTGAAGCGCAGCGTGTAAACGTTAATGGCTTTTTGTTGGCATGACAAAATGCACTGAGGTCAATTTAAAAATGGCTGAATTATCTACAAGCAAGAGGAAAGTCTCCTAAACAAACAGTCCTTCAAATACAATCAAAAGTCACTTAGGCAAGACAACAACGAGTCCAACTTTTAATGACAGAAACTGGAAAGCAGATGTCTGAAAAGATGAACAAAATAGGTAAAAGGCAACAAATAATCTAAAAAAAATCCAACAATAGATCAAATCTTCACTCTCAGGTACCTGAGGTATCTTAGCATAACATGCACACACGCACTAAACCGTTCCCTCAGCAGGTGGTTTTGCTGCAGCATACTTGAGAGATGAAAAAAAGAAAATCTTTCACTTCTAAAGTCCCAGGAAGCCCCGCGGAGGAAAAGCCCTTCAGCTCTCTCAGGATGGTGACATTTTAAACCAGGCCTCAAAGCGCTGGCTGGCAAGTTCAAATGGATTCGACCTTTTTCTAGAAAGTTCCATTGGTTTTTTGACATTTTCTGAAAGAGGGCTCCTCACTGAGCGCTTCAAAACTGTCCTGTGAGCAACAGCAGAAGAAAAGCCCACCCCACCATCCCGGCCCCTCTGGGTCTTTTTAACCAAAAGAGCTTGGCTAAGTTCACCGTCGCCCTGAGGGGGGACTATTCTTACTCTTCCTCATCTTACCACTCAGAAATAGAAAGCATCCATATTCATATGGGATCTATTTATTTCAGAAGCCTCAGACTCCTCATTAGTGCGAGAGAGAATCGCTAATTATTGTATTTTTTTTTTTATTGTTTGTTTGCTACTGCTGCCTTATCATTTTGGCATCATGCCGAGTGAATGCTGCAGGAAGCTCCGCGGGGGGAAAGACACCCAAATAAATCTTCACCTTCAGTTCACTGCTAACAATAAACTTTCCATCGTCTCAGATAGTGTTTACTGTTTACTGCATTGGGCAACGGCACTTCGTGTGACACCTGATCCGCCTGTGGGAATGTCAGCTTTCAGTGAAGTTGCACAGCAAACACCTCACACAGAAATGTATGGTTTCTTTTCCCCTTTAAACTTTTCTGTACATTTTTATTATTAAATTGAAAAAACAAACAAACTGCAAGTTATTTAAATGTATCTGGCAACTCCAAACTGGGAGTTGCTTCAAACTGGGAGGTGCCAGTTTGGATTCAAACCCTCGGGCACCTGGGTTCCCCAGAATCCATTCTTACAGACGCTTTGTGGTTTTAGGACTAAAATGATAAAAATGATATTATTTTTCCCCCAGAGGAGAAATTACATTTAAAAGCATAAGTGTTACCTGCAATTTGAAGTGCTTTATGTACAAAGAGTCTAACTGCTGCATTAAAGAGAACAGAAAATGGATTAAAACGCCTCTACAGAAGAACCACGGTGTCTGAGTCATTATTATAAAGAAATACAAAAAGTTTATATCTTGTTTTCATGTCTTCACTTCATTTTAGTTCTCCCAAAAGGTTTTTGCTTCATTTCCTTGAAGCTGTTCAAAGAAAATCTTTGAAAAGGGAAAATCACAGACTGTCACAAAATCTGAAGGCTAAAATGAAACTGGCATTATTTAGTACAAAAAGAAAAACAACACTGAGTCTATTCACTTTAGTACGGAAGCGTAGAGCTGCCAACCAGGCAAAACAAAAACAGCTATTTCATGTTATAATGTGAAAACTTTATTGTTAACTTTTTCATATAAAAATGATAATATGAAAAATATAATGTCGTGTTATTACAATATACATAACTATCACATTATCACACGTTATGCCTCAATCCAAGCGTAAAATACACTTAACTAATTCCGATAAACGAGCCATTTTCTCAAACTATGTTTTAAGGCAAACAAATATATCATGTTCGAAAAATAAAAGATATGTTTTAACGTGAAAACTATTTTTCAAACAATATAATTATCTCGTTCGTACAAAATAATATTTATATTGTAAGAACATTAAAGGTTTTTTGTTATAACGTGATAGTTATGTATATTGTAATAAAGTGATATTATGTTGTTCAAAGATGAAAAGTATATTGTTAGAACAGTAAAGTTTTCACGTTATAGATATGTGTGTATATATATCAGATATTTATATGATATAACCCTCATTTTCTTTTGCCTGGCTGGCAGTTCTGTGCTTCCATACGCTCGACCTGTAGAGGATAAAATCATTGTATTTTAAACACATTGATTCAAACTAAAACATTTTGGTTGGGTTTAATTAACAGAGGGAGGCAAATCAGAGATTGTAGCTTCCTGAGACGGCTCATAGTGCTGTTTATCCATCTAGAATGTTTGGTAGCAGTTGGCCGGATAAGTTAATATATAATAATAATAAAAACTCTTAATATAATAACAATTTTGTGGCCATTTACTGTCATGACATTCGAGGGAAAGTGGACACATCTACAGCTGATAACTTCAAAACTGGCCAACGAAACTAAATGTGCACAAATCACCACAAGCTAGAGGTAAACTGATTCCTTAAAGAAGATATATTTGGGCTTTCTGGATGGTGATGTACTCAAACCATCTGTGCATATATATATATATATATATACACCTAATGTTTTGTGTTGGATCTTATATTAGCTTGGCATCTGTGGAGTTGCACTACTTTTAGTAAAGATGTCAGCAAAAGTGCTATTTCCACTAAACCAGCCAAAACTGAAACTCAGCTAAATGTCTTCAGTGCTGCAGTGTGGATATGTGTCAGCTTTACCGTGGCAGACGCCTTCTCGACTGTAGAAACCTGTGCCACAGTCAAGGACGCACGCCCCGTCTTTCAGCAAGGCGACCGGGTCTGAGCACGACACGCACTCCTGCTGACTCGGCCCACGGCACTCCGAGCACGACTCGTGACAGTCTGAAAAATAAGAAAACAGAAAATAGATTCTTTGCTTTCAGTCCTAAAGCGCCACGAGGTCTGATTTTTTGCCCCTTTCCTGAACAGAAACACATACAGTACAGCACGGTAGGTGGGACTAGGTCGAAATGGATAAATGTGATTGTAGCGGAGAACCTGAATCATGCCAAATGTAGAAGAAACAATCTGAATTATGCAAATCCTGCAAGCACAGTTTGCAAAAGTTCTGCGATATACTGCATGCGATTTGTAGTAAACAGTATAAATAATTCAGAAACACTGATCATTTACAATAACAGTTTTATTTCCATAACGCAGTTCGTGCATTAACAAAATATTCAAGGTTGTAAAAACAACAAAGAAAATAAGTGAGATAATCAGGGTCGTTCAACAAGTATCTACAGGATCTAATAAAGCTTGTTTGCATGTGCGACTGTGTGTGTCTGTGTGGTCTGCATAGTTGGCATTATCAGTGGTGCTCTATTAGCTGCTGTTAAAAAAAAGCACTAACAAGCCTCACAGCAGTGCCGACAAACACAGAGTGGGAGGCTAACGGGGCGAGCTGTGTGGGAAGACCGTGTAAGAGTTCATGCGTGTGACTGAGGGAGACACACGTGTATGCACGCACGTACGTACGGGCTAAAAGTACCTTTGAGATGAAATGCGGGAGATGATTGTGCGCCTTTGCATACACCTGCACCTTTATCTCTGTGTGTGTCCCTTCGTGTGTGCCCAAACACAAGCAGCAAAAAACCCATCTCAGCACTAACTGGTATGATTACCTGTGATTTCCCAGCGGCACACAGAATGAAGCCAGATGCAGCAAGTGCTACAAAATAAAACTGACAGAAACCAGATAAAAACAAACCTACAAAAAAAAAAATGCAGAAGGAATGTGAAAACTACACTTTTAGGTTTCTTCTAGTTTCTTCTGAGTCACCTTCACATATCATTCATGAGAATCTGCAATCTTTATATGAAAGCTTTTCTGTTCATCATCCTCATCATGATCTGGGAAACATTGTAACCTCAGTGTAGTTCAGGTTTTGTCCAACTTTCCCTCAAGTTGCAAAGAATCCTGAAACCTGTGGAAGTACCTCCAAAGTCCATGAATCCTTCCTGCAAAGACTGTGGATTTCCCTCTGGGTGCCATCTTTACACTCATACTGGATCAACGCATTCTGATATGGGTGGAAGCCGACGCTGGTTTATAAGATAGTGAATCTGTTAGCTCACCGGTTTCTCTCACCTCATGAAATCCAAAGAAATTTCTTTTATAAGGAAAAAACGGCAGAGTGGTGCAGTGGTTCTGACTGCTGCTCCACAGTATGAAGGTTCTGGGCCTTTCAGTGTGGTGGTTACATGTTCTCCTTGGGTTTTCTCCAGGAACTTCCTCCATCAGTCTAAAACATGCATGTGAGACTTGCTGAAGTGAATGGTCTGTCTCTAACAGAGTGGCAACTTATCCTGGGTTCACCCCACTTCCCACTCAGTGACAGCTGAGAAAGTGGTTAACAGAAAGGATGAGGAACCCCAGCAGAATATCTGTATATTAGGAGTTCTTACAGGAACTCGGAGCGTAATGCACCAGGATCAGGAATACTCTCTAAAGCCTTTTGACTTTTTTAAGTAAAGCTGTGCAGGATCTCATTTTTCCGAGGACTAGATCTCATTTTCTGCCTTTTCTGTTGCCCATCCTCAGCTTGTCAAATGTAAGCACCTAGCTGGATCTCATTTTAAAGCACTCTGAACCTTGGAAATATAGATTAGTCCACTACACCCAATTATAGGACGCAGACAGCCCAGACCAAAGGAGTCACGATGATATGGAACAAAACTACGGTGAAGCTTATCACAAACACTGAGAATCATCTTTTACTCCACACCACAATGTTTTAGTAAACCCAGCCTTATTGTTTTTTAGACACCAAAAGATCAGAAACCCAAGTCTCTCTCTCTCTCACACACACAAAGGGAACAGCACCAAAACACCTGCTACAAGGCTCAGGTAAAGGACCTACACACAGGACAAAGGAGAACGATAAAAAGCAATTTTTGATACTAAGCTGATACACGGTCCCAACAAAGCCTGACAGAAAAAAGCAAAAACACTAGAAAGTTGGGAGGCTTACAAAAGAATCGAGGCAGGGATGTAGCAGAACACAGTGTGAGGAACACAAGCGACAAATGGACAAAACACAGGGAGGAAGTCGTGTAAGTTCTAATACGATAGCACTTTACACATGCTTAACAGCTTCATTTATTATTTACTGGATGTCCCTTTGTGAAAGGTCAAAGGTTAAAAGTGAAAGAGTAGATCTAAAAAAGTTAAAGTTGAGAAATAAACTACGGCTGGGGATTAATGAGGCACGAGAAGTGAGACAAAACTGATCAAGACAAGTGAATATCACGCTGAGGAAAGTGTAATTAATTTAATCAGTGTCACTGAAAACTGCTGATAAAAATCTGAGTGAATTAATGGGAGATGCCAGAAGCTGTGTTATTGCAAAAGTTGTTGGAAAGCAGTGTGAGATAAATCTCTGGCTCCCTCGTGCCTGTTGATACAGATTTCCTCAGGTAACTGCATTCGTATCTTTTATTAACTTTCTCTGCATCCTCCTCTTTATCATCTGCACATATTCCCCACCAGGATCACTATAAACTTTTTATATTTAATCAAAACATCCTGCGCACGCGCACACACATGATTTTCTATGACGGATACCTTCCATCCAGATTTTATAAAATAAGGGATATTTAATGTAGATTTGATTTGCCTTAAATACTTCACATTTACTGAATTTCTTTTACCCAATTCGCTCGCACTGTCTCATCTTTTTTTTTAATCTTTTCAAATTAAGAATAAAAACTGAGATTTTCTCAGCTGGGTTAAAAGTTCATGGATAACTTTTCAGAGGTCCAAAAAAGAGAAAATCTGGTGAGCAGCAGTTCTCTGAGCAACGATGCCTTGCTCGTGTCAGAGGTCAGAGGAGAATGGCCAGACCTCTTTGAGCTGATAAGGAGGCTACAGTAACTCAAATAGTCATTCATTACAACCAAGCTCTGCAGAAGAGCACCCCTGAATCCAAAACAACAGCAGCAGAAGACCACACCAGGTGCCACTGCTGTTACAACTAGACTGGAAAACACTGCCTGGTCTGATGTGTCTTGATTTATGGAATCAGATGGCAGGCACAGTTTGGTAAACTACCAGCCGAGCATCATTTAAACACTACAGCTTTATGTGAAGATACACACAGTGTTCATCTTCTGGTGGCTGCTTCTAGCAGGATATGTCACCATGTCTCACCATGTTTCCTGAACATGACAGTAGCCGAGTGTATTTTTGTCTTTTTATGTTGACATGCAGACACAGTTATCCGATGGAAGCTCCAGCTTCAAAAACTTGAGAACCAGCTGATGAAAACTCCATTAAATTCCCACCACACTCCCTGCCGGTGGCTGATGCCTTTGGCTTTGTGCACTCTGACACAGCTGGCACATTACTCCAGCCCCCTCTGGCTTCTGCTCTGTGGCTGCTGGGTGAGCCCTCGTCTGGGGCTCTCCTCAGCTCCTCCCAGGAGGGTGGCATGGTTGCCCCTCTGTTGGTTCTCCTTGGGCTCTCGCACTCTGGGGCCTCTGGATGTCTGGAGCCTGGATCTCCTGCAGACCTGCTTCATGCCTTGGGAGACGGGGCTATGGCTCCCCACACCCACCAGCAGATGCTTACATGGAGAAACCTTTTGAATACAAGTGCGCCCGTCCACACAGGTGTACATAAACACAAACTACACCTTTCTTGGCTGCTACCTCAAAGCACATTGTGCGCTGTTGATCTTGCATGCTTTTCCTGATGGCTAAAGAACCAAATGGGACAAAAAAACCTACATTAAATTTCTTGCTCAACCAATATCTGCAGTCTCCAGATGAACCTGAATGCACCAAAGGTTTTCTGAACAGTCCTGTGCAGCTTCAGCACATATTAAAAAAACCGTGGTCAAAATTAAAGACAGATACAGCAAATTCTCTGTGATTGATTACCTGTTACAGGCAACGTTTCAAGTCCTGCCAAGTACATCTCCATATTGCACAGGCATGCATGCAAACTAGCAAGGGCAGAAAATCAATCTAAACTTTTGTGTTAAGTTTTGATGTACGGACGTCTGTATCGTATAAAACCAAACCTGATTTCCTTTGAGTTACAGTGAGGTTTGCCTGAATGAGAAAAAGCCAAATTCAGAGGACATGTAAGGTTACAGAAGAGGAAAGTTTTTGCTCCACTGTGTGTGTGAAGAGTAAAAGCCAAACCTCTGAAGTGTCTGACAGACTGACAGGTTCCCATCTGACTTTTAATTTTTTATGCTTCTCAACTCTTCCTATTTCCTTCCACCTCTCAGATTTTGAAGTTGTGTGCCTATTTCCCCCCCCCCCCCCCCCCCCTCTCACTCTCCCCTATAATACTCTCATTTCTCTGTCCGAGGCTTCTTCTTGCCTCAGCCCACTGCCCTCTCTACAGATTCACACTGGATTTTTGGTCATCTTTCTTTCTCTCTGTATTCAAGTCTGGGTTTTTCCCCCAGCAGCTTTTTTTTCATCACATATACGTTCAATTTTAATGCCCCTCTCTCTGCGTGTGGCTGTTCATTTCATTGTGCTAAAGGTCCAGAGAGGCTCCATAATAGCCTTAGCCCAAAATACGATGATACGCTTGTTTCACCTATGCATGACTGATCCTCCGTGGTGAAATGAAATCATTTATAAAATCAATCTTTTGTTGAATTATGGACCATTGCCCATTTCAGCATCAGATACTCTGCAGCTGTAGTCTTGCAGATGAAGCAAAAAGACATTGAGAAGCACTCTGTACATGATGGGATTCTTACATTTATATTACTGGGTCACTTCAGACACACGCTCATACACGCTGCATCCAAAAATGGTTGGAGCCAACAAGGGGATTACACGTCCTTTACCTTGCCCCTCGCAGGAAAGCAATTTATTTTTCTGTGCCGCCTGGAGCGTAAAGTTATCAGCAAATGTAATCCTAGCAGGCCAGTTGCCAAAAAGCCCCTCTAAAGCCTACTCTGCATAAACCAGGCGAGGTTGAGATGAATGCACAGTCACACAGTGCACTGGATAATCTTCGCTCTCTGTCCTTCTGGGACGGGTGGGGATGCACAATTACTGTGCTGCTGCTGCAGTGGCTCACACCAACCCCCTCCAAACCTCGAGTGATAAAACGAGATGGCATGAGAGAATCAGCAATTAAGCTAAGCATGGAGAAAGCAGCTTTGCAATGGAGAGCAAATAATACAAAAAACAGGAGCTTTTATTTGAAAGTCCAACCTGTTCTCAATTCCAGGGTGTCAAATATTTCCACTTTTGGCAAAGCTGCTCTCACAAATACACAAAAGGCAGCCTTTAAAGTCAGTGATACACTGGGTTTATATCGATGATGAGATGGGTGCAGGTATGCACTGGAGAGAAGAGGAATGAAGCAAGATGAGAAACATGGGTGAATGAGAGGGAGGCAATGCGAGGTTGGAGTTTAAATACCTGGGTGGTGGAGTGGGTGGAGACCAGCACCAAGAGTGAAAGGGAAGGTTTTCAAGATGGCAGTGAGACCTGCTGGGTGTGGTTTGGAGACTGTGGCACTAACAAAGACATCGGAAGCCAAGCTGAAGGTGGAAGAGATGAGGATGCTGAGAGTTTCATTGGCATAGAAATGCAAAGTCTACATGGAAATTTTAATTTTAATGAAGTCCATATTTCACTTCTAAGGAGTCATTTTTAGCTCTATTTTTCCTCCTGGTGGAAGCAAAGGTTCAAATCAGCCCAGCAAGAAGACAGGAGGAAAATCAGGCTTCTCACAATGGCTCCACATGAAAAAGCTTTTATACCTCTATGTGAAGGTCGTTTTGGACAACAGCAGAAGGGAGGCTGTGAAATTGTAGAGTTTCTATAGCCGCCTCACTTTCTGACTGCCACATCCACAAAGTCAACTCAAATGCAAAATTTAAATAAGCGGTTAAAAATGCTGTGTGAGTGCTACTAATGAGCGATAGAGTCATGCAGGTACTGAAAGCAACGCCACGTAAACCTACTCAGAAAGCGAATCGCTGCATAAAATGTTGGAAGATTATGCAGAAAAAATAACAACCAAGTCATGTATTTACAAAAATGTACCAGAATCTATTAGAGTCAGCTTTACTGACCAAGTCCGTGCACACGTAGGAGGAACTGAGCGATGTTTTTTTCTTTCCTCTAAACAGACAAGACGGACAAAAGCAACATGACACAGACAATAACAGCACATGTAGCATATTTATATTTATATGTGCAATGAAGAAGTCTGCTTATTTTGGCGTGCAGGGCTCTGTAGCGCCCACTAGTGGGGAGGAGTAGGAACAGGTTGTATCCAGGGTCCGATCGGTCTGCAGTGACACTAATCTCAAGAAAACTGTCAGTGTAAGAATGAAAAACAAAAGGTCATTTAAATTGGTTTACCAGCATTAAAACTTCAGCAAGGTTATAAAAAAAAGGTTGTTTTCCAAAAAAATTATGAACTATTAAAAAAACAATCAAAGAAACCACAGCAATGCACGTCTTCACACTACAATAGAAATTTGATTAAACTATCATGTTGCTATAGACTCACACCAGCATTATTATGTTTATACTTCATATGTGAAGTACTTGGTTATTTTTAGACACTAAAAGCTCGTGTTTACATTAGAGATGGACCGATCCGATATTACGTATCGGTATCGGTCCGATACTGACCTAAATTACTGGATCGGATATCGGAGAAAAATAAAAAAATGTAATCCGATCCATTAAATATCACGAAAGCACCTCACAAAACTTGCAACACGCCGTAACTCACCTCAGAACGTTAGCACGTCGGAGCAGTATGCATCACGTGATAGAGCGGCTGTGGCATGCGGGACCTGTCGGTGGTCTGGATAGCATTTGGAGCTTCGCTAGCAACCTGGCATTTCATCTCCGACAAAGTTTTCCCGAGAGAAGTAAAGCAAGTGTGTAAGTCCATCTCTAAATGTTTGTAAAGCATTCCTGCGTTAAGCTTAACAAGCGACTGCCTCTCCTGCTGCTACTTCAATCGTGAAACTGCTTAAATGATCAGCTGATCGGCTTTTCTGTCGCGAGTCCGTGTCTCTAGTTTGCTTTTGGCCCACTTTGCACCAGAAAGAGGAAACCAGCGGCTGAACAACAGCAGCACGTTTAAGCTTGATAAGCTGTTGTTAGAATGTATTTAATATTACTTTCTACTCGAGGATCTTTTTCTACGTAGCTGACGCTGGTAACTGTGCAGGGGCGGATCTAGCAAAGTTTAGCCAGGGGGGCCGATAGGGCATTAACAGGGAAAAGGGGGCACAAAGACATACTTTTCTTTCTTATTCTCATTTAAAATGTCGAGCTTTTAATAAATAATTATCTGACACCCAAAGTTTTAATTTGATGTAAAATGAATAGAAGTCCATTACTGTATATAGTAACTATTAAGTCTAATATATATACCCTAGTAAGCTATAGTACTTTTTCCTTTGGGAAGGTACCATCTGTGCAGTCTGCAATTCTGTTGAAGAAAGATGTTGAATCTATTTAATATTTCTTGAAAAAGAATTGATTTCTGTGCTTTTTTTTTTTTCACACTGCATCAAATTAAGGTTGATTACGTCGATTAAGCATCATGAGGTGGAGCGTGAGGGGTGGTTCCCTATTTTTTATTTATTTATTTTTGTTGTTGCTGGGAGTTGGAACCCTATTAGTTAGGTTGCTTAATATTTATGCTAAGTACTCTTTAAAATACCAGAATAGGGAGGATGGTGTAGGTTTGAGTTTATTAGATTGATCAGTATTGCTGAACTATGAAATATTTTTTTTTGCATACAGGTATAACAGAATAGCTTTAGTGTAGTTGTTGTTTTAAACTTGAGTATGAACTTATACAAAATGCAGCAAGATATTTAAAAAACAGTTTTGTTGATTAAAAAACACTATATCGGATTCATATCGGTATCGGCAGATATCCAAATTTATGATATCGGTATCGGACATAAAAAAGTGGTATCGTGCCATCTCTAGTTTACATATGAGGTACTGCCTACATCGACCTTTAAGATTCAGACCTTTAATCATTAATTTGATGAATGATTTTGTGAAATGCTCAGAATTTGAGCCCTAAATGCCAAATGAATGTCTGTCTAGTTGAAGTGAAGAGACAGCTTCTCCTCGATGGTGCTCGGATTGAACCAGGAGCTTTTCTAGTAGGTGCTACATTATCTGGAAATAGCCCTTTCTGCACAATAAAAGGTGTAAAGCAACACACTGAACTTTTTAAAAATGTTTTAACAATTTGAGATTAACTCTTAAACTTATCCAGACTCTAACTTTAGATGTGACTTTAGAGGCTAATGGTGTTTTGATGCTTTGGAATGAGACCTCCTGTAATTGCATCTGCAGAAGTGCTGTATGTCGTTATGATTTTATCTCCGCTGGGACTTGTAACCCTGTTATCGGCTCCTCTTAAAATTCTTGCTTTATTACACAGTTTTGTTGTACTTGATGAAGAGCTCATTCAGGTTCAAAACAATGCAATAAAGGAGGAATTTAAAGGGAGCGCAAAACAGTGTTAAAAACCCATGGGGAGAAAGAAATCAGGTTTTGTGTACTCTGCACCTGAACAAGACAGATGTGTCTGTTTTTCGGTCTCGGCGTACGTTTCCAAACAAGTGAACATTACAAGTGTGACTGAGTCTCACGGTGCAATTATAAGAAAAAAGAAGAAATGTGGGGCAGGTGTTGTACGATAGCGTCAGCACAAGGCTCCTCACGAGTATTTACACCAAAACTTTGAATGCATGCGGATGAAGCTTTCAGTAACTGACTGGAGGTGGGAAAAAAATCCCCCCAGGGAGGCCTGCTGCGACACACTGAGTCCTGGGTGGTCTCGACTTCCTGCCAAGAAATGTCTCTGGCACCTTCCAGACACCTCACACGCTCATTACTTCTGTCAGCTCCCATCTCCTCTGCTTCTTCCCTCAACCCTTCCTTCTATTTTTTCCTCATTAAACAAGTGCTGGTATGAGACTTCAGTCAGCCTAAATCCACCTTAATAGCTTTAATGCAGGCATTCACTGATTTAAAGTCACAATAATTCAGCGTCCCACTTTCCACTGGCGCTCTTTTGTTCTCCAACATACTGTAGACTCTGGATTAATGCACGAATTACAAATTATACACCTAATGGCAACGACGCAGGACAGGAGCTGCATAAATGCATGTAGTGCAATTCCCACAGAGGGCTTGTCCAATAGCTGCTACTGTATACAGTACGCGTGTGGAAGCAGCGTAAAACAAAGCTGCCTGCTGCTGTCTAACCTATTTAAGGATGTTCAACGAGCTTTTGCACTGGGAGGTCTGAAATCCTCCTGACAATATTCATTAAGGTATGAAATCGAGCTGCACAACTGAAGACCGTAATCACATTGTGGTTACTCTCTGCTCACTAACCCACACCTCTCTATTTCTACCCATCATCCCCAGGAGTCCCCGCAGGTCTCCTCCACTCAATAGAGGAGCTCATTTCGGAGCGTATTAGCAATCCCACAGGGTTTTCGCTCACCGAGCCATGGTTTTATTTATTGGCCCAGGACTAGAAATGTTGGGAGACCTTTGAGATAGATACGTCCAATAACAGTTAATAGGGACACTCATGTATAGAGAACTGAGCCTGAGTAATACCAGTTTATTTGTATTCTTTATGCTGCTGCTGCAGAGGATCGATCCATCTATCCTGCATAAACTCTTTAAGAATAACAAAAGAAAAACAGACAAAAGCTTTTCTGTTACCAGTTTATTCAGAACCTAATTTTGACTTTAAAAGCAATTTAGCATTAAAAGCTTTAAGTCCATTAAAACTCAGGCATTAAAAGCTGGAGTAATTTAGTTTAACAACTCTACAAAGCATCTCCGTGCTGGCAAGAAGTCACGAAGTTTATAAGCAAGAAAACACAAACTTAATGTTTTCTTGTCACAGGTTGGAATCGGTATCAGTTTTTTTCTGACATTTATATTAATTGGGCTGAAAAGTTTATTGACCTTTGGAATGAGCGTCATTACTCATAATTAACAGCAATACATTTCCCTTCGCAGTTCGTGAGTAAGTATGTTCCCTCTAACAACAGCTTTTTCAAATCCACACAAAGTCACGCATTCCCATTATTTAGGTGAGACTGGGAGTAGTAGTGCCGCCCCTACCCTATAAATAAATGCATTTATCATTTAGCTAGTCAGTCTTCTTTAGAAAGACCACGTCTTGATCTTGACAGCTTTCCGAATAGTTTAGAGATGCATGGAGATGGCAGGAAAAGCATTTCTAAGATCAGCGTGAGACAGACTTTCTACAATTTGAAGGTATTCTGGAGTCCTGTTACTGTTTCTCGGAGGGAGGCCCTTATCAAAAATGTGAAAAAGAGCACACAAAGAGCAGCAAAACACCTGCAGAAATTTCTTTCCATCAACAAAGCCCACCTGTGTACAGGAGTTCAAAGCAGCAACAACATCAAACCAACAGCAAACCAGGACAACTTATCCAAAGGTACTGCATAAGCACTGTGGAGGTTTCACGAACTGCAACACGAAATATCTGCTTGAAGTTGTTGCTTTAAGAAGACTTCAGTTAATTTTCCCAACTTGTGGTCAAATACTTTTTCTGCTTCACAGAAATTCAAAAGAGTTCACAATTTTACGTGTGCAGTTCTTTTTTTTTTGTGAAATGAAATTGGTTTGTTTAGTTGTTTCCATGTCGCCGTTCAGGTGTTTTCATCTGAAGGTGGGATGGTTCACCAGGTGGGGATGACACACATGAAGGTTGATGCAGGCAAAACATTTGAAACGTCAAGTCTGGCACAATGAAACTGGGAAATGAACACTGAGCAAATGTGTAAAGTTGTGTCCTATGCTTCATTTTTGTGCAGTTTTTCTCATGCACCATTGGAAATTAACTTTGGAACTGAAGACTGTTGTGTTTTAACATGTTTTTTGGCTGTTATTACTATTTTTCTTTTATGTGTGTTAACTGATTGACAGGAGGCAGCATGTGCAGCATAATTCAACACATTCAGATTTTACCGGGTTGATATTACAATAAAAGTTTAAAGCCTAAGATGCAACGATTTTCAAGTAATTTCACTTCCTAATAAATGTTCATACACGATTCAGTTTTCTTCATGTTCTTTTGATGACTAACAGAAAGGAAAGGAGCAAATACAGGAAGAAATATATACGAGTGGAAGCACATTTTGTACTTTTATCTAAAGACTGCAAAACTTTACAAACTTTTCTATCCAATCCCCAGGGGAGATTTAGCCAATGTGCAGCAAAAGATCAGCAGATATCTAATAAAATGCAGGACCTATTATGTCTGTACAATATGTGAGTACATTTGGTGCTCCTGTGCCTCCAGACAATGACTTGCACCTCTTTCCAGACTCTTAGCCACAACTGCAATAACACAACAGCCCTAGAGAGAACTCCCTGCCTCATCAGTCTATGAAATATTCAGACTCAATCCAGTGGAAAATACTCCCAGACAGTTTATCTCAGGCACCAAAAACACCAACTGCATCTTACTGTTAAACTGCTCGCTATTAGCAGCTGGGGAAATCCATCTCTCTTGGTGTTCACGGGTGGATCCCAGTCAAAGCAACATGCTGACCACCGCAATCCAGAAGCCGCTATAGGGCACATGAACTCCTGTGATACTCACAGCGACAGTGTGTTGGGTCGTGCTGATAGGAACCAGGTGGACAGGAAGCCAGGCACTGACTCCTATCGGGGTTCAGCAGGGGCAGCCTGGAGCCGCAGGACTGACAATCCCACCTGCTGGAACAGGTGGCACAGGATGATTGGCAGGCTGCAGGGGAGAGACAGGAGAAAGGGGAACCAGTGGCTGTCAGTCACTTCCAAAATAAATTTTCACTTCACACGTGAGTTGCAAGACTGCTTGTCACATTTTAGTCCTCGCTGCTGTAGTGGAAAGCAAAGGAAAATGGATGTGCAGCTCATTAAAAGGAAACCAAGTAACTCATTAAATCCAGTGAGTGACTTCCCTGACAGGCTGGCTGGGGTCTTCTAAGACTATGCAAAAGTACTGTTGAGATAACTATATTAGGCTACGCCATGATTTTCTAAAAATGGTCTTATTAAAGACTTCAAGCTCCTTAACATCTTTAACTTTAGCACTGACAGTTATTTTGTGCAGTGAAGTGTACCTATACCACGAAAAGATCAACTTTTTGGGATTTCCTTACCTGGGTGATTAAACATGCATTAAGACCATGTATCTGTGAGCGGCACAATGAAACAAGAGCAACGAGAAGAAGGGAAACAAAGCAATGTGGAGGTTTCTGTTGTTTTTAATAGGAAATCTCAACATTATAGAATAAAAAGCAGCTAAATCCTTTTGAAACCACCACAGCCACCCACACAGACACACATAAGTAGAAGAAGAGGAAAAGGAAGAAGAAGAGGAAGTAGAAATATAAAAAGCTAAAGGAAAAAAAGATTCCCAGAAAGATTAAAAGAAGTCTGAGAGGAAGAAGGAAAACGAGTGGGAGAGATAATCTTATCAACAATGTGAGTTCAGACTCACAACTTTATATTCGCCCACATGCACAAAGTAAAACAAAATAAAAGAAGAAGAAACTTAAACAGTGATAACAAACACACAGAAATGATGACTGTGACTGTGTGCAGCGCACCACTGATACAAGCTAAGTGACCAAAAATGTGACACTTAAAGCTAATCAGAAATCAATAATATTTATCATCCTGTACTTAAACTAATGTCGCTTTCAGGATTCCAGCAAACGGCCCAAACGTCTGCTTTTAGTGATGACGTTCACGCTCGCTGATGATCACTTAAACAAGCACATTGATTAGCAGCACCTGGGTGCTACTTACCCTTTTATGGATGGAAACAGTACTGTAGATTTGAAAGCGAGTCCTACCTGCACATACTCGTCCTTCGGCGTAGAAGCCCACTGGACAGACGGACAGGCAGCGGCCGAGATGAAGTAAGGCCTGTGGGTCCCTGCAGCTGTCACAGTGATCAGACGTTCCCGAGCACGACAGGCAGTCTGCGTGGCACTGGACTGTAAACACACATCAAGTTCATTTAACTCAGAGATTTGGATTTCAATAATAACTGTGCATTTTGGGAAAAATCTGGATATTGGATTCCATTTTATTCAAGATTCAAGTTTATTCAGCAACTCTGGACAAATACTGTTGGTGCACGCAGGAGCACTTGGTACTCCACACACATTTTCACATTTAATTTTATGCTAATTATATCTAAAAAAAATTAAAAAGTCCTGTGCACTGACACTCTGCAGAGGCAGACACATTAAACTATGCAAAACCACACACAGAGACACACACACACATACACACAATTTATTTATTTTTTAATAACTTCCATCCATTACATTTGGTTCTACGGTCAGACTGTGTTAGCAGTAGCACATTTTACTCGGTTAACATGTATCCTGTGGAGAGATTTTGAATACCAGTCTGCTGTCTGCCAGCAACTCCACTGGTGCACTTTGTGATCAAGAGTTAAAGTGCTTTCTCTGCCCACTCTGGTTCCCAATTGATCCAGCATTTTCCCAAGTATTTATGAGTGCTAGACTGTTTGATTCATTTGCCAACTAACGGTACTTAAAAGTCACTCTTCACTGTGTAGGCCACTATGTAAACCTAAATATTAGGAGGAAATCTGAAGACCTAAAAACCCGAATAAGCAGATTCTGTAAGTCCAAAAATAGAGACCTGAACAGTAACCCTCTCTACTTTTAATATTGGACTTAAAAATGTCCTTTTTCATGAAGCATACAGGTCTGGTTGCATCAGGTGAGCTTGAATCCTGCATTAGTTACTCTACAACAGACTAAGGCACCTGGGCGCTTCCCATGATGCACTGAGCATTTCTTCTTCACTCGCATCTTTTCACTCTGTCCTTACACACTACTCTGAATTTAGAGTCAAAGTTAAAGTAAACTTTATTGTCATCTCCACTATATACAGTACAGCAGCAGTCCCCAAACTTTTTTGCACCATGGACCGGTTTATGCCCGACAATATTTTCATGGACCGGCCTTTAAGGTGTCGCGGATAAATACAACAAAATAAAACGATGTTCAAAAAAAAGATTTATTCATAACACATGGGAAAAGACCCAGGGAAACCGAGTTAATGATAAAAACTAAAAAAAAAACTAAAAAAAATAACGATAAAAACCCTGAAAACCATTCATTTCACACCCGAGCCTCAACTCTTGCATCCCGGTACCAAACGACTCACAGACCAGTACCGGTCCATGTGCCGGGGGTTGGGGACCACTGCAGTACAGTATATAGAGAGATGAGACGACGTGCTCCAGTTACATCAGTACAAAAAAACAAACAAAAAAAAAAATAAGAAGAGTAAGAAAATAAATATAATAAATATACACTTTTAGTGTATATTTATTTAATCACTGGTTAATATTTAATCTTTGTCGCTCTTCCAGAGTCTTTTATCCTGTCTCCTTCCCCTCACATCCAACCGGCCAGGGCAGACAGCCGCCCCTTCCTGAGCCTGGTTGGTTGGTTCCTGTTAAAAGGGAGTTTTTCCTTCCCACTGTTGCCAAGTGCTTGCCCACATGGGGACATCTGATTGTTGGGGCTTTCTCTGTATTATTGTAATGTCTATACCTTTCTCATAATTTGGCACTCTATAAATAAAATTTAATTCTATTGAATATGTGAACTTGCCTGCTAAAGATACCTAACAGGTTTCCTTTCATGAGTGATGCAACTGTCTGGTTACATTCTGGTATGATTTCACACACTTCCTCCGTGCCTTTGAATGTGATGCCAACAGATACTTTACGACTGTGAGCATGTGATGATTTAGGAGTGCGATGTCTGCTCCATAACCCTTGTTCCAGAGTGCGTCACTCACCCACACCATACAACACATGACACCAACAGCTTTGATAAAAGTGGCACAATTTGATACCCATGAATGAATGAGAAGGTGCTTGTACACCGCTGTGAGGGCTGTGAGTCACGGTTTAAGACAAAATAGTAAGCTCTTGTTTGGGATTGCATCACAAGTCCTGTGAAACTGGAGGTTTTTCACAGGCTATGGGTAAAATGGGTAAGTTTAGGTCTAAAGACTAAAGAGCACTATGTAAGGAAAAAATGACTACGCAAACACCAGCTGGTACAGGCAAAATCAGTACTGATGCTAGACTGATTCCAGCATACTAGCAGTTTTATGTAAAATAAATAAATAAATAAAAGCTGTCTGGCCCCTTTCTGTGTAAAGAGGGCATGCACGCCTTAGAAAACTGGTCTGTTTATCAGTATGCAGAGGGATCCATCAGGCATATGCACCTCATAGATGCTGGTCTCAAGTCAGATGTAATCTCTTTCATTTGACAGTGAAAATGTGTTTCTGCATCTCTTTGGCAAAGTGTTCAGTCTTGCACCCATAAAAATGGACTATAAAACTACCGTCACCCAGAAAATTGTATCAGAAAGTATTAGTAGGATCACAAATTATTTTAAAAAGTATTTGATAAAGTATTTTAAAGTATACTGAGTGTCATTCATTTTACCTACATACATATTTTTCATTGCTCTTTAAGGCTAAATCAAAACACTCATGGCGTAAAAACTGGTAATTTTTTATTTTCTAAAAGAAGTTGTTTTCTTCTGCAGCGACGTTTTCTGTGACACGAAAAAACTGCAGAATCTCATCTTAAAATAAAATTTATATTTAAAACAAACAAACAAAAACTCCCCTCACTGTCCTGTGTTAAAGTTTTGCTACAGCTTTTTATATGCCCAGGTTTCTTCTGGAAAAATACCTGCCCTTTAAAAGCCAAAGCGCAACCTCTTAAAAATGAATACGGCCATCTCCTGAAACTACAGATTCGGGGGAATACAGCAATAATAACACTGTCGTATCTGGATTGCAGAACAAGCAAATGCATGCAGTCTCTTGTTAAACAATAAGCGAGGTTGCTTGCACTTGATTGCACTGTGATTGCTCCATTCATTATGTGAATGCATTGAGTAAATGAAGTGCGTGAAGCTTGAGGAAATGTGACTGAGGGATCTGATTAATGTGACAACTGCAGATGGAAGAGAAAAAGAAGAAAGAAGAAAACACAAGAGAAAGGACAAGAAAAGACTCAAAGCACGAAGAGCTAGAGCAATTGTGAGGACAAGAGAGTGGGACGATAACATGAGAAAAATGAAGATGAGACTTAACGGCCAATAAGGCTGTCAGTAAGCCAGGATCTACTGTTCTATATATCTCTGTCCATCTCTTTTCTTACTCTAGTACCATTCGTTACACCCTCTCCCCGACTTCATTGTCCTTTATAGCTTCTTTCTTTCTCACCCATCCATTTCCTTTCCATCTGCCACTCAGTCTCACTTTTTGACCTCCCTTTTCATCCCACAACTGAAGCTATGTGCAAAAATAAGAGTTTAAGAGAGAGGAAGTCAAGTATGAAAATGGGAGGCTAAGACATTTAGCGGTGCAAGTTCTGGCCCGCTGACGGCTTTACCGACTAATATTGTCACGGTTCTGGGTCGGTTCGACCCAGGATTTGAGTTCTGATGTTTTGGTTATTTTTGAATGATTGTTGTGTTTTTCGGGTGCTATGATGATGATGATGATTATTATTATTATTAGAATTCCATGTTTCTGTTTATTCGCGTTTCAGGATTTATGTCTCGTGTTTAGCATTGAGTTCCATGTGTTATATTCTGTCTGTCTCTCAGTGTCTAGTCTGCGTCCTTGTGTAGCGATCTCTTGTTTCCTGTTTTATTGTGAAGGTCTGCGTCTCATGTGAGTGTATTCAGTTTTACCTCCCTTGTCTCGTCTCGTTAATTACTCCCAGCTGTGTGTAATCTCCCTGTGTTTCTCTGAGTATATTTAAGTCGTGTCTTCTGTTGTTGTAGTCGCTGGTCCGTCTGTGTATCCATCAGATTTCATCCGCGTGTTCTTCCTGCTGTCCGTCATCACTTACCTCCGCCCATCCTTCTTCATGTTCGTGTACTGGTTCATGTTTTGTAGTTTAGTTGTTCCCAGTTCAGATAGTCTGCAGTCCAGTTTACCGTTCTTCTATTTTGTACTTTACTTTCAATAAACCACCTTCACACCTTTAAAAGTGCCTGCGTTTGGATCCTACTTCATTATCTCCACACGGCTCACTTCACTCACCGTGACAAATATGAGTACCAGCCAAGTGTTGATATCTTTATTAAGCTGGGCTCTCCTGTTTTACGAAACTTCTCCATGTATTTGAACATAGTCTCCTGGCAGTTTGTGAAAAACTTGCACAAACAGCCGTGTGTTTGTTTGTGGACACCAGATCTTTTCTTTAGTGGAACACATTTATTTATCACACCTGGTAGAAATCAGTCGGTCTCTAAATACTTGAAGTCCAGTTTAGACCAACTCCAATTACTTCATCTTTGAGCCAACATGGTCAAATCAATCTAAGTGTCTGCACTGATGGGTCCAACTCATTTGAATTTTATCTCTTTGCAGGAGAGATCAACAGTAGACTCCACCCACTGGTTGCCCACTGGTTGCAGTCTGAGTCAGCTGAGAGCCACTTTGCAATTCTGCTGATGTTGGATCTCACGTCAGCCTTTGACACCATTGACCATCGCATCCTACTTGAAAGGCTAAAATACTGGGACGATCTGATATCCTTGTGTTGGTGTTGTTCCCTCGTCATCATAAATAATGTTGTTCAAGGTTCAACATTGCAAGTAACCAATCAGCTTCTGCTGACGTCATCTGCGACCTCGGAAAAAAACAAACGCCTTCAAAAAATCTACTTCACTTGCGAGAAGAGAAACCGCCTCTGTAAGGACAATATGTATAATGCTTACCGTTTATTAAAGGAAAGTATCCTGAAATGCAAAGAATTCAAGTTCCTGGATCGGCGGACAGAAGCGGTTTCTCTTCTCGCAAGTGAAGTAGATTTTTTTAAGGCGGTATTTTTCAAAGGCACAAAAGGGGGACGTCACAACAATGTGATTGGTCACTTGCAATGTTGAACCTGGAAAAACATTTATTATGATGATGTGGGAACAACACCGACACGAGGATATCAGATCATCCAAAATACTGGGTTGGTGTAACTGGATCTGCTTTAGAGTGGTTCTCATCATATCTGTATGAATGTAACTTTTTTGTGGCAGTTTCTAAATACAGGTCATCTTCCACGTCCCTGTACTATGGTGTGCCAAAATGGCTCTGTGCTGGGGCCTTTATTGTTCTTAATATATCTACTTCCCCTCCGGCATGTTTTGAGCCCCTTTGAGGACATTTGCTGCCACTGCTACGCAGACAATATCCAGGTATACATTTCTTTAAGCCCCAAGATGTTTCTAAGCTACAGATTTTGAATGAGTGCTTAGATTCCATTAAAGTTTGGATGGCTGACAACTTAACGAAGGAAAGGCTGAAATCCTTGTATGTGCCCCTGATAGACACATAGCTAAGATAATAAATGCTCTTGGTCCCTTGGCAACATTTGTGAAATCGTCTATCAGGAACCACATCTTTTTAGAATTGCATTTTGTTAACTGTCGTCTGTTTTGTTTTATGCTTTTGGATCTTTTATCTAGAAAGGTGCTATATAAAAAAAGTATTACTTACTTACTTACTTAAATCGCCATCTTGCAGCAACCAAGTCACTACTTATGGAGGAATCTGTGAATTTCTTTTTAAAGTCGATGACGTTCTGCCTTGACTTTGAATGTAAATAGTTCATGTGAATTTTTATATATGCATACGCCAACAGATTTACAGTTGTGAAAACAGACTGACTTGTTCTAATTGCCATTTTATCACCACCTTAACAGACCAAAGTTGCTTTAACCTCCTAGGGCCTGGTGACAACATATGTGGACATCACATTTTGTGTTGTCTAGACCAAAATACTAAATTTTGCTCTACAAGGGCCTGATATCCACTTACGAGGACATTATACTGCCACTGTTCTATTGAAATTTTAAACGAATATCCTCATATGTGGATCTCATTTTTGTCAGAAACAAAAATCAGGTAAAAAAAAATCTGGAAATTCTTTGTTTTTATATTCATCAGGTCCCAATATGCCCAAATATCAAAGACAAATTAAAAATGCATGCCGTGGAAGAGTTGAGGTCTTAGGAGGTTAAAGATGGCAACTGACTGTGAGCAACCAAACGCAACGAGATTGCAAATTTATTGGTCACGGTCACACTTCTTTGGTTGAAGCCAGAGTTATGGGCTCAAATTGTGGTCATAAATATATTGTACTTGTAAATCAGGATTTGTATGTGTAAAAAGAATTTGTGTGTGTAAAAAAAGATTTGTGTGTGGACTTAGCCAACAAATACGTGTGAAACTCTGCACTCAAGTTTCAAGTTACAAGTACGAATTTTGACCCTATTTTCCTTCCTTTCATCTGATTGGCCAATGTCATGTCAATCACAAATTTAACAATCCAATCAGAGAAGAGATGGGTTTGGCTATTGGAGGGGTGATTTATGGAGCATCAGGTCATGGCAGAATAAATGCCCTTTTACATGCCAGCCCAGCGTTTTCCTTTAGTGCTGTGGAAATGACAGTCTTCACTAGTGGGGATAGTTACAAAGCTTTCTTCGTTATGAATTAGCGATACATGTTTTTATTGAACATTTGAAGATAAAAAAAAAAAAAAACAGAAACTCAAACTCTGAGTTTCTGTTCAGAAAAAGGTCAGAGATAGAAACGACAAGGAACCCCACAGAGCTCAGCAGCCAGTGCAACAAATTCTGGATCCTTGGCTTTTAGTTAGCAATTAGCAAAAAAAAAAAAAAGCGCCCCTCCGACAGCCAAACCCATCTATTCTCTGATTGGATTGTTAAATTTGTGATTGACATGACATTGACCAATCAGATGAAAGGAAGAAAAATAGCTCTCGCGCTGTACTTTAATTTTCTCACAAGCGTGACGAGCCAGAGTCCCTGAGGCACAAAATTAAAAAACTGCAGCATTGATTAACAGTTGTATTAAAACAACTGATCCAGAGGTGTGGATCCAGGCGCACTTAACCATACAACACCGCCCCGATAATGACAAACACCTAATGAGAAAAGCCTCACTCTGGAAAACTGCAGATGTGTTAATATTAGACACGGTTGTTGTTGTGCTGTTGCTTTATAAAAGTGTAAGAGGGCAAAAAAATAACTGCCAATTTTACTGTTTGTACAAGCTTGACCTCCACCTGAGGCTGGTCATGTGCCATAGCCTGGAAAATAAGCCAACTTGCCAACATTACAGACATTTGGCTGATGAGTTTTAGTCATTTCACACCCTGACACACACTAAAAAGGCAGTGCCTCACTGTAATCCACCTAACTCTGCCAACTTTCAATCATAAGACTCTTTATTTAAGACAATAAAGCTCCAAATGGCATCAGATTAATTCAACCGTTCCTAATTTTGATAATCAAAACCGATTAAGCAATGATAAGGTGGTGATTAAGAGGTTTAAAAAGTACTTGTTTAGTAGAAAGAAAATAGATTTTAGGTGAAACTGCTCAAAACAACGTTTATATTTTTCTTTTTAAGTAAATGGGTCAAGATTTCTGAAGAGACACTTAAGTTGATTTTTTTTTTTTTGAATCTGTACAGCTGATATCTCCAAAACTTTGCAACTCGCACCAAAATAACTTAAACGGCTTGATAGCACCAGAAGAAAATAAAACATTTTATTTTGGGGTAAACAGCTCTTTTAATGGTGTGCTTATTTATGTAGCATCCATGCAGTTATTAATCATCTCAGCCCCTGTAAGGAGTCACGTCACAGTAGGCCTTGGGAGAGTTTTTCAAACAATAATATAAGGTTACATACTGTAAATGCTTTCTGATATTAGGGGTGGGGGGAAAAATCGATACTGTGTAGTATCGTGATATTTTGTTTGCTAATAATGTATCGATACAGGGACAGCAGAAATCGATATTTTGTTACAAAAACGTTTTTGTGGACTGAAACATGCTCCGACTTCAGAGCATGTTGATCAGCTCCTTTTTCTGAGCAAGAATCCTGACATTCCTTCAAGTCCAAATGTGTTTAACTCTTTATTTGGCAGCAATAAACATGTTTTATTTTAATTAAGTTTAAAACTTTTTTATTTAATGTAAAATTATATTTTGTTTTAATTTACTTTCAAATTCTTCAGTTGCTGAATGGGCTGCATAGTTTTCACAAATTGCATAGTTTAGAATAGCTATAATTGTACCAGATGGTTGCATTCAGTTAAGTTGGACTAGACTGTAATACAAACTGTTCAGTTTGTCAACAATAAAACTGACTGAAATGAGAGAAAGACTGAGTGTGAGACTTTGTTATTAGATAAAATGAATATTGATAAAGTTTAACTTTATGTACAGAATCTGAATATCGCAAAATATTTTTAAAAAATTGCAATAATATCGTATCGTGCGTTCAGTATTGTGATAATATCGTATCGTGGGATGTATGGTGATTCCCACCTGTATCTGATATATATATATATTTTTTGATTGATTACATTATTTATTTTTCTTTGGCAAACACAAAAACATGATTAGTAATTTATCAGTGTTGCTTCCACACAGCTGTGCTGAGGTTTATCTGGAAACTGTTTCAGGATTTTTTGTCTGTATTTAGGTTTTTGGATTCTTGGTGAATATGTACAGTATGTCTGTTTTTCACTGTTATTCTAGGGTTTGAAGTTTTGATTTTTGTGTTTGGATTCCTGATTTAATTGTTTTATTGGTTTTAATTCTGTTACTGATATTTGGTGAATCTTGTAAAAGCACAACAAGGGACAAGGGTTGGAAATTAGCAACAGCTCTAAACCCTGAGCAGCACATCAATGATCCAAACTATGTTAAACTGAAATGACTTCATGTACCATGTTTGAATCTGGTTCATGATTTCTTTATTGTTTTAAACGTCAGTTTGATTTCTTGTGACATTGTTGAGTCTTTGATTTCTGTTTTTACGTCACGTTTTTTTGGGTAAAAGACGTTGTTTCGTGATCCTGTGTTTTCAGTATTGTTTAAGTAGGTTGAGCTTTAGCTTTATTGGATTGTTTGAGTTTTGATAGTTCACAGTTCGAGTGCTAGTGTTTGTTATGTCTTGTGTGTTTGGTTCCCTCAGTGTTACCCTGTCTGTTCCCTCTGATTCTGTTTCTTTGATGACTGAGTCTTCTTGTCTCCATGTTTAGTTTTTGTCTTTTGTTTATTTCCTTTCCCAGCCGGCCCGCGGTGTACAAACGGTTCAGTCTCCCTCTTTTTCCTTGTCAAATTGTTTGTCTATGCTCTCTGCTTCCTGTTTTCTGTAATTCCCCGTTAACTTTTTGGATTGTTGTTTTGTGTACTGACTCACTGGCTTTGCAAACAGCCAATAAATATCTTGCTTTTGTCTAACACTGACTGCCTTTGTGTCCTGCATTTTGGTCCTGCTTTACACTCCACCTCACAACAGTAATGGGCCATGACTGAGGCTCAGGTGGATACACAGTTTTAAGAAAAAGAACTGTTCATGTTTAGGCTGTATCATTACTCTGTCAATGTTAGGCAATAAAACACCAAGTGAGCCATAAAATAACAGGCTAATGTTATCTGGTAACCCCAATTTAACAATGAAATTTGTTACAGTGTGAGATTTACTGTAGGAGTACAGGAAACAGAGTTATCTAATTAGTTTATATTATCTTCACATGCTTAGAAACGGCTCGAAACATATTTTAAAATATTTAATTAAAATATTAAGTTAAGGAAACGCTCACTTAGGACTGATCCTATTTCGCGGTGACAAAATGAATGGGACCGAACGTAATGTGTGACTCTAACAGTGTCTCACATTTTCGTATATTATTACAAACATTATAAATGCATGAGATTATAATACAATTATTAATGTGTCCAAGCTGAGACGAACAGTTAGGCTGCAGGCTCCTCACTGAAGGAGTCACAAAGGAGATTTTTATCTCAAAACTATCACGGCGTCCTTGCCGTGTATTAACCTGTATGCAGCCCCACACAGGTTAACACACCTATGGCATCATATTCGAAAGTTAGGAAAATAGATTTTACTGCTAAGTATGAAACTTTGAAACGTATTTCATCAATTTCAAATAACTCATCTGGGTCAGATCAAAGCAAAATAAGAAGCTGACATCTTTCCCCATGAGACCTGAACACTGCACGACTTCTGGTTATGCCCCTCAGGTATGAACTGCCCAATCAGAAAAGAGGCTACGGACCTCTGGGCCGGTGTACAGCCATGATTAATAGGCTTAAAGGATGATTTACAGTTCCAGCAAAAAATGAGAGCGAATGAAAGAAAATGAGGTTGTGATCTTTTTTCCCCCTTTTCTATTTTTAGCCACAAACCGAACTCATTTGGGATGTTCAGATCACTGGCAGGGAGGAAAAAGGAGCCAGGGTTAATAACCGAACACGTGACATGTGAATTTATCACATCGGCATGTTAATTTAGTGAGCTAACCTTGTTTAAATCAGTTTCTATTCAGACATGAATATATCTGTTACGGACCATCATGGGCATACTATTGCATGCAATTCTCCAGTAATGACAGAAATAATAAAATTGTTTTCATGAAATTATTTTTATTTGTCTACTACATAATTACTTTAGTGTGATATGAATGGAAATGGCGGAGGTCTTTACCAGAAGTAAATGCTGTTAAAATACAGTTAAAGTCCAAATTCTATGCTCTCCTTCAGATTGGGCCAGACTGGGGGATTTGGCAGGCAAATTCTGGCCCCTGGGCCTTATGTTTGACACCCCTGTTTTAAAGGCTTGTTGTTTACTAACACGTGGTTATGACGAAACTGTCATGAAATCAAGTCAAATCAAATGAAGGGACAAGATGTTTGTTCATAGTCCTAATTCTGCTAAATGTGGGCAAGTTTTGGTTGGATGCAGGTAAACGGTTCATGAGAGTGAAGGAGTGACTGGATTTGCTGAAATGCTGATTAGGAAAAAGCAGCGTGAACAAAAACAACAGAACTGAATAGAATAATGTATTTATTTTTAGAATATTCTCAGTCTATTGTTTGAATTGGTCGACACCAGCATACACGCTTGTGAATATGATTAATGAGTGTGGTTTTTTGTGAATTTACTGCATAAATTAAATCATTTAGTGCAGATCTTTTTTTCCCTACTGGGCGCACTGGGTACTCAGATTAATAAAACAATCGGCTACTCCAGGATATTACATTTTACACATTTCCCATGTTGTTTTCCGTGTTGTGGACTAATTAGACTGTTTGTCTGAGAATATGCATACTTTAGATTTGAGACATTTGAATATTCTGCTGGGTAGAAATACAGTAAAAACTGAGAGAGCATGAAGACTGCCGAGGGACGTAAAACACGGAGACAATAAATGTGAATTAAACAGCTTCAACTATTGTTGTATCAAACTGAACCTTTGAATGGCGCAATGAAAAATGCCTCTGTTTCCCACCTGTAATTAGTCACTCACGCAGCCAACCTGAATTACAAGTCTGCCTGAACTTAAACAATGTGGTCCCTGTGTTTAATTGCCTGTTAGGTTATTTATTTATATGAGAAAATGGTTATAATTGCTGGCTGTGAATATACCCATTTTCAGTCATTAAGACAGATGGAGCCGCCTCTTTCAAGGAGGGCGGTGAAACATAAGAGCTTTGATGTGGTTTACAGGAGGAAATCAGCTAGAAGCCATAATTCAATGTCACTGGAAGAATTTTTATTTCTTAATTTGTGGTATTTCCACTTGGAATAAGTTTTTATTTGCACCTGTTCGGGCCAAACTCACTGCTATTGACTCATCCTCTCATTTTCTTGCCAGTAAAAGTTTTTTCTCATCATTAATTGTTAAATAGATTTATTTTCTGCCAAGGAGAAAGAGTGCAACCAGGAGGCAATACGATAAAAAATTAAAGCACCTACAGCAAAGAACAAAAAGGACCCAGAAATTCAACTCACATCACCACCAATGTTGTTGAACAACATTAGATTAATGCACACATTAACATCAATATTAATATGCCGACATGAATGAGAATTTGGCAGTGACAGAGTGAGGAAAGACTTTTTGTTACACTCTCAGTGTGTAGCTGATGACATGCTGACACACACGGAGCAGATCGCCTTACAGCACATTCATCACAAAGGAAAAACAAAAACGATGTTGCATGATTTCACTTTTTAGCCAAACAGCGTCTCGTTTACAGGGAACACGATTTTGATTACATACTTTCAGGATGAATGAACTGACAAACACATTTACACCTGAGCAGTACAGACGTGGCGTTTGATAACGAGGGGAGAAAAAGATAAAGAGCTCTGCTCAGGAAACGTTCTGGAGGGGGCAGAGATGTTTCACAGAATCAGAAACTCAGGTTTTCATTCATGACTCCTGATTTTTCACAAACAAAAATCAAACATACAAGGGGAAAAAGTCAATCAAAGAAAATCCACAAAAAACAGTTTCTTCGACTTTAGGCAGGCAAAGATAAGAAATCCAGTGTACCTTCAAACATTTCAATATGCCAGGTAGGACGTTTATACTTTAAAAACTGTTTTAAACTTTACTTTAAACTTTTATACGTTTTTAGTGAGTACTCTCGGACATTTTAATGGTTATGGTCGTCTCCATTGTCAAAATGATTCTGGTGAATGTATGAAACGGGTAGTTTTACAATTGGGTTATGGTTAGGTTTAGGCATTTGTTTTTGATGGTTAGGGTAAGTGGCTAGGGAAAGCAGTATGTCAAAAAGATGTCCCCACAAGATATGAATACCCGACATGCGTGTGTGTGTGTCACTTTTCCTGCATACATACCTTGGTGACACTCGGGGCAACATTGGCCGTCCTGAATGACAGCCAGGGTGCCCAGAGGGCAAGTACGGCAGGATCTCAGATAACAAGTCACCTGGGCATCGTGGCATTCACACTCACGACAACTGCCATCACTCCATCGAGCAAGGTTCTATAAAAGAGAGGACATAGTATTTGCAGCTGTAAATGGGAGGTTAATGTTCTCATTATGCTTAAAGTGTGACTGCGATAAAGGCTTTTATAGAGGACGGACAGAATGTGGAAAATACTGAAAAGAAAAGGATTTTGACTTTGAAGAAGCTGATTAACGATTAAAAAGGATGCCACACAGAGAAGGCCGTGGTCTGAATGCTAATGAGCTGCATGTGTCCGTTTTAAAAGAAGGCTGACAGTCACGACTCTCATATGTTTTTTGAAACAGAAAGAGTGAACTGACTGAGGCCCACTAAGGGGAGATATTCGAACAGGCGACAGCAGGAATGTCAGTCACAAAGGGAAAAGAGCCTCACATGGAAAACTGAAACATTTTTCAAGAACCTGTGAAGACTTTTCAAACTTTCTACTGTCCACACAGGGAACCAAGCAGATCGCTTTAAAAACTAACGTGTGCCGTCACCTGGCTCTGACACCAGCACTACCGTTATTTAAGAAATTCTACAGGTGTAAGAGCGAGTTTTCCTCATTTGCAGATAATAGGTTTTTTTCCTTGAAGAGTTTTAGACTTCAGTCCTCTGAAGAACGAGATGATCCAAAGCTTGTCTTTAGCTTGACGATGTAAGAGACTGATAAACCTTGATTTTATCAGTCTCTCACATCGTTTTTAAGTTCTGATCCACTCCTTTTTATACAACTACTTCAGTTCATTGATGTTTGTGGCCATTCATTTAAGCACAGCTCTTTTAAGGTCCCATAACAGCCTTTCAATCAAGGTCGAGGTCCAGACCTTAACTTGGCTGATTCTTTTTCTTAGTTGTAGGTTGCTGTTGTAGGTTTGTGGCTGTGCTTTGAATCATTGTTCTGTTGCATGACCCATTTTTGGCAAAGCCAAATGGCCTCACGCTGGACTCTAGAAAACTTTGGTATACAGAGGAGTTCATATTTGAATCAATGATTGCAAAGTGCACACATCCTTCAGCTGCAAAACAAGCCCAAATCATCACCTCTCCACCACTGTGCTGACAGCTGGTATGAGGTGTTTGCCCTGATTTGCTGCGTTTGGGGTTTACCAAACATGGCGCTGTGTGTTATGACTATTTTTCCAGAAGTCTTGTTGTCTGTTTGGATGCAATTTAGCGAACTGAAGTCACGCTGCCATGTTCTTTTTGGAGAGCCGAGGCTTTCTCGGGGCAACTCATCCAAAAAAGCTACACTTGTTTTTCTAATTGCACTTTAATATTTAACATGTGTTAAGGTTCAAAAATTGAGGAAGGAGAGTACAAACCACCATTGGTCCAGAGGATCTTGGTCAAACAATGATTTTAATGACTACACACGTGTGGGAAGAACACTCTGTACGCAGACAGCAAGTGATCTTCGACTTAATCAAAGCATAAACAGATATTTTATAGCATCAGGGTTTGATTTACTGACGCCCCTTCATGCGTCACAGATACATTTTATACATAGATCAGATCAACACCACAATGACTTTTAACCCAGAAGATCATCTTCTATTTTCATGGCCGATTCCTCCGGTCAACCTTTCAGTTCCTCTTTCTTGCCGAGAAGACAAGGACGGTTCCTCTTTTACCGAGACATGACTAATCTCTCTCTCCTCTAAATAAATCTAACTCATGTGTGTGTGTGTGTGTCACGACCTCACATGCTCTCTGTGTCACCTCTTCACCTACTAACTGTCTGTGTCTCGTCCTCAAATGCTCTTTCTCAATTCACCTGTTGCACTTCTGACCTTTTACCAGACCAGAGGCTCACTGAGACTATATGTATGTCTTCTACTAAATAAATGTTTTAATCAAGAACCCCTACTAAAAGCTTAATACAAGAATATGAACATATAAAAGATATTAAAATGAACTGTTGTGTAAGCATGTACTGCAATTCCTTCTATGTTCTAGTTTTCCCTCAGCATGGATCATCTAGACACTCTCACTAGGTGAAGCTTTAGACCATTAATGAACCTGAACATCAACTCAAATAAGCACAGATATGCAATATGTATAAAATAGTTATAACTGCACCTGAAATACAAAGTTATCATCATCATAAACATCTTAAGGCCATCTTAAAGCTATCTGTTACATTGTTAAAGCCTCGTCTTAGCCTGCTGCTCAAAATAACTTTCACTTCTACAAACTCTCTGCAAGTTCCTGTCAGCCTGCCACTTAGTCTTTCTAAAACACACACACTGTTCAAACCTCTGAATACAATATTAATGCTGCAGATTCTATTATTAATGCTGCTTTTGCAGCTTCTCTCAGCATTGCACATCCAGACCTTTGAGTGAAAGTCTGAGACATCCACTCCTGGGAAGATTCTGCTGTTGTGTTAACACACCTGATTGCTCCAGACGAGCACACTGCCAAAACATCAGCTTTTGCAGAGGTGTTCACATGTGCCGATGTGAAGCATAATTGATTAGCAGCATGTAGCAGCTACCTACCCTCTTATGGATGGAAACCACAAGTTTCATCAGTTTTTCCATTTCATGGAGTCCTTAGAAAACTTTTTGTTTGCGTGATCGTACGTATGAGCACAGTTATAAGTACAAAATCAATCCAAGCTTAATAAGTTTGTTGTTTAAGTGACATTTGTAATTATTAATCTTTGTCTCTCTTCCACAGCATGTCTTTGTCTTCCTCCTCTCACCCCTACTGGTCCCAACAGACGGCCTCCCCTCCCTGAGCCTGGCTCTGCTGGAGGTTTCTTCCTGTTGAAGGGAGTTTTTCCTTCCCACTGTCGCCAAAGCACTCGTATGCTCACATATGGGGTCATATTATTGTTGAGGTTTTCTCTGTTCTCTTCATCTTACTGTAAGGTCTTTATCTTACAATATAAAGCACCTTGAGGCAAATGTTGCTTTATTCTGTGATATATAAATAAAATTCAATTCAATTCAACGGAAGTGAATCTATGCTATTTAATCCCAATCAGCTTTCTTTGCAGAGGTGAGAAAATAACTACCTGTGTGACAAATGATGTGAACAGCTTGGCTTAGCATCAAGAATAAAAGCAAAAACTTTTTTTATTCAGCTTGATCGATCTGTGCATGACGAGAAATCTAAAAATGTTATGGTGCCAGCTGATTTCTGCACACTCTTCTCTCACTTGTATTTAATCCATCTTTAAAACTTCATAAGTTAAAAATGATTTGGTCAATTAGCATAAGCCCCCCACACGCACAGTATAAATCTGAGCTGGGCTGAGAGAGAGAACCTTGGCTCAACAGGACACTTTATATTCATATCTGAGATATTCTTTTATGCAGGGCAGGTTGCAAACCTCTTTTTATTTATTATACTTAAGGTTGTAATAAAATGTTCCCATTTAGACCAATCACAGCTTCAAATAAACACCTGAAAACTGTTTCATTTCTTTCAGTTTCCCTGTAAATAGTCTGTTAATGTGCCTTTAAATCAACCAGAAGATAAGTGTTGGGTAAACACAGTTCATTATTCTAACTCATTAACGTCCCGAGCTGTTATTTTCCAAGTCACTCGTGAATTCAAACCAGTAATCATCCCGTCACAAACCTGCAGCTTTAACCTTTCGGTGACTCTCTCCCATCACAGGAAAACTCCAAAGCTGATACAACCGTGTATAAATGTGTGTAGGCGCGTAATAAGTATGCAGTATCTATCTGTTTTTATTTACTCGTGGTAAGATTAATTCCTCATGGGAACAAAGAACAATCTATTCAAAAGGATAATAGTTCTCCCGACACTCGCTCTGAGCCACAGCGTCGTTCACCATCCTGCAGCGCTACATTAGCATCGTCCCCATCAATGTGAAACAATTAAAGCTTTGCATTGTGGTTTTCCAGGTCTAACCTATGAATAATGAAGCTGAAGAGCCTCTAAAAGAACACAAACAAAAGATTGTGACCTAAAAAGCCCTGATTAATTTCACAGCTCTGTCCAAAAAAAACACACATGTTCCGTCTGAATGCAACTGTAATTTCCAGTGTTTCGAGTTTGTGTTTGTGTAGCTTAATAGCGATGTGTTTGTTTTCGTAACAGCCTCCTCTGCAGAGAGACTTCATGCCACTTAGCTTCTTTTTTTCTTATGTAAAGGGAAAGAAGCCCTGTGGAGTCTTCGTCTCTCCCACACAGTAGGAATTCTTTGCCCGATTTTGCAATTTTGTTTATAAGCAAACAAGCTCAAAGTAAAATCTACACTTGTGATAGAAGTACCTTGTAGGATTTTCCCTTGTGCACACAGGAAGGTTTCGCAGACGAACACTCGGGGCAGCATTTCCCCGGCAGGTTAACGAGCTCAGATCCCTGAAAAAACAAAGAAAATGTACATTTTTATAAAATTCTCCTCGTGAAGTTACAGACGGCAGCTAAAAGAAAAGAGTACAGCACAAGAGAAAGCTATTTTGGAAATGATGAAGGAGAATAAAGGAGTAACGTGGAAAAGAAACAGAAAAAGAAGGAAACAGGACAAGAACAACGAAGGAAGGGGTAGGAGGGAGAAGGGAGTATGGTTGGAAAGAAGGAGGAAGAGAGCAGTAGACAAAAGAAAGTAAATTAATTAAAAAAAGACTGGAAGAAGAGGCAGACAAAGGGAGGGAACAGAAAAGATAAAGGAAAAGAGCAAACCAAAGTATTTGCTGTTAATCTTCACATAGAAAAACAAGCCAAGATGAGTCAATCAAAACTCCTGAGTCATCTAAACAGCATAACGTGATGGTTATTCAGCTATAATTTGATTGCTGGTTGCTACTTATTAATAATTTAACTTTTTCCTCAAAAAAATTACAAACACTAGGAACTATTTTCTCTGCACCAAACTCCACCCACCAAGTTTCCTCTGCTCACTGAGGACAAGAAATTGGAAATCCACTCGTGTTTGTGACAGCATGACCAAATGAAAGTATTGCTCCATCCTCTTGAGATGTTAGGTTAGCTGTCGGGTACTGTAGCTACTTGATTCCTGTAAGTGGTGGATGTTGCTCTAAAATAAGCTAAACTAAGAGCGACAGTTACTCAGCTTCTCCTGGATGGCTCTGCAGAGAAGGCGAGCATATTGTTGAATGGATCAAGTCATGAGAGTAGTGGAAATCATTAAATATTTGACAGTTTTGCAGCCTGCAGACAAAGAAAACTGCCCATGATATCATGCATCACATTAAAGTAAGACGGTTACGTTATTTTTACTGACTGCGCACAAATTACTGTCTTTTATGCATTTATTGACGTAGATGGACTGAATGTGGAAAAACTGAGATATTGTTGAAACTGCACTTGTGTTTATGAAGATATCTCAGCTCCAGACAGCTGCATGCTTCCTTCTGCTCAGTGATGAGTTTATTGGGTGCAGTTTTCTAGGGAAAAAGCAAGTTCTCCATTAACCTCTTCCCAACAAGACTCATGCATTACTATGATTACCTGGGTCATGAGGGAGGCGCTGCTCCTGTGGTTATTTTTGGCACTTTGAGCACTACACACCATTTAGTTCCATTATATTCAAGTCATGGAAGTCATCTCTATTGCAGATATCATCAAAATCTGGCATCTAGAGACGGAAACTGCTTCTGAAACTTACCAATTTCTCCCATGTGTTATTGATTTTAATGGCTCCTCCTACACCCATACGCATTTCAACTTTAAGAAAAGATGAAACTTGGAAATAAAAGATGCATGTCACAGTAGTAGTATCCCAATACTGTAGTTTTCTAAGACTAGAAGTCCTTTCAGTACCATTACAGTAGGTACATTATTAGTGCAGGAATCATAAACTGCCTGTATAACTGTACCCCAGTGCCTTTCGCCGCCTCCTGACCTACACATCATTAAACCCATAACCTTGTCTTAATTGTTTTGTGCACACACACTCACGTGCACACACAAACACACAGTGGAAATTGGCTCTGTCTTCTCTGCACGGTGACCTTGTTGAGTTCAAAGTTGGAAAAATGCCAGTTATGCTACTTAGAGCTAACGACACTTAGCAGCTGTAATTATCGCCATACAGCATGATTAATGAGGGCTTATTTGGTCGTGGTCGGGGATATTAAAGCAATATTATTAAATCTGCTTGATGTAAAACTGGATGACGTGTTGAGTCAACATGGCGTGGAGCCTAAAGCAGGGGGACTGAAGCAACTATGGGAACACCGGCTAATAACTTTAACAAATCCTCTAGGCTGTTTTGTTCAAACACACTCACCTACATTCCTGCCAAGTCTGACCTTTGATGACTTAACATGAAGGCTATTATTGCTTCAGCTGTTGCACTCTGACTTTTAAAGATCCTTTTAATAACACTTTACATGACGTTCTAGACCAGGGGCGTCCAACTCCAGTCCTCGAGAGCTACTGTCCTGCAGGTTTTAGACACATCCTTGTTCCGACACACCTGAATCAAATGAATGGCTTGTTATCAGGCCTTTCCCAACCTTAAGGGCATGCTGAAGAGGTAATCCAACCATTTGATTCAGCTGTGTTGGAGTAGGGATGCATCTAAAAGCTGCAGGACAGTAGCTCTCGAGGACTGGAGTTGGACACCCCTGTCCTAGACCAAACCCATCTGATGGAAACACATATCAAAAAGAAAAATATGTATTTATTAATATTTATATTTCAAAACACTGGCATCAGTTCAATAATGTAAAAATGTCATTTTTACAGTGAGTTTAAGGACACGGTCCAAACTGTTCATCCAAAAGGACATCATGCTGCGGTTTACATGGTTTGCATTAACAGATACATTTTGAATAAAAGAGGAAATCACTATAACTTAAACTTAGATCATTCCCAAATGATTTTGGATCAAATTTAGCATCTTTGTATTTCCATAAACTAATGAGGATGCTAACTAGTAGGACCTTCTTTTTCATCATCATGTTCAGGGTTTTCATCACTGCACTGTAAACTTGTCTGAGTCCATCATGTAGTAGAAACTACCAGGATGGGCAAAAATACACTTCTTTGCGTGGTCTGTATGTACAATGTAACAGGGATATATTTATATGATTGATGTGTATTTTTAATATGACTGTCAATTCTAATGTGTGTTTTCTACAACATTAGCTGTAGCTGTTAAGCTGCCAAATACTCAACCTCGACCTACAGTCAGCAACATAAGTGTTTAGACCAAGGATAGGCAACACTAGGCCTCGAGTGTCGGTGTCCTGCAGGTTTTAGATGTGTCCTTGATCCATCACAGCTGATTCAAATGGCTAAATTACCTCCCCAACATGTCTTGAAGTTCTCCAGAGGCCTGGTAATGAACTAATCATTTGATTCAGGTGTGTTGACACATGGTGATATCTAAAACCTGTAGGACACCGGCCCTCGAGGTCTGGAGTTGCCTACCCCTGGTTTAGACAGTGACACAGTTGTTATAATTGTGCCTCTGTACACCACTGCAGTGGATTTTAAATCAAACATACAAGTTGAAATAAGACGAAATCGCCTGACTCAAAGCTGAGAGCTCTCAACTTCTGCTTTTGATGGAGATGTAACTAAAACATTTAAACAGATTTTAAGACATTTGATACGTTTTAAATGGTCTGGCATTTATGTAGCACTTTCTCAGTTTACTTCACTACAAGCCACATTGACACAGCACTTTTTAATTCCTGCATTTAGTGCTTTATGTACAACGCATGCTGTTGCACACCCACAGGTGCATCGGGAGGGAATCTGGTGCTTAGTATACTGCTCAAGAATATTTCAACACATGTTGTGAAGAGGTAGATATCGGAACAAAGCCACAAACACCCAAAACTTATTACTTAACGTATTGGTAAAAGTGCATTTTAGCGATTTTAATACCTTTTAAGAACCAGTAGATACTCCATATTTAACACTGACACTGTATTACTGTCTTAAGAGATGCTATGCATTTAGCAGAGGGGTTCAGCCTGGGGTAGGTTTAGTGTAGCTGAGCACAAGTCATATTTTTCATCTAGTGACAAGCTCTAGGGCCAAGTTTCTTTCACAGACCATTAGTTTCATCTTTTCTTTCAATTTACTTCATCTCAACTGAGTGAATCACCTGTGATGGAATCAGCCAACCTCATAACCTCAAATGATCGCCCTTCCTCCCATTCCACCAAAGTGTACGTTTAAACTGGTAAATTTCACTGTGGCAAATACAGGAAACTGAACAAAGTAACAGTGACATCTTCCATTAACTTTTAAGTAGCCTATTTAAAAGAAAGGAAATGGGATTTCAGGGTGCTGACAGGTTGCATCAATAGGCCAAGGGTTTGACAGCAAGGGTAAGCCTTGAGGAAAGGTTAAGCAGGGGGGGGTCTGCAGGAAAAGCATAGTTTTATATGATCATAAAGGAATCCTGAGACCAGTAACGATGCTGCAAACTCAAAACTGAGATCATAAAAACACAAGAATAAAATTATACAAACATCGAACACAGGTATTACCCATTAGCAGGAACATTAGGGGTAATTATGTAAAGAAAAGCAACACAGCCAGAGTGACATGTTCATTTTAAGCCTTCAAGCCTGTGTATCATTCAGGTTGTTGAAGGGAAAAAGACACAATTGTCTCCAAAAGCTTTATACATGCAGATCTGTTGGACACAACAGCTGTGAGGAAAGAGCTCATTTTTGAACCAACACGCTGGTGACCAAATCTGAATGACAAAAGCATATTTAAAATACAACACATTAGACTAATGGTGCTTTGTTTTCAATCACAATTCAAATGTTCCATTTACAAACTGCAAACAGCGCTAACTTCTCATCACAGGATGTTTGTCTGTTTTGCAAATTAGCGGGTTCATAAATTTGAACCCTTTATGTTGGGAGATGTTTTTAGAATTGGTTCAATTAGCTAAACTGTTCATTGTACCAATGTTTATAAAAACAGCTTAATGGTTTACTGGTTTCACCCGACATCAGTCTAACCATGTGCTTCCAGTAAAACTGGCACAATGTTAAACAAATCCAGGAAGGTGTGTCAGTGAGGGCATGTTGCTATTAAGATTATATGATTATTAATATTATGAAATGTAACCTTATGAATGGCCACCAAGGCTGAGTCATATTCCCGCAAGCGTGTGGTGCAAGGAGGAGGAAAATTGTAACAAAGCTCAAGAAATAAATAAAACGGAATTCAGGGAACATGAGCGAAGACATACGGTTAAACTTTATATTAATAAACTACTGGTGACAGCATGACATTAACCAAATAGTCAGTATAACAGCAAAGATTACAGAGCTTTACTGTAACTTAACAGTGAAAGTTTCTTGATGCATTTTCAATCATCCAGGTAAGTAAATCTCCAAAAGTTGATTCTGTTCATCTGGACGCAGCGTTTTGTGGGAGAAACGTTTCGTCACTCATCCAAGTGACTTCTTCAGTCTCAGCTGACTGCGAAATTTCTTACAGTGTAGCCAATCATGTCAAAAGACTGAAATACTATGAATTGCTTTTTCCTTAGATCTTACATACACACATGTTAAGTGATTTATTTTAACCACCTAGGACCTTACGTCCACATATGTGGACACCACATTTTGGGTCGTCTAGACCAAAATACTGAATTTTGCTCTACATGGGCCTGAAATCCACTTATGACGACATTATACTGCCACTGTTATATCGAAATTTAAAGTGAATGTCCTCACATGTGGATCTCCAAAAAAAATTTTTAAAAATCTGGTAATTCTTTGTTTTTGCATTCATCAGGTCCCAATCAGCCCAAATATCAAAGAGAAATTAAAAATGCATGCCATGAAAGAGTTTGGGTATTAGGAGGTTAAGGCCTATTATGGTTTAGAGGTCATCAACAGACTCTAGGAACCTGATTTACATAAGAAATGCAAAATTTAGTTTCATCTAAAAAAAAGAGGACTTTGGCTCTCCAAGCAGCAGCCCAGTTCTCTTTTTGCTCAGCCCGTCGTCTCAACACAGAGATTAGGGATGTGATCACAGGATGGATGGTAGGAGGACGATCATCACCTAGACAACTATGATGTCGGCAGTCTTCCCCGTGATTTTGGTTGTGTGTACTGAACTAGATAAAGAGATGCGTGCCATTTATACTATCTGAATAAAAATCTAATCAACCTCAAAATAATTTGAGATACTCAGTTTCTGATTTTATAAGCTATGAGCCATAAAATATATCATATATAAAAGCATCCTGAGTAATGTGTATATGTATATATAAAAGTTTACCCTTTTGAATTAAATAAAAATGCATAAATAAACAAAACTTTTTTCCGAGATGCAGTGGGATGTCTCAGCGCCCCTACAGCTGTCCTGCTTATGTGGAAATTCATTTAAAAAAATAAGAGATGACCGTTTTCCAGCCTAAAACAGAAGCTGTGACCTGAGGAAATGTTTGTGAATTTTAACCTTGCATCCACAGATTTTTAAAATCGGGCCAGTTTTGCCTCTGGGCTTCAACGAACATTTTTTTTTCCCTTTCGGGCTCACCTGTGGGCATTCGACACGTCCACACTCGGCCCTCTGACAGAGGACCTGACCCCGGCTGCAGGTACAGAACTCGCAGCCGGTGCTGTTCCACATGTCTCCATGGTAACGCACTGCGCCCTGGTACTGGCAGCTTCCCTTAGCAGCAGCGCATTCATCACAGCACTGCCCGGCACGCTTCACTTTGGTCTGCCCCTGTTTGGAGGCAGGATAATGTTATTTACAGATGATGAAAGAATGCAAACTGAGCAGCGGGAGAAGACGACGGAAATCCAAGGAGCTTATAAAAATGCTGGTTTTGTGCATCTCTGTTTCAGCAGAGAGAGATAAGAGGAGCGAGGGAAGAGAGAGTATGTGTTTTGCATTAAGGGGAAAGACACCAAGCGGAGTGGGCCGCCAGACCGTTCTTCTAACTTTATTTGAAAGTGCACAGAGGTGTGCTTTTCCTGACACTGCAGATGTCACGCTTACTCTGTGTCTCAGCTCTGACAGCTACTGTAGTTTATTTTGACACAATCTCACACAATCTCACAAAACCATCAACTGCAGGACTTTGAAATATCAGGAAAAGTGGATGCAAACTGTTTTCGAGTCATATTAAGAAAATACTTTAAAAAAATAAATAAATTACACATTTGTGAACCGTATAATGTGCAATTTTATCAACACGTGATTTACAGAAATGTAGTTTTCCTGACAAACGTGTTTGCAGGGAGCCCGAGGCCTGTCCCATTGCACGGCCAACACACAGAAACAGACACTTGCATTCACACCTACGCCCTGTTTAGAATCACCAACCTAACAGGCATGTCTTTGAATTGTGGGAGGAAGCCAGAAGACCTGGACCAATCACATCCAACGATCCCTTGTTAGCAAGGTGACAGTCCTAACCACAGCACCGTGCAGCCCTTACTTAAGAAAAACACCTGCAGGTTTACACTGGCTTCCATTACAACGTAGAATAAATGTTTAAATCCTGCAGCTAGTTTATAAATTGCTCAAAGCAAAGATATATTTTTTATGTGCCTAAAGAATTTAAACTCATTTCGGCTTTAGAGCGTTAGTCTGACTTTTTTCAATGGTTTTTTTGTGCATGTGTGTATTTGGTCTTGTGGGTTTTGTATTTTCTTCTTTGACAGCATCAACGTCACATCTTCTTTTTTTCCATTTGATAAATTTTCCCATGTTGCACTGGTAAAAAATACTTCCTGGATCTATTTCTAAGTTGTGTCAAGCATCACCTCTGGCAAAAATGTTCGAGTGAATCTGTTTAACTTTCTGGGTAATCTGGCTGTTAAACTGATAATCTGAAGACTTAGTTATGAAAAGGTTAGCTTAGCGCTGGGGTGGGTTGGGTAAAGTGTCCAGAAAATAGATCTGAGGTTCAGAGATAGTTAGCGATGCATGATACTGTCAGTGTGTGGCGACTTCTGCATAAAACCGAATGTCAGCGATTGCGCGCGTGCGTTTGTGTGCATGAGACTACTCACCTTGTCGCAGGTTATGGGTGGGCAGGTTTTAGTGTGGCATTTAGATTGACCCCGGTCACACACGCACGTGGTGCAGGTGTTCTTCTGCCACTGCTCACCGTGCTGCCAAGAGACACACAAATACACATTTAGACCATCTCCAAACCCACACACACTTTCAGGCTTACACACAGTGAATCACAAGCTGTTTGCAGGAAACTCACAGCTCATTTGAAACCAGTGAGCGCCTTCTTTTCTTTGAGAACAACAATGGGATGTCTCTGCAGTGTGAAAAGCATACAAACACGGAGCCAGCCACCAGATTTCCACATGATTCTCTTTAATTTGAAGACTATAACAGCAGTGAGCTCAAACACTGAATACACAACTTGCACAGGAAATGTGAAGTATTGAAACAGTTAGTTAATGAAGTATTTGAAATATGTATGAAGCATATTATTGAAAGCAAACTGGACTTTTATTGTGTAGGTCACCTTTGTGCAGTCGCTGCCTTTTGGAACATTTTTAATGGATTTTTGTGACAAAGAAATATGGCCTGCTATGTGCAATTATCCAAAAAGCCAGTGCTGCATTTTTTGTTAGTGAACTTTTATTTATTAGCCTGTTACTTCACACTAAATAGAATTTATCGGTGTCTGTGGGTTGCACCAGATACTAGCTTTAGGCAATAGCTTAACACTCAACCCTCTGCCGCAAACATAGCAACCTCTGGCTTCAAAAACCCAGAGGTGTACAGGCACTTGTGTTAAAAAAATATTCTGGTAAAAGCTGAAGTACCGATTAAACTTCTTTATTCAATTAAAAGTGAGAAAGTCCAGGCTCGCTCACTGTTTTTACTCGTTGAGAAATACAGCTGCTGTATTTTTAGCTAGCAAAACACCGTGTGAGAGACTGCACAGAAACAGCTGATGTTTGTTGAGCTGATAGAAACTTGAATTTGAAAATAACTGCAAACTAAAAAAAAAAAAGCAAGAAAGTTTACAGGTTACTCTCTTTGTAGCACTAGCTTGACACTTGTACCGCAAACACAACTTATGAACTGCACCAAAAACGTTTAAATGGGCTTGACGTTTGCAGTCACACAGTGTGCACAGTGCACCTGCTGTGAAAGCTGTCATGGTGCGTGGCTCTGTGTCTGAGGAGTGTTTGGGATGCCCCGGTGACCACACCCTCAGGTTGGGCCGTCACCATCACACCTGCATCCCATTCCAGGCGATTACGAGGAGGAATATTTAACCCTGCATAGACGGTTGCTCCACGCCAGTCAGTGATCACCCCTCAGTGGTTACTGTCCAGTCTGCCACCTGACTGTCCTGCTGCCTGCTTGGCTCTCAGAGTGTACCACCTGACCTCGTCTCTGCCTCCTCGGATTTACCTCCCACGAGTCCCACGGTCCGGCTCTGATCGTAAGCCAGATTGCTCTAGCCCGGTCTTGTTGTGTCACTCCATTCCCCTGCACACTAACAACCGTTTCCCCTTTTCTGTTGCAGCCTCCCACAGTCCCGATTACAGCTTCCCTGTGTCCTTTGTTTTCCTGGTTTCCTTCAGTTCTGCGATTAGCCTCTCGCCTCCTGTGGTTGTTCCGGGTCACCTTTTGTTGAATAATAAAACTTGTACTTGCTCGCACTGAAGCGTACTGAGTTTGCTTTTGGGCTCCACTTGATTGCGTGAACTGTGGTCCATGACAAAAGTGTAAGAAGTAGAAAGTACAGATATTTGTGTAGAAATGTTGGGAGTAAAAGTTGCCCAGTGCAGAAACAAGTGGGTGACATCACAGTGGCTACGTCTGTGTTTTACATTCAGCATTCAGGTGTGGACGAGTGTTATCCTGCTGGCGGAGGTTGAGGATGTTAGGAGGATGTTACTCTCAGTGTTGTTGGTGCATTTCAGGAGGACGCTGCTAATAAAGTTACACAAGTACACAGTGAATTTGCGTTTATTATTATATTTACAAAATATCTGTTTTTTGTGTTGGTCGTATCATTTTATTTTGTTGTATTTATCTGCGACACCTTAAAAGGCCAGTCTGTGAAAATATGTCTGACATTAAACCGGTCCATGGTGCAAAAAAGGTTGGGGACCGCTGCCTTAGAGGAGGGTGTGCTTGATCTGCAACACTTAGGTGGGCACCACATGAATGCTAAAGATTCCCACCAGAGCACTGCAATGACATCACTTTAGCTTTTTCCCGGTGCAGTAACGCAATCATTTAAAATCATAGTTCTTTGATCTTCCTTGGTCTGTTGTAACAGGTATTTAAAACAGTCAGCAGCATGTTAAGCTGCACTTTTTCTACAATATTGTTATTGTTGTCAATGTTAATCAAAAACGCAAACACACAAAACACACACAGAAAAGGACAAACAGCTCTTATGTCATTTGGTTATTATTATGTTTCTTGGTCAGCTGTATCCTTCACAAACTCTTCCTGCAGTGATCGATGACGGGTTTCAGACGCATCCATTTAATTTGTACCTTCTTTATAAAGTTCTGACTCCCTTTCAGAGAAAACATTTGCTTGTGCGCTACGTTGTCATGATACCAAAGGAAATGTCGCACAGATGTTCCACGTCTGATGTGTTTAAGATCCTAAACGTATTATCTGTTTAAATTTAAGGTCAAATTCTGTAAATGTCAGATTAAATTCCAACTTCCTTCCTCCTCCACCCTAAACTGCTCAATTAAATATTGATTATAGCCCAGAGGATGCAAATTATTTCATTATTTAAGGCATCAAAACCCTGTGAGGCACACTGTAGAGCTCTTTGAACATAACTTGCATGAAACTCTCTTTCGTATGCATGCGTATTACGAAGTGTATAATAATGATCTATATCACAGAGGTCCAGACTACTTCACTCTCTTCTGAACAACCAGGCTGATTAAAGGACAGCACAATAAATAGCTTTTAGGATGCACAATGTTAATAAAGTCTTAAATATCTGGAATCTTGTGCTGTATACATGCAGACACACTTATTTACATTTCCTATAACTTCATCCACGTTCACATTTAGAGGATTTCTGCACCAACGATGGAGACTTTTAACAGTCACCACAGATCCCATGATCGTGTTACAATTTTGAGGGTAAAAGCAAAAACGATGCCTGTTATAACCCATTATAATGTGTCCTTTGATCCTTTTTGCCTTTGTGAAGTTTAGCTCGTACTACAGAGCAGGTTAAACATACTCAGGACATCTCTTTTGAGTTTAAGTTATCTAATAAAATTGGTTATGACCTTGACAGGCCAACCCAGGGTTTATAGTGTAGATACAAGTTTATATGACAGTATGGCGAACAGACGGAAATGCAAGCTGAGGAGGCCATAATTCACAAAGTGGATCAGACTATAATATTAAGAACAGCACAAGGAGCTAAACACATAAAACAGGCTGAAAGAAGTGTGACTGAGAGGAAACACTGAACAGTATATACAGTATTTTTAAATGCTGTATGAATGTGTTTGAACTTTATTCTGTACTGGAACACACACGAGTCTATTGGAAAGCTGTCAGTATCGCAGCTCTCTATCGTTAAGACAGTGGATGAGATGAATGTGAGACGGTTTTAGCTTCTTTCAGCTGCATCACTGATGGTGTTAAAGTGTCTAAGTACATAATTCAAACACAGGATTAGCCAACCAACACATTTTACACAAGGTAAACAAGTAAAAGGCTCGCTGTAGGTGTTTTATAATCATATCGCTATAGAAAAATAAAAAGCCTTCTTCTATTTAATGTGCTTTTCAATATTTACTGATCTCTCAGAGTGCTTTGAGTACAAGTCACATTTAAACATATCCACATCTACCACTTCTACAATCTCATATCTATGGCTAATTAAGAATTATTAATTAACCTAGCATGCATGTCTTTGTACTGTTGGAAGCTGGAGTAGTGGAGGAAACCCACACATGCCACGCAGAAAGGCCCCCAGCTGGGGTTTGAACCAGGAGCCTGATTGCTGTGAGCACCAACACCTCTAACCATGCCACCACTGTGCTGCCCTCTCCCTTATAAATAAAGTGTAGAAATGAAAAATGGACACTGGAAATCGTGAGATTGGATTCTTTCCATTTTTAAATGTGAGAATTAGAAATTCTCTCTTATGTATACTACATGTGTTTTACACACACACACACACACACACACACACACTTACAATAATATGTGTGTGTGCATGCCGATGTGGAGGCACTCATGTATGGACTGTATAGCTACTCAGTTAGGTAATCGACACCAGAGGCAAAGCATCACAATTCCTTCTCTTATCCGTCAAGATGACGCCAACATGAATGAGAGAGAGTGTGTGTGTGTGTGTGTGTGTGTGTGTGGTAACGCAAACACACATTAGATAGAATGGGACATTCTGTGATCAAAAGAGAAAGTTGGCAGTGAGCGAGATGGGAGCATGTGCACTGCAAACACAGCAGGAGAGGAGAAGGAGGAGGAGGAGGAAGAGGAGGAGAGACGAAGGCTCAGACTTTTCATGTCAATAGAGACATTCACATATTCACTGCATGCATCATATTCTCACTATCATCACAGATATTCTAATCAATGTTTCAGGTTTCAAATGTATAGATTTATGAGCCGTTATCAGCTGCCTCCAACACACAGAGGCTTTGTAAACCACAGGATTCACACAAATCTGCACAATAACAGGTGCATACACAGTACAAGCACAGTTCAAACACCCACAGGCTGCCTACCTGGTACTGTTTTCCAGCTGACAGACAAGGGTTGGACACACACTGGGGACAGCACTCTCCTGGCTGGATCACCAAGTTCTCATGCTGAGGAAACATTGCACACACACAAGCACAAACCCTCTCAGATTACCGTTATTTCACTGTATTTCACACAACAAAGGGCATATAAGCTTTGACAGTACTGTTAGCCCACCTGACATTTTAGCAAATACAATTACCAAGAGGTTGATAAGATGAATTTCATCCTTAGCACAAAGCCAAACCACCTTGCAACAACTTCAAACCTTTCTTACTTGCATTTCATTTAACACATGAATATTTATTTAACCTGTGAAGGAATAAAAAAAGCACTAAAATAGAAAAAAGAGGTGTCTATAACCCAAGAGGCATACTGGAATTTAAAACAGGCTCCTCTATCTTTAGCATTTCAATATAATTTGTTTCTTTTCTAAGAATAGCTGAAATAAATATTCCACTTTTGTTGTGTATTTCGGGGAGTTTTCTGTGAGCGGTGGCAGAGTGGAGCAGGTGACTGATGCAGTATTTGCAGGCCTGGTCTGTTGTGATGAGAATACAGGTGAAGGTGTCAGTGTTCCTCTCCTCAGCCATGACCACGAGCTGTTAGTCACCGAGAGTAAAAATACGACAGAAGCAGCGAAAATGAGTCTCTGCGCTTAGCTTTAGACTAGAAAGGTGGTGAGCTGAGGGATTTAGGAGGTAACAGAGGAAAGCTGACTAGGATGGATCCAAGACACCTCCTTCCAAATCCTTCTTTTAATGCAAGTAGGTTTAGTGAATTAAAAAACAGTGACTGCCCACATGAAAATTAAAGATCAAAACCTCTTAAAATTGTGTGTTTCTGTAAACCTACCGGTTTGCAGGCCACTTGCTGACACTCTGCTACTGAACACTGGACCTCTCCATTGCTGCAGACACATCTGGAACAGAGGCTGGGCTTCCACTCCTCTCCATCCCTGTAAACGATCCCCTGCCAAGAGCAAGACTCTAACAAACACACACACACACACAGATAAAAACTAAATGAGTAAATAGTGTCAGGTAATGAGCTGACAGTTCAGGCATTGTTTGCATGCACACAGAGTGATTTAGGGTCAGGAGAGAAGAAAGAAAGTAGTAGCAAATTAGCTGCTAACCACTGGGATGCATCATAGCAGCTCAAAGACGTCATTACAGTCTCGATTAACCTTTCAGCTCCAATCTGGCTGCTCTGTGCACTCTATAAACTCTGAGTTTGTCACAACACATCTGGTCTGATCCAAGTATATGTGCGATACGTATAAAGAGTTCATCTCTAGTAATCTACTGCATGTCTGACATACACCAATCCGATATTTATGATTGGATATCGGTCCAATCCTCAATCAAAAGCAGAATCGGGCAAAGGTAAAAATGGGCTGATCTACAGATACAGAAAGTTATACTCCTGGATGTATCTGTTTGTGCCTTTAGGTCAAGCCTGATGTTGCCTTACATATTAAAGAACTACTCCCAGTCTATTCCTCAGGGTGAGGAATGCAGCTTATTTATTTAGCACTGATAGCACTGCTCAGTACGGCCAACAGTTTCACTATATCCAGTAATTAAAACATCATTCAATCAGCTGTAAGAAAGGCATTTAAACGCATACCTGACTAAGAACTGCTTTGCATTTTTATTGCTGTTTCATGTGGATGGATACATCTTTAGCATTTAAGCCTTTGGACATTGGGATTAATTAATCATGTCTTCCTGAAGCTAATACTGCGGGAAGAATGTTTTAATAACTTGTAACCTTTAAGTTTTGGAAAATAATGCAGTCACACAAATCACCGCTGGCATAAAGTTTTCAGAAAGAAATCCGAGTCTGGAGCGGCTCGTCAAAAAAAGTGTCAGGGCCCGGTCAGACTAAGGAGTACTGATGAAACATTGGGGTTTTGAAGTTAGGAGATGATAATGTTTGAGGTTGAGGTGTTTTCTCTTTACTTAGTGGTTTTTATTCAAAGTCATTAGTTAACCTGCTGCTGGCGGATGCCTGAGGTCTCACTCAGGCTACGTCCACACCAATGCCTTTTTGTTTTCAAACGAAAACGATGCGTTTTCTCTCCCGTCCACACTGAGACGGCGTTTTCCCCAAGGAAAAATGCAGCGTTTTGAAAGCGCTCTCGAAAACGCTGCATTTCAAAACGGAGCTGTCCCGTCGCAGTGTGGACACTCGAAAATGCAGACTTTCGAAAACGATGACGCATGTTGGTCATATGATGCAGTCATGTGACGACTTAAACCAAGAATTCGGTGCTTTGTCTTGCCATTTCGCCGCCACGTTTCAAAGAGCCGGAATGTAAATAATGACGCAGATCGAGTCGTCTTGCATTTCACGCATGCGCGGAACTGCAACGTCAGCGTTTTCGGCTGTTTTAGTGTGGATGTGCAACTCATTGAAAACGACTGAAAACGCTAGTGTGGACGCGGAACGTTTTCAGACGAAGACGCCATTTTCAAATCCATCTGGGCTAGTGTGAACGTAGCCTCAGTCGAGGCGAGGCAAAGCATCACTGTCAAGTAATAAGGGTTTGTTCCTGTGTGGACAACATTTACCTGCAGTTCTCACCTAAATGCATTCGGTCAGCAGATTCATATCTTCTACTTTTTCAAGTCTTAACTTAGTTTTAGAAACAGATACAGCAAAAGGATACGACACTTTATAGATTTAATGAAGCTTTGGTATCCGAAGAGCTACGGCAACATTCACCTTTGGTGCAAATGTTGAGACACATTTCAGACAATAAAGACAGAGGCTGATTCACATGAGTCATTTGTTCACTGGAATATAATTTTCATGTTTTAGCAGAAGGGTGCGCAGCAAGATAAACAGGTGCCAAATATTAAATTGCAGACAATTAAGTAGAAAGCTGTGTCTTTGCGTATGTGTCCTGTTTCCTGTTTTACTTTGATAGTCTGTGTCCCATGTCAGTGTAGCCTGCTTTGCTTCCTGTGTCTCGTTATGTCAGATTAGCCCCAGCTGCGCTTCCCTCCTGTTTCCCATTCCCTCGTTACTCCCTGCCATTTTTAAGCCCTGTGTTTTTCTCTGGTAGTTGTCGTATTGTACCCTATAGTGTTCGGGTTTTTGTTTTTTATTCGTAGTAGTGATTTCCAGCAATAAATTTCCTGTGCGTGAGTCCTGCGTTTGGGTCCTGCATCCTACCTGCCACAGAGCAAACCATGACACAAAGAATGTGACACATCTGCAAAGTCTTTCCTTTTTCATTTACTCCTGAAAACTAACAAAAAGAAATCATATCCATAGTCACCACCACACAGTTTTGCTTTGTTTGCATATATCGTACTCATCCTACCCATTTGTAGATGCCCTTTCAGAGATATCTAAAGATCAATTATTGTCTAAATTAATGAAAAGAAGCAAACAATTTCCATGAGATGCAACATGTTTTTCATGTATCTACACAGAGTTATGATCATTTAAAAGAAATCTGCGTGGAAAAAAAGCGGCACCTATAATCTACAAAGTATGCTATGTGTTAGCCCTAATTTAGCCCTCACCTCCATTGCTGGCACACTTGGGGCAACACTCCCCGGCTGGGGTGAACAGGCTTTGATCCCCGGGACAGGTGAGATGTGGGCAGGGGCGAGTGCTGCAGGATACGCTCCCTCCGGAGCAAGTACACACTGAGCAAGGCGAGGGACTCCACTGACTGTCATGCTGTGGAAATCAAAGAAACCAAGTGACAGTTACACAGAGAAATACAACGAGGGTGCAAAGAAAAAGACGAGGAAACAGCAGAGAGACAGTGACAAGAGGAAAGCTGTTTTCTTTCTGTAAACGTGACGACTTTGTAAGACTAAGCCTGAGTGACAGAGAGCAGAGTCGCAGAGGGGCAGAAGATCTTCAGAACAAAGAGAGACCATGAGAAGAAGCGATAAGGAGCAAAACCCTGATTAAAATATAAGAGGGTGTATGCGAATGTAGATAGGGAGGCACGCTGTGAAAAGGCATTGCCTTAACATTTGAACGCTGACATGCATATATCTAATTCAAGTTTGTACTAAACTTTAAGTTGACGACAGCTTTTCGACTGATAGCTAAACTGCAGTGCTGTAAGCCTGTTGGTGATTTTCCCAGGCTTTTCTTCACACATGTATGAAAGAGTTATCACTTCAGGCGAGTGTATGTTCATGCAAACCATGAAGATGTTTCTTTTCTGTGACTGACAGAACAGGATAGATTAAACAGTCATTCTGAGGTATTACAGAGACTTCGATATCCATCTGTTATACATCCATTTGTGGATACCGTGGAAGACCAGAGCAGTTCTTTCACTCTAAATGAGATATCAGCAGGTCCATCATGCCTGCAGTCATAATGATAGAAGTTAAGATCTGATTTCTCTCATTTTCAGAGGTGTCAGGCTGAGAAACCTGCATGAAATCCTTCTTAAACCTTTGTAAAACACCTAATTAGTCTTAGGTTTAATGAAGCATTTATCCAAATTCGTTTTCACCCCAGGAAGAAGTCTGTGGCAAACAATTAAGAACTTTATAGTTTTACCAGCCAGGATATTTTTCCCTTATTTTCAATACTGAGGGAAAAATCTGCCAGTGATGTACTGAATTAAAATTCTGTATTATAGCTCTTGCAGAGCGACAGTTCAAACTCAGAAAAGTCTCCAAAGAATGCAGTTATATAAGGATCATCATCCTGTGTGACCTTGTATTTCTGGAAAAAAGGAAGAAGTCATCAGTTCCAGACTGTGTCTCCTGGAAAAGGAGCGGCAGCAATGCAATGTTATTCTTTGCCCTTCAAAGAAGATGCAGCAAAACTCTTAAAATGCTATTACTCCTCTCCAAAACTCATCTCTCCTCTCGCTGTTCAGATCCATGTCAAGTGCTACTTCACCAGGCAAGCAATGCCAACAAACTCTTTAAAATCATTGCCAAGAAAGACCTGTTTCTCTTCAGGTCGTTTACTATCCAAAATGGCAGCCAACATCATTAAACTAGAGGACACTTGATGGAAAATGAAACAGCCAGAGATGCTTTTGTCAGGGGGGAGAACACTAGCATTAGTTTTTTTTGGAAGTGACTGAGGAGTTGGGTATTGAAGAGCGGTTACAAGTTCCAAACTCATCAGTGTCAAATGATTGATATGAGCCTGTAAATGAGGGCAGAGAAGGAAACAGCAGGTTCCAAAAGAAAAAAACAACTTTGATGAACTAATAAAAAATGAAATAAAACTGAAGCTGTTGCTGCGTTTGTTTCCAAACAGTCAGACACTGGGAGGCATGTCTAAATACCCGAGTCAGGCTGACCTGTCAGCTTTGTGAAAACACAGGATTAGACTGACTAAATTCTTATTGCTCATAAGTGATGTCAGAGAAATAGAAGTGAGAGCCATTGAGAACTAAAGTCTTTATAAAATATGTTTAAAACCTTATTTTGGGGCAAATGCAAAATATTTTAAAACATTTTTATTAGATTTGACTGGAGATTCAATGCAAGTCCTTCAAATAACTACAGCATGTCGAGATGAGTCTACAAACTCTACCAGTGCATGAGCTGAATGACTTTGGTTTGTTCACGCAGAACATTTTTTACTTTTTGAGTAACTTTTATAATATTTTTTTTAAGAAAAGGGTGGCATACAAGAGAAAACACACATCTATAAATGATTACTGGGCATGTGTCATGGTTCAGTGTCGTTGATGATTGCGTCATGTGTTCTTCTTTTGTGTCATTCATTTTGTCCCTGGTTGCCTTTGCGTTTATTTCCTCCCTCGGTGTATTAAGTTGATTCATGCGTTTTCCCCATGTAGTTATCTCACGTCTTACTTTATTTCTTGATTTAGTTTTCCTTGTGCTTTTTTGTTACTTTTGTTTCCCTTGTCTCGTCATCTGGGATTTAGTTCAGCTGTGTCTTGTTCTCCCCAGGTGGCCTCCATTGCCCTGATTGCCGTTCTGTGTGTGTATATAGTTGATGTTTCCCTTTATTCTTTGGCTTCGTCCACACGTAGCCGGGTATTTTTGAAAACGCAGATTTTTCTATGCGTTTGCACCTTTCGTCCTCACGTAAACGGCGTTTTCGGTCACTGAAAACGGAGATTTCTAAAAACGCCTGCCAGGGTGGAGATTTTTGAAAACTCAGTTTTTGCATTTACGTGTGGACGAGGAAAACGGAGAAAACGCAGCATCAAAGGTGTGCGCCTTTTTTGACGTCACACTGTGCGCCACGTTATTGTTTCGGTGAAATGAATTTCTACAATACTGTTACTGTTAATTGTACTCTCTGCAGTGTTTAAATGCTTACATATACACACAGTTACTGTCCCTCCACACATAGGACTCGGTTCTGCTCCTGTGCACCAGCTTTGTTTACTATTTCCCACTGAGGCTTCTAGACTTCTGATTGGCCAACATTTCTACACAGTTAGGAATATATCACCACCTGCTGCTTTGGCATGTTCCTAGCAGCGTTATCCTTCATTTCTGCGTTTACGTGTGGACGGGATTATTTTTTAAAACGAAAAAAAATACCCGTGTACGTGTGGACGTAGCCTTTGTCACAGGGTCTGCTCCCCTTGCTTTGCTGTTTTCTAGCCCTAGTGTTTTAAAATTTTAGCTTTTACCTTTTCGTATTGTTGTCATCAGCCTAAATAAATGGCTCGCTTTCAGTTCAACCCTACTCTACGTTCCCCACGACCGTGAAACAATGACATTCCAAGAAATAATGCACTGCTTTTACAGACTTCATTTTCCTAATTTTAGGTTTTCCACACAGCTTTAGAGCCTGGCTGCAGGGGTTTCCTCCCATTTAACCATAAAAGCATCAAATGCTGATGTTGGCCCAGGTCGCGGTCAACCTGTCGGTTCACCCAAATGAAAGTTGATGAGGTGAATCGTCTGTGCAAACCGATTGTCACTTTCTTTGTGAACCTGAGTTTGTGCCATGTTGAAGCAGGAAAAGGGATGAATTAGGAAAAGGAAGACAATGATTTAATAAACTTCTGGCAAACTGATCTATAGCTGCTGCATCCTGGTGTAAACATTTCAACCCTGAATAATTTGTATGGTGAAAGAGAAGCAGCCATTTTTATAATCACTTACTCCATAAATGACTCCTTCGTACTGGCAGGAGCCCTGGGATGAGGAGGCGCACTCTGGACAGCACTTGTTGGTGGGGATCCTCAAATGCTCGCCCTTTTTAAAAGACACAAACATGAATAGACTGACAAAAGGAGAAAACACACTCAGAAACTCAATCAGAAAGAGGAAATGAGTTAACCAGCATGGATACATCACATTTCAAATATACAGCCTCTCAATTTCCATGAAGATCAACTGACATGCAACACATCAGTGCACAGAATAATGAGTCAATGAAGACTATCAGGAGCACACAGCATGTGGAATGGAGGTAGTAAAACATATGCAACACAGAGTCTTCTAACTGCGCTGCCCATTCACACTAATTGAGGCCGGCTGTGCAGCAGGAAGAGAACGTGAAAGCGGCGAGAGCCAGACGCAGAGCCTGTTAGAGGTTTCGGTGATGTTTATGGAAGTGACATGGAAAAGAAAAAGGAGGAGGTGAGTGCGATTTGTGAAAGGGAAGAAAAAAGATCCCCCAGAGCCTTCAGAGTGTGTTTTTCCAAATGAAAAATGGTAGGGGAAAAAAAAAAATCAAATAGAGCTACACTGAAGCAGCATGAAAGACATTCAGTGAAACTAAGAAGTCGTTGGCTTGGATTTCGAACATAATTCACTAATTTAACTGAGTTTCCTGCCTGTGTTTCAAAGTCTCTACTGTGCAGCTCAGGCTTTCAGCTCCATCTGTCTCATGAACCGTGGGCACATTGGAGGCCGGCGGTAACGAAAGCAGCACTTCAGTCTTGAGCTCTTCACACATCTTTGCTCTGAGTCGACAAACTGCAGCTGAACTGTGAGCTCCTCTCAATGTGATTAATTCAACAGTGATGTTACCAACCAGCTTCAAAAAGTCGAGAGTGCAGCCGAGTCCCGTGTCTTACAGGACGATCGTGTGGCCATGGGAGCAAAAGACAGGCCTGTCATTCTTTGGTAGCAGTGCTCAACGTGAGAGGCGAGCTCATTAATTAGTGTTGCCGGTTTGGGCAACGCAGGCTTTTGTCATCCTCTTATAAGCAAAATAATCATAAATACAAATGAAATACACACGTGCACGTCAACCTCACAATCGCTCGCTGTAGTGGGTCCTGGCTCTTCCAGCACTGAGATGCTGTGATAATAAATTGTCTGCTATCCAGGCATCTCGAGGCGTTTTAAGAGACACATTCAGAATGTATGAAACTCCTTTCTCTAATGTTTCCTGAATGCTGTGGCCGTCCTATTAATCGTCTTTATAAGCTCCTGTATCCGTTAACAAACTTACATGTTTAAAAATGCCTTCATACTATACGATAAAGTAAAATACCATAAAACAAAAAAAATGCCATGATGTTTTCTTGGTTATCTTTCAATTGTGCAAAGTACATCTGTCTAAACGACTGATGTCATGGTCTCTGAGTCAGGCACCTTTGGAGTTTCTATTCGGAGGTTTTTTATTGTCCTCGTTTTTGTCAAATGAATTATGTTCAGGTTCATGTGAAGCCTAAAAAGCTTCACATGTTCCCAGTCGCGTTTGTCTCCATAGAATAGAATAGAATAGAATAGAATAGAATAGAATTCAACTTTATTGTCATTGCACATGCACAGGTACAGGGCAACGAAATGCAGTTTGCATCCATCCAGAAGTGCTTTAGTGATATAGATATATTACAATATATATTAGCAATAATATAGATATGTGAGTATATTACAGAAATGGGTCTATTATGGTATGTTATAATGTACACGGTATGAAGTATGTTGTGAATATTCTATAACTATAAGTATGTACAGGCTGTAGTGAGTACAAGCTATGTACAGGATATGAACAGGATATAAATATGAAAAACTATACAGAATATGAAATAAATAACTTTACAGAATCTGGGATATACAGCTATACAGAAATGGGAACTATGCAAGTTGTAGTCCATGCAGTCAGACGCTCATATTTCCACATGCTGTGTCGCCTCTTTGTTACCCGCTGTGCCAGTGAGATACAACTAAGAAGTATCTCAATCTTAGCACTACTAAGATCAAGAACCTGATACAGCTGATGTCTGCTTTCAATTCTAGCATTTTGTTATAAAAGGGTCAGAATGATTGCATTAATAAATGGAAAACATTTCCTCTCACTGTTATCTGAGTCATAAAAGGGGAACAAAATGTTTTTTTTAAAAACTATTACCGCTCCCAATGGTAAAAAATGTTAATAGTTTTAGGAAGATTCAGAATGAAAACATGATTATAGAGTAGAACATATTCTGTTTTGTTTTTTTCCTCTTTGCAATTTCAATTTCTCAAACGTTTTCTGACCTCCTTTGGAAGCTAAAAAACGTTCATGCCCCACACTTTCTATTAGTCATTAACATTTAAAAAAAGGTTTCAAATCAAAATTTATTCAACAAAAGGTCCTGTAGTAGCATCAGCAAACTCTTTTTATTTTACCTAATAATTTTATTTTTTCACACGATTTGATAACAGCGGCTTAAAAGGGATAAAAGCCAGTGTCATCATCCACCGTCAGTTCACGCTACACAATATGCGGCTTTAAGAGACAGTGAGAGGACTCCTTTGCAGATCGAGGAAAGCTGATTAACCCACAGTGTCGAAAGTTGCGGGCATTTAGTTATGCGTTTTAGGAAGGTCACAGTGGGAGGGGGTGTTAAGCTTGCAGATAATGGCTTTGGATTTCAAAAGAAAGCCTCATAATCGGAGACTGTCCGATGATAAAATCTCTGAAGCTTTATTTCTGTTTAATCAGTGTAGGTGAGAGGAAGTCACATTACAAGAGGTTTTTAAATGGAGAGGGAGCACACAGCTCGCTGAGCATGATGACTAATTTTTAATTAACATTGGATTGCCAGGCAGCGGAGTGGAATTCATTAGACATCGATTGTTGCCTTAGCTCAGAGTTGGGATTGAATCTGATGCCGTCACTGCAGGCTTGATGTTTAGATCACATCTGAGAAGAAGCACGGGAGAAAACATTTTTGACAATGTGTTCATGTGAATTAAAATGGGCCCAAAGAAAAGGTGCTGGAACGAACGCTCAATGAACATTTGTCATTGTGCCAAATTAAATGGTGCAATTGCCAGACTCGGCTGCACAATAGTCTGCCAGTTCATGAATTCTTGTTGTAAGGGCAACGCACAAAGGAAAGTGATTTAACAGGTCCTTGAAAGTGGATTTGTGCTTGTAAAGAAGGAGATAAAAGGAAATAAAAATATCACAAAGCAAAGGTGAACCTCCTGAACTTCCAAGGCCATGGATTTAAATCGCTATCAAGAAATAATTCCATTTGTGATCATTTGGAAATGCAGAATGTTGGTAAATGGTAAATGGCCTGTATTTGTATAGCGCTTTACTATTCCCTAAGGACCCCAAAGCGCTTTACACATCCAGTCATCCACCCATTCACACACACATTCACACACTAGTGATGGCAGCTACATTGCAGCCACAGCCACCCTGGGGCGCACTGACAGAGGCAAAATCTTCACTTGTTGCAATACTGAGAACCTTTTCACAACACATAAATGTGGCCATGCACTGTGCACTGCTATTGCAATATAATATTATAAACGAGGAGGGAAACACAGTCTGACTATTTTCATATTACTGTCTATTTTCAGTCCCGTCACATTAAGACCCACAGACGGCTCTCTTTAACTTTCTGGATGTTTCTCCTGACCTTTTTATACTGCTCGTCTACCTAGTTTGTGTCTGCTTGATGAATTGCATTCCAGCACAGGGTGCTTTATATCTCAAAGGCCATGCACACAGGAAAATACCAGCATTGACCCGGCAACTATGTAGATGAAATTCAGCAGCTTGTAGAGATGACAGCTGAAATAACATTTGTGAATATGTGGATGGGCAATGACCAATCCTAACTTTAAGACAAGGTTAGGGCTTAATATGAATTTCAATTGGAGGGATGCTGCTTTCGTACCTAAAAAAAGGGTAACCAACGTAGTTTAATGGCTCGAAGACTGATTTGTGCCGCATTTGGGAGATTTATTTTAACAGGTTGAAACAGTAACAATTAGGTTGTCTTAAAGAGAGACCACACAAGTTAATGTTTAATGATGTCACAAGTATGTGCCACTGCCCTCTGTAGAGTGTGGGAGAAACATGCTTGCACATGGACGTATGGACTGAGATGAACCTCATTTCTTCACCTCACTAACTCAAAGTAACATTACCAGTTGTACGAACACTGCTCGCTTCATGTATGATAAGACAGCAGCCGAATTCCCAGTACCAGTGTCACTGTAAGTTTCTAGCTGTCATGCTAAGTGTTTCTGCTGCCTCCTCTCAGCCACTGAATAAAACCCATGTTGTATTCAGGTCATTGAATTTCTGTTTACTTCTGTTTATGCACCAAAACTACTTTGTTAGAAGTTTAAACAAAATCTGCACGAATACAGCGTATGCTCCAGTATGACTGCCGTGGGGTCCTCATCATTTATCCTTTACTGAAGTCTCACTGCACCACGGCACTAACACCTGTTTGTATCTCTGAGGTTTTAAAGAAATGTCAATGTTTGATGTCTTCTTAGTCCTCAGTCATGCGAACTAGCAACTTCACAATTTTAAAGTTAGCATAGATTTTAAGCTGAATAAATGAGCTAGCAGATTTCAAAGAAGATTTCAAACCATTATAATAATGTTAATAACGTTTGCTTGTTTCTGCTAACAGTCAGAGTCAGACTGCAGTTGTTTGAACACAGTTAGTCTCCCAACAGGCGATCCTACAATCGCCTTGTTATAAAGAGTGATCCTCCAGAGGTTGTGGGTGTTGCAAGCTCAACCTTTGACCGAGCAGCTATTTGCTACAACCACTTACGATTGTCTCTGACTGTGGAAAATTCAATGCAATCACCCGGAAAGCCCCAATTTTTCATAGCTTCAGGGAAGTTGTCTTATTTTCGCTCTAATATAAATGAGCCATAACCCAAAAACCAGAAGCAAAAGCTGCCATGTAACAAACAAACAACATTAGGTAACATCACTAGGTAAACTGATTGATTGCTCACCTGGACATAATAATTACAGGGGACAAAAAGAAAAAGTGCATATTTGTCAAATGTAAAATATCTTACCCTCTGCAGGTCACAGTGGGGGTTGGGACAGTGGGTGGGCCCACAGATGGCCACATCACCATAGCAGGTACACTCCTGACAGGACTGCGGCCTCCATGACGTGTTGTTCTGTCGAGACAAAGATTGAAGCAGGCATTAAAAATGGCCGAGGTCACGCTTGGTTTATCGCTGCAGGAAAACAACATTACTCGTTTCATCGTCGCCATATTTAAACACACCAACAAGTCATTTGACGTTGACAGCTGGGGCAGAAGACTGCAAACACACAGGCCTCTTTGTACATAATAATCTAAGAGAAAATGTTTGCTTGGCTCACTCACTTGGAAATTTCCAGGTCTGGGATTGAAAAAAATAGAATAATAATAATAATGAAACTATCCTAAGGGACTTTACTTTCGACTAATTAGCACAAAACTATGTGGTAATTGAGCATCTCAAATACAGAACACGAATATGAAATGATCTTAAATGTAATTTAAGCTCCATGTTTGGGGGAATCGCACCTCTCTTGCTCACTGCAGTGGTTTGTATGAGCTCCATGATTATGGAGTAAGGTTTTACTGCTGCAGTTTACAAAATGCGAGCACCACCATAAGAAAACCATTTCACATTTTGAACTCTTATCATCCTCTACACTTAAGGTTGTAAAACACTCAAGGATTTCTGCTGCAGGTAGTGTGAAACTACTTCTGTGTTGATTAAAAGCCTCGAACACCATGGCCAACTAGACAATGAGATAGGGCAAAAAGGCAGAAAAGTTAGAGATCAGCTCCGCCAGCTGGCTTCACCCTTTTGGATGCCTGCTTTTTGTCAATAGCTCATAACACCTAGCTGACGATGTCTGAGCTTAAAGCCAAAATGAAATCAATATTCCAGTGCCTGCATATGCCCCCCATATATCATCTTACAGCACATAAATCCAATTTAGCCAAATGATTAATAACCCACTCATGACGGGAGTGTCCATGGGCAGATGTGGCTATGAAGTAGAGCCTTCATGGAGAGGTGGGGTGACTGTCCATCCCAATGGCTGCGCTTCATTTAAAATGGTAATTTAAGCTGTGCTTGCATTTGTATAATGGTCTTATTTTCAGGATCAGCTGTAGCGAACAAGGCGAGGCAAAAAGAAAGAACTTCAAAGGTTACTGCAGGCTTGGATCTGGGTGCAAACCTCAGCACCACTTCATAACCAACAGGAAATCACTCACATCATGTCTAGATTTTGTTCACAAATGACATCCTTAAACATCAAAGCTTTAGACATACAAAAGACCAAATCAGATCATGCACCCTTCTTACATATGGAGACATTTATTTTTAAATGAGGAGAAATGAGGATCTTAAACTAAACTTGCTATTCATCCATCCAAAAATAAGACAACAGTGTTGGCATCAGAAAAGTGAACTCATCTTCACCGTTTCACTTCAACAAATCTATTTATTGAACTTTGACAAGTATGATAACAAGTGTGGATGTGTAAAAGCAACAACACTTCCATAAACATTACCCATACTGCAACCACGTATAAAAAAGCGGAAATTGGATAAAAGACATGACAACAAACTGCTATCTCATCTCATCATCAGTTGACAGAACACCATTAAACGCAGAAGACTAAATAAGATGGCTGCACACGGTTTTATTGCTTTATTCTGCACACGCATCCAAGGTCAGTGATCTGCTCCATAAAACAGTCTTACAGATTGTGAGATGAAAATAACATGTTAAATACAGCCCCAAATTATGTGCAGGAGTATTTATGGAACGTTTTACACTTAGCTGTAGCTTCCAGGTCTGAAAAGTGTGTTGTTTTTCTAATGGATACAGAGGGCCAACTTCTCTGGATGCAAAAAGACTGGCTGCAGAGAAGTCTATGATTGTCTTTGTTCTATTGACCTCATTAAACCATTTTCAGAAGACCTACTTGGAAAAAAGTACTTTAAAAAGTAAAACACGAAAGAAAGTCGTGCATTAAGCATGCAGTCCAATGTCAGAGTAGTTATAGGTTACGTTGAAAGACACACAGGCAGAGATGAGAGAGTAAAAATTTAATTAGGGACACAGCCAGTGGAGGTGAAAGACACACCTGGAGAGAGCATGTAAGTTAACGCGCTCCCTGTAGTGCAGATTAAACTGTTTATGCATCTGCGTACATGTGTTTAATTGTGAGTTTGTGGATGTGCAACTCTGCACAGCTGTGGCCAGATGTATAACGAGCTTTATGTGACAGCAAATGAGTCATAACAAATCTCTGCAAAGAGTATCAATGTTCCAGGAGGGAGGAGCGACCTTCACAAGGGAAGGGAAGGTGGGTCTCAATCGAATGCGGCAGTTTTCCCAAGTAGGCATTCCTTTACTGTGACAGAAACGCACACGTGATGAAGCAACACTGACAACGTTCAAACAAACACCCTGATGTAGGAAGACACGTAAAGTAGCAGCTTCATTTTTCTCAAACTACATCAGAAGACCAATACAACTTTAGCCTTACTTCAGGCACGCCTTGAGGTCAAGTTCATCCACAATCCCCATCGATCAGCTGATCTCAAAGCCAGCAATCAGCTGATGCATCAGCCGATATCCTGCTACACATTCTATTAGCAAAACTAGAGGATCTGCTATGTAAGCTGCTTTAACCTGCCTACTTAAAGTGCACATCTGTAAGCTGCTTTGCAACCCACCTCCACCTCCCTCCTACTGCTGCTGCTCTCCCAGCTTTCAACCTTCTGAATATGTACATGTAAGAGCAGAAACGTCTGCCAAATATAAATTGCTGCAAATTCTTGACAACAGAAGCACTGACCCAAATGAATTTTATATACTGTATGAACCCACATTCGAGTGTATTGCACACATATTTTCAACTACAAGAAAAAGCAATCTAGCTACAACACAAAAGCAGACTGCCTCTAAAAGGCACACAGTTGTACTCTACTGTCCTGAACCGTCTCCGAGGTCACCTGTTCTGACTCCACAGAGCAGTTTGTCACAGCGAATATACTGCTCCCTCTTAATCTCTTTGTTATAAAAAGACCAAAGATACTTCCCTCCTGGCCTTTTCTGAATGTGAGGTATGGTCACTGTGAAAGTGTGACATCCTGACCGTAATTCAGAAAAGATCCACCATACCAACCAATTTCTCTAAAACGATGATCTATTCTGTGTCGCATGGCCTTCCGACAGATTGGCCGACAGGCTAAAAGAGGATCAAAGCAAACATAAAAATGGGAAATTATTCTGACTGGACCGGAACAGCAGAACCGCGGGCTCCTCAACAATTCTTTCATTTAGAAAAGTGATTGTTATCAAAAGTACTGGAATACAAACGAATACAAAGAGTCTTGTTATACAGTAAGATAAAGACCCTACCTGTGTTTGCATGTGCCGTATTTCTACATATGCTCACATTTAGCCACTTGTTATACACTAAAAAGTGGCTAAATGAGACCTGATGCGTCAGACTAGAGACCGTAGAAGCCTACCATTAGCATTTTAATGCTGACATTTGCACTTGTCATAGAAAATGGTATTATAGTAAACAGAAACCTTTAGGGGATTTTTGAAATGTTGATCAGATGGATTTGTACAGATTATACAAAACATAGTACCAACATAGTAAATCTCATCAACTTTTATTTCTCACAAAGATTATTTTCTGTAAAATATCACTAAAGGAATCGGTTCAAAGTGAACATCACTCAGCATTATCATATTCACAGCAAAGTTATTTCGCTGTTATTTTAAAAGATTTTTAAAATAAAACAAGCATTGCACCCAAACGTGTTACAGCACCTTTTCCCTAACACACACACACACACAGTGGGTGTATTTTGAAGGATGGGCATGTCACATTATATTAATAACCTGTAAGTGCAAGAAAAGGGCATCATGTGAAAGATTTGGACAGCTTAAATATAATTTAGTTAAAGGGGTCACTGGGGTTAATAATAAGCCTGTGTGCATGCAGGTATGCCCTCAGAAATAACTTTCCCATTATGGCTCTGTGGCTGCCATTCGTGGCAGTGACTCATTCTTAATAGAGCTGTGTAAAATTAGCACAGCAGCTAATAGCATGGGTGTCTGACTGCATTGGCACCGGGGTGCCGCGGCTCAGGGGCCGAGTCCATTTCAGCCGAGGTCTCGGCCAGATCCAGGAGGTTACACTTTGTTGCAGATCTACGTCGTTTGCCTCCTGAGTGTACGACAAGCCAAATGGGATTGACCCAGAGTTCACTGTAAACACGGACCTCTTAGAGAGGATAGGGCAGGAGGGCAAGGATTTCTCAAGAAACACCGACTCCCTCCTGTTTTGACACGTCCGAGCAATGGGAGCTATACAGACAGCAGTGTGAGCGGTAGTAGCAATTCCTTCCCCATCCCCTCCCAATGAGACTGTCCCCTATAGGGACCCATACCTGGGATTCGTTGATTAAACATCTAAGGAGTTGAAGGCTTATTTCATTCGCCCCCTGGAGAAAGAGCTCTGCCTCAGATTCGATTTAGGCCAGAGGCAGCTCAGCCAACATGGCTGAATGTCTCCAGTTTCATAAAGAAGAAAATAGATCCATAACTTTCGCACACAGTACATTCTGGTCAAGGCTTTCTGCACGACAAAGCAGTTTGCAGTGTGGAAGTCGAAGTGGAAGGTTGCCAGGTTTCATTACATCCCAAAAAGAGCCACTTGAATGAAGTATAGGGTATCTATAGTTAATGTCAAATGAATAAATTATAAATAATGATGGATTTTTCTGCAGCGATGGGAAGAACAACACTACAAAAAGTATATGATAAATTATTTTGACTAGAACATATTCAGCTTATTATTGGTTTGTTTGATTAATCTTTCCAGCTTTACTGCAAAACCAGTGACTGTTTGTGGGGATATTTATTGTTTATGACCATTTCTCTTATCGTACTACATGCATACGTCTCACACTTACAAGCAGAGAGAGCACAGGGGACGCCGTGTTCTTATCAGTTAAGTGGAAAGCTAAGTGATGAGAGAAGTGCAGCTTTAACCTCCATTAGTTTGTTCAGCAGCCAGCATCAGAAGGCTGTGGTCACAGTGGGAAGCTCCCAGTGAGAAGCGTGTCTTCCTCGCTGAATCTCAAACAGGATAAAGCTGAAAAACAACCAGCATCTCCGAGTCAATTCTCCCTGGATGAAAACAGAGCGAGGGGAGGACTTGGTTGGCCCTACATGGGATTAAGTGGCAGTTTCGATTAAAATCCAATCAAGAACAAAAGGTAGAGTCAAACATTAACAGGCCCCAGTTTTGTTGAGCTGTCAGTTGAACTAGTTGGACTTTCCCATTGAAAACAGAGAAGTGTGAAGAAAGGCAGGCTGCCCAGCAAGCAAAATGTAATTGGGCTAAAATTGGGGCAGGAGCTGATAGAAACTAAAGCTATTACTGAGGCAAATTCAATCGTGGGACATGATGGCTTAAAGCAGCCAAACAGCCCTGGCTGAGGCGCTTCAGACGACTGCAAAAACACTCGAGCTGCTGCTCAAGGGAACTCGCTTCTGTCAACACAACTCTGTATTTGCAGCTGATAAGATAAGATAAGATAACCTTTATTAGTCCCACACGTGGGAAATTTGTTTTGTCACAGCAGGAAGTGGACAACGGGATCACACCGAAGCAATAAGTTGTATTCACAACTATGGATATCTGGGCCAGGTTTCAATAATGCAACAGGAAATCTGAAGTATTGGGTAATTTGACACTGCTGGGGGAAAAAGTATCAGTTTGCACATTGACTTTAACAGCACTGTTAAATGTTACCTCACCTACTGTAATTGCTAAAACTAGCATTTCTTTTTGTGACCCACTATCCCACATTAACAGAGCAGTAATCACAATAAATTAAAGTTTATTGCTGTTCTTGGAAACACAACTAATTACTGACAATCTTTCTTCTTTAATTAACAGATTGAGTTTTGGTTTATATTTTTGTTTTTCCAAGTCAAAAATTAAATTACGGCTTTAATTTCAAAGCCAAACTGATGTGAAGTGGTATGGATGGGTTCTCAGGGTGGCTTTGGTGAGCTTTCAGTTGGAGTTGTTATAACATCTAATATGTTTTTTATTTAATTTGACATGTGCAGCGATTGTAAACGGGCCTATAGAAAATACTGATGAAGAACTAACGCAGAGGCAGAAAGCAAGAAGTCATAGTTTCTCCCCCTTGAAACAGCAGTGCCTCCAAGAGTCTCAGCTTTAGGCGTCCCTGTAACAACGGTGTGGATGGTAAACGTATTAAAAGTTAAATGTTTTGAAACTAAACCCGAAAACAGCTACAACGATCTGCGTGATTTTGACAAATGAATTATTTTTCGATGCCCTTTTTGATTTACGCTCAAAAATAACATTGAGTCAACAATATGAGGCTTAAAGGTCAGTTTCCACTTCATATCAGAGCATCCTGTGCTGCCACTGATATCCATGTCAAGACATCCTGTTTTATGCATCAGTCATTGTTTATAAACAAAGGTACATTTTTAAAAGAAATGTTTTTTTTAAAAACTGCATTCTGGAAAATGTAATCCCTCTTTTGCTCTCTACACGGATTATTTAATTGCATGAATTCCAAACATGTACAAATCTGATTGCAGCCTGAGCTTTATGGACCAAAGGGAAAGTGGAAAGCTTCTGGTACTGAAAGTCATGTCCTTTACCTGCAGATTCTGCATATTTATTCTTGACTTGTATTACAGTGAAGTGAACAGAATTTAACAAACTTATAATGAATAAGAAATTGAAGAACCCTGACGTACGGGGCAAATGTGAGAGTTAATATGATGATAAAACACAGACTGACACCACAATGAAGTGAAAACCTACAGAATTAATGTTTCGTTTTTCTGCACATTTTCTTCTTCGGTTGCAAAGATATCATGAAGTATCAACTCACAATGCATTGCAAAATTGCAGATATCAAGATACTGCAAGATTGGGAGATGTGCTGTTTCATGCATGGGTTTTGTTTAAAAGAAAAAAGAAAATAGAGATGCAGTGGACAAACCAGGCCTTACTTCCTCAGCATCGTTTCCTGCTCTCGGGCTGCTTCCTCATCGTTCGGCTGATGCAGAAGGAGTGTTAGCATTTCTCTTTTTAGAGGGCAGCAGCTTTGTCGCTCATGTTTTGTCAAATAAAACACGGCTGAAATGAATTCAAATTCATTCATTTGCTGCCGTTTAACTGCTTCATCCCACAACTTCCCTCAGTGTCAGCCAGCTGATTATATGCTAATTTCTTACAAGGCAAGCTGTGAAAACGAGCAAAGTTATAGAGCTGCCCAGCTGAAGGACACCTAAAACTGTCACAGTCTCGGCCAAAAAGCCTGATTTAATCGAAGCGTTGGCAAATATTCAAAGCACTCACAAAGGGGACAACTCTTTCTGCTCAATGGTTTAATCATGAATTTCCCAGCCTGTCTCGCATCTTTTTCATTACTGACCCCCAAGTACGAGCTATCTAGCAACTAATGAATCGTCTCCTGCTTTGCATGCAGGTGTCCTCTGCCACAGGGTTAGCATTGTTAGGCTAATAGCCACACAAAGAGAAAGGAAGAGTTTAAAAGTTGTGGCTTAGCTCATTGATTCAACTTTCCCCCATGCCTCCAGTCCAATTAGAGGGCCTGCTGGTAAGACATGACAAATGACTGGCTGATCGTTGGCCTCCCAGCACCCATAAATCCAGCTGTCTGCCCTCACCCTACCATAGCTGCTATCGCTCCTGCAGCCAAATATCAGCATCGAGCATGTAATGGGTTCTGGATCATCAAACAGATGGCCCAAAAGAGTCAGAGTCCACCAACAAGAAAGAGATTAGCAGTGAAGCCACACAGGCGTGAACAGAAAAACAAAAGCTGGGTTTGTGACACAGAGCAGATTCATAATTACTTTAGGAATTTGTCACTGCTGTATTTTTGCAATTATTACACAAAACAATAAACATGTCAGCCTGAAAAGAGTGACTTGACTCAAAAGGAAAAACAGCTTTTATATGATGGTGTGCTGCAAATAAAGCCAAACTAAAACACCTCAGCAGTGAACTCTTTAAGATGCATTTTTAATATGTTTATTTTACTTAAGGTGCCATGAGGAGAAAACAAGCACAAACTGATAAAATTTGCATAATTTATAAATGAAGTCACAGGAAAAGTCCTGAAAGGGGAAAGTTTACAACAAGCCAGGTGCAGAGATCTGTAACGACGAGCGAGGAAGGAAAAACATTTCGCTCAATAATTCACCGCTTCTGTCTCAGCACCCATTAGCTCTAATGAAAAATCTATGCCACAAGTCCAGCCACAAGTTTTGACGCTGCTCGGACTCCATTTGTGCTGCACTACAGATTTAGTTTGATTCAGGGATTTATACTTTGGAAAGGCTAAAACAAAAGAGACAAATTTTCTGTGAGCCAAAGACAACACAGCGCGCAATGGCTGAGATGCAGGTGAACAGAAAGCCGAGAAACTAAATCACATACTGCATTTCATCTCACAGGCCCGCTGTGATACATAATGCATGCTTCCTGCGTTCAATCTGAGAAGTTTGTTCCCTTTCATTGTTGAGCTTTTGGAGGAGCTGACTCATTCATTATCCAGTGTAGAGGTTCCTCACATCTTACAAAACTCATTTGCATTCATTCAAAAGGATTTCCGGTTGAAGCCACGTTGCATAATTTGAAATCTGTTTGACAAATCTGTCTAATTTGTTCCTGTTTTGTTGCTCCTGTCAGCTCACAGTGATCCCACTGCAGACACATCATCATCCCTCCAGCTTCCAATTTTCACCTCCAACACCTTGGCAGGTCTTGGCAGGCTACAGTGAATCGCTCCTACAAAAGAACAGCAGCTTTTAGACAAACAAACAGAATGTAAATAATTTATATATTTAGATAGCTCAGAGAAGTGCCGCCATTGTTTTAAAATCTTAAAAATATGGACAGAGGAGCTCTGAAAGTGGCTCGGACTGCAAAGCGTTATCCTCAAACGTCTCGCTCATGTACACGAGCAAGAACTTTAATAACACACCACTTGGGCACGGTGAAAGTCATGTTAGGTGACGTAGGCGGCAGCCCTCCGTCTCCCAGCTACAGCGTAACCAGAAATTTGAGGCTGAGCAACTTTTTAAATCGCTGTTTTTCACCTCAGAGGAATGAAGAAGTTAAAAATTAATGATAAGTGATTTCTGACCCATTTTGACGCTCTGATTTGATTTGGGGAGCTTATGAATCTGTAACCAAATTTTAATTTGGGGCAGCTGTGAGCAGAGCTGGAGACCTGCGCTGCAACACAACTGCAATCCCGCTTGGAGGAATACCAGCTGGATAATGTTTCATGAAGCTGCTCCGGTAATTCCAGACCCATCAGAGAGAAGAAAAGGGGAAAGGTCAGAGGATGTCCTGTTGGCACCATTACTAGCTACCACTCAAACTTACATATTTATACTAACCAGTGTCATGTTGCACATTCACAACCAATTTAACTGCATCCCATTCCTATCTTTCTTTCTTTTTTACCTTTTAGGAAGGCCTATGTTTGTCTTCAAAACCTTTAAATCTACTTAAAACCACATACAAATCACGCAAAATGCACAATTTTCTTAATTTAGCACTACCAACTTGGCTCCAAGGTACTTGGCTCCTTCACCAAGGCTAATGGCATTGCTGTATTTGGTTGTTTTAAACCAAATGATCTAAATCTCTAGTTTGCACTGTATTCAAACTCCATACATACTGGATGGTCGTTGCATAATGTTAGTGACCAACAGACTGTCAGAATAGATCAAAAAATAGATCCAAGTGCAGATAAAGAACTTAAAGATGAACTAAAAATGGGCAATTGTGATAAAAGATGGAAACAACATGATCTAATAAAGACAAAGGAAGACATAGCTGCATGCATGTACACAGAGGGATAAGAGCCAAACAAGACACAGGTAGGAATAAGACGGGGGTGGGGCAAGCAGGTAGAAAGGAGGGGAAACAAAAATGGGAAGTCAAACCGAAACAAATAGGGAAAAATTAGAAAACTAATCTTCACAGTGAAACAGGGAACAACCAAATAACCAAGACACATGAAGACAAACACTGAAATGATGACAGAGAAAGAGCAAAAGAAGGCGAGTATAAGACTAAAAGCAAGTAAAAATAAATAAAAACCTCAGGGAGTGTGACTGGAATGGTGCCTGAACTGGTGTGAAAATGACCCACTACAAATATGACACAACATCTCATTAAACAAAACAAACAAACAGAAATTATTCTGGATTAATGAATTAAGTAAGAGCGTTTGCTGTATCGCATTTCACGTCTCGCTTCAGCACGAAAGTCACAAACGGCTCATGTTCGCATTTCCTTAGACTGAACTACATTTTTAAAATGCTTCATGAACAGGGGTTTGGGTGGGTGGCACGTAACAAATGTTAAATTGCTATCTGGAAAGGCTGGGGGCCAGGACTTGAACTGCTGACCCCGTGATTGAGGAACGAGCGCTATACTTGCTTAAGCCTCGGGCCCCGAGATGTTGCCGTTTGTCAGGGTTGTTAATTTAAAGTTCTCTCTCCAGAGTGGGAACAAAACGCTGTGAAATGACGCACGAAAGCTTAAAATGTGTTGACACGACACCCGAAATGTCCTTATAAGTGGTGCACTGTGATTTAAAGGCCACGTCTCGTGCTTAATGATACAGAAACAACATCGCCAGCTGGCATCGCTGACTTAAAAACTGCAGTAGCACGTCAGCTTTCCTCTATATATATTTAACACCAAATTTTAAATGTTTTCTGCTTCACTTTATCTAATGTTTAAGAGTAAACTGTAACAGCTGAAATGGGAATACAGCAATCTTTAAACTGGCCCATTGCCTCCCTTAAATACGGCATCCTCGCCTCGATGCACAAGACCAGGGCGCTCGACTGATTCGCTTCTTGTACATAAAAATATCAAAGTAAGAGTTTGCAAAAAGGGATTCAAGCGTTTGCTTAATTACTCAAAAATATAAATTATGAATAAACTGACCATAATCATCCTCATTCCACTTTCTTTATGTTGTTCATACTTAACGTTGACATTACATCAGGATTATGTCCACATCACCTGCTGTTAATGTGTGCTCTCAACTTCCTCTTGAAAGAAAGGAAAAGTCCCGAATCAGCAGTTACTAGGCAAGTGATGACTAATGAATCACTCATTAACAATTCCCCATTCCCACTACTACTATTCAGTAACAAAAACCCATTCTCATTGCAAGGGCACCAAATACCGCTGGTGGCATCTTAATATCCACAAGGTTTTGTTTTCCATCCAGTCCCTGATCTCCCACATTTGGGCAATAAAGGTCATTTAAACACAACAGGTAAGGCCATTTCTCAGTGTACTATACTTTAACCAAAAACACAATCTTTTCCCAAACCAGATGATTTAGTCTAGTCTAATTTAGTCTGGCAAGTGAAAGCCGAAGTAAGAAAGCAAGTAAAAACAAACGGATGCCTGAAGAACGGCGAATTAAAGTGCAAAACAGGAAGCTATCAAAGCCACCATCCAGCCTCCTGATCCAGACTCTTCAAAAGAGGACCTCTAAGTTGAGTAGTACAAGTAGTGTTGTTGTTAGTAACTAAGCAGGTTTGTGTCCATTATCATAACGATTTGTAACTCAACGATGGTGTAATCAGGTTGTTTATAACACCTGTTCAACTGCTCATTCACACAGATATGAGATTGGCCAATCACACGGCAGAAAGTTTAGACATGTAAACTAACTCTGAACATGTATGGTTGCTCTGAGTATTTCTAAAACTGGTTTGAAAAGGTTTGAATAATAGAAAATATCCAGCGAGCAGCAGTTTTCTGGGTGAAAATTTCTTGTTGAAATTGGAGGAGATTGGGCAGCTGATGCTTCCAGCTAGCAGTAACTCTAATTTCTCATTAGGATCTGTAATGCACAACTTGTTGAGTCTTGAGACAGATGGGCTACAGCACCAGAAGATCACAACCGTTATGAATCCTTTCAACTAATAACAGGAAAGTGAGGCTACAAATCAAATGGGCTCACTGAAATTGGTCAGTAGAAGATTGGAAAAACATTGCCTTGTCTGATGACTCAATTTCTGCTGCTACAGTCAGATGGGGAGGTCAGAAATTGGCAAAAACAACATGAAAGCACGGATGAATCCTGTCCTCTATCAGTGGTTCTTGTATCAGTGGCGTAATGGCATGGACACGAACAATGATTTCACTGTACTCAAAATGCTTGCCACAAGTCATGAATGTGCGGCTGAAAAATCTGAAACCAGTGATGCAAAAATCTGTGAGGTATCCTTCCAGCATCACGTTCACAGTTATGGGATGAGATGAAGAGGGCAAATGTTAGTCAGAGTCAAGTTTATTATAAGCACATTCAAAACAACAGCTGTTGACCAAAGTGCTGTACAAAACATAGGACCAGATGACAGAATATAAGAAAAGAAACATAAATTGGGCTGTGTGATATGACCAAAATCTCATATCCCGATATAAGACATCTATCGTCCGATAACGATATAAATCACAAAAATTTAACATTTTCTGTAAATTCTGTGAATCGCGGGAAGTGTTTCCAGCTGGGCGTGGTGTACCTGGAGTCGAGTGTTTTAACCGATGCATGAAACGATACATTTTTAGACATAAGTTGTAACGGCCGCCGTTTTCTTTGTGAGTATTTGTTACACGGCGTGCTGCGGGGAAAAGCCTGTTCTAATGTTTGAGTCTAAGGTTTATTTTTTAGCACCTGGCGGCTCTTTTTTACTTCTCATCCGTAGATAATCTGCTCTTTCACGGGATTCAGTTTATTTGTGATTCAGAAAAGTCTCAAAAGGATCTTGAGCTTCATTGTGAAAGGTTTATGTGGAAAATAAACAAGCGGACACGCGATGGTTTTACCGTCGTTGTTGCTAACGATAACGCATAAAAACAGGCGCTTGTCCGTCTGTAGTGTGGTTATATTAAATATAAGAGAAAGAGAGAACTTTAACAAATTAATATAGCCACTACAGTGACCATGAAAACGATGAGAAAATATTGCAGTTTATTTTGCGACATCACGAAACAAACGATAGCATAAAATGAAACGATAGACGTTTTTATATCGTCATCCGATATATATCGTTATATCGAACAGCCCTAACATAGTAGTCACAACTCCTTCTGATTTAAAAGGCAGAGAATAAAAGTGTCTAATGTTGGGGAGGTCCTGACGTGAAGGGGCAATCTGTTCTACAGTTTAGGAGGAGCCACAGCAAAGCCTCGATCTCCTCTGTGCTTTAATCGGGACAGCAAGGAGCATTTGGTCCGCAGACCTCAGTGATCTTGAAGGAGTGTACAAATCGAAAAGATCAGACGGTACGAGGGCTCTAACCCATGCAGCTCCTTAAAAACAAATATTAAAATCTTGAAATCATTTTGAAAACTGACTGGCAGCCAGTGTAATGATGCTAGTACTGGAGATATCTGGTCTTGCTTGTGTGTGCCAGTTAGAGACTGTGCTGCAGCGTTTTGGACCAGCTGCAGTTGGCTAACCAATCACAGACTGACACCTGAATAAAGATGATGGTTGGGATGAAATGACAGAGGAATGGCTTCACTTTTGCGAGTAGCTGGAGATGAAAGAAAGAAGTGTTGGTGTGAATCTTGGGTCAATTTATTCATTAAAAACATGCAAACTGCAGCTCACAACTTTATTGTTCCCATAGACTGTACAAAAACACAAATGCACGATACAGATCCTCACTACTACAACGTCATGGCACCCCCCCCCCTGTGTATATTGATATAGACTAAACAATACAATATCAATCCACCATGAATTTATAAGAATAAACCTCCCGATTACAACTTGGTGTAAATGAATCTGCCTTTTAAAAAATGAAACATGAGTCAGTGGCATTATTTATTCATATGTTCTCCCAGTACAACTATGTAGTCTCTGCCCAAAATTAATGATGTAATAGTGTCACTGCACTATGAAATATGACCTGAGGATGCTTGTATCCTCTCTCTCTCCAACCAGCCGTTGCAGTCTCCTGCCCACGCTCACATCAACGAGCAATTTTCCATGTTGTGTATTGGCCTAAAAAGACTAAGTGCAGTCTCACTGAAAAGTAACCGCCCATTTGCTCCTTGTACCTCCTGGCAGGTTGTAAAAGCAGCAAAACTTTCTTTTCAGGGTGTAAAAGTGCAGCAATAGTTTAGCAAGCGGCATGCAATAAAAGAAAGTTCTACAGCAGCTACATCTGCTCTGAGAAATACGATGCGGTGAGTTCAAGAAGCGGCAGACGATAAAAACTAAATCTAAAGCTCGTAAAATAAGCACAGGAAGTTTGCACATCACTCTTTGTGGGTGTAAAATGACTCTGAACCAGCCACCAATCAGCGGCGCACGCACACGGATGAGGATGTATGGATTACCAGAGGGACAGCTCTCTGACAGATTCAGCAGCCAAAGGGAACCTGACACAGGAAACAAGGCGTGCTGCTGTCTAAATGAGAAGAGCAGCAGCTGTGTGTGAGTGTGCGCATCTAGTTTAGGAACAAGGTCTACCCTTTAAGCTACTTAACAGAAATCACACGTGCTGTCACTCTAAATGTGAGTGTGTAGGAGTAGGAGAAGCCAATTAAAAGAGCGTTAAGCAGACTGCAAATGCAATGGATGCACGGATCCAGGAAGGAAATACAAAAACACAACTGTCCTTGGCACTCTTATGAACAAACACGCACTCACCAGCTCTCCTCGTGGGTCAGTACACTCTCACAGAGATGAAAGTACACTGCACTCCAACATAAAGTACTCTCTCTCACTCTGATTTATCCCTCTACGTGTTGGCATTTTCTATCTATTTATATCTCTGTCAGTGGTGATGAAAAATAAAGAATTTAACTTTTAAACAGTGTTTCATCATCAAAGTGGGATTTTAAAATTGACAAGTATCCTAGAAAAACATGACATGCGATGGAAATGTCTTTGACTATGAAATGTAACTATTTTAAATGCTAGAGTGACTTTGTTGCATGAAAAAATACCCAAAATCCAGTTTGTGTCTGCAGCCTTGACAGGAAGTTTTTAGCTTGCATGCAGCAACTGAGGGCAGCGATGTGGAGAACCGGGTACAGCATATTTTTATTTCAGGTCTCTGACCACACACACCCACTTGTAGAAACCAGCACAGACTCTGGAGCAGTCACAGTTACAGAGGATGGAGAATAAGCCTGCTTCGTTAATAGAATATAAACCACTGCTGGCATGGTGAGCAAAAATGCTTGTTTGGATAACGCAAGACTGTTGCAAAAAATGCCATGATATACTTCTGGCATACTTCTGACTCTACAGGAAGTTACGCATTTATGACTCTTTTGGTGCAGCTATAATTCATTAAGCCCCACAACCTCCAAAATATTTTTTCTTACATTCTTGTGCTTATCTGTTAATTTTTGTGGGTGCATTTATTGAACTTTGTGTTGCAGGTGATGCAAAAGTGTCATTATGTCAGGAACTTTTATAAAATTCAGACCAGGAGATTTACTGAGACATGAGAGATGTTCTTGGAACTTTTTCTTCTATAGCTGGTTTTAATTTTTGCAAATTTCACTTCATGATCACCTGCATTTTTAGATCGCTCCCTGGAAGCCCCACTCTATAACTCCTATCTGCCATGGGGTGGACCTTTAAAACTTATCTCTGACTTGCATGTGGAGGATCATAGCTGATGATGATGGCTGGTTCTGCAGGTACAAACCAGCAGCTTTTAGGTCAGGAGTCAGCTCCTTTCCCCCCCAACATTTCAAAGATTGCTGTGAGAGTTTTATGGTGCACAGAGTCTTAACATAGTGAGGTGTCTAAGGAAGAAGCAAAAACCACCTAAAATGTAGCCCTACCATTAAGCCAACATGTGGCTGCGCACAGCACTTTGAAATTTCATACACTTCTTTGGCCAAACCAGCACAATCTTCACTCACTAACTGGTCCAGTTGCCAGATTAATCTCCTTAAGACGTCAATAAAATAAAAATCAAGAGTTATTTTGACACATAACTCTTTGATTATGTCTCCATTTGTCCACACGGGACTTTTGAAAAGACGAAACAACCTTATTGTTGGTAACCACACACTTTTGTGCATTTTCCATCCATGTGAACAGCTGCTATTATACATTTCAGGGAAACACTCTACTTAAGAACCCTGATAATGAGAATGATGATGCACAACTTAGAATCAACATTAATTATGAAAAGCAAAACAAACACTGTAATTTTTTAGGCAGCAGTGGGGGAACCAATCGATACCTAGAAATTTTCCATACACAAGATACAACTTCCTGTATGTGCCGCTGATGTTTTGATCTTTGACTGCTTACAAACATTAACACATGGAGATCTGATGTCACAATCGAGGCTGTTACAAAAGTACTGCGTCGCTTTATAATCCATAATTAGGGTTCCCTTTGTGTCACTGCTTCATGCTTCAAAGGCAAAGTTTGACTGTGTGTGTGTGTGTGTGTGTGTGTGTGTGTGTGTGTGTGTGTGTGTGTGTGTGTGTGTGTGTGAGAGAGAGAGAGAGAGAGAGAGAAGAACAGAACACACAGAGTGGTGTTCCTCTCTATATTAGCGATTTGATTAAGATAAGCGAAGCATAGCTGTTGGTAAAGAAGCCAAACTGGCTGCGATATGCATTCATTGATGTGAGTTTGTGTTGTGACAGTCTGCGTATAATCCAATCTTCCTACTTCCTGCTCTATAATTGGTTTTGTCCTCAGCAGCACAAACCCAGGCAGGATCTTCCTTCTGGGAATTTGTCTTCTATTTTTTTGACAATCAAAGCATCCCATACACACCCACACTCTCTCTCTCACACACACACACACACACACACACACACACGCTCTCCAAACACCCCCTGCCAGCGCTGACAGGATTCTTTTGCAGTTTCTGCACAACAAGCAGGGAAGTTACAAGCATCAAGCTGGGCGCGTGTGTGTGTGTGTGTGTGTGTGTGTGTGTGTGTGTGTGTGTGTGTGTGTGTGAGAGAGAGAGAGAGAGAGAGACACAGCATTGCCCTGCAGGGTGACTGATAATCAAAGTACATTATCACCACTGAGCATTTCGAGTACTTTCCTGGTAGTAAGATCCACGGGCTGAGACTGACACTTACACACACACACACACACACACACACACACACACACACACACACACACACACAAGTGTATTTATTAGATTGTTTTGTCTGGAAACCCTAAGAAATTAGAGCTACATGGTCATTAAGTCCAACTTTGGTTAATCTTACACTAAGATTTCAGATAATAATAAGATGAGAAATACTTTTCTTACCCCATATTTTTTTAATTCTCTCATTGTAGCAGTTAATAAGGTAATAAATGTCAACTTAACAAGTAAAATATTTCAAATTAAAAGCAAACAAACATTGTTATAATAAAAGAAACAAATCTGTGAAAGGAGGACTTGTTTTGGTTCACAAACACATGTGCACGCACATCATCTGATTGTATCAGTTCAATAAACACTAATTACATTAATCCGTTATTTAAAAGATCAGTGATTTACAATGTGTCAAAAAAACAAAAAAAACTGAACATCAGACTCAGCTGAACCAAACCTGTTTCATTTGATTATTTTGTAACTACTAAAAAGTTAGAGATTCAGTTCAGCCAGATACAAGGCAGTGCAAAGTCGCACATTTTCACATTAAAATCATCAGAAGATAATTCATTCTTGATCTTAGAAGCAGCAGTTTAAAGCATAATTTAGACTGGCTTAAAAGCTGAGCTTATCTGAGGCCAACAAATGAGCGAGATAGCGGGAATCAAAGGGCACTGGAAGTACGGGGCAAAGGAGCCAGCAGGCTCCCACTTTCTTTATAAGTGGAGGATCACTATGTGGCAATATTCTCACCCCTACTCTGCTTCTGATTGGATAGTGCCTGCTCATCCATCAGCCTTACAAGTTACAGCATACAAATCCACAACGTCGATCACTTCCATGTTTCCTCTTCATTATCTGTGTCACCAAACTAGGAACGCATTCTGGAAGTGTGACCTTTTCAATGATATGCATGAAGATTTAGGCGAATTGAGGTATCTTGCTTCCCCCCTATATTCAGCAACTGAAAGGCTTATTGAGACTTATCTCTGACATTTTTAAAAACACACATCACTGAAATGTTTTCATAACATATGGGAGCGGTTGCAACTGAGGTAGCATGTTGCTCTTGATTTCAAATCCAACAGCAGAAAGCTCATGAGATGTGCCTTCGTCCAATCACGTGAACCTCTGTGTTTCCGTGGGCTTGGAAGGCTGGAGAGGAAGATCACCGATCACTCATCTATTCACTGTCACTGACTCGCCCATCAAGAGGCCAGCAGAGGAAGCAGGGCGACCCCTCGCTGCCGCTGTGGTCACATGCCATCAGACTCCACAAGCTTCAGTTTGGACTTTGACTAAAAGCAAGTAGATGGATCACCAGCTGAGTTTGTTTTGGTTATACTGAGAATATTAGTTATTAAATAACTGTTTCAGAAATCGTCTGAGTTCCTAGAATGCAAAAGAGAGAAAATGAAGCATAAATTGCCTCTTCATCCTCACTCAAATTACAGATTCCCAAGTCTTCCTCCATAATTCAATGCTTCCAAGGCAGCTCCAGATCTGACTGAGCTGAATTTCGTTTTAGGGTTTATTTGGCTTTCACCATCTAAGATATAACTACCATAAAGTCTACCATCACATCTAGTTACCTTATGCTGCAAATAAAAAAACCAAATTAATGAGTAATTCATGCATTTGCTGCAGGAATATTTGCCTCAGTTGCTGCAGTTACTTTCACCGCTCCATCAAGTTCTCAGCCTCCTCTCCACTACACCACAGGCACCGCTAGTCCAACCGAACCAGCAGAATCATGCAAGAGAATGAAAATCTGGCAAATGGAGCAAGATAATGTCCTCTTTATATAAAACCGGAGAAAGCGCAAAGTCATTTTCCAGTAGGACAGAATCAAATGAGTGTGAAGATGTCAGAAAATCATTTGGTTATGTTTTATGACTCAGCTGATTTAAAAAAAATCTTTCGAAACACTTCTTTGAAACAGTTAATTACTCCATTTCTAATGATTTGTCTTCTTTCTCTTGAAACTGGCAATTTTTACAAATAGATAATTATTAAAGGATGTATTTTGAGCTGATTTTTTAATTCTCTTTAAACTGCATATTGATGCTATGTATTGATATTATTTTAGCAACAGCCTGTATTATCAGAAACATTTTTCACCTTCACTTCCCTCTTCAACATATCCCTCTACACCTCGCCGCTGTAATTACAGAGCTTCCCCTCGGGGATCAATAAAGTTCATCTCATCTGATATCATCTTCTCATCTCATCTCATTTTATCTTCCACGAGGGGTGAAAGACACGGATTCACAGAGCTACCTAGAAAATGTCGTTTGGATAAAGTACATATGTAAAATCTTTTCAGATGCGCTATCAGGATGTTCCCTCAGGAAGAGGAGCAATCGATAGTTACCCCCCAGGTGATCTTCCAGGACTGTTTCTACTGATTTTGTAGTCTTTTGGAAAAACTTGCTTCATAAAATATAAACTCCTTTAGATGGTTCAAGTGTTCCAACCTCACATCTTCTCCTGAAAGCTCGGTGATGACATCATGTGTTCGAAGTCTTTTTCAGTCTTTCATTTTCCAAACTTTTTTTTTTTTTTGCATTTTTGCAATTTGCTGTTGTCTTCTTTCACCTTCTGCTTCTTCTATTTTACTCATATTTACCATAGTTAGTTTTTACCCCATCATAACTTTGAATCTGCTTTGAATCAGTGGACTAAGCACTCCAACTTATTTTCTTTCTAAGTGGGAATCATTTGCATATGCAAAGATCTAAACCTGGACTGCTTTCAAGTGAAATTCAGATAAATGTATGCAGTATCATGGCTTTCCTGCAACACTGCAGCGAAATATTTCCCAATTTCAACAAGCATGATGATATTTAACTTAATTATTCTCTATCAGTTCGCTTAGCAGCACAATTATACCACCAAGAAGGCAAACATAGGAATTGTGCTGCACTTAATTTAACACACTGCTGTGTGCAGATATCTACCTGTCAGTATAAAGGTATAACACGCATTGATTTATTTGCGTGTGATGACATAGAAGCTGTGAAGAGTTTGTTTTATTCTCCCCGCAGGCTGAATAAAGGTGAAGTTTTCTCTGTCTCTGAGAGCAGACTGTGAAATGTAGGAGCTCTGCAGCTTCGATCTCAGATGATCGTCTACAAAAGGTGTTTACGGAGGGAATCCAGCCAACAGGCTGTGCTGTGTTGAATGATTTGGCTGAGAAACGGGAGCCAAGAAGTATTCTGCCGTGCACGTTTTCTAACCCGAGTGAGCACAGCGCTGGGTAATTATTTGGCAGAAGACATCGTGAAATGGATATGACAGCTGCAATTACAATGAGGATGAAGCATGACTGCCGTGCTGGCCTGTATTTTCTGTACCGTTACAGGCCCTTATGTCACTACGGATTTGGGGTTATTTGGGCGTGAATCAAGTTTAGGAGAAGTTGATGGTTACTGATTTGAGATATTAAAGGAGGCGATGAAGACAAGTTAATATTCTAAAAGAGGATCTTGGTAAGAGTACCAACCTGAGTAATTACAATTCCTTATCTGCAGTTTTGCTGCTGCTGTCATTGCATCTGTAGTAACCAAGGTTGAAAGATGGACATCAACCATTGGTAGGCGAAACCTGATCGTTTTGGCCTTCGGCACTTTAGTGTCTAACTAACTGATCAACAACAGATAAGTCACTGTTTTCTACTTCAAGGTTGTTTGATTGTGCCTCTCATCGCTCCACCAGCCTCCTGACATGCATCACTGTAGGCTGTAGGTCTAACATACATCAGAAAAAGACGTTTAAGAGAGGACGCTTTGTCAGAAATTGTTGCTACTAGGGCATCCGAAATGTGAGGGGAAAAAAGGCTTCATTACCAAACATCATTCTATGATATGGATATGAGTTAAATCTTTGATGGTCTTGGTCTGGACCTGAACCAACAGACTAAGATCACCGATGCTGCTGGCAAGAAAAAGGACAAGAACTTATTTATTTCCACAACCACGTACAAATCCCTGTTTGGTTTTTTCACAGACCTTATACTGACCTGCAGTAAACTCAACCTGAGTACCTACACATGTATTTACTCAAACTTCAGCATGTGTGAAAGAAAGGATGAGTAACCCTCAGCGCTTCTGGACAAACAGATAAATCTTTACACTACAGCAGACAAGATTGACACGTGTGCAGGAAATTGAGTGTCTGTGTCGGTCCAATCACCTCTGACTCTAAAGGTTATCTCATCCAATTAGTTTTCCTCAGAAACTTGTCAATTGCAAATCGATCGTGGCACCGCGTCCAGAGGTTGAATCGGCCAGGAGAAGAGTGAGGAGACTTTATTAAACTGCACAGAGGATATAAAACCTTGGATTCAACTAAACTGTCTTCAATCACGTTTAGACTACAGAAGGGTCACAATATCCATCCTACCCACAGAGAAAGGTTCGAACCAACTTGGAGGGTAGAGCCAGGAACATCCTCGCATTAACTCAAGATTTTAGGCACGGAAACACGAGTTTAAATGAGCATTTAAGGCTTTTTCAGGCTTTGGATCCCTAGAGAATGAGAAAAGATTCCTCTAAGAACTGATGGAAGAATTTTCATAAAACACACATTTTACTTTTCAAGGAACTAGTTACCATTAACTGTAGCAAAAAACAGCTCTTTTCCCAGGATCTCTCTAATAGACAGCACTACTTTTCCCTATTTTATACAAACTGGTGAGTTCATGCTTACATAAAGACAAACTTATGTTCTCATAATTTATGTGCAGAAATGCTAAAACACAGGCGTCCTTTATTGGTAAAGTTACTGCTTCAAGTTTCCCTTAATTTGAAGGATTAGTGAAGAAGCTGCTTGAACAAAGCTTAAATGAAGGTTTTATGAACTGAAGGAAGAGCAGACAGAGGAACAAAAGAATATTTATGTCTCTTCTATATATTTCTCAGTTGTTTTAAGTCCTTCATTTTAGTTTAACTCAAAATTTCCATGTGATTTGCTTCATAAAATACAAACATAAGACAGAAACACAGTACATATTAGACTTAGTGGGACTGCTCATTGTCTCCTACTCTTTCATCATATTGCAATAATGAACAGCTTATCATGAAAGCCATTAAAATGCATGGGTTTTGTCAGCGGTACAGCTCAATGGGAATCGTTGTTCTTTCAGCTTCAGTCAGGTGAAACAACAAGTCGACGCAACACTCCTTCAGTATGTTCATGCAATTCCTGAGCAGTAAAGAGAATCTTAAATCAATGTTACACAATCTGGGGTTTCCATGAATGTTTTACTCTACCTGTAAATGTCAATGAATTCTGGACATTCTCAGCTGCCGTGGCATTTCACTCTAAATAACTCCAACATATAAAAAGGAAACATGACCATCAGCAACACTGAAGTGAACCATTCAGTGTCATATTGCTGTTTGATGCATTTTATTTCATGTTGAGACTCAAGTGCATGCTGCAACCTCCAATCCAGCGGTGTTGGGATATTCAAACATCCACACAATAGTGTTGAAAGAGGTGCGCAATGCAAACAATGCTTTATTCCTGGCAACCAGACAGGTGTCAATGTTTGGCTTCCCCTAGTTTGCCGGCATCATTTCTAGTGTCAGTTCTATTTTTGGTTGGTCTTTCCCAGATGCAGTTTCAGTGTAAGGGGTGATGTAACATCCCTGTTTGATCCATATCTTGTAGAGCAAAAGGCATGTTAGACAGCAGCTTCAAACACACTCTTACAACATTATTTTAAATCCTTGTGAGGAGCTTTTAAGGCTTGCATAAGCACCAAAAACATCAGGCTGAGTTACGGGGCAACCTGCACATCCAAAACATACACTGTAAGCATCAAATTCTGGTATAATGATTCAGCAACAGAAATACTCACACTGCAGCAACTAAAAAGGGTATGTGCTTTCAATTTGATGAGTCTCTTTCACCACTTTCTGCTGCTGAGGCTATGAAACAGTGACAAAAATCCCGTTTTCATTACTCAAACCAATGACATTCCTTGACATTCAACTTCAAAATGACACTGGTACTTGGCAATCTTGCTTTTATTTAGAACTAAAACCAAAATACACCTAACTGACTGAGTTATGCTCATTAGTTGAGACTGGCTCGGGTTGATAAAAACATTGTTTCCAAATTAGATTGCAAACCTTCACCATTCTGTTCGAGAGTGATTGCAGTGAGACGGACCACGATTATTTAAGGAGCGATTGCCTCCCACCAGGCGAACCTGCTGTAGTGTCGGTCGCGATTGGGCTCTGGGCTCAACCGCTGCTTTTTTCCAAGTCCAAGGAGGTTGCCACCCTATTTTTACCCTAGTGTGACTGAGCCAAAATACAATCTTCCCATACCAACCACTCTATTTCCAGGTTTAATTTCTCTGAAATTAAATTCAAGTTAAACGTTCACCATTAAAGATCCACAAGAGCAAGATCAGGAGCAACTGATCACAACAGGACTTCCAGGGAACAATCCAAACACAGCAGGAGAATTCACAGTAATATAGAAGGAGACCAGCAGCAGCTCTTGATTTTAAAAAACTTCAAGATAATCATTCTTCTAGTTTAAACCAGAGGAGTCACACCCTCCAGGTCATTAGAAAGACTGAAAATTTAAATCCCTTTGTCATCAGTTTTGTTTTTCATATTCAGGCTGTTTTAAAAAAGACACTTTCTACACGTGTAACTAAAAGTACTACTGGCACCAAGCAAAGTTTATTTTTAAATGCCTATCCATTTGAAAGTGACAGCAAACAAATGTAATAGTACACTAAGAAATTTCTGTACCACTCGCTTTACATTCAATCCATAAGGAGGAGGCTGCGAGTCAGAGTCCCCACTATTGTTTCCTGACAGCAGTGGAAACACAATACTCCTGCGACCCCTCAGAAAAACATGTACAGCAGGAAAGTGCTGGCTAAGGAGATGCAGAGCTGAGTTATTTTTACCTGAAGACAGGAACAAATTAGAGGGTATTAGAGGCAGTGGAGGAGGAAGACACCAGAGAAGAGGTGAGTGACTCAAGTGGAACAGTGCGTCCTCCAGCAGGCTTTAAGATTTTGGGTTACGAGCAGAGATGGGAAGTTGCTCTGCTGCTGCCGTTTAATAAAGCTCTCCTGCTCTTTGGTGTGTGTCTTTATAACCTGCGTGGACTTGAAACTTTAAAATACAAGGCTGGTAGTTTCATTGTTGTCTTTTTTTTTTTTACATACATCCAGTCAGGCTGTGGCTTCCACATGCTGATGGACTTTATTTAACCTGCTCTTGTGCAGCTTCACTCTTCATGTCTGCACACTGTGCTACACAGCCGGGCCTCAGCAGGTGCTCGTGTGAAACCATGACAGCTCTGTCCATATTTAGTAAAGCTCTGTGATGACTCCACATACCGTCCCTCTGCCTCCAACCCAGATTATTTTGGTGGCAAAGACTTTCCAGGCACCAGTGAACAAACAGCTGCAGCCAGGCGCCAAGAGGAAAACACCTCAGCTATTTTGACTTTCACTTCGTAACTGAATATGAGGGTGGAACAGTTTTTGAATTATTGGGGGCAGACAGATGAGTGTGTGCAGAACATGCTTTGTAAGTGCTGAAATCCACATGTACACACAAAAACTGGATAAATAATCACCGTCGGTGGAGTAAAACATTCCTGACGCCGATTAGCAGACGGCGGCGGCGGCAGGCAGGCAGCCATTATAAATCAGAAGGATTACTGCTCGTGGCGTGGCCTACATTGGAGTGGCAAACATGATACTGCAAGTCAACTATTTGTGTCCTCATAAAGGAAACCGCCAAAGTGCCGTACTGTATTTATCCATCTTGGCTCAATGTTTTTGTGCTACAGGGAAAGAAGCTATGAAGGGAGGAGAGAGGAGGATGGTTTAGGATCTGTTCTCAGACAGAATATTTTGCATAAGGAGCGCTGCAGAGCCGAGGTGGAAAGGAGCTGAGCATGTTGATATTATAAGCATTTTACTCCATAACGTGCGTTTCAAATGATCAAAAACCAGAAAACTTGAGAAAACTTGATAAGGCTGTGTAGCCATTCACACGACATCTCCTTTTAAGTTTACTTATCAAGACATAATGTGTTCTATCAAGTCATGCTAAGGTCAGTCAACGTGCCATCTTAGGTTTGTCATATTTAGCATGGGTCTACACAGGTGATGCAGAGGTTTACATATCTACTTTATGTATCCCTGGTGTAAGATCCCTGGTCACAACCTAATGTTCTCCTACTCCTACTGGGAGAGTTGCCCTAGGAAAGCTGTCTAATGTAAACATGTGGATCCATTGTGGTGAGCCATTTGGAAATAAGGGAGCAGTTCAGAGTAACGTCTTCTCCGCTGGTGATTTTATTAGGAATACTCAAGGGGCCTTCCAGTGTTTCAGAAGCTCGATGGTGCATCAGGTCTCAATCGATTCCCTCACTGAGCCCAAGAACTCGGGAATCATTTTTAAGCAAAAGCCACAACTGTTAATTTCAGCTATTAACTGCTTATCAATCAGGACTGTGGGTCACTGTTCCAGCCAACGGTCTGACAGTGCTCCAGTTAGACGGCAGGTTTAAACTCATAGCCTACTTGCTATGCGGTGACAGTGCTAGCCGGTGTGCTACGGATACGTTTCTTAATAGCCTTCACTTACTATAGATTAAAAACAGCTTGAAAAATGGAGAAAAAAAAAGTTGAATAAAAAGCATCTAAAGTGGGAAATAAACGTCCTGGCGTTGCATTCTGTCCCACCCACAGTGATGACAACAGCAGCTACCAATGCACTTACTCTGTGCCACAATTAGAGTTATAGTAGGTAGATAGCACTGTATTAATCATGCTTACTCTTCCCTCATTTCTTTACTTTCTTCTTATGCAGAATAAAAGAAAAAAAAGAACAAAAGAAATGAGCAGACACAACAGCATCAAAGCATACATAGTGAGGAAAAAGCTTATTAAACTGAAGCAACAGAAGCGTATGTGGCGATCATGAATTTCTAAAAACAAAGGAAGCAAAACAGATGAGGAGTAACAGATGTGGACTCATTTTTCGCTGCAGCTGCAGAGTTTGTTTTGAACACAGTCACCTGGGGATTTAGCTTGTGCAAAGCCAAGTTCTGCAACGCTTTCATCTTTTTCTATCAATTCTGGATCATGGCTTATATCGCCGTGTCAGTCAAGACTGCAGCTACAGTGGCTCTGAAAGAAAGGAAGGTAGGTAGGCAGGCATGAAAGACCAGGTATTGGTCTAAAACTATGAATTAGATATAGGGCAGGAAAAACAGTAATATATTGTATTAGCCTCTTATCAATACTCTGCAACGAATATCAAAATATTTTATTTTTTCTTATTTTCAGGCGCACTAAACAGACGAGTCCTCATTTTGAGGCTTGTCAAATGAACAAGGGTAAACTTGAGGAACAGCAGACAGCACAGACCACGCCACAACTTTCAAGCAAAGAAATGAAGACAAGAAGATTAAGCCAATCCCCAAAGACTCCCATATTAGAAAGCCAAAAAAAGGCTTGTAAAACTGCCAAGAATTTAAATTTCATTTAATTTCTGAACAGCTCCTTGAGCATTTCTGTGAAGCCTCCAAACTGCAAAAATTAGGGATTCAAAGCGAGACTTCCCAAACCACATTTGTCTTTTAAATCTGCATAATCAGAAATGCCGTGTTGTCATTCTCACTGTTGGTAATCTATTACAGCCCTAATAAGAAATGTTCCACTTGCTACTATACTACATTTATCTGATAGTAATACTTGCATTGTACCATCACCATTCAGCATAACGATTAAAGTAAAATTACATTAAGAGGTTTTGATTACATTGCAGTTTGGCTTTTGTTAGTATAAGTAAATTAAAATGAAAGCCCTTATAACAAACTGCTTTACAGTTATAAAGAGATTCAGTCATTTGACAGGTTTTTTTTACCTTTTGCTCGATGAAAGAGAATATAAGCTTTCACACTTTCATTCAGTTTCTATCGATTCTGCACGACGGATAACAGCCTCGTGTCACTCTGAGGGTTTAATTTCAAAGCTGCTGTTTGAAAGCAAAGCAAAGGGATGTCTTGTGTTTTTTGATCTGAAAATGTTCAGATCTCTCTACAGTAAAATGTTACTGATTGAGCAATCTGAGGTAGACAACCACTAATATAAAAAACTGCATTAAAGCCGTATGAGGATCAGTTGAGCGTCACTGCTGCTGTTAAGTTTGGTTGTGCTAAAACAAACAAAACCAAACATTTTCTGTCTAAATCTACAGAATTTTCAAAACATACGTATCCAATCAGCATTCACTGTGTACTTTTTATATATACACAAAAGGAAATTTACAAAATGTCCCAATACTTTATTTTGAATTAAACAATGCATATATGCACAATAATGTCAGCCAAAGTCCCCACACCTTGAGGGCGTACCCTGCTTTATTACCCGATTTATAGTGTTGCGAAAAAATATTCCCCTCTTCCTGATTTCTTTTATTTTTTTGCATATTTGTCACATTCAAATGTTTCAGGTCTGTATTAGCATGAATGACACACATGCCTAGAGTGCCATAGTGAAGATGGTAGGGACACATGACCATCCCTGAGGGAAACAAGGCTTTCAATGCAGCTTTAGCAGTGACTTCATCAAAAACCACAGCTGCATTTTCAACCTGATTTTTTCCATATGTATATTATTTTATTATACACACTTGATCTATGGTGATTCCTTATTTATAGAACCTTTCTATTTAGAGATTACAAGGTAAACTGATGGAAATAAAATCTTGTTGTGAAAATAACATTATTTAAAGATAACTTAAAGCTTCTGTTCGTCAGAGCTGCAGGAGGCTGTCAGCGTGTTTAAAAGAATAAAAGCAGCATGCTGTTTTAACCTGGTCCAGTTGGTCTCGTTAAACAGTGGAAGATGGTTTGTGTGTGGACGAAATATGAATTTACTTTTAGAAAATAAAATTGCATTGTGATACATAAGATAAAGGTAGTTTAGGAAAGTTTAATTAAATTAAGCCAAGGATTAAGAGGACACGGGTTTTTGTTTTTTTTTTAAAGGTGAACCAAGACTCCAAAGAGCGACTGTTTAGAATGTAAACATGTTTGAATGCCGAGTAGAATGGCAACACTGGCCCGTGATGACAACGTGTTATTATTATTCGAAATAGACGCCTCTCTCCTCGTTCTGCTGCAACTCTATTCTGCATGTGATAGTAGATACAGGCACACGCTGACTGCATTACCACAAGTTACCGTTCGTGTTGCTCAGAGAGCCAAGTTTTTAACCCAGCGACATTCAGAGGAAATTATTACAAAGGAGCCGTTTTCATCTAAGAGAATGAGCAGCAAACGCGTAGACGTACTTTTTTCCTCCACAACGAATTTTCAGTGGAGTGGTGGCGGCAAATCTTTTGACCAAGACGATGATGATGAAATTGAGGAAGAAATTATAGATGACATTGAAGAGAACTGTGAGAGTGATGACATTGAAGAAGACTGTGAGAGTGATTCGGAAGAGGAGAAATCTGATCATCTCTACAAATTTGAAAAAGAGAAGTCAGAATTTGAAAACAAAGCAGAAAAAAGCAAAGAGTCTGAGAAATCTGGTGATTTTTGGGACGCCCCCAGGAAAGAGGCCGGAGACTCGTCTGCTCACGACCACTTCGAAGAGGAATTCAAAGAGGAATCTGAGGGAGCTGCTGGTTTTCAGGAAGACCCTGTTTCAGTGGACAACTCTGAAATGGGATATGAATATGATTTTGGAGAGGTTTGTTTGTGTGTGTGTGTGTCTGCATGTGCGCACATATCCTTGTGTGTTTCATGGTTAGGGTTAGGGGGTAGGGAAAGCATTACGTCAATAAGATGTCCCCACAAGATATGAATACCCAACGTACACACACACACACACACACACAAATGACCAACTGAAGACAAATGCTAAGAAAATAGTTGTTTTGCTTTATTATTTAAAGGCAATTCTCTTGTCTTAAGAAAATGAAAACACCCTGATGAGAATGTTTGAATTTTTTACTCACATCCAGCCACCGCCTGCTTTGGCAAATTTATTTTAAACTGAACAAACATGCTAGAAAAATATAAATATTTAACTATGAACAAAGCTACATATTTCTATTCTGTACAAATTGTTTGACATATTCAACAACACGATAATTGTTTTCGCTTTCCACAGTACGATGGTCCTGAAAAGTCTAAGAAGACTCAGACTTGTCTCAAACAACTGGAAGAAGACAAGCTTGCTCTCCAAAAGGAGTTAGAAATAGAAAAAGAGGCTAAATCTCAACAGGATGAAGCCTTTAAAAAGCTGCAAGAGGAAAATGATCGTCTTGAAAAAGCTGTGAAAAAAGAGCGTGAAGAACTGAAACGCATGAAGACAAAAGTGGCTGATCTAAAGAAGTCACAGAAAGAATACCGGAGCAGCACTGAGGACCTTAAAACCAGAATTAGTCAAATGATGGCTAACAGTGATGAGGACAAGAAGACGATCAAGAAACTCCACAAAGATCTGATGATCTCCTCACTTAAACATGGAAATGAAAATGCAGAGGCCGCTGATATTAAGGCACTAGAGGATCGTCTCACTGAGCAGCAGAAACAAAACCTAGAAAAAAACAATGAAATACAGTTTCTGCGCCTCAAAGTCCAAAAGCTCCAGGATGATATCGAGGCCAAGGACACCATGATTTTAAGGCTGCAGGAAAACGTTAACAAGTGGGCATCAGATGTCCAGAAAGAACAAGAGAAGAACTCTGGAAATCAGGACCTGTCTTCTGAAAACCAGACCCTGCGAGACGAAGTTGAGTTTCTCAAAAATGAGAGGGAGCTTATGCAAAAAGATCTCGATGAAGAGAAAGCGGCTCGCAGAGAACTTGAGGAACCTGTTAAGGAAGACAAATCTCGGTTTTCTAAAGAATATAAAAAGTTAGAAATGAAAGTGACAGCGCTGCCTCCACTGCCTCCACGTTGCAGGAGAAGAACTTCTAAATCTGCACAGCATCTTCTCTATGACATGGAGACACTAAAGATGGAGAACGCAAATCTCACAGCTAAATTAGACGCTATGGAAAATCAGTACAGTGGAGCAAAGTTTAAACATGAAGCTCTCTCTGAGCAGCGCCGAGACAAGCTCCTGCAGGTGGTAGATGAGCTCAAAGGACGGCAGTCTGAGAGAGATACTGTGCAGAAAGAACAAGAGAAGAACTCTGCACTCCAGAGGAGCTACGACTCCATTGTCTCCCAGGAGCACGCTAAAACACAAAAACTGAATCGACTGACCTCCAAAAATCAGGACCTGTCTTCTGAAAACCAGACCCTGCGAGACGAAGTTGAGTTTCTCAAAAATGAGAGGGAGCTTATGCAAAACGATCTCGATGAAGAGAAAGCGGCTCGCAGAGAACTTGAGGAAGCTGTTAAGAACGAGAAATCTCGGTTTTCTAAAGAATATAAAAAGTTAGAAATGAAAGTGACAGCGCTGCCTCCACTGCCTCCACGTTGCAGGAGAAGCACTTCTAAATCTGCAGAGCATCTTCTCTATGACATGGAGACACTAAAGATGGAGAACGCAAATCTCACAGCTAAATTAAAGGCTATGGAAAATCAGTACAGTGGAGCAAAGTTTAAACATGAAGCTCTCTCTGAGCAGCGCCGAGACAAGCTCCTGCAGAGGGTAGATGAGCTCAAAGGACTGCCGTCTGGGAGATATACTCTCAGACTGCCGTTACTGTGCAGAAAGAACTTGAAATCACTCTAAAAGAAAAGAAGAAACAAACCTCTCAATTACCGCAGAGAGTTGGTGCTCTTGAAAAGGAGCTCAAGATGTGCGAGAAGCAGTGATCCAAGTTCGAGGAAGTTTTGTCCAAGTACATAGAGAGCAAAAAGGAGTAAAAGCAAGAATTGTCTGTGAACGTGCAGAAAGGTCAAGACAGCTCCAGGGTTCAGGAACAAAAAATGAGTGACAATGAGCACAAAATTGTTTTCCTGATTGTGGTTCACACTGGTTTTACACATGGTTAAATCTGTAGGCTCTGTGGAGGAAACAGACGACACCACGACGAGTAACCATTGCACATTCGTTTATCATATATATTCCACTGATTTGTATTGTAACAGCAGTGAGCGACACAACATATCCTTATATTGAATTTCTCTATAGCTGAAATAAAAGATTGTGATTCTTAAAAAAAATTTAAAAAAATAAAAAATAAATAAAAAAATAAAAAAATCAATTCAAAAAGGAGTAAATTGGTTTGTCTTTTTGTCTGTTTTGTAAACTGAAGTTTCTCATTTTGGGGGCAGTTAGTAGGTGGACTCTATTCCCCACAGTAGGTCCCACTTACACAGGCCTGGAGACGTATCAGCAACCATGTGACATTCAGTGCAGTTTAAGATGCCTTACAAACAAGATTGTTGTATGTAAGGGAGGGTGGGGCATGAGAACGAGAACAGCTTGTAGAAATCGGGGGTGATACATAGATAAGAACTGGAAGGGTCAAGTTTGGAGGCGTGGCCCAGCTCCTGAAATTCTGATATTTTATCTCCGAATGTTACTTGGGAGCACGAATATGTGGCTCTAAACACTCAGCATGAGGACTGAGTAAACAGGACAATGTTTGGAGTGGTAAGAAAAGCTACATGTTGGACTCAAACTTAAAATAATCAATGCGTTGACAACAATAGCACAAGTTTAAGGATTGTTTTTAAGGGGGGGCAAAACAAATAGTACTGTAGTTTTATTTATTTTTAACCTTATTTTCTAGATTTTTCTCTAGTATGTAGGATTTAACATGGAAACGAAATCCTCTACAGTATATTCTGCATGCTTACTGGGTCATTTTAATAGTGTAATACATATAAATTCATTAACTTGGTTAAAGCATGCTATCTCAGCGATGCATGGCCTTTTCAAAATAGTAAAAGTCAGCTCCACATTCAGATGATGTTCAGGACAAGGTGAGACAAGCTTCTTTTGCCATGAAAACACAGTAAACAGCTCTGCAGTCTGTCCACTGCCTGTCAAAGCACAGAAATCTCACTCAGGAAGGCAGACGGACAGAAAGCTGTAATTTCTTGTGTTATCAAGCAGATGCAGACTGACAGAGCAGCTATTGGATACGCTGCCCCTGGCGAGGCATTTTGAGCTGCGCAGCAGGTGCCTGGAGGCACAACAGCAGAAGTTATGTCAAATATGTAAACAATTGGCAGGCAGAGTTAGAAGAGTCAGAGCGATGCTGGTCTTTGCAGCCTACAACTGAGGCCACAAAAACTCTCCTCCAGACTCAGAGAAAATCAATGTGAGACGGTCATCTCCACCCCTAGCACAACACGAATACCCTGAACTCATCTCAAACTGTTTTGTATGCAGGGAGCTTGTTTATTGCAAAATATTGGAAAACTCCCACACGGAGTCCAATAAATTAGAGTAAAAGAATAAACCTACACAAAAACAATGGCTAATAGGAGGAAGGTGAAGGAGAAAAGCAACGAGAAGGTCAAAGGTTCAATCTTGTTACCAAAGATAAAAGTAGCCCAAAACTTTATACACGAATAAATTTACCTAATTTCAACAGTTGGATACTTTGAACAGAAACTTATGTTTCTGAAGTTCTTTCATAAACGGGAAAGCTTTTAAGACCCCGGCAATAATCAGAAACTGCAGGCACCACATTGTTCTTTTTAATCTACACAAGCAGATTTTTGAGCTTTTTGAAAAGGGTCAGCTTGCACAACACTGGCTCCTCCTATTCAGAAGTCTGTAGTAATCCTGAGTTCGGACTTTCTCTGCCCTGGGTCCACGTTGACTAGTTTCTGCGTTTAAAAAAAACAAACTAAAAGCTTCTTATGCAACGCTAATCGATTCATCTGCTGAGATCTGAACAGATTCTAGTCATGGCTCTTGACTCTTTCTTCTTCTGTCCCAGCCCAGTGCCTCAAAAGGAAATGTATCTTTGGATTCCAGCTCCCGAGTTCTGGATAAATCACTCACCCTCCTGCCACATGTCACCTTCTGATGACCACTCATTTTTCTTGGGTCCTGGAGTACATGGCAATTTGTTTTGTGCTCTCTCACTTTCCAAAAAAATAAAAAAATAAAAAAATAAATAAAACATTCCTTAAACTTGTCTGACAAAACCAGATTCATCAACTCAACACTCTCCCGAACAAGCGTCTCCATGCTGTACATCACTTCTTAAAACCTCACAGCTCTGCAAGCATGTATGCGTAGGAGACAGATCTGGCTCACGGAGAAAATCCCAGCTCCCGACCCCAGGCGGGTGTCGCCATAACCAAGCTGACGAGCTGAGATTTGTCTTTCTTTCACAAAAACCTCCTCCTCATAAAAGGGGGGGGGGGGAAGCATTCGCATTGGGAAAAAGAGCTCTGAGGGTGTAAAGTCTCTTTCAACTTCAGCTGAGGAATAAATTGAGCCTTTAGATGAGCAGAACGGCCTTGAATTTGAAAAGATGAAAAAAGAAAAAAATCAAAGAGTCGAGGGGATGTGTTTTTATATGGCAGGATGTGGTGAAGTTCAGGGACGAAGGAGGATGATATCAGTGCCTTTTCTCACGTTTTTTATAGGAATTTACTTTTCCACATCGCCATCACAGTTACAGTTTAAGGAGGCGGCCGGGGCGTTTTTAAAGTGGTGATGTAATCGACTTTTAATTTATGCAAATATAATCATGACCACAATATACTTATAAAAGAAAACGAAGAACCTCCTTTCAACTTACTCACAGGGAGCAGCCACAGCAGGTAGATCCACAGATTTCATCTGGCAGTGTTTATGCCGAACGCCCTTCCTGATGCAACCCTAAAGGGATCGAACCAGCGTACTGTATACTTAGGGTCGATATAATGTGTAAATATCCACAGCAGGTGGGGCCCCAAATAGAGTCTTTTTCAGAGTACAACAAAGTTTAATCCCGAGCTGTTTTCATGCTTCGAGCAAGAAGTGAATTTTTAATTCTATTTTCTTTGACCTTTGGACTGTTTCTGCAGAAGCTGACAGCCAACGGGTTTACAGATTGACAGGAAGACGGTTTGCTCAGACAGGAAGCACTGACAGCTGTGTGACAGCTGAGACAGACAGATCTCAAAACTGACAACAAACCATTGCTTGTGTCCTCCACACCTCCTGTTTTCTGAGTCCACAGACTGCAGATGCATGTTTGCTTCAGCTTCATGCACTGGTTGCATTTTTTTGCAGATGTGTTTGTTTTCATATTGCAACAAACCTACAGACCTATATCACTGTGCGACAAAATATCTGATATAAATTTGTTCAATCATCTTTTCCAGTTGTGGACTTGAGAGGAGTTTCTAGTGTGCTCCATCAAAGTCCTGTTTCTACTGTGCACTGGTGACGCATGGTGAGCTGAGCTGGTGTAGCCAAATAAATAAATTTTAAATGTATTTAACCTTCAAAGTTCTGCTCATACTGAGACAATCTTAGGAAAGAAAGCAACACTTATAAATACCAACTTCAACACAACTTCTGTAGGAAACAGACTTCCATTAACCTCTTTGCTGACATCACATCTTTGCCTTTCCTGAAGCGGAAAAACATCTTAAGTTTTTATTGGTCCTTTACTCTCATATGATCTGACATCGAATGAAAACTGCAAACACAGCTCCATTTGCTGATTCACAAGTAGCGCTCTTCCTGCTTTAAATGATAATCTGAGCTGAACCTGAGGTTTAATAACATTAGATGCAGAATGTTGGCCTCTTGAGGCCAAACGTCTGTTTAGTTATGCCTGATCGGTTTACTGTAATTACACTAACACCCCAAATCTGACGAGGTAATGATTTATTGATGCCGAAAAGCTCAATACTTCAGCCAGGCCTGAAAGGAACTCCTGACCTCAACCTTCCCCTCAGGTTCATCTGTGCATGACATGCAACAGAAAGAGGAAGGGAGGAGGAGGAGGAAGAGGGGACCTGACCTCCTCTGAACTCAGTGCACAAACAGCACACAGGCAGGTGTTCCTTTATGGAGGGACGTGACATTCGCACAGGCTGAGTAACGATTCTATAATTTAGAGACAATTTTCACGTTTATCTTGTCTCTTGGTGGCAGCAGTTTCTATTCAGATTCACATTTTGGGATCACAACACATCAAATACAGATTTGCATTTACATAATCATTTATGTAAATGCACATTATTTACACCGCATTGTGTATCGAGCCTAATCTCTGAACTCCGCGCTCCTTATGAGGACTCAACAAGGTAAGCATGCACACGGTGGAGAGCGATCAAATAATCTTCCCTCAAAACATGACATAAGTCGAGTCAGAGCTTTTAAAAAGCCAAAGCCAAATGAACAGTTGCAGAAAATTTCAGGTGATCCGTGTGTCACGAGGCATTTAGTACAAACAGCGAGCTGACAACTGAAGGCTTAAGTACAAAGCCAGAAAAGGATACACTGGATTGGAGTAAGAAGCTATTTAAATGAAGGCTTTGATACAAGATTGCAGTTTTTCTCTTTTAACCTGCTCTCTGTCTTTAGTTTCATTTATTCCTCATTCTTCTGCTTCATCCTGAAATTCCAAAACTGCAAATCCCAAAAACTGGAGACAAGAAAATATAATCTTCCCTGTGAGCATTTTAATACCTGAATGGAATTTTAAATGCTCATCTTATTTTGTAAATCAGGCAACAAAATATCAGCCATTCTCTCACATATACTGAGCGTCTGTAAAAAAAAGAAAGAAAAAAAATCATTTGTTGCATCAGTCATTAGTGAAATTACATATTTTCTTATGGGCTTTAAGGCCAATATCAACACATAATCCAGGTTTTTAAATCAAATATTTAGTTTTATCTTCTGTACTGCAGTACTCGGATGCATGATGCAAAATCAGAAATCCAACATGCGGATGGAAATACAGAAAAAAATCATGCCAGAGGCAGTCATGAATCTGAAAGTCAGCCACACACATCATTTCCTGCTGGCAGAAAGAGAGGCTGCAGTGCTGGATATTCATTTGCTGTTTGTTGCAGTGCTTTCACCACATTTTACATTTTCTCTACCAGCAGGAGGGGTGGCTGAAATAGCAGCGGCGATGACCTCTCTGTGGGACCAAAGAGCAGGACAGGTGGGAGGAAGCAACCGAGCGTGTCGGCACAAATCATCTGCACGCCAAGGGCTACTGACAGGTGACTGTGCCACGTTTCTTAGGGTCTCAGGGAGGACAGCAAGACCGCAGAGCCGGCAGTACAAATGTGACAGACAGTCGAGAGGAGTTTTAATCTCAGGTTGATCAAGATATGATAAACAAATATGAGGCTGATTCGTACAAGGAAAAAACTGACCAGAACCTTGTTTCCAACCAGAAGAGCAGTTCTATATGTGCAATTTGCAAATGTGGGATAAGTTTTGGAATATACGATTCTCCCAAAGTCTCATATTTTTTACATTTTAACATTTAGATTGTGGTTTACACAAAACTCAACTCTAAGCCTAGACAGAGCTCCAGCAATCAGGTGATGTGAACAAATCAACGTCCACCAGTAGATGTAGCCTTGGTAAGTATATGTGGCAAACATTCTGACCCTTTTTTCAATTAACTTATGTTTTCCACAGTATTTTATGTTAAAAAGAAAGTTGAACCTCAGTGTCATGAAGTTGCCTCTCCAGTGAGGCCACAGCAATCGCTGTTCTGTTCTTCAGGCTGCAGAAATAAGGACTCAGCTGCAGTCCGGAGCAATGGAGTTGGACTCCATCCGTGGGAGGAGAGGCTCACTGGAGAGGCAGCAGGGTGTAAAAGTCAGTTTCTCACAACATAACTTTACATTAACCTTCTCGAGGCAGGCGTTGCCGATTTGCAACAGTTAAAAACTAACAATCTGATTACCCCACATACATATTTGTTACTCAGGAGTACCACTGCAGGACTTGGTTGTGCATTAGCAACAAAAAGTTTAATTTGAGCCTGAGAGGGTTAAAAGATTTGCAGGGAGAATAGTGAGGCTACTTTGAGCGACTCCCATATTCACGAGGGAGTAAAGCGCCTTGAGGCGACTGTATAAATAAAATTGAATTGAGTAGCTCCACGTAACTGATCTCACAGATTTTTATGCCATATGCTTTTCCTGACAACCCCTGTGTTTCCTTAGGACTGAGCTAGGGTTCTTTGACTTGTTAGGTAAATGTGTAAACCACCACACTATGGAACCACTAAAAACTCATAATTTACTTGGGTGTAGTTTACACTTTCCTAACAAGCAAAAGCTGCCCAGTTCAGTCCCAGGAGAGGACACAGATCCCTTTGGTTTTGCATTGGGAAGTTTATCCATTGTTAAAATCTGCCAAATCAAACAAGCAGAGCTGCCCTAGGAGCAGCAGAAAGTAGCTTTCTATTTAGTTGTGGGTTCACTTTTTCTGCTTGTTTACACATGAACAAATACGCTTCAAATAGAAGTTGGACCTGTGGGGGAATACCGCCCCGGTGCATGGGCCCTTACAGTTTGACCCCTCCAACAAAAATGATGACAACTACAAGAGCTATTCTGCCAAAACAGCCTCAGGTATTTTCATCTTTTTTTACTCTGCACATTTTTGCACTCACGGCCGTCCCTGGAGAAAAAACCTCCCACTGTTCCAGGTGGCATTTGGCCTCTAGCTGCCAGGCATGACTGTAACTGACTACAAGTGTCAAAGTAAAGCAGGGCTCCTGTGCTCTGCAAATCTGTGAAACAAAGGTTAAAAATCTCCTCCATCTGGCAATGCTCAGGACAAACTCAGGGCATCCCTGCAAAGCAGCAACATGTCGCAGCAGCCTTCGTTTCATCAGCGAAGGGCAAAGCTTCACCAGAAGCTGAACTGTCGACCGCAGGGAGAGGGAGGGTGGGGAACCACGGATTTACGATCGTGTTTGGGAAGTAATTATAGTCAAGTGTAAGCCCTCTAGGCACAAGGTGAGGGTTCAAAGATGATATTTAGTATGTGAGAGGCTTGAGCCTGTGAAGGCCAAACAGCTCTTTCACAGCGCCATGAAATACAAAAACAAACCAAGGTGTACGGCTGACAGTTGCTGGACAACAGCCCGGCTCATTACTGCGACCTGCTGTGTGTGAGAAGTACAGGTGTAAAATAAAAAGACTGAAAGAAGATGGCTTTCCAGTCCTCTATGCTCATTCTTGGACTCCACTAGTGTAGCTCTGCATGACACACAGTTCAAACTATTCCATATTTGACCTCAGCCTTGGAGCAGCTTCTCTATTTGTCACTGCCACAGTTGTGTTGAGATGACCATGTTGGAGATACCAACTCTCAGTAATATCATCTAGACTATGATGAAGAGCAGAAACATTTCAAAAACTGAATGCTGAACAGTCTGAACCCTTAGTATTTGGCTCACAGGGATTACTTCCACATACACTGAACGCTTCAAAATTTTGATTTAGTTTTAGTCAGTCTTTTACTAAAACGTCCTTTTAGTCATAATTTATGCCTCTAAATCTTTTAGTTTTCGTCAACTAAATATCATAAGATTATCATAGACTAATTCTAATGTTGATTCAGTTGACTAACTTATAAAGTGTAAAAATGTTGTTGGTTACACATGGTTTACAAAGTGTCTTTTTTCCATATAGGTGTCCACATGTCTACTCTCTTCTTCCAAAGCGTTTTCATGAAAAACAGGAAGTGTTGGAGATCGTTGTACCTTCTTCCCAGTTGCAAATGAAATGTGCCCGTCTGTGTCATGGTTCATTGTGAGGTTTTCCTGATTTCTTTGAAAAATGTTACGTTTTTTCATTTAGTTTAGTCCTTGGTTTTCATGTTTAGTTAATAATACTCTTAGTCCTTATTTTCTTATCCCTGTGTCATTTTCTGATTCTACCATGTCTTCCGTGTCGCGTCGTTGTTGTGTTGTGCTTTCATGTACGCTCTCTCGTCTGCCTTTCGTCCTGTGTCAAGTTCATGTGCAAGTCCACATCTCACGGTGTTTCCTGTTTTATTTTGACAGCCTCGGGTCCATGTTCAGGTGTGTTCAGTTTTCCTTCCCCTGTGTTCATTTGGTTCAGCTGTGTTCCACAGGTGTTGCCACTCCCCTCGTCTCCACTCTATGGCTGTATCCCAATTCAGGGTCTGCAGCCTTAAATTACGCAGCCTCAACGATCCTCAAGGGCCGCGTACTCGAAGACCGCTAAGGCCGGAAGTGCGAGGCTTGTGAAATGGGACGGTCTGGCCTCCGTTGCGCTGCCCAGGTTGCCTAGCAACCATGATACTAACAGCTGGAAAAGTGTCATACAGCTTTGTTTGACAGAAATGAAGGAGAAAATCTTTTGTTCATTTGTTTGTTTCTACATGAGCTTTGATCATTCTCTGTAAGATTAAGCTCAGCTATTGAACGGCGTATATTTTAAAGTAAAGGCTTTAAAACCAAGTTAGTACAAACGTCACTAATGTCACATAACTTTGCAGACATGTGGCCAACAGTAATGTTTTAATGTTCTTCGTTATTAAACATTTGCACATAAATAAGTGACATAATATTCAGTACTTAAAGTTTACTCTTCGGCCGCCCCTCATCCACCGTTTTTTTCGGCAAAATTATCCACACCCACCGCAGCGCTATGCATTCTGGGATATGTTGGGCCACGAAGTCTACACTGCCACAGCCTTAAAATTCAGGGAAATGAAGGACGCATTTCAGGGCCGCATTTCGAGCAGCCTTTACCATATTCTGGTAATCCTGTGTTTAGGTTTTCATCATATTCTTTCAATGTTCTTTGTCCCTTGAATTTAGTATATAGTTTTTCCCAGTGTAGCCCTAGTTAAGTTTTGCATTATCTTACTTGTGTGTGTTATTTTTTCCCGCTTAACAAACCATTCGCTTTTTGTTTAAACCCTGCCCCTGTCTCGAGTGTCTGCATTTGGGTCTGTTAAAAGAAATATAAGGTCTGCCGCTGCAGCACCTTTGACAGTCTAACCCAACTGCACAAGGACATCACATCTGATCGTCCCACCTTTCTGCACAACATATTTTGCTCTGATTCGTTTCTCCAAATTAGTTTGTTTTTAATTTGTTGACAAAAGTGCCAATACATTTTAGTTCATCAGAGATTTTGACCCCCTAGTTTGTATTTATTAATGGTCAAATAATTAGCCAATCATATAACAACAACTCATTGCCTTAAGTCAAGTAGACATGCTCAAGATGACCTGCTGAAGTTCAAATATTATATGTGGCACGGTTGTTGGTAAAACGATCTAATGATGATCCGATGATCTAATGAAGTTTTCATTCACATCTCTATAGTTTACAAGGAATGGTCAGAGAAACAGAAAATGTTGTTGCGGACCATGTTCATTCGTTTATGCCCACACCGTACCCGTTTTCTCATGGCTGCTTCCAGGAGAATAACATACAGTGTCCTAAAGCTCAGATCATCTCTAACTGATTTCTTATGAGTTCACTGTACACATATGGCCTCCACAGTCTCCACATCTCAATCCAACAATGTGCAAAACATCCTTACAGCTCGCTTTTTTAAAAACTTCCCTGTGCACTGGTCATTACATCTCACCCATTTAACTGTGGATTTAATTTAATAATAATGTAAAAACAAGCTTGAAACATTTTGACTGAGAAAATAATTGGCAAACAATTAGATCAAACTAGAGCTGTTTGGAGATTTTCATGGGTATTTATACCACAGCCAAATAACGCACACAAAAAATATAACTCGCATCCTTAATTTATGGCTACTACTACCACTGTTAAAAATTATAAACATAAACATTTCAAATAGTCATGTTGTATAGCAGCACCTTTCCATTATGTATATGAAGGATTTTACATTAAAGCAACAAACACCCCGAGCACAAAACCTAATTAACAAAGAACAAGACTGCAGCTCGGCCAGTAATTATGTAGCAACTGTGCAAGGTAATGACATGATTTCAGATTTTAGCTCCCAATTAGACCTCCTGCTTGCTCTGACTAAATGAATTTTGTGTCAAAACCTACAGTCATAACCTTCAGCAGAAGCATTATGCGATGAACCAAAATCAAAGCCGGGTCATTGATATCCGCTTAGACGGGACCGAGTTTGCACAAATCCCTTCCTCTGCTTGCTTCCTCTCGCCGTCCCTCCCGGGACGGATGAGGGTGAGTGGGGGTGAATGGACTCCAAAGTCGACGTTGTGCTGTGGGTGTAAACAAAGTGAATTCCTGCTGTCGATCAGTTCAAGTTCAAAGCCTCCTTACAAAGCCGGAGCCTTGGGATCAGCCACCCTTGAATTCCATTATGCTGCTGTGTATGTGTGTGTATGCAGGCAGAAATTGGGAAGGTGTGTAATGGTGTTGGGGTTTGATACAGAGGCTGTATCTCACTTTAACGAAGATTCTGGTTGATTTCCACAAGCAGACCAGACACTGTAAACCTCTTGCAGGGTCTGCAGAGTCACTCTGAAGCCAACTGGGGAACAAATGAGGCCGGACAAAGGCATGTTTTTGGAAGCTGTCTGGTCTCTTTGGAAGCGCTGGGAAGACTCCCACAGCACAAAGACCACATTCATGCTCTGTGCACTACAACAGTCAGGGTTTTTTTTTTTTCTCTTTTTTTGATGGAGCTCATCCATAAACATCCTTTTGTCCTCCAGCTGAGCAATGAAAACAAGGTGAAACGAACGAGTGTCATCTTCGACTGTGCCGGGCCTGATGTTGCTAATTCTTTGGACAGAAGAGCAGCTGGTGCTTGGATCAGAGCCGAACTCGATCACATTACTGTCATCCCGAAAAGAATCGGTGTTAACGACACACACACACACACACCGATAACTTTCCTAATGAGAGTCTCGAGGTTCATACAACCTAAGAGAAGAAAAATCAGTTTTATACTACCAGGGAATTTTGAAATAGACATGTACTTTGATTTTTATGGTTTGGTTGTAGAGCTGGGCGATATAAGATTTTTTCATATCACGATATGTTTTTTTCATTTCAGGCAATAACAATATCTATCACGATATAAGCCAAATAACTATATTTGTAAGATTTAAATGTGCCGTTGCTCACAAGTAAAATGTGAAATAATCAGCAGCTTGTTTTTATTTAAATATTTATTTCCCATAATAAGTTCAACAGGGTAGATGTACTTAAGGAACATGAGACTTTTTCAGATAAATAAAGGCAAATATTGCAAACTACACAAAAGGCAGCCGCTAAAGCGTTTAAGTTTCAAAACAGAACAAACAAAACAGACTAAATTGTCAATTCCAAATAAATCTTAGTTTGTTTTACAGAAGAACAGACAAAACTGACTAACTTTTGTCAATATCAAATAAACTGAGAACTAAAAGGAAATTCTCAATCTCTCCTTGTTGTATAGCTTAGCTTTTCGAACAGTTTTAACAGTTACTTTAGTCTGACAAAAGCCGAATGACGAATTAGCGCTTCCAGTCAGAGACTGAGGCTACGTCCACACGTACACGGGTATTTTTGAAAACGGAGATTTTCCGTTTTCGTTTTAAAAAATAATCCCGTCCACACATAAAGGGAGAAATGAAGGAAATGCGCACACCTTTGACGCTGCGTTTTCTCCGTTTTTCTAGTCCACGCGTAAATGCAAAAACGGAGTTTTCAAAAATATCCACCCTGGCCGGAGTTTTTAAAAATCTCCGTTTTCAGTGACTGAAAACGCCGTTTACGTGTGGACGAAAGGTGCAAACGCATAGAAAAATCTGCGTTTTCAAAAATACCCGGGTACGTGTGGACGTAGCACATGCACCAGTTTATTGTATTTCCAGACTTGCTTTCGGCACAATTTACAGTGCACGCTACTCTGTTTTTTGTCAGACTTGAAATAGCCGAAATACCTTCACACTACGGAACTTCTATGGCTCTTCTGTTCGACAATCTCTCCGGCATTGGAACCATCATCTGTTTTCTCTTCGGTAACCTTCGGTCACGCTCGGTTGATTTTTCTAGTCGGCACACTCATTTCCTCCATTACCCGGGCGGTACGGTGGCTGGCTGCTTCCCAAACAAATACACATGTGCGGCTTGGCACTTGTGCTGTACGTAACAAGTCACGTGACGTGACGCTGCGGCTGTGATTGGTTCGGCTCTGCGCTACGTAATTTGGATTGGCTGTTCTTTTCTTTTCTTTTTTTTTTTTAAGAGGACAAGAGCGGCGAGGTCTATCGCGATAGTTTAATTTTTCTATCGAGAAAAAGTTATATCGCGATACATATCGTTATCGTTCTATCGCCCAGCTCTATTTGGTTGTCAAACATTAAAACAAAAGAGTATGGAGCTAATGGAAACTCACTAATGTAAGCCATCTTCTACAACTGTATGCAAATTTTGGCAATGCCAGCAACTTTGTAAAGCATGCTTTTATCCCTTGCAACACTTGTCTCATGTAAAAATGCTTTGTCACCAATGCACTTTGCATTTGCACAGCACATCAGCTCCAAGCATCCCTAGTTGTACCAACTATTCAGCGATAATGTAAAAGGTAATGCTTTTTTTAAATTGAAAAAGAGATGTTACCAATTATTGAATGACGTACACTGCAATTTTAGAAAACAAATCTTAAAATCTTACACCTTGACACCAGACTTTTTGTTTTCATAGATTAATGCATTCTGAGACTCTTAAAGCTACTTAGGGATCTGCTGGAAGCTTGCGAAGCTCAGCCGTGCCTCAAATACTCTAATGTACATATACGACTGAGCAAACACAAACCGAGGCTTTTCATTCGTATTTAATCATTTAAAAATATGAGAAAATATAAATGCCAATGAAAATTCTACTTTAGTGAAGAACAAACAAAGGAAAGAACAAATAAATGGGTAAAGATTGGGGGAAGGAAGAATGAGGAAACAGAAGACATACGCAAAGAACAAAAGCAGAACAGGAAATGAAAGGAATAAAACATGAATGATGGAGCAGACTTTAAATAAAAGGAAAGAAGACAGGAACAGACAGAAAAAAGGAAAACAGGCTGTGTCGAAATAAAGAACTGTTATAAAAGGGAAAAGAAAAAAATGAAGCAGGGAGTGAAAGAAGGAAAGATATTTGCAGATTTAGGGTCTTATGTTAAAATATAATCTGAATCTGTAGACATAACAGATTGAAATTTAAGGCTTCACAGAGCGATGACTGTGTGCCTCCTTTAACTCTGAATCAACTGTATTTCAAGTTGCCATTAAGAATCACTGCAGTTCATTTTCCTGCAGGCCCTTTCTGACTTCTGTGCTTTAAAGCTGTATCTGTGGTGCTGCAGTGGATCCATCTGGACATCAGAACCTCAGATAAAATGTCCATTTCCCTCCTCTGACTTTCACTGTCAGTGCACCCCTGTCCTTGCTAACACACTGTTGATGTACAGCTCTAACGGAGCACCATTGTTCTAGTCTGACGTAGTTTGTGAAGGTCACCCTCGACTTATTCAGGAGCTCTGACAGTTTTAGCTGTGAGTCCTTGTCAGCCCGCAGAGACACGGTCGCACTGGAGAGACGCAAAGACAAAAATCCTCCGCAGGGCTGTGCTCTTAAATATATATAGGAGTGGTTTCAAAGCCAAGGACAGTGCACAGTGTAAACAAAAACACACTGCGCGCACGCTTCAGCAAAAGTCCTCCTTCCGTCAGATGTAAATATTTTATCTACTCTACAGATGTTTGTTCGTCATTTACTCTCCTTATCACAGTGTACTCCTCTTTACAGGTACTTTTCTTCAGTGAATCCCCCTTCACTTAAGGGCTTTCACCATTTTCATGGTTCTTTTCTTTTTCTTGCCCTTACTTTCCTTTTGTTTTGTCTCTTTTTGTTCACGTCTTTACTCTCTTTGAAAACAAGTCTTCTTCTCCTTCCTTCCAAAAATGTATTTATTGTTATTTATTTCATCTTCATCTTCCTATCTTTGTCTTTTATTTCTTTTGGAGAGAAATAAAAGAAGGAGAGATATAGTCTCTGTAATGTGTCCTGGGTCTGCACGGGGCCTCCATCAGGTGGGACATGCCCAAAACATCTCAAATGGTAAATGGACTGGTTCTTTATATAACAGTTTTCTACTCTACCCAAGCACTCAAAGCACTTTATACATCATCCCTCATTCACCCATTAACACAAGCACTTTTGTATGCTTATGTGCTTTCTGTCTAACATGTCTCACACGCACTGATATCTCAATAGATGCATCAGAGGGAGCAACTTGGAGTTAGTATCTTGCCCAAGGGGATGCAAATTGGAGCAGCCAGTGATTGAACTACATGCCTTCCAAGTAGCTGATGACCTGCTCTACCTCCTGAGCTACAGCCATCCCACAACAAGTACAGATGATCTCTTGCCTGCACCTAGAAATTCTGTCCATAAAAGTTATGAGCAGAATCACTGACAAAGGGGGCCATGGCACAGTCCAACACCCACCCAGTGTAAAAGGCTCTGACTGAGCACCGGCCCTGCAAACGAAGCTTTCACTACAACTGCACAGGGACCAAATGGCTCATAACGAGTCACACATTCAGTACCCGGAAAAAATCTGCCCCTTTCAGCGACATATCTACGACTGGCACCATCATCATTATCAGCACTGACAACATATCCTCCTCTCGGCCGTAAATTGGTTGGTACATTCTGCCCTCAACTTTCTGACTGTTAAAAGCACACCATCTGGGTGGTGCGCTTCATGTAGCCATACTTGATGATGCGAGCACTCTCAAAATAGCAGGCTGAAGAATGGAGGTACGTGATCCGACTCGACACTTGACCTTCTTGAAATTGTCATTTTAACACTAGATGATGCTGCAAAAAGCAAAAACATGTTTTTATTTCCCAGCAGTCCTTGCAGCCATGCAGTTGACAAGTTCGAGTTGCTATGGCGACTGTATCTTACCAAACTTGCCTTCTTGTGGCTGTTTGGAGCTGTGTTTTTATAATTAGTTCTTTTAACATACCTGTTGGAACAAAAAAAAGCTTCTTCTATTGAACTCACACCTTGAATGAAAGCATGACTAAGTGCTCAGAGGATCTGAGTCCGTCTTCCACCATTGTCACAACACAAATTACACCACAACTCTCTGCTTTTGTGCCTTTTTTTAGACATAAACGCATCGACAAGAAAAAGAGCATCATTACAAAAAGGCAATCTCAGGTAACAGATGGAAGAGGAGCAGAGTCGTGTCTGATAAGGACAAAATGGATGTGTGGGGTCTTTTCGTCTGGCAGCATCTCCCCCTCTCGCCTACTGTCATGCCAGCCTTCACAAGAGCACAGCATAGGAAGAAAAGCTCCTCCTGCCTCATTCACTTGCTTTTAGACACACATAAAATACAGTTGAAGCCCAACAACAATGCCCCTCCAATCCCCCGCCCTCCCAGTGCTGCTATCCAGGTCTCCTGTTGGGGCTCGGGTCTGGTTGACTTCCTAAATCCTCCCCTCCCTGCATGGGGCTTGGGTAAGAAGAGAGAGCAAAACCAGTGAAGTGCTATAGTTCAGGCTCACAGCTTGTTAGCTTTCCCTCCTTTCTTCCTTCCCTTTCTTTTCTTTCCTTCAATCCATTTAGCCATCCTTTCTCTTCCACTTATGCTTATAAGGTCACAGGGGGCCGCAACCTATCCCAGCTACGATAGGGCGAGAGGCGAGGTACACCCTGGACAGGCTGTCAATGTGACACCGGGTTAACAGAGAGACAGACAACCACCTCACACCAATTTAGAAAACCCCACTACCCCAGTGGGGTTAGTGGTCTTCTTTTCTTTTCTGCTATTTATCCTTCTCTCCTCAGCCAACCTGAAAAAATGAAAATTTCAAGCTAGCTACAACTATTCAAATTTGACCTGTTAGCTTCACAACTTTCTATTTATTGACTTCTTTTACATTTTTCACCTTATGATATTTGTATTATTTTTCCAATTTTAAACTCTGTGAGAGAAAACACAGAATAACTAAAGGTACAGAAATAATAAATGGTTTGTTTCACAACATTTTAACAAATTCCTTTATGTATGAAGCTAGAGAGAAGCATGGATAGTTCAACTTGGTATTAACAGAAAGGCGCAACAGCCTTGAATTTAGTCTCATGAAGCTTGTGTGAAATACTTGTCTGCCAACACCAAACACTAATTTACACATTGGGTGGTGTTTAATTTGCACAGAAGCACAGACAGGAGAGGAGCTGGAGATTGTCCATACACCCAGGAGGAAACTGCTGGAGGACACATAACATTTTTCTCTATATTTAATTAATGATAATAGAAAGGAATGCTCCCCTATTTAAAGACATTACAAAGAGCCATGAAATTATGTTAAGATTATTTGTTTTGAAAAATATATTTCTTCTTTTATTTCCCCAGCACCTGTTAGTACACTAGCACAACCTCCACCAGAAGTTAACAGTAATCTACCTATAAGCTGGATTGGTGCTGTAGTTATTGCAATAAAACATATGCTATTGTACAATAAAGCTAGTCTACAAAAACCATACCGATTCATTCCAGAGATGTCAAATAATTCCCTGTGAATTTTGAATGTCCGTTCCCTTAATTAGAGAGTTTTATGTAAGTTAAACAGCATCCCCTGCTTCCAGTCTTAATATTAAACTTCAGTTTAGGGCTGGGCGATATGGCCTAAAATCCATATCACGGTATAATTTCAAGCATGTGCGGTAACGATATATATCGCATATATTCTTTTCTTCTGTATAACCTATTTTACACACTATAAGGCACACTTAAAATCCTTTAATTTTCTCAAAAATCGACAGTGTGCCCTATGTATGAATTCTGGTTGTGCTTACTCACCTCAAACCGATTTTATGTGTTACGCGACGCACAGAAATCTGTCAAAAATGTTTTAGTACGACTTTAGAGAGCTATGAAGGCGCACCGTTTGATGGATTGCTGGAGCATTACGGCTGCCGTAGTCAGGAGCGTCGCGGAGTAATCCAAAACTCCCTCTGCTTCAGGTCCCAAAGTCAAACGAACACTGCAGAATCACAGAGTTAAAAACTGTCTCAATTCTTTCACCTTTAATAAAATGATCAGCGTTGCTGCTTTACCAGGTGTAACAATTAAGTTTAACATCCAGGCATCCATGAAAACAGAATCTATTAAATTTAATGGAGTTGGAAGTTAGCAGGAAGTTAGCGGAAGTTAGCTCGCTAGTTTCCACCTAAACATGATATAGCATGTTCTGACTGAGAGATTTCTGAAAAACTGTAAACGTACAGCTCTGCTATCACTTCCAACATAAATGAAGACAGAAAACTAAATACCGGTGACGTTTTGTAGGGTTAGACTAACTGGTATATAATGGTGTGCTACGTGATCGCTAGCAAAACAGCGACGTTAGCATAACATTAGCACAGTGAAGCTGAAGGATGAACGCTAACTTTTTTCCACTCTATAAAAGTTAACGTGAGGGTTCCTGGTGGTCAGGGACAAATGTAATCGCATGGCAGGATCCTATAAACTTCAGTCAGGAGAACAACTGAGATAATCCATCCACAATACGAGGTTAGTGATTAATATACTGCAACAACATGGGAATAGAGCAGCTGCGAGAGAATTCAGCATTAATGAATCAATGGTACGGAAGTGGAGGAATCGCAGTTTTTGGCTTTCCCCATATTCCAAAAGTGCTTCATCTCTTTGCTTTTACTGTCGCCCGGCATAATTTGCAGATGATGTTGTTTGCAGCCACTGCGATGCTTTCGACCAATACAGGCGCAGCTTGATGACGCCATCAACATGCGCTATCGCGGTAGAGCGGTATAGTCAAAATCTCTACCATTGGCCAAATTTATATAGTTTCTACCGTATACCGTTTATACCGCCCACCCCTACTTCAGTTCATACCGTGTATGGCTGCATGCAGTTTTTATGACAATCAAATACTCGAGAGGAGGACGTCAGGGGTCAAAGGGTATTTAAATTTGAGTTTGGGAGTTTAATATATTTTATAATTAATTTTTCATGTGATGCAGCGCGGTGGAGCTGAGGCTGCGGACTCAACAAATCATAAAGTATCTTCCCCCCATGGTCCATCCTGCACTCTAACCCTGCACAGTCCCTTGTTTTTCCCTTACTACTACTACTACTACTAATGATACTTGAAGTATCAAGTCAAAGACAGAAGCCATTGGCTAAATTCAGTCAGATGTTTTTCTGTCTTTCTTTACTTCCACTCATCCTTCATTCTTCTGTTTTCTTCCTGAGTTCCTCAGGCTAAAATCAGACTGCATGACCTTTGCTTAAAATATTTTGTTCCACTGTCACACTGCTGTGCTTTAATGCAACAGGGAACCCACTTACTCAGTCCTGCTGAAAAAAAAAAAAACAACAACAACAACAACAACAACCCACAAATATAAAGACTGTTTTTTGGTCCTTATTAGTGTGGAGTCTTTTGTGTGAGGTTGAGCCCTAGGGCACCTTGGTGCTCATTAATGTCCCATTGACGCCAAATGCTGCAGGGCAGGGAGCTTCTGGCCGCTCAAGCCTCTTAAGGCTAATTTATAAGAGAAGTGGAAGCCTTGGGGTCATGACTGACTCATCAGAAGCCAGTCTACACCTTAAAAACTTCCTGCCCTCCAGTGCTTTGATTCCCCTGGGAGCACAGGGCTTGGAACAGGTACTGTGTAATTAAAAGCTGAATGGAAAGCACCTCTAGAGAATTAGTCATCACAAAGTACATGTCTTCATTGTGGCCACACAAGTGAAAACTAATTTAGCAGGCAACGGAGATTTAAGAAGAGGACTGATTGATCTTTTAAAGAATACTATGACGAGACTGAAGTTTTAAAAGCGTTCTGCAGCTGAAATTAAAGACTGCAAGAGACTGAATCAAAGTGGTATATAATGTCACTAAAGAGAAATAAATCCCAGCACTAAGTCAGTTTTTTAAAGTTCTCAGTTTGTAGAGAAACATGAATAATTCATAATCAGAGTCATGTATTTCCATATACTGCACAGCTCCAGAGATGAAGCCTTTTCTTCATCTTTTGCATTTACATTTGAAGCATTTCACTGACAGAGATTCGTGGTCAGGGTGACTCTAATTGTACGAGCGAAGATTTCCATTTCAGCTGATAATGAACAGCTACGAAGATCTCCTTTGAAGCCGGAGAATTACACGTAGCAGTGCTTATTGTTCTCTTAATACAAACAGATCATGAATAAAGTTTCCAACACCCAGTTTTTGGAACTAGGAAAGATGCAAGAAACACAAAAAGCAGACGTTTCATTCCTTGTGTTTTTAAAATATCTCACACAAAATGTTATCAGCCCATTGAATGGCTGTTATCAGGTGTCTTCACTGAAATAATTATGCTTCAGACAGATCAAAGTGAATTTAATAGTAGGACAGAACTGCATCTCTATTTATTTCTAATGTCATGTTAAATCACTGCTAGTGTTACCCATGAGTGTCACTGCCACTCATGGGTACCTCTGCAAACCAAGAAAATGTGAGAGACGGGCGTCCTCGATCCAAGTAGCTTTGTTGCTACAGACTAACCAAAGAAGGCAAACAAATGCAGAAAGTTGGTGTTTGATCTCTGAATCTATCGCACTAACTCAAAGCTTTCTCCGGGGGCTTCAAGTGGCATGTTGTTGTTGCTGCTTGCATATCAGTCATAGACGGTATAAACAATGGATCCAGCTTCCAGATCAGAAAAAGGCAAAGTGCCTTAATCCTGCATTCCTTTTAAAGGTCACCAGGGGGCGATACTTGTGGTTGTGCACCCCTCATTTGTCCAGTGTATCCAGTAAACACAATAGAAACTCTCCTTAATCTGTCTTAATATAAGAAAAGGCAGTGTAATTTCAGCATCTCAGATTTTTCTACAAAATACAGAAACGCTTCTGTAGTATATTAAAGAAGCTTGTCACAGCCCTTTGTGCTTAAATTGCAAGAAATACATGTTTAAAATTACAGAGAAAGTTCTGGAAACTGTCCAGTAATTACTAAACTTAAAGGTTTTTAAAAAATGTTTTCTTTGTTAATCATGTATCCATTGTAAAAATAAAAAAACAAATCCCCAAAATATCTATAGTAGATGGTAAATTAGTTAATTCACAGAAAATTGTCTTTTCTTTTTTTAAACCATGTATTAATTGAAAAAACAAACAAACAAATAACAAATATGCAGTAAAAAGTCCAAAACTAGTGGGGCTTGATTTGAGTCTTTGCTGGGCCAATTCTGCACAGCCGGGCCTCATGTTTGACATCCTTTATTTAACTTAACACAATCTTGGAGAGTGTTAAGTAAAACTGGTGAATGGAGAATAAGTGTACTGGTGCCCACTTTCAAAAACAAGGGTGACGCACGGAACTGTGGCAACTAGGGAGGAAATAAAGCTGATGAGCCATAACATGAAGCTATGTGAAAGAGTTGTTGAAGCAAGGTTAACAAGAAAGGTGGTGATCATTGAGCAGCTGTACGGCTTCTTGCCAAGAAGGAGCAATACAGGTGCAATGCTCGATTTGAGAGTACTGATGGAGAAGTATAGAGAAGGTCAGAAGGAGTTATGTCTTTGTAGATCAAGAGAAAGCATATGACAGGGTCCCAAGGGAGGAACTCTGGTACTGCACAAGGATGTTGAATATGGAGCTTCCAGACAAGAAGAAAAGAGGAAGCCCATAGAGAAGGCTCATGGACGTGGTGGAGGAGGACACGCAAGGGCTGGCGTGACAGAAGAGGATGCTGAGGACAGGGTGAGATGGAGGCAAATGAGTCACTGTGGGGACCCCTAAAGGAAGCAGCTGAAAGAAGAAGAAGCAACAAGATATCACTTTTTTCACTCTTATTGTATCTCATTTTTGGCACACGACCTTTCTACCTTAGTTAAGCATAAATACATGTTTGTACTATTTTCAGTGAGATGTTTTTAAGTTATGCTGTTGGATGCAGTTTAGATTTTATTAAGTTTAGGTTTAAAAAAAAATGACAACAGCTCTCTGAAAATGAGACCCAAAGAAAGACCACATTTGTTCCTGCCAAAACAACCCCCACTCTTGTAATTAAGCCATAGAAGACAACTCTTCACTGTTCACGTGGGAACTGAACACCCAGGCTGTGCAGGTCATCTGCTGTATGAAGCCACTGCAGACCTCTATGATCTAAATACAGCCTCGGATAAAAGTTTCAGCTTCTGTATGAAATCGTCTGATATTCATTTTATATACTTCCATTTGGATCAATTTCTCACATAACAAACACACACACACACACACACACACACACACACACACAATCCATTTGCACACTAAAAAAAACAACTTTACAGATTTATGTCTTTCAATATATCATAATAGAAATAATGTCGAGCCACTCTGGGAGCTGCTGAACGATCCAAACTAGGATGAATAACTGATTCTTTATGTCAGCTTTGATATGTGCTGCTGGCATGCACCAATACCTGATCAATACTTTATTAAGCTAAATCAGATGAACTGATGGTGAAGTCAACAAGCATGGGACAGATGCAGAATGCAGAGCAGATTTGGGAACAGCACCACATAGAAACAGGAGTGAACTGTACCTCTTCTCAGCTGTGCATCCAAAAGTGCACAATTTTAACAATATATATATTTACAGCTATGCCAATATACTGCTCTGCACAAGCTCCCAGAGGGAAATTAATGCATTCAAACATTGAACATTTGCCTTCAAAAGCCCAGAATTTGACCCCATGGGTTCTCCAGACTTAAACTGTTCTGTCAAAAAAATCATTTTCTTTTACCGTGGCACCTTGGGATACACGTACAAGGTTCTGCTGACAATATGAAAGATGTGCAATATTAACAGCCTTTTTTTGTAACCCAAATTTGCTTCTACAGAGAGAGACTGCCATAACAGTTAAGTCTGTACCATCTCCAGCTAAAACCAGTCTCCCCCCTAACCTTTAACCCTCTGATGCCTCACTAATGATCCTAATTCACCATTAGTATGACCAGAATACGTGACAAACCACCACACTTTACTCCCATAAGAAGCTTTGGGCCTGCGGTTGGAAATCCTAATCTGACAGTTAAAGCACTACTGCTCTGTGACGAGAACCAAGCGCTGTGAAAGGAAAACAACAAGTGGCCTCCCCTTCCTCTCTCTGTGCACTCAATAAAACCCAAAGCTGCCCCATTTTCACCTGTTCCATTCAGCTGGTCTTTTGTGTGAGCATAACTGTGTCAACGCTGGCCTTCCCAGAGGTCAGAGAGGGCAGTTTCTTAATGCGAGGTGGATGTTTAAAAGCCTCAGGCTTGAAGCTGTGGTGCACAGCTGAAACGTGCCAAAAGAACAGAGAGGCAAGTCCTCCTCAGCCCAGCCGTCTGTGAGAAAAATCTGTTGATATAAGCTATAAGCCAATTCCATGTATGAGTTATACTAATGGCAAGGATAGGCAAGGCAAGGCAAATTTATTTGTATAGCACAATTCAACAACAAGGTGATTCAAAGTGCTTTACAGAAACATTAGAAACAAAAACAAATAAAAAGCATGATTTAAAATTGATTAAAACAAGCAAACAAACTAACTAAACACACACATTTCACACCTGTTCGCGCGATAATGAATAATGATATTTGCCTCTCTAATTTTCATGCTTATGCTAGACTTGTGCACTTATCCCAACTCAGAGCATCTGTGGTTTTAAAAGCCTTGTGCAAGTACTCCACTATTAATGAGGATAAACCTTATTTGGGTGGAACTCCAACGGGGCGGAGCTTCAACTTGCTTTGCAAAAAGTATGACATGGTTGAAAAGAAAAAAAGTGATCTGACAGGAAGTTACAAAGAATGTAAAACTAACAATTGAGCACTCAGGGAGAAAAACCCAAAATAACAGGTAAAAACAGTCAGTTTATAATAATTCATTCTCAAGAGGCCAAGATTCTCAGCCGGAAAAGGGTGGAGTGCCCACTCCGGGTCGGGGATGAGTTCCTGCCCCAAGTGGAGGAGTTCAAGTACCTCAGGGTCTTGTTTGCGAGTGATGGGAGAAGGGAGCCGGAGATCGACAGACGGATTGGTGCGGCGGCTGCAGTGATGCGGACGCTGCACCGGTCCGTCATGGTGAAGCGAAGCTCTCAATTTACCGGTCGATCTACGTCCCTACCCTCACCTATGGTCACGAGCTGTGGGTAGTGACCGAAAGAACGAGATCGCGGATACCAGCGGCGGAAATGAGCTTCCTCTGAAGGGTGGCTGGCCTCTCCCTTAGAGATAGGGTGAGAAGTTCGGCCATCCGGGAGGGGCTCAGAGTAGAGCAGCTGCTGCTCCACATCGAAAGGAGCCAGCTGAGGTGGTTTGGGCATCTGACAAGGATGCCTCCTGGGCGCCTCCTGGGGTTGGTGTTCCAGGCATGTCCCACCAGGAGGAGGCCCCGGGGCAGACCCAGGACATGCTGGAGAGATTGTATCTCTCGGCTGGTCTGGGAACGCCTTGGTGTTCCCCCGGATAAGCTGGAGGAGGTGGCTGGGGAGAGGGAGGTCTGGGCCTCTTTGCTTAGGCTGCTGCCCCCGCGACCCGGCCCCAGATAAAGCGGATGAAGATGGATGGATGGATGGATGGATGGATGGATGGATGCCAAGAGGGTGATGGGTGAAATTATACTAAAAGAAACTGTTCTTCACATAATTTTTGCTACATTTTAGGAACATAATATTTGAAAATGTTTCCGAAAGTCACTCTGGAGAAATAAAAACAAGAATAATATTAGCTAGCTGCATTTGTGGCATTAAAAGGTTGAATGCCGCTGATAATAACTCTTGTAATGATAAACTCTTGAGATGGAGATACAGAGCAGAGTTGTTTCTCTTTAACTATCCATTTGAGACTCATAAAAAGTGTTATGGCATAAAAAGATATGAAAAGCCAAAGCAAGAAGCATGATACACCAGAGAGAGAGACCGTTTTCATTGGTTTGATATAACTGTTGAAATTGCACTGATATTGAACTCTTCCTTCTATTGAGAAATCAAGTCCCCATGTACGTATTCAAATCATGTTTAGACGCTCTGAGGCTGTCGTGCGGTTAACGAATCAAACAATCAAACAACAATCATCTTTAAACTTAAAAGCCTGACCGACGTGCTTTTGATTCGTTAACTGTGACATGAGCCATGCGTAAGCAAAGTCCCGCTTTCACATTGTGGCTTTCGTCATCTTGTTTTTGGAGCCAGAAGCCACGTCATTAGTGCAGATGGTGGATTGCTACAGTCATTTGAAAAATGAACGTCTATTGAGTACCTCTATATAAGCAGAAGTTTTGGCAGTTTGCTTGTCTTGAGCATCTTCCCAAGAGTCAATGTCCCAGCAAAAGGGACCTCAAGGTCAAGACAAACTTTAAAGCAGCCAAAAAAGCCAAAAGCTACATCTCAGACTCTACAGGCCTCAGTTAGCATCTTAAGGGTTAAAGGTTAAAGTTCATGACAATACAACAAGATAGAACACTTATGCCTCTGGGGGATTACCCAGAGAAAGCCTCTTTTCTTTAAAAAGAATGTGGCAGCACAGCTTAGGTTTGCAAAGTCGTATCTGAACAAATGACAAGACTTCTGGAACAATGCCCATAATGCACAAAAGTATACAACACGTTCTTACTCCCAAAGCGTTACGCTAGGTGACAAATCATCAGTAGACTTCCGGGCACCCAACACGTCCCTATATTACGAGATCGGAAAAATGGAGAAATATGAGAACCGTCTGGAATGAATCTACACATGCACGTTCGTTTAACTTAAATCGCTTTGGAAAAAACTATCTAATGTCATTAAAGTGCCGGTTAAGGTTAGGGATAAGGTTATGGTTAGGGTTAGGGCTGGAATACATGGCTGGAACGTGTATTACCGCAGGAGCGTCATTCTACTGGATTTCATCCATAACCCAGTGCGTAGCATAAGAACGCGGAAGGTCGCCTTTCGCCTTCCTCAGGAATGCCTTGAGACTTGACAAATCCTCACTATATTATGCCTCGGGAGTGAGAACAGGCTGAAGTATATCAACACAAATAATTCATACCCAACTGTTTGCATGATGGTGGAGGGGTAATGAGTTATGATTTTTTTTTTGCAGCCACTGAGTCAACCATGAGCTGCTCTGTATAGAAAAGGATTCTAGAGACAAACATGAGGCCAAGGCTAAAGCTTTGGCCAACCTGGAGTCATACAACAGGACAATGATCCCAAGCAAAGCAACAAAATGGCTAAAAAAAATAAAAATAAAATCCAGGTGTTGCAAAGTCCACACGCCCAACCTCACTGAAATTATATGTTGGATTCTTAAGACAGCTGTGAACAAATGAAAGCCTACAACTCTGATAAAGTCACACTGAAAATGATTATTTCAAGTTATTGCTCCTAAATGTGGTTCAACATGGAAAAACCTCACACACACTCATTTGTTCGCTTGGTGAATTCACTAAGGTTGGTGCCAATGACTCAAATTATAAAGGTAACAAGACGCCTGTCAGCATCCACCGATCTCTCCAAGTGGTCTTTGTACCAGGATGTAAACACAATTATTTCTGCTGTAAAGTTAAACATTCTAACACGGTGTTATGAGGTCTATGGGGACTGGCTTGGTTTTAGAGCCAGCCTCCAGTGGTCACTAGAGGAACTGCAGTTTTTGTCACTTTGTGCTTGATTTTAAGCAAAACACTTCAATTTTCCAAGACTTGCAGAATATGCAGATGTGTCCAAAAGCCTGATCAAACCACAAGTGAAAATTGAAACCAAAGAGAAAATGAATATGCCGAAGAACAGACTTGATCACCCCCCCTCTAACCTTGTTAAGAGTGAGAACACTCCTCTTATTTGCATTCAGCAATAATGAAGCAACCACAAACAATTACTGCCCACTGAGCCCACTGGGGGGTAGCTTTTAAAACAGATGTGCTTGGGGGGGTTGTTGTATTTTTTTTTCTTTAATCTGATAAAATATCCCATTTAATTTGATTTAATTTGATCAACTTTGGAAATGCATCCAGCATGTTCAACTATTGTTTGGGATAAGTAGGATCCATAATGAATCCATGTTTTCCCAGTTTCTGTTTTTCAGCAAAATGGTCTAAATTTGTAATCTGCACTTCTAGTAGTTTCCTATGTGTACTGTGAAAGTTAACTCAACTAAAAAAATTTTTTATTTTTTTTTAAAAAGGTCAGAGGCAACATGTACACTCTTCAAAACTAGACTGAATTCATGCCCAGCCTTTAAATTCATGTAAAACATCACTTCAGAACTAACAAGCTCTTCAGCAGCTCTACAAAATTACTTCAAAGTTTCAAACGTCTCTCTGCAGCGCTGTGGAGTGAAGACTGATGTATTCAAGTGAAGGCTCAGAATAGGCTGTTGCTGACAGAAACGAAGCCATGTAAGTGGCTTTTTTCATCCACTGCTTTAGATATAATGATCTCCGTGAGAAGCTCTTATTTCTCCTATTCATAGGCAGCAACCAAAGTCAACATGAGGACACCGGTGCTACTCTGCAGGCTCTTCATTAATACCTGAAGCAGCCTGTAAAAGCCCTTTCACACAGACAATTATCAGCTGGATCAATATCTCTCAAACACTGACTGCTGCTCTTCTAACCACACATCAAACTCACTGTTTCAAGTCTCTGTGGCCTACTTGCCCTTGGAACACCACCATTCCCCCCTGCACCTCTAAATATGCTCCTACTTCCTTCAACAGAGGTAGCTCTTTCCAACCACTGTTACAGAAGTCATCTCCTGAGCTCTCTGGGGTACTGCCGACCTGTATTCCTCACCCTTGCATGCCAGAGAGATGAATGGCTCAGTCAACTAATGACAGATAACAAGAAGCCCAACCTTTCCTCATTATTCCGGGCTTGTGGTTTTTTTACTGCCATTCCTTTACAAATTACAGTGGAGTAGCTTCAGCGGCTCACAGGTCCAGATGTTGCGCGGCAGCTTCAACACCTGACATTATGTCAGTGCTGCTTTGCTGCAGCACTCTGAACACTAATTGCAGCACTGAGAGCCAAAGTAGCTGTTTGCTGAGCAGCTTTCCTGCTAAGAAATATCTGAAGGTGCAGGCTTAATTGGCTCTTAGTACATGACCTATGCTGTTTAGAGACCAGATGACTGGCTTTTTAAACTTTCATGATTAGAGTTGGAGTGAAGGAGGTAAATTAGCATTCCCGGTTTTGTAGAGTTTCAACTCATTGTTAAGCTGCCTCGTCTAAAACTTTTGGTTCATTCCCAAAGCTCTAATTTTCTGACACCGTCCACTAGCTGTTCAGTACCAAGCAACAGCCAAACACAGTTTGATGAGCTGGTGAACACAGTGGAGTCAGCTCTTTCTGTCTCGAGACCAAAAACATCTAAAGTTCAGTGCAGAGAGAGTAAATCTGGGCTTTCTGTTATCAGGCAGCTACCACAGACTGAAAAAAACAGATGTATCCTGCCGAAGTGGACTGTGATTTTGAAGTATTGACACAGTTACACAAACACAGATTTGAGTTCATGAATTCTTAGTGCAGTATCTCCTCTTTAGAATGTTTTGGCCACGCCATAAGGCATCAGTCACACAACCCTGTTTGATGACCCCCTAGAAACCTCAAATCTCTGTGGAAAAATGTGTATTCCCCAACCACTTGGCAAGTGATTGCTGGAGGCTGTTGGAGGTTGCTAAGTGAAATCAGTGACAAAGGGGGTGCATTGCCAACAACTTCCTTGTGAGTGGTTTAGTCATTTGAAGATTGTTATGAATTCCTGTAGCTTCCATGGAAGACACCAACTTCACTGCAACACTAGCTAAGCAACCACCAAGCGCCTTCAAATTAGAAGTTATGCCTTTTGAATCATGTTAGTTACATCAATAAGGCATAACACTTTTGCATTGCACTTTTCACACTTTCAGAACCACTTAAAACATAGCTGGCAAGTGTCTGCAGAAAAATAGGCAGCCAGGCAAACTATGGGCGACTGCAGCAATCTGCTGGCAACCAAAGCAATCCTGCAACCACTCACAAACCAGTCAGGGAATATTCATCATCAATTAGTACTTTCCAGGCGATCACCAATCAGCTTCCAAGTCTATGTGACTGAGACGTTAGTGATGCACATCTTTAAACGCTAATACAATTTATATAGGTGGGTTATGTAAAAGTTCATTTAGTGTGCAGTTGTCACAAATTAGCTATAGAGACTATAACATTTTATACCAGGCTGTAAACACATTTATTTCCTCTCTTGTTGGACATTTTAATATGGGAGTCTGCAGGGGCTGACTCATGCCTGGAGCCCCAAGTGGTCATTAGAGGTACTACAGTTTTTGGCACCACAAACAGGATTATGAGTGAGGGGTAATGCTGCTTTATATCTGCTGGATGTGTAAAAAACACTGAAATGTGTTTGCAGCATCAAGTATAAGTATTAGCATCACACAGCACCTGACACAACTCTATATCATGACAAATTCTCCACTGCAGTCTCTGTTTTGCCAATATTTTTAAGGGTCTTTTGACACTTGTAAATAAATTGTAATTCTGCCGATCTGTCTGGACCATTGCAGGAAGCCAAAGATGTGGCGGCAACAGAATTAATCTGGTTTGTTGCCCTTGTTCTGAGAAACACCCGACTCATTTGCAAAAGCTCTGCCTGAGTGAAATAATTCAGGGCAAAATAACCACCTTCTGTCACTGCTGAGATAAAGCTTGTGCTCCTCTTTGAATAAAATATGTTTTAATACCCCACCAAAGCTGTAATAAATAAATAAATAAATAAAATAGGAAAAAGTAAATCGATTTTCTGACATGACAAAACAGGCTCAGAGCGCCTGTTGATGAAGATGATGATTTGTATCAGTACGCTGCCTGCTGCCTATCATCTATCATTTTTTCTGCATTGTCTGAACTAACAGAGAAGCTCGGCAGCCCTGGACATCTGCCAACACAGACCTGAGCCAAAAGACAGACGGCACAAAGAACAAGGACATTCCTCGCAACAGAGAGCTGGTCGTTGAGAAGGAGGGGGCTGATGGGTGAGAAATAAAACTTGATGATGAGTGGCTGGTCCCGGCCCATTTTCTTTCAACAAACTATCAAATTATGGCCAAGAAGAAACTCAAGTAGTGGGAGGAGCACTGCTTCAAGCCTCTGCAGCCACCCCAGTATGGTTTTGCACAACATGTCCATGTCTAATTCATACTGCATGCGTCTACATGCTAGCAGACCACAGGATGCATTTTTCAGGTTAAAAGGGTTAGTGTGGGAATGTATGACTCATGAGTGCGAGAAGATGTGTTCTTAACTCATTTACTTATAGGAGAAATATCAATTTCAGATCTCCACAAAGGACACAGCACACAAAACCCCTTCTGTTTATATCTTTGGGTTGCCAAAGGTATGATCAAGAATTGGTGCCACTCGGCCCATAAAAGCAACAAAAAAAAACAGGTTTAAGTTTCCTTTCTTCTTCAAAGGCATCACATTGGGCAGTGTTGCACTGCTCCAGAGCTCCCGCTATGCTCAGTCAGCTCTGCCAAGTGTGCAGGATCCCCTCTATTGGTTCTAAACAGTAACTCTTCAACTTTATTTAGGGGATGACATTGCAAAGAGCTGGAAGCATGTGGCCAAAAATCTGGTTGTTCATACTAAACGTTCTCATTCAGGACATTATAGCCAGCTGATGCATGAAAAAAATGGCACCACCACTGCCAGCATTGCATTGCACTTTGATGACATTTCCGCTTGTTGTGCTCACCCACACAGCAGTCTGTGTATTCTCCCTCAGATTGTTGTCTCATCCTCCTCCATGTTTAATGGCTTAATGTGTTAATTTTATTTATTATCAAAATGTCATTAAAGATATTTCAATCTTAGTACGTGCTATTAGTCTCTTGCTGTTAGAGCAGAAATAAAGTTCTAAACAATTTATGTTCTGCCTTCAACAGCTTGCCTTGGGAAAATCCAGAAGAGACGGGTGGGTGGACGGGTGAAAAGGGAAGGGATAAGAGGTGTAGACGAGGAGAAGGACAGGGGATTGTTTAGCATTGTTGTAGCTCTGTTTACGTTCTAGATTAATGACTGCTCGCCCTCTGTGCCAGGGAGGGTAGGTATGAGGTGGCGGGAAGGGAGCTGCAAGACTGTGTTTACTTTCCAAAGCTGTCGTTGGCTGAGACTCAAGGGTCTGCTGGGGCCTAACATTGAGCAGGAGACACGGCAAGCACCAAGCTATTTCCAGTGGACAAGATAAAGGATGTCCATGTTGCTGTGCTCAGACGTGGGAGGCATGGGGCGCTGGCTAGCAGTAATTGCCTGCTATTATTGTCCCTCCAGGCTTATTGGTGGCATTTTAACCCTGTGGAGACAAGAATAGTGCCTACTCCTATTTTTTCACTCATACTCTAGCATTCCTCTTTCAAGTTCACAGCAGCTTTTCCATGCATAACGCACCATAAAATCTGCATCACCGGTCATGTAAAGCGTGGGCATTTTACTGACAGCTTTTTAGAAAGCTAAACTATTGTTAAAGGGCTTCCTTACTTTATGATGCAACAGAGGGAGAGCCAGTAAAACTTCGAGGATGCCAATTAACAAGGAAAAACATGTTTCACATGCATGTATGGAAATTTTGAAGCGGTAGCCATCGAATCCTGACAACATGTGAAGTCATCTGTCACTCTCGCAGAGGTTGTTTAAAATTGTGCGTGTTCTCTCTAATGTAACCACGCTGCTTTAAACTCCAGCACTTTATCAGCACTTTGGAAAAGTCATGCTTTTGTTATTATTAACAAGGAAAAACCACCAGACATCAGAAAGAGTCATTTTCACAGTCTGTTCGCCATCACATTCATCTCAGCATGAAGCAGCGAGAAAGTGGTTTCCAAAGTGAGCATCAGGGACTCAGGAGTCCTTCGAGCACTTTTAAAGTCTCCAGGGAAAAGTCTGAGAAAATATTTCGTTTCATCCTTCATTAGGCCTGACATTTATTTAAATAAAAAGAGCATTCATGAACCATTACCTGCTATTTTTTTGTGTGAAATTGGACAATAAGTCAAGCACTTTTCCATAAACAATCTTTGATAACAGCAGCATCCCTGGAATCTTCCGATATAAAAAAAAAAACAGAACAAGTTGATTTAACATAAATTATAATAACCCGACTAAATGAGGCATATTACAGAGATATGGTGAAGAGGATTTAAAAAGAGGTTTAGATTATATACGACAATAACAATAAAATATAGCAGATTTTTTCAGTAATAACGCAAATATTTAACTAGTCAATCATATGGCAGCAACTCAATGAATTTAGGCATGTAGACATGGTTTGTATTTCATATCACGCCTCAGAAGGTGATTTAAGTGATTGGGACATTTTTGTTGATGCTAGTTGGCCTGGTCTGAGTTTTTCATGCATTGCTGATTGGATTACTTGAACTTTTCAACAACCAACAACCAGAAAATGTTTTACAGAGATTGGTCAAAAAAAAGAGAAAATAGTGGGTGGAAGTTCTCTGGGTGAAAATGCCTTGTTAGTGGCAATGGTCAGATGAGATTGGCCTCCCTGCTTCCAGCAGATAAGAACAACGAGAACAACAGCAACTCAAATAACGACTTATTATGACCAGGCATGCTGAAGAACATCTCTGAACACAAAACACATGAAACAAATGGAAGCAGATGGGATACAGTAGCAGAAAACCACAATTCACACAGCCTCACCAAAAGTGGATAATAGAAGATTGCAAAAACATTGTTTGGTCTGACAAGTTTATATCTGCTGTGACATTCGTCTGGTTGGGTCAGAATTCAGTGTAAATGACATGTAAATAGGTTTCCATTCTGCTTTGTATCAACGGTAAAAGGCTGGAGGTGATGTAATGGTGTGGGGAATATTTCCTTGGCAGCTTGAGCCCCTCTGTTTTCTGTTGCCTACATTGTAGACGTTTTATGAGTTGTCCTGCCTGAGTTCCATCCTCTACACTAACAGAGTACTGCCTATTCATCACAATCCATCACTGTACAGCAAACTAATGTGTTTATCCTGCACTAACCTGCAGAGTATTTTCATGAAATCTTTAACAACAGTTAGTCAACCTCAGTTTGATTTACAGCAGGTTTCACAATACGAAAAACCACATCGTCACATGTACAGACCCAATATCTAATTTAAAAACACGAGGACTTACATGTAAGCTTTAAATTTCCAATTTATCAAATATCAATGAGCAGTACTTACCTTTAAACATAACCTCTCCTCTTCCTCTCCTCTCCTGTCCCATCTTTCTACATCTCGGAGTGAACTTAGCTGTCTTTTCTCTCCCTGTGAAAAACAGCAACTGGACCTTTAGCTAGCAACACACTGTCTGACAAACTGCACACAAAGAGTTTGTGTGTGCGGATGTTTGTTGAGCTGATAGAAACGTAGTATTTGAAATTTCCTGCCATTTAAAACGTTATTCCCTTTGTGCTCCTCTTGCTCCTTTTTTGTGGAGCTAGCTAAATGCTAAATGCTAAATGCTAATGGACGTTAGAACTCCTGGTTGTTGGGCCGGTGCTCTGAGAAACCATCTTACCCATATTATAATTTGACAGTGACTTGTGACCAGAGATGGGAAGTAACGCGTTACTTGTAAGGGATTACAATTGCAAAAACGGCAATTAGATTACCGTTACTTTTCCCGTAGGAACGCTGCGTTACTGCGTAACTAAAACCGTGATTTGTTTGCGAGAATGTCTCATGACAGTGACATAAGCAAATGTGACATTGTTTAAAGCGTGGAAGTACGGACCTTACTTTAAGTTTGATTCCATAAAAAGTGACAAAAACATTAGTGTCCATTGTGCGTGGGAAGAAAACTTCTTTTTACAGCGAAAAAAAAACCCCTTACTTCCAAGCAAGGTGCCCCGACATAATGGGAAATTCACAGAGAAACTCGTGGATTCTTCCACTGACCGCCGCGGCACACCTGCACCAGGGTAAACCTCCGCCTACCCTACTCCTGCTTTACAGGTGAAAATAGAGCAAAAGGACTGCTAGTCTTTGATTTTATTTATTTTCTGCTGTGTTTTACTTGCATCTATTTGAAAGAGTGAGTGTAAACACACACAAAAAAAATTATGTGCTGGAATGTGCAGAAAATAGGTTTAAATATTAAACAAATTTCTTCCAGTCAGAGAATGTTGCATATAATTAAATTTTTGCTTGATGCATAAAGTTAAAAGATTAAAACGAATAAAACAAGTTTTAAAAAGGGACCTTTCCATTTGATTACATTTTGTATGATGGATTATGTAGAAAAAGTAGAATTGGGCTGAAAGATCTATTGCTTTATCACCTATTCAGGTTGTAAATCGTGTTTTTAAAAAGTAACGAAGTAAATAAGTAATCAGTAAAGTAATAGGATTACTTTTGGGGGGAAGTAATCAGTAATTAGTTACTGATTACTTTTTTCAAGTAACTTGACCAACACTGCTTGTGACTAATACAAACCCTAACCCTAGCCCTAACACTAACCATAACCATAAGAAATCTTCACAATGGGTTAAAAAAATGATGTATATCTGGGGTCTGTGTTACACGCATGCGCAGCGTGTGAGCAGAAACAACGGGTGGGATGGTTTGTGAGGTAGATTCCCAGAACACCGGCCCACATTAACCCCTGAGTGTGGCACACGGTTTTGCCTCTTTTATCTCTCTTTATGCCACATCCGCTGGTGATCAGTACATGAGTAGGATTGCTTGCCATGTGTTAATGTTTAGCTTCAAATTGATTTAATGTTTGAAGGCCCAAGGTAACTTAAAATAATAATTCCCCTTAAATTCCTTAAATGGAAAGTAAAGCGCCAACTCACTACACTTTTTGTTGCCAGAAAAATAACTACTCAAATAAAGTACTGATACCTGAAAATTCTACTCTTCTAAGTATTTGCACTGCTTTATTTCCCACCTACAACCCTGTGACTCAAAAGCTCAGGGTCAGTCTTGTCTTAATGCTTTGAGACCATTTTTTCTACCCTTTGCTCTGTATGATGTAATACGGGGGAGATTTCCCAAATTTGGTCATCTCAGGCACACAGAAGCCCCACCCATGTACTCCTCAAACCTTTTGCTCTTGAGGGGCAGCCAGTCAGAAGAGAGTTCTCTGGAAGGCCGAGTGCCCTTAAAGTAACAGGAGCTAAAATAGCTTCTTTCAGAAGTGTGAATCCTGCAAAGCTGAATAAAAATGTTTCACTGGAGATCGAAATTAGCATAATGGGTCACCTATAAACAAACCAAAGAATGGTCACATCAGAACAGAGCAGCAAATTAATACTTCGACAAGTGTGCATGACTGATGTCTGAGATCTGACAGTCCCAAGCAGTTTTCTATGTTGCTGTTGAACTAAAAAGAGTATGAACAGCTTTTCTGATCTTTCCCAATAAAGGAAAAGCACTTCTCCATTGGGCCTCTGTGGAGTAATAAATATTTCAGCTTGTAGTTTGAGACCTTCTTGATGCATTCAATCACCAAACCTTTATTTAAACCGGATAGGACTTTGTTTGTACTAAATGACAGACACCCCACTGAACAGCAGTATCACAGAGGTAGAAACCTCAGTAGATCCCTGACAACCCACCGGAGACAGAGTTGCCAGATGCCCAGCGGGTGTCAACAAGTAGGACAGCTGACTGTCACAGAGGAAACAGTGGTGAATAAAGGCACAATTTAAAAGTGGTTTCACGCTCTTACATAAACATAACAGTGTAGCGTCAAACACATATGGTTTAATTGTGATTACATTATTTGACTCAGAGGAAACAGTTTACTCTATCCCTCTGTGGCACAGCAGGTTACCAAAAATCCTCCCACATTTTGGTTCCAAGACAAACATTTTTAGGCTCTTCGTGGTTATCGTATTCAAACATGCACCTGTGACACACATCCCTAGTGTTTCACACGTTGTGCTCAAAAAAGCACAAACAACGACATGTTTACACAGCAAGATGTTGAAACAGCACGCAGACATCTTCCAGGGTCAGTGGGTTACAAGCTGTCCACCGAATATGAGATGTTTCCTTCTGTCTGTTTGAAAAACAGTACAGGTTCGAAGAGGCACGAGAAAATGAAAACAAAGAGTATTCTGAAAGCTTCTGTGTTTAATCCATCCTCAAGGTAGCACTAAAGTACAGATACTGAGAGGGTACGTCACTTCAAATGGAGTTAAAGGTTTGTGTTGCTGAAAGAGTCTGAAAGCAGGCTCTTTCAGCATTATTGTTCTCATGAATGTATCAAAGTCACTGACAACTGGCTTTCTGAGGCTACTAAAAGTATTTTGCTCTTTGCTGTATACATAAATATATAATAGAAGGATTTTGTGTATAACTTTAATGGTGTTATACAGCTATTGATTAAAAATTTAACTATTTTGACTGGTTTGTTTGAGAGGTTTGGGATGGTTACTGTGTGTTGTTGAGGCCCAAAGAGGGTATTCCACTAAAAACCTAAAGACTGCCACAGTCTCCAGAGGCTGACTTGTCTCCAAACACTCTGGTGGAGAACATTTACCTTCAAATGTGTTGGTCACAGCACTAAGGGACAACTTTTATTTTACAAGGCAAACATTGGTTTCCAGACAAATCGTCATCTTCCATGCAAACTTTGGGCAACTGCAGATGGAGGTTTTCACTGCACCAACCTTGTGCAATCAATTTCCCCTACCAGCAGGCAGCAACCTGTCATGGTCCTGAGTCTGTGGACTCAGTGGTTTGATTATTATCTTATGTTTCAGTTTAATTCTTGTTCAGATTTGAGCTCCTTCTGTTCTGTGTCTCTGTGTTCCCTCTATGTTGCCATATCTGATGTCTTCGTGTTAAGTGTAGTCTGTGCGTGCCTGTTGTATTTCCTGTTTTACTTTGATAGTCCCTGTCCTGTGTATAGTGTGTGTAGTTTTGCTTCCCCTTGTCTCGTCAGCTCCGATTTCTCCCAGCTATCTCCCATCCCTGATTCTCCAGCGTGTATTTAAGCCCTTTGTTGTCCTTGTTGCTGGTCCATCTGTGTTCCTCTGCGTGTCATCCTGTGTTTCTCCTTGCCAGTTATGGTTTAAGTTTCTTAGATTTTCCTAGTTTAGGTTTTCTAGGTCTTGGTTCCCACTATCTCTTCTTTTATTAATTTTGTCACCACCTGTAAATAAAGTACACTCGCAGTAAATCAGTGCCTGCATTTGGGTCCTTCGTTCACCACTTCACACGCGCCTGTGACACAACCGCTCACCAACCAGTTGGGGAACACACATTTTATTTTGGTTCCAGTTTTGCTTTTGTTTTGAGCAGTTGAAACATTGTCTTAAGCTAGTTTCATGAAAGAAAATTCAAAGTTGCTGAAACACAAATGAACTTGGGCTCTGACTTTTGCCAAAAAACACAACCATTTGTTCAAAGTCTGGGTTGTTTCAAAAACACTAATGGTCTTTAGGATTTCTTTAATAACTATTTACTGACTAAATGTTGCTGTGAACCTAGAACCAGGAGTCACCAATATTGCAAGATCTTGCCTTAGATAGGTAGTTAATGTTAATGGGGCAAAATCCTGAATTCTAAAGGTCCACAAATCTCCTGTTACTGCTCACTATGCAACACAGGGTATTGCCTCTTATAGCGTCTGACTGAATGAATAATGCTGTTTTAAAGCCAGCCAGTATGACCTGCTGAACTCAATAACATCAAACAAGAGGATGTGAAGAAAAAGTCAGCAAAAATCCAGATGAAACCATGCCAACTTTACTTGTCAGCCACGAATAAACACACAAACACATTTTATTTGCAGCTTCAAGTAAGTGAAAAAGACAAATCGTTTCCTCGCCAATCTTCATATTTCCTCATTTTTTTCTGTCAGGCAGCCAGGAGCCAAGATTTGTACACTGGTAGAGGGATCTGTAGAGTGATCCCGACATCCTGCGGGGTCAGACACAGTGGGAACAGGCTTTGTTTTCTGCTGAGTGAAGCAGCAGCTTTCAGGTAAGACAGAGAAATGAAGTCATCGTCGGGCTGAGCCAGGTCTGGCTTCCAACATGTTAGCCCGAGGCAAACATCCATCTCTACCTGTCATCATCGGCTTTATCTGCAGGGCCGCAATTCCACCGGGCTCCTTTTAGTAAAAGGTTAACAGTGCAGGGTAATGAGCACAGACTCACAGATAATCATGCTGTACTCATAAAATTCTCCTTGACAGACCGGGCCACAATTAAACCACTTGGCTTTAAATCTCAGGAATATTTCGCTAAGGCTTTTCTTGTCATCCGTTCTGAGATTTATGCCTTTCATGTGCAAAAAGGTGTGAGCATGATTAGGACAGACATCTGATTATCTATTCATGTCAGGAAGAAGAGCTGATGCAGTCCCTCTTATATTCTATCAATAAGTAATCAGAAAAACAAGTGTGACTGGTAAACACAGATTTGATTACCAAGCAGCGGGACGAGTTTAGATAAAAATAATACTAATACTCGTGAAAATAGTCGAACTTCAGACTTGAAATCACTCTCATGCACAGTGCGACAAAAATGAGTCACAGTAGGCTGCAAAGTAGCACCAGCTGTCAATTAAAAACAGATGTTACATTTAGCCCTTTAACACTACAAACACAGCGCTTGATGTGAGAATTTCAAGTTTTCCAGATCATTTTATGGGACAGGAGCATGTGAATAATCACGGTGAATGAGTCAGACACAGATGGGTGACGAAACTACGAGTGCATAGAGTTTTGTAGACATTCTTTTTTGAGCCGTTATGCTCTTGGGGGCATTTTTCTAAATGGTTTGGGCCCACCTGTCCCCCCTTCAAGTAGTTCATGCCCGCAATTGTCATCCAATTGTCAGCACGTGCCAAATTTACCCCACAACTGCTGACTTGTTGCACGCTTTGGTGTTGTTTCAGCTGAGCAACTGTGTGGTCTATTACTTTCTTCTAAAACCTGTTCCTGTTCATTTAATTTCTCTCCATTAAGAGAGTCAGTCACAGTCAAAATCACATCTTATATCTTGCAGATATATATATATACCGGTGTGTGTGTGTGTGTATATATATATAAAAAACACCCAGCACGCCCCTGCGGGCGGTTTATCCTTCAAGCTCGGGTCCTCTACCAGAGGCCTGGGAGCTTGAGGGTCCTGCGCAGTATCTTAGCTGTTCCCAGGACTGCGCTCTTCTGGACAGAGATCTCCGATGTTATTCCCGGGATCTGCTGGAGCCACTCGCCTAGCTTGGGAGTCACCGCACCTAGTGCTCCGATTACCACGGGGACCACCGTTACCTTCACCCTCCACATCCTCTCGAGCTCTTCTCTGAGCCCTTGGTATTTCTCCAGCTTCTCGTGTTCCTTCTTCCTGATATTGCTGTCATTCGGAACCGCTACATCGATCACTACGGCCGTCTTCTTCTGTTTGTCTACCACCACTATGTCCGGTTGGTTAGCCACCACCATTTTGTCCGTCTGTATCTGGAAGTCCCACAGGATCTTAGCTCGGTCATTCTCCACCACCCTTGGGGGCATCTCCCATTTTGACCTCGGGACTTCCAGGTTATACTCGGCACAGATGTTCCTGTACACTATGCCGGCCACTTGGTTATGGCGTTCCATGTATGCCTTGCCTGCTAGCATCTTGCACCCTGCTGTTATGTGCTGGATTGTCTCTGGGGCATCTTTACACAGCCTGCACCTGGGGTCTTGCCTGGTGTGATAGACCCCAGCCTCTATGGATCTTGTGCTCAGAGCTTGTTCTTGTGCTGCCATGATTAGTGCCTCTGTGCTGTCTTTCAGTCCAGCTTTGTCCAGCCACTGGTAGGATTTCTGGATATCAGCCACCTCCTCTATCTGCCGGTGGTACATACCGTGCAGGGGCCTGTCCTTCCATGATGGTTCCTCGTCTCCCTCCTCTTTCTTGGGTTTCTGCTGCCTGAGGTATTCACTGAGCACTCGGTCAGTTGGGGCCATCTTCCCAATGTATTCTTGGATGTTCCTTGTCTCATCCTGGACTGTGGTGCTGACACTCACCAGTCCCCGGCCCCCTTCCTTCCGCTTAGCGTACAGCCTCAGGGTGCTGGACTTGGGGTGAAACCCTCCATGCATGGTCAGGAGCTTTCTTGTCTTTATGTCAGTGGCTTCTATCTCCTCCTTTGGCCAGCCTATTACCCCAGCAGGGTACCTGATCACGGGCAGGGCGTATGTGTTGATGGCCCGGATCTTGTTCTTACCATTCAGCTGACTCCTCAGGACTTGCCTGACCCTCTGCAGGTACTTGGTGGTTGCAGCCTTTCTAGCGGCCTCTTCATGGTTCCCATTTGCCTGCGGGATCCCCAGGTACTTGTAACTGTCCTCTATGTCTGCAATGTTGCCTTCTGGTAGTTCAATCCCCTCAGTTCTGACTACCTTCCCTCTCTTTGATACCATCCGACTACACTTCTCCAGTCCGAACGACATTCCAATGTCATTGCTGTATAGCCTGGTAGTGTGGATCAGTGAATCGATGTCTCGTTCACTCTTGGCATACAGCTTGATGTCATCCATGTACAGGAGGTGGCTGACAACTGCTCCGTTCCGTAGTCGGTATCCGTAGCCAGTCTTGTTAATGATCTCACTGAGGGGGTTCAGGCCTATGCAGAACAGCAGTGGGGACAGAGCATCTCCTTGGTAGATCCCGCACTTGATGGTGACTTGTGCTATGGGCTTGGAGTTGGCCTCTAGTGTTGTACGCCACATCCCCATTGAGTTCCTGATGAAGGCTCTTAGGGTCCCATTGATCTTGTACAATTCTAGGCATTCCAGTATCCAGCTGTGGGGCATTGAGTCATAGGCCTTCTTGTAATCAATCCAGGCAGTGCACAGGTTGGTCAGTCTGGTCTTGCAGTCTCGGCTGATTGTTCTGTCTACCAGTAGCTGGTGTTTTGCGCCTCTGGTATTCTTGCCAATTCCTTTCTGTGTCCCGCTCATGTATTGACCCATGTGCCTGTTCATCTTAGCCGATATGATGCCTGACAGGAGCTTCCATGTAGTACTGAGGCAGGTTATTGGTCGGTAGTTGGAGGGGACCGGTCCCTTCTTGGGGTCCTTGGGGATCAGGACCGTCCGGCCTTCAGTTAGCCATTCCGGGTGTCTCTCGTTAACTAGCAGCTGGTTCATTTGTGCTGCCAGACGCTCGTGGAGTGCAGTCAGCTTCTTCAGCCAGTAGGCGTGAACCATGTCGGGCCCTGGTGCTGTCCAACTCTTCATACTGGAGACCCTTTCTTGGATATCTGCCACTGTGATGGTTACTGGACCCTGTTCAGGGAGGTCGCTGTGGTCTGCCCTCAGATCCACTAGCCACTGAGCATTGCCGTTATGGGTTGCATCCTTCTCCCATATGCTCTTCCAGTATTGCTCCGTCTCCAGCCTTGGTGGTGCTGTTCTCTTATTGTTCCCTTGCCACTGAGAGTACATATATATATATATATATATACACACATACATATATATATATATATATATATATATATATATATATATATATATATATATACATACATACATACATACATACATCTTGTAATTCTGTCACAAACGCTCTTCTCTTGAAGTGAGAGTTTAAAAGGACACTAAAAACACAGTTCTAAGAACTCTGATAGTTCCTAGTTCCAACAGCGTTGACACAAAAAGAAAGCAAATTTTCCTCCAAGAGTTATAAAAGGTTCCTGTGGTTTGATCCTCGTGTTTTCAATTACTTTATTATGTCATTCATCATCCCTGTATTTACACTGTAAACAGAGAAATCCACCCATCTATCCATTCCCCTTCTGGAGGCTGGAGCCTTTCCCAGCTGACATGCCTGGACGAGAGACATTGGGCAGGTCACCAGTCTGTCGATGTGCTAAATATAAATCCATCAGGACAACAATTAGAAGTCTAAACCTGAACCTGAAGTGCTTCCACACCGAGTGTTCATATTAGACTCTCTACATCCTGAACCTCTTTAACGCCTCACTCTACCTGAAGTCTGTCTGGTTTCGCTCCACCTGCTTCATCAATAATCCATACGAGCCCAAGGGAAAATGTGGTTGACCAGTGATTGACTTCCTAGGAAAAATAGTTCCAACGAGGAGGGGAGGAGGAAGACAGGACTGACCGTGAATCACTGACAGCAGATGATGATCCTGCCTGAAAGCACAGAGTGGACGAAGAAGAGGCTGGACCGCTTGCTATAGATTCACTGCCAGGCTTAATGGAGAGCCCACCAGTCACTTCAACCACTTAAAACTGCAAGGTGCCAAAAGCCCATTCATCATCACCATTTCTTTATACGGAGTCCTTAAAAAACCCTGAATGTGAGGTCAGCAGGCGTCACAAAACAACACCAAGACTTCAAAGCTTAATTTGTATTTTTGATTAGCTTTTGGTTTATTTTTACAGATTTTACACATTTTGTCCTTCAGAAAACAAACAATGTTGGATTCTAATTTTTCCAATAGCGCATCTCAACAAAGACCTCACAGAATGAATGATTACTCATAATTTACTTTTTAAACAGAATAAATAAAAATGTTCTGTAATGTAATGGAAAAAAAATCCCACTTAGCTCTCAACTCTCAGCTTTTTAAAGCTTTCTGCATTGCAAACAATAGTGCTTAAGTAGTCTCTAAGCAGTTCTCTATTTGGATGTTCTCATTCTTCCAACCAGTATTCATGGACAGATACAGGAGGGAAAAGTAGGGATAAAGTTGAAAGAATGAGCCTTGTTTTGGGATCTGCTGCATGTGTGAACACGGCCATCAGAGCCAACAGGGACAAAAGCGGGGTTGAATGTAACTCTTCTCTGTCTAAACACTTGTAGCTCCAAGAGCCTGCGGGCACAGACGGAAAGAAAAGCAGAGCAAGAAAGACAAACTGAGGCATGTGGGGGGGCTGCATGCTGGTATTTACAGATAAGAGGCACACTGGCTTGAATGGTGAGCTGGGAATTAAAAGCTCTGAATGAAGTGAGAAACAAAAGACTGACAACCTCCCAGACCTTCAGCGATGACACTGTCACAGCCGGCACCGGATGGCCCGGAGGGTCGGAGAGGTCAGGGGTGGGGGAGGATTGACCACAAAGGGGAGAGGCTAGCTTGTTTGTTTGCCCATTAGCCCACCAATTGGGTGTTTGCCAAAGGTTGTACCACTTCAGTGCAGTCCTCCATAGCTCTGCATGTCTGCAAAGAACTGGTGGGGAAAAAAGGCTTAGTTCCAGGCGAGAAAGCATGGCGAGCTCTCATTTAGGCCCAGCGGCAGCGCTGAGGCATGGGATAGCGTCAAGCAGAGGGTCTCAAACCAAGGTTTAGAGCCATGCGAGAGGCCTCTGTTGCATGAAACATGGAACAATAAAGTTTTTGATAAAATGATCAGTCCTTTTGGTCAACTGAAACCTTCTTGTAGTATATAAACCAAACTTCTTTTTTCCTTCAGTCACCCACATCAATCACCTTTCAAGGTAACGTGTTCTATATTAGTAATGCTCTAAAGAAAAATGTCTCATCATTCATCTCACAGCCAAGGCTCCGTCACACAGAGTGCTGGGAAAAAACAAGAAAAAACTCCAATGTCATCCAGCTAAGCAACTACAGCATAATCCACAACAAACTGCACTGGCCCCCCAGTTACAGTTCCACACTGAGCTACAATACCTGTACCATTTATATTACTCAAGCTGGACTTCCCCGATCTCACATCTTACCTGTACATGAAGAGACATGCCTGGACTGACAAAGCCTCGGGGAGAAACACGACTGTTTTCCATCCTTACATAGCCTTCAGGCACAGACTGTGAGCTTTGAGCAGTCCTATAAGTTTATTACAGCCACTTGGCACAAGTTTAATACGTTTATTTATTACATTAAGTTTGATATATGTGCACCACAACAATGTATTCCTTCCACAATTTCTTTCTACTTTACATCCTCAGTACAGACTCGATACAACTAGAGGACACATCATACAAACAATGCAACACACAAAGGTTTGTGTGACCATGAACTTGTGCGTCTGTTCACAGACTCATCAAATCAAACCACTTGCAAATAAAAGTTGGCCTGCAATAATCAGCTACCTCCCCCAGGCTCTGTCTTGGAAAGTAGCTAGCAGTAACAATAACAGTGTGCTTGGCACTGACACAGACGCAACAACTCTCCACCTGCTGCAGGTTCTGGTTAAAGTGACCCTCCAGCTCACAGCAGCGCTTCAGAGCCGGACAAAGACTGCTGTCGTCGTGAGATTGCTTTATTCTTGCAGACAGATGCCAAAATGAGTAATCAAATATACTTAGAAGGACTTTAATATACTTCAAGGAGTCCTGGTAGGGAACTCTCCTTATGGAGCAAGACAATACAACCATGATCCATCATTAAAAATACCATATTACAAGGTGGTCCTTGCACATTTGTAGTTTGGCTCGTCCTGTATGTTATGTTAGTTCTTGCCGTCGTTGCTCAGGTGGAAATTAAAGCAAAGACTAACCTTGAAAAATCTTCCAGTGCTCAAAGTTTTCATGTTTTTGTCTTTACAGTCACGGATGTCTGAAGATGCAGATCGTTTTTAGAAAAAGTTTGTTTTTTCCCTGCCTGCACCACAAACATAAAAACAAATGAATTCACACCTAAAGAAATCTGTTTAGCAAGCAGTAAGGATAAAATGAACTGAAAAAAACGAAGTGCCATTTCCTCTCCTGGATGTTACACTTTAAGATTTAAACCACTGTAACCTGTAGCGCCTTACCGAGTAACTCTAGAGTATCCTTGAAACTTTAATGCCTCTACGCAATCCAAACCAATCTCAGTGATGGACGTATTGCTGTATATAGATTTCCCATTGAGCAAAACAAATGGGGAACTGCTGCTCTGGCTCAAAAATATACACAGGAATTCAAAATGCAAGAAGCAGTTTAACTTTAAAAGCATCATGAAAAGAGCAGCCAGTGTAGGCACCTCACAGCCTCGGGCCACTTAATAATTCAGATGTGGTACAGCCACGAATGGCAAGTCCTCAGATAATCTATTTCTGTGTCCTGGGCCACAGTACTTCTGAAAAGCGCCTATTCTCCTGACATCAGTGCGGCCGGCGCTCGTCTCATTATGTTCGGAACTTCACACATCACAGGAGCAGGAAAAACCTCTCAAAGGGATAAACAGCGAGGCGCAGTGTGAGCGAGGTTTAATTTGGATAAATCAGCATTCACAATCTAACAGAACTCCTCAGTAAGCCGAGTAGGTAAAGAAAAACTCGCTGCAGTCAACGCGAGGCTTTATCCACTCAACAGTGGCAGTGACAGAAAGTGCAGCACAGCATGTCCCAGACTGAACTTTATGTGATGTTTATGCTGAGCACCAAACCCAAACGGATGAGTCGTCACTGATTGAACCGATTTAAATATTCTGGAAAACGAAAAGGAAGCCCGTCTTTTTAAAACAGAAACACGACATTACAATAAACTCCTACTGCAGGAAAAACTTGACAGACAATGCAGTGTTTATGAAGCTTCAACAAGCTTCATAAAGTTCATGTTGACACAAGATCAAATATAAAACATTAATATGCAGTGTGAGCGCTGCATCTGTTATTCATGCCACCAGAAAATCACCTAACAGATGCCAAAAAAGCAGCCATTTGATACTAGCTGTGTTTGTTTATGAAGAACGCTTGTGATGATTTACATTTTTTTCTTAAGGAAAGTTCAAAACCTGTCGTAAATTGGTGTAGATAGTCAAAATGCTTTGCAGTAACATACCGATCTTTGCATCTTTACATTACAAAACTGTTGTTTGTCCATTTGTGCTTTTTTGTATTTAGGATTTCAAAGTTTAATGTGATACAGAAGAAATTTAAGGGTTAGCAAGGAACCCACTCAATCAGCCCAGTTTCACGTCACTTTGAGTAACAGTTATGAAAATACAATATATTTTTTGTGTGTTCGAGGACACGAATTGTCAGATGCGTCACCTTGGCAGTCAAGAAGACAAAGTTTTAAAAGATGTGCCAAAGGTTACATTTTAACTTAAACCGTTGTCATTTTCTAAACCCAACTAAGTCACTGTTACTATTTTAATTTAAAAAAACAAACAATGGTAACAAATGAGGTGTATATAACTCAAACTTGGTGTGAAAGGCAAAACTATTAGCTCGATCATCACACTTTTAACTTCTTAACGAGCCAAATATATGTTTTTTGTATACATGGGCACATCAGTACACATCAGAGCAGAGAGGTGAAATGTTGTGTTCAGGGACACAAAATAATGTTGGGAAATTTGTGTTGAGGAACAAAAACAAAAGGAAACACAAATCAATAACTTAAAGGTTGAGAATAAAACTCATGTGAGACTGGATCCATAACAATAATACAGACTCCAGTAGAGGAGCTCGTCTTCAGGGTAGTTAAAATGCAGAATGTGACACCAGGGAAATACCAACAAAGGTGAGAAGTTTTCTCTTTTCTCTAAGCTACACGCAGATGTTTATAATGTGAAGCCTTTTGGATTTTACAGACTTTTGAGTTGAGTTGCGTGAGATGACACACATGTAAGGAGATGTGGCAGGAGTATCATCAGTCAGAGCCACGGTCAATATGTCAGGGAAAACAATGGGTGCTGCTGTTGCTGAACATGCTGGGTCCTGCATAGCGCTCTACAATGCCCTCGCTTCATGTGATAAAGTTGGTAAAGTTTCCACCTCCAGACACGGTGTTCGTGACTCCACAGTCATCATTTGTCGACCCAACTGAGGAATTCTTCTCTGCTTGGAGGAGGAAGGGGTAAAACCGACAGCCTCGTGATCTGATACATCTAAAGGAAGCAACGGATACTGGCTATAATGATGTCCCACCTGAGAGAGTGTGTGTCTGTGTGTAGTGTGACTTTACTGTGCTATACTTGGTGCTGTTCTAAGTTTATATATATCTCTTTGCTTTCTGATGCATACAGTTTCACTGTTTTCTCATTGTCAACAGTTATATTGTGTAAAGGTTTCAAATAAATCCTTCACATTTCATTTATGTCTGAAGACAAAAATGAAACGTGAGGTGGCTTTCAAAGTCAGTGCAGTTTTTTTTCCTTGATGTATTTATTGAGTTTTAAACTTTTACAATAACAACAGCATTAAACAAAACAAAAACAACAGAACAGAACAAAACAGACAAAAGCCCCGCCCCTCCCTGAGCCTGGTTCTGCCGGAGGTTTCTTCCTGTTAAAAGGGAGTTTTTCCTTCCCACTGTCGCCAAAGTGCTTGCTCATAGGGGGTGATATAATTGTTGGGTTTTTCTCTGTATGTATTATTGTAGGGTCTAGCTTACAATATAAAGCACCTTGAGGCAACTGTTGTTGTGATTTGGCGCTATATAAATAAAACTGAATTGAATTGAAAACAGAGAACCTGGCTTAAGAATACAAGTAAATAAATAGAAAATCCAGATACTTTGATTATGAGATAGAGTTAGCAATACTCAGTGGCATGCTTATATTATACCAGGGCCTGTGAGAAAATAGCAGAAATATCCAAACCGGCGTACACCATAAATGAGTCCCATATTTTATGAAACCTGTTGTCCCTACTATGTAACTTGCATGTTAGGAAGTCTACTCACACATATTCCAGTACGTCTGCTGCCATTGAGTCTTAGATGGGGCCGTGTGCGTGCTCCAGTTCAACAGGACACATTTCTTTGCAGTCAGTCAGTGCAGTTTTGAGAAAAGTGTAAAATCATTTAGCATTTAAGTCTTGACTGAAAGGTATTTATTGTTTTGTCACAGACTTGAAGTCACTGTCAAACTTTGTATATTGTGACAAAAAGGTTTTTGTTGTTTGTGATGTTTTGCACAGGTGAGTCTTTCCTATAAGATGGCCTTAACTGCTTTGGGAACTGCATCAGCGCAATGAAGAGTAACCATAATGAACTGATAGTTCAAGATAGCGCTGCAGCATTTTTAACAGAAAAAAACATGTTGTGGATCACAGTAATTGGCCTATAAAATAATAAAATTACCTTCTAGCTGTGATTTAACTGCATACCAAAAAGTTACAGTTCCTAGTTTTCTTAAATTAGTCAGCTCAGTCCTTTCTCAAAGAGAATATCTATATTTTTCACCCACCTTTGAATATTTAAAGACTGTTAAAACACCTTCAGTAACAGCTAATGGACGTGTTGTTCTAATAATAACAAAAATAATCATCAAGAAAACGCCAACAAAACTAACACTTCAGACGTCTTAAGTGGAACCTAGTATGCTTTTCATTATTTTCTATTATATAGTTACTGTTTTCAACAGTTTAGTTAAATTTGTGTAAATCTTATAAGTTACAATCTCATGTTTCAGACTGCTCCAAATGCTCGATTTCCTGTATTTCGTTCTCCTTTTTGGATTCGTATGATGTCATAGCAGATATTTATAATATGGTCATCTCACCTCACAAATGGCAGCTGGTAACAAGGTTGTTATGAGAGAGAGAGGAGATAAAACAGCTTTGTCCAGAGAGAAGATGAGCTGAAGGGCTGTACCAAGACCCAGTGTAAGATAAATAAGGATTATTCTGAATTGTGAATCATGCAAAGCTACTCTAGTAAAGCCCAACAATAATAAAATGGATAAAAATTATCATATTTTGTCTGCTTCAAATCAAGTTGGGTTTTCCTGTAAACAGTAATCAGACTGTTGGTGACAAAGATGCCCATAAACCACTCAGGAGCCAGAAATACTGCAATATTCATTCAGTTTAGCTTTCCAGTCGATGTTTCCTCTGCTGGTTTCAGGTGACCCCACCAGCCCAGGATTTCTTAACACGCTTAGAAGAAGAAATTGCTGACTCCGACTTTCTGTCTCATGCGAGTAAAGTGAAGTCGGGTTGCTGCTGTCAGATTTTGCACATTCTCTGACTTTGTTTTTGTCGCAGACTGTCACCTTTCAAATCGAGCTTCTTCTGCCCAAGCCCTCATCCTGTTTTCACTTTCATATCTGCTTTTGGCATTTCAGTATTTTCTGTTTTTCTGCTCTTGGCTCACTCCTGCAGCCGTGATGTGCGCCTGGGGTGAATGTCTCATCACTCAGGGGGTGTACAGAAATGAGGTCTGATTTGATTCGATCACATGGGTGGTTTAGAGCCCTGTATGGAGAACAGCAGTGGTCCTGTGGTCAGTGAGGAAATATCACTTCAGCTTCTGCATTAATCCACAAAGGAGCCTTGAAGAAGACAGTTTACCTCGATATACATATTCAGTCAAACAGCAGTCAGATCCTCTTACTTCTTTTAATATCATTTTTCACCACTGAACCCTACGGGGAACTGCGCTGATGGTTATGAATATCCATGATGAGGATATTACACCTCGGCACAGACGTCTCTCTCTCTCCTTTAAAAGAGCTTCTTGTATTTGCCTTCACTGAACTGTTTTAATTCGAGTTGGAGATGAAGTTTTTCTAGCTAGTTTTATTTTTAATTTTTTTTACAGTCAGGCTCATCAAACTCGAGTTGTGAAGCGTGTCGGGCAGCAGCGGCGATCAGACATACTGCTGAGATTGTTTTTCTGACGGTGACTGGAAGTCTTGTGCAAAACTATTTTCCTGAGAGATCACCTTGGAGAGCTGCACACACGTCGAAAGCTGTGATGCATTTCCACTGCGGGAAAATTATATACGGAGTTTTACTTCAGAGGGGAGGCCGTGTGAGGAAAAGTGATGAGGGCTACTCAGATTCAAAAGGTCCACAATGTCATCAACTACCTGACTCGCACACCCTTAAAAAGCAACATTAATGGCGTTGATCATTCGTATGCTTTAAATGTTATTCAAACATATTTACAAAATTCTTCTTTCTGATTGGCTCGTGTGAGTCTGTTTAAACCAGGGGTGCCCAATCCCGGTCCTCGAGAGCTACCGTCCTGCAGCTTTTAGATGCATCCCTACTCCAACACAGCTGAATCAAATGGTTTGATTACTTCTTCAGCATGCCATCGTGTTTGGCAAAGGCCTGATAACAAGCCATTCATTTGATTCAGCTGTGTTGGAGTAGGGATGCATCTAAAAGCTGCAGGATAGTAGCTCTCGAGGACTGGGATTGGGCAGCCCTGGTTTAAACTATTCATCAGGATGCTTCAATATTTAACCATCGCTCTATATCAGTGCTCCACAATCTGTTGACTATAGCAACAGCGCAGAGTCTGCACCAGCTTTGGAGACAAAGTTAAAGAGGGAAGGCTGATATGGGGTTAGGGAGGAGGGATGGTGGATATGGCGACCATGGCTCAGGGGGTTGGGAAGCGTATCTGTAACCGGAAGGTCGTCGGTTCGATCCTCTCGATGCTCTCTGTCCTGGTCGTTGTGTCCTTGGGCAAGACACTTTACCCTACCGCCTACTGGTGATGGCCAGAGGGGCCGATGGCGCGATATGGCAGCCTCGCTTCTGTCAGTCTGCCCCAGGGCAGCTGTGGCTACAACCGTAGCTGCCTCCACCAGTGTGTGAATGTGAGAGTGAATGAATAGTGGCATTGTAAAGCGCTTTGGGTGCCTTGAAAAGCGCTATATAAATCCAATCCATTATTATTATTATATATTTGACAATGGATGTTGAATTGAAGATTCATGGATGTAGTGAAGGAGGGCTGGTGTGACAGAGGAGGATGCTGGGATAGGGTGAGATGGTGGCAGATGACCCACTGTGGCGACCCCTGAAGGGAGCAGCTGATAGAAGTAGAAGAAGAAGGACCGACTGACTGAGATTAAATCTATTTAACAGCTATAGCAGGGGTAATTTATCACTACTGAAACTAAACTGGAAACAAACAACAACAGTCTGAGATGGGAAACCAGCACCATGGCATTTTTTTCTTATTTTGATTTGACTTGTAAAGTTATGATGTGAAGTTATGAACACTTCCAAAAGTTCCTGAATCTAGATCTGGAACGAAAAGACAACCAAGCTGTTGAGTCTCAGTGTCCTGATTTAAATTGATACACCAATTAATCTTATAATTCATCTTTAGAGACGGATTCGTTGGTGTTCAATCTTCTTTTGATCTCTTCCTCCTCTTCACCGATTGCATTATATCGTGTGTAATAAAACAATTTGCTTTACAAATAAACTTCACAGTTATTATTATTCTAAGTTGGGCCAAGCCCCATTACTCACGCTGCCCATAACTTTTTGAATAATCCTGCTAACCAGCAAACACACAAACAAACAAACAAACAAACAGATAATCATAATCTACTTGGCAGATGTAAAAAAAAAAGAGGGGGGGGGGGGGGGAGATGTGGGGTGAGTGGTCATGGTTTCGGGGTCAGGCTGTGGCTGAGTGGAGCGAGTTTAAACAGCATGTCGTCCAATTAAAAGTGTTTATAATTGTTCCAAATGGCTTCCCTTGAAGGCAGAGTCAAACTATCCACACCATCATCACCACCTAATATAAAGAATGAGGGTATCTTAGCATTAATTAACAGCAGATAGTGCTGAGACCAAAAAGGAGAGAGACGTCACAAACCTTGAGCATGTGAGAATGTCTTCAACGCTGCACATTTCACCAAGCAGCTCCCTCAAAGCAATAACTGCTCTAAAGTCGACCATTATTTGCTCCGGCACGTTCTTATATGAAGACATGAAAGCTATTTACAGGCTACAGCAATTCAAACAAAAGGAAGTGATCACAGTGTCAGTTTTGCACGTAAACACCGAACACGTGGACGACTCTAAGAACCGTCTGCGGGGCTGCAGAGAAATCAGAGCAGCTCAAAGAGACAAAAGATTTGCTTTCCCAAGTGCAGAGCAACAATATTCATTACCCTTTTATTGTTTACTATGGTGTGAACTCTCTGCGTGTGCATTATCGTGTGCATAATTGGACATGTCACAAGCTCAGCTGAGGAAAATAACTACTGGAGTCCTACTGAGAGGAATAACAAAGCAGTTCTTATTAAATCTGGAGTAAAAGTCTAAATATGCATGGAATGAGTTAGGACTGGAAGAAACTTCATTCTTCTAAAAACACATTTAGCAGTTCACTCCAAATGACACATTACTGTAATGTATCATCTTTAAAATGCAGCGCTGAAGGGGTGCAGGACAGGTAGGAACAGGCATTGTTAGGTCAATCCCAGCTCTGCTTCTTTGTAAACATACAGCTCAGACCTCTGTCCTGGTAGCGCTATTCTTGAGGTGCCCTATATTTTGATTCCTTGCGGACGGGTGACTTGCAATGCCAGGAATTCAAGCCTTGAGGGGCAAGTGATATATTTGGACATGGTGCTGCATGTTGTGGAGGCTCGCTGTCCTTCACTGCAGGCTTTAAACTCTTTTTCAGCGGCACGTCAGGCCCGGTGGCACACTGCACCGCTGCAATAAGTGCGAAGCATGAATCTGTCAGGACACATGTACTACACGTTACCCACAATCCCCTCAGCTTTGTACTGTACCGCCTGAGGGTGACTGAGAAACCTGAACTCCCGCCGACAGAAGAATTTGATTGTTTAGGAACAAATGCTTTCTATTTTTCTGTCACTACATATTTCAGAGAAATTACGCTTTCTTTACTCCACAGAAAAGTAAGAACATGAGGTAAGATGATAAATACTGCAAACCTTTCTGTTCTGGTTTGATAAAATTTAATTTTAACCATAAACTGTACATAAAAGATGGAGTCACATTGCCTGAGGTTTTTTTTGTTTTGTTTTTGTTTGTTTTTTTTCCTGTTACTCCTTTAAAGTGGATCTTAACAGATTTGAACATGCATGAAAAGAAAACTGCAGTTCATCTAACTGCCACAAGAGGCTCTAAAGTGTCTCAATCCCCTCAAACTTAAAATGCTTAACTTTACAGCACTGGTGCCTTTAGACCACTGTAATGGATTATTACATTATTACAGTGTCGTACAGACACTCAAGAAGCTTATGCTTCAGTTTTGCTGAGTTCTAGTACTTAAACCAATGGTAAACAATACTCAGCAACTAAAATAACTAGTCATATATTGGGAAAAACATCTAAAAATGTTGGTTCTAGATTGGAGATATGAGGACTTGCTGCCTTTCCTTCCCTTAAAAACAAAAATGTGTAAGTTATGTAAAGACATTGTTGGGTTTAGGACTTCTGGGCACTCAAAACAAGCAAAAGAAACAAAATACATAATTTATAATAAAATCAAAAGACTAATAATAAAAAATAAAGACACTTTATTTAGAAAGGCCAGAGAGTGAAACAGAGGTGACAGTCAAAAATGTATTCAGTTTAAAAACATTTAAATGAATCAATTAAATAAAGAGGCTCTTTCTCCGCCGGCAGCCATGTTGAGAAAACGCTGTAAGCGTTCAGGCTGGTATGAGCTGCAAGTTTGGGATATTCAGGATTTCCTCAGGGTGATGGCACCGCTGAAGGTCTTTCTGCAGACTGTTCAGGATGCTCTACAACCTCCAGGGCTGCAGCAGAGACACTGATTGTGATTCAGTCAGTGAAGAAATCCAAACAATGGCAAAGTTTGATCACGGGAAAACTTCTACCACGAGAATTCGACTCTTACATGTGGGAAAATTAGAACTTGTAAGGCCTTTATTAACATTGAATATTAATACTGAAGAACAAGTCAGAAAAACAGTAAGTATTTCTACAGCAGTGCTCACAGTGATGCCTCCCGAACACTAATTGTTATTTCACACATTGGCTGTTGGAAGATCAGACAGTTTGCTGCCGGCTGTCTGAACGGTTACTTGTTCTGATTTCCCAGATGGCTGCTGTCAAAAGACAATTTTAAATCCATCTTTGATGTAAAATAGACAGACCATATTGTCCGAATCTCCCCAGCCATCTGTGTGTCCAAATGTCCTTCTCTTCTAAATCAAAAAACATGCAGACATAAACTGTATATAAAAGACAGGAACAGCACCAGTTAGTTAGTGAGGTCTCTGAATATGTGAAACAGTGCACGTTCATATCTTAGCAACTTGTAAAGGACACTTTAAACCATGCCCTTTTATCTTTACCTTTTTTACTCTAATAGGGACGTTAACTTACATAAAGTATACTACTGTATTCATGAATACTTGGACCCAGCAACTGAGACCATGAATTTATTCGAAAACCTTTTATGAATAAATCACAACATCAGAGAAGTCGACCCCTGCTGGCCATTAGCAAGAATGCAGCTTCAAAGAACTTTGCTTTTAGAAAGCATAGTTCATCTTTTATACGCGCTATCTGAACCCATGCATTACACCTACAGGAGCTGCTTAGCCGTTGAGACCCATGTCATGAAGCTCTGCAGACACTCAGTCAGCAGAGAGCTGGCAACTTTTACGGCACATGGTGCTCTGCAGTTTAGTGCTGTGGTTCTGTGAATGCTTCCACAAATTCAGTCAAGCACCTAGCCGCGAGGTGCTTCATTTTATACCATATGGCAATGAGACTGAAAACACCTGAATTCAAAGATTAAGAGGAGTGTCCCTTGACATTTATCCAAGTATCACTGAGATTTGTGTGAAAACGCTTTGGTATGCAGATGCAAACGTCTGAAAATCCTTTTAGAAACCCAGTTACATGTAGACCTGTAGACCTTGAAATCATGGTTCACTAAGAGGACTCCAGCAAGGGAAGACCATGTCCTGTAATCTATGTCTGCGACTCTGACTGTGGAAATCAGATAAGTTCATTTCCTGGAATCTTAGAGTTTTAATAAAGCGCTGATTCAGAGCCGACACGTTCCTTTTAAACGTTTTAGTTTCCTGATAATCATTCATGTCCCTGATGACAGTTAAACTATATGATGATAACAATATGAACACATGCATACTGGATGTCAAAGCCCTTAGTAAATGCAGTACTTTTACTACTACTAATAAAAGTCTTCACTTTTCTTTACTGAAACAGTGAGGTTCATGGCAGTTCATGTGGCTGGAAATCCAGTTTTTCATGCAGTGAAGCCAACTGTGACACTTTTCCTGAAATGTATAAAAAATGCTCGTACGTAGGAAAAACATTAACTCATGTTTGACTGATCAATCAAACCACACAGCGTGAGTAAAACCTTGTGTATTTGAGCAGGCCAGAGAGGGTAAATGAAACGTGTGAGCACAAGTTGTAAAAAATAAAACTGCTGTGTTTGTCAAACTTATGTCAAACGTATGACTTTAACCATGAAATCGCTAAAGCGCTGAAAATAGCTGCAGGAAGTCGCTGAGAAAGATATGGGAAAACTGGCTCACTGACCTGATATGAAATAGGTCTGTGGTTTAAAATGCCTGTCAGCTCATATTTATTTATATTTATAATCACGCCTCTATGTCTTTTTAAATTTAGTTGTGACGAGTGATCAGAATGATCTTTGTTCAGGCACTGACAGAGTTATTATTGGCATAAATCAAGCCGATCGCTAAACCAAATCAAATAAAGAAATTAAAGTCTGGAAAAAGAAGAAAGAGCACACCGAGGACTTGTGATTATTTTCACCACAGAACCAAACACACAGAAGGCCCTGCAGGCTTTTACCGAGACCTGCACTTTAATCCGCGTGTTTCTTTTGCACATTTGTATCTATGGGCCCCCCACTCCAGGTGTTGAGGGGCCACCACTTACTTTGAACTCCAGGGGGGCCTTTTCCCAGCTGCGTTAGAACATGCTGGGACGTCCCTCCCGTCTCTCTGCCCTCATCTTTTCCCCCCTCTGTTCCACCCTCACTCCTCCTCCCCCCTTTTCCCTCCTAAAACACTAACTGAGCCATCCCTGTCTTTACGGCCCTGCTGCAAACATTCCCCTCCTTCAAAGCGGAGGGAAAAGTAACACAGGGGACAGGATGTGTTTGTGTGCATTTACAGGATTGCAGGTATGTTACAGCTTGCTGCTCTGAGCTTTGCTGTAATTACACTGATGACACAGCAGGAAAGAAGCAGGAGCTCATCATTAGTCTACCTGGGAACCGCAACTCTACTGCTGAGACCCTTGTTTAAGGCTTTTTAAGAGAGTTTACCATTTGCTGCAAGACACAAAGTGCACAGCAGCAAATTTCCTTCTTTTCTTTTGTTTTTCCTCAGGTTCAACTGCTAAAAGGAGAAAAAGATATGTTAAGGCTGAATCGTTTCAAAGTGCAAGCTGTGCTAATAATGAATGACTTTAACAGGTCAGCTTTTCTTTCTTTAAGAAGCCTCGGGAAGGAAACGCATTAGAAACATCATGTAGACCCTCAGAAGTCTTCACTTAAACCTGGCTGACAAATTTCTTTAAAGACTCGCGGCTCTTTCAGCCAAGGTTAAAATCGTGTAACTCACAGGAAAAAAACTAATCAGGGTTTTTATTAAATATATAAAATCTTCAAAGAAAAGTGTATCCTGATGAGGCAAAGCATTATGACCACCCCTGCCTCAGGTGCTGGCCGTCCTTTGCCAGCCTGTTGAGTGATTCCTGTTTTAATGGTTTGGCCCTTGTTGGCCTGTTACACCTGTTTTGGCTTAATATGTGTATTTTCACTGTGCACATTTCATGATAATTTTTTTTATGCAGCTGCATTCAACAGACAGCTGAAAGACAGACATTAAACAAAGAAAGATAACGACATTAAACATTTGAAAAAGCATTAGCGAAATGTAGTCAGATCAAAAAATGGTCTTTTGACTCCACCCACTATCTCTACATATATATTATGACATAGAAGATACAGTCAAATGTATTCCACCGTCTAACCCCCATGAAGGGAACTCCTAAAGCTAATGTGGACAGTGTTAGTGCTGATTTTAGTGCCAGTCCACATTAGCTGATAGCCAAAGCCTCTTGCTGAGTATCTGCAAGCTGCTTTGCAACCCACCTCCAGCCCAGATCATCATTTATTCTTTATCAGATTTAATCACTGCAGTGTTTGTTGTTATTGATGCTTACTCTGTTCAGTAATGCTAATCTTGTTGCTGCTCTGCCCTCGCTGGGCTTTGCGTTTACGTTCAAGAAAGGTCACGGAGGTCCCAGAATAGAGCCATACAGATAAAAAAGAAACTTTATTTTTCATGATTCTGACTGAAATAAGCTTTAAAAACTGCAACGTATGTCCACTTTATGTTTGTCCTCATCCTTTTTAACATGAAATATGGTGCGGAAGCCCAAGAACGAACCTGCAAGAACCCTGATCTTAACCAACACCAGTTCGAGCACTAACTTGCCAAACCAGAAGCAACTCCTGCAGCTCAGCAACTTGACAAAGGTTTGCAGTTATCTGGAATTAACCAGACTAAATCTCTATCTATCATATCGGGGTGAGAGCCACAGCTTCCATTCCAAGTGCTTACTGGGACTGAAAAAGTAAACAATCAACATTTCTGCTCATGGGATTACACAAATGCACATTATGGCTATGGCTATCCAACAAACATCATACACTTACTTACATCTCTACTATCATAATGAGCAGATACCTCTGCTGCCACACAGGTACAACAACCTCGTTGCTAGTAAAGCAACATGATTGGCCCATATGTTTCAGAATTTAGCTGTTGATTGGCTCTTTGGAGTCTATTAGATTTACCGCCATGGTTCTCTCTTGCAAAAGTCATCACCCAACATCACCCACTTTTCCCACTGCGTCTCAGTGTGAAGAACTCATCAATACCTGGTCCCAGAATAAAGCAGACAGACTGAAATCAGAAGAGTGCACCCGTGTGGTGTAAGGGGAAAAGTTAATAGGCTGGTCTGAGTTTATAATCATATAAATTACATCTGTGGGCAACCCCCGGCTGCCTGCACAGAGGAACAAAACCACTCCTCATCTGCCGATGCCTCTAGCCAAACACGACAACTTTAAACATTAAAATAACTCTCAAGCAAAGATATGAGTAACCAGCAGCCGGGTTTAAAGAATATAAAGCAGAAGCACACCTCAGAGCGAAGCGCTGGATGTTAGCCAATACCCAGCAGAACCACAAGAGCAAAGCTCATCATAAACTTCTTTTAAACTTTTTTTTTAGAACAGCCTAACCTTCAATTGGCAGCACAGCAGGAGACAGCAGCTCATCTTTGCTAGTGACCCTGCATCGCGCTCTTTCATCGCCATTATCAAACACAAAGCCAGGATCTTCTATGCATTATTGATGAGACACATCTTCTTAGCTACTTCTCAAACAACAGAGGATGCGCAGCAACTCCTACCGATAATACCTCGTACCGCCTATCCTCGAATACAAACACACAGGTAAGAGCTTCAAACGTCAGTCACACCAACCTGCTCAAGTCTCCAGTGAATAATGCACGAGCTAAGACCCATTAAGCCATATAAACACAACAGATTCTGTGAACAGTAGGGACGGAGATTTAAAGCGGTGCTAGGCAAGAGGTAGGAGAGTACAAAAGGAGTTGGTGTACCTACCGCATGCAGCGCTCCTTCATAGATACAAGCTCCTGGGGTGACATAGAAGGAAGAGAGGGAGAGATACAGAAAAAAACACACCATTAGTATCAGAGTTCAGTCTGAATCATACCTGTGAGAGGATCCTGCAGATGGTTAAACAGCAAACGAGCTGTATGAAGGATAATCAATCAGTTCCCCTGTTAAGATGCAGGTTTATAAAGTTCTTAGTGCGATGACAAGCTCTGAAAGAGATCAGGACATGTCTGCAACACAGAGACTCAAGCCCAGTGGGATAATAATACAAAAACAAGCTTATAAATATTAAAGTTTCATGTTTGTAATTGACTAACATACAGTTTTGACCAAACAGTTACACAGCAATGCACCACTTTGCTGTAGTTATGCTTCTAAAAAGGTTTGGAAATATGTAAACAGAGCTGGGATTTATTGAACCCCTAATAACTATGATACACTGCAGAAATGAGAGGGGGTAGCTGAGGCTGACAGGTTGGGTTCCTCTTACACTGTAATCAGGTAATCAATGTTATTCACCTGCCCTGTGAGTGGTTTGATACTTATGGCTAATCAGCATGTTTAAAGACATAATCTCATGTGTGGATCGCCAAGCAGCCGTATCAGTAGAGACCACACTCGAGTTTTTATTCATCGCATTAACGTTCTAGATTTTAAAAAAATCTATTTCACTGATTATTATGAACAGAACAATGAAATGACTGTTATAATGACTGTTATTTTCATATTTTATACATCTATTATGTTATTAAACTGCAGGGTGCCACTGATTATCTTTGCTCCGTCTGAGAGCTAAATGTTTAACAAAAACACAAACAGATAGATGCACAGGCAGCACGCGCCTCGGCCCAGCCGGGGCTCCGAGCCTCACGACACCAGACCTGGGAAATCTAAGCTGCCTCAGGGGAAAGTACAGCAAGAGGTAAACATTTACCATAATGGTCGAGATGGGAAAACAAGAATACAGTTACAGTTATGCCCTCATAAAGGATGCCCGAGAGCGAGTGTGTTTATGCTGCTGCACCATGCTATAGTCTCTTTATCACACTGTATGGGAGAAAGAGTGCTGTGTAAAATATAATCTGGTGGTTTAATCAGTTTGGGGAAGACACAGTGGAGAGGTTTACTTTTCAGTTCTGCCTGCTAAAGAAAAATCCAACTAACAGTTCAGATTGTAAACAATTATCAACACTCTTTGAATCTCAGGCATTAATTAACAGATTAAATGTTGGTGTCTTTGAGAGAGAGTGTCATTTTATCTGAGCATGGGTTTAATATCATCTAGTTTGCAGGTTTTTTAAAAGATGGATTGTATTCATATCAAGTGCACACAGGGATTTCTGGCACAACTTTCCCTGCTCCCAAAGTACATGGAAATCCTTATTTTTGGTCTCACTTGTGTTTTAAACATACAGCCTTTTAGATTATTGTTAAAATCATCTATGATGGGAACAAAAGTTTGCTCTTTGACTGTTTTTTAATGAATTTTATTTACACAAGCGTCTCATGGCCCTTTATATTTTAGAGGGAAAATTCCACAGATCAGATCCTCTATGAAAGAATTGGGAACAATATGGCCACGCCCACCTGACCAGCCCACGTGAGGTAGATGGAAAATTAGGATTCAAATACAAATAAGCACACTTCATGCATCAGCTGCTGTTTTTCACATTTCAACTAACAAACTCTATTTGATAAATTAGTGATTTTACTGGAAATGACAATACAGGTTTTTTTGCTTTTATTTTGAAGGCAGCTTCAGTGTAAATGTGTTGCAACAAAGGTTTATAAGGGTTTTGAGTTTGCTAGCCTTGAAAGATGTCAGCTCATACTAAAAAAAGACATTTCAATTGAGAAAAAGAAGGAAACTGACTTTTGCTGAGCAGGAACAGACATCTGAACCTTTGCTGCAAAATCAACAGGAACTCTTTACAGAGTGACAGCAGTCGAGACTAGCTTTGTGATTAAACACAGAATTACAAAAAAAAGCCGTTCTCCGATGGCGAGCTCATCAAAGAGTCCTTTGTGTACTGCTGTTAATTAATGCACTTGTTCAAGCCAAATGAGAAAAAAGGAGGCAGTCGAAAATGTGCCCCGTTCCAGGTGAACCCTAACAAGACTGATCAAGGACATTCAGTTGAAAACAAAGCAGACGAGTTTAACTTTTTCTCCTCAGTTTCTCATCTTTACTCCTGGACTACAGAAAGAGTTTGAGATTATGGAGCAGCTGGCAGCAAAGCGATGAATGAATGAAACTACAACAGAGGCTGAAATGGGACAAACTGACAGATGTTACAAACGAAGGCTGTCCAAATCTGGTGGGGAAAACATTTCTGACTTTTGAAGGCAAAAGAAAAAGTGAGTGAAATGAAATCTGAACTGAAATGAGTTTTTTTGCATTGTGTCATACATCAGGTGTAGTGTGAGTCAGTGCTAAGAATGAACCATTACAGACAGCTTAATTCGCCACTGACAGAGCGCTTCAAGTCAGCATCACCACTGGATTTTTTCTTCCTCTTTCAAAGAGGAAAACATTCCACAGACAAGGAGACAAGGATCTCCCTTTATATGTGAACAAACATTCTCAGTGATGCAGTTTAACAAATCCAGAGAGAGATCCTCTCTCAGTGACGATCAGCTGTCTGTTATCAGCTCAAATGTTGAACCGACTTTAATGCACATTCAAGCCTAAAACAGACTAGATTTCTCTCACTGGGGTCAGAGACGTAAAAGACGAGCTGAAAAACTGCAGGTGCAATCAAACTACAAGCAGCACTTTGTATAAAGTTAAAAGTCTTTGAAATTTTGTCAAAATGTGCACATTTTGTTCACAACTATTTTTGTGAAAGTTGTTTAAGTAGTGATAAATCGTTGGTGCTTTACCTGTTTCGTATTCCCATTAGATAATTTAAAATCATATCTTACCAGTTATAAAGAGAGCTTACTGGTCTGGTCCCCTACAACAGTTAAACTTTCTCATGTGGCCCCTTGGGAAAATTAATTACCCACCCCTGGATCAGCTTATCTTCTATGAGGATATTTGGCAATGGCGGTAAGGAAGAACTCCCTTTTAACAGGAAACGCTCCCCAGCTGAATGAGAGTTAAGAAGGAGACGTCATCTTTCGTGACATATTGAGGGATGAGGGCAAAGGGAAGACAGAAAAGATGAAAATATGGGAAAGAGCGGGCAAAAGTTGGTGACATGCAACAGTTGGATATAAACGCATCAGAGAGAAGTGCTCAGTGCATCATGGGAAGTACCCCAACAGTCTGAGCCTACAGCAGCATAACTAAGGGGTGGTTCAATGTCACATCGTCGTTTTTATCTGAAACGAAAGCTTGAAATTGAATCTTAAAAGTAGAGACGGTGTCTGTCTGCCGAATCCAAACTGGGAGCTCCATGAAATCGGAGCCTGACAGCTGAAGGCTCTGCCTCCCATTCTACTGCCACAGCACAGCAGTGGTGTCTCCCTCACGACTGAGGTGCATAAAACAAAACACTGTAACACCTTCTGTTAATTCTGGGTTTAATAGGGAGCCAATAAATAGAAGCTAATATGAGAGAAATATGATCTTCATATATGGTCTCTGAACTCTTACTGCAGCATTTTTGATCAGCTGAAGGCTTTTTTCACTGAGCTGTTAATAAAGAACTACAAAAGTCCATCCTAGAAATAACATATCCACGAAGCAGCATTTCAGCTTCTCTCTGACACAGGATGTTTCTCATTTCTGTAGATGGATTGTTGAAAGTGCAAGTTAAAGGATACATCCTGGACAAAAAATGACTCCAATCACTGTAGTGATGGAGGCTGAGGGAAAGCCATCTAGAAAGGAAAGTATTGATTTATGATACTTGCACATTTCAGCATGATAGTCTCATAAATAAGTGCAACCTTTATTAGCCTTTTTGAACTCAGTAATGCCAAGAAAAGATGCCGCATGACGGCTAAATGATGGTAAAAAATCTGTCTATAATCTGTGTTAATCACAGACCTTATTTCAGGAATTTAAGCAAAACTTTTTAAAACATTAACCTCCTAGCAATAAATAACATCTGGTTAGTCTCACTGCTGCACCTCAGAGTCAGGTTCAGCTTTTATAGGCCACATATCAGGTAATGAAACGAGGGCAGCTCCTAAACTTGGCCCACATCTGACCCACACAAGATACTTGCCAGTGTCATAACCGAGGTGTGAGAGCAACAGGAAGTCTGGATTAAGCACAAATGTGTCTGCTGAGACCAAAAAAACCCCAAACATGTATTGTCTTCATCATCATCGGGTTCTAAAACCACTTGAAACAGCAACAATGCCTGTATCCTTGTTTGGACTTTCATCCCTCCCTCAAATTTGAGGGAGGAAAGAACTTTGTTCGGTGGAAGATAATGGAGGATTATGGAAATCTGAAATAGGAAATGTTGTTCAAATTTAGATTTCATTGTCCATTTTCACAAGATGATTCTTTGTGAACAGGATCTTAAGGTATTAAACGGTGTTTGCTGGCAGTGAAGCCTTAAATGTCTGATCAGCTCAGGACAATCACGGCCTAAATACGTGTAGACTTTGACAGTACAGGCTGAAAATAAGATTACTAACAAAAAACAAGGACTAGATTTGCACACGTTTTACCACAGCTTCATATTTTCCTTTGATATCACATGTTGACACAGTTCATCATCACCTCTGAAAGAAATGTGCCACAAAATGAAATGATCAGCGCATCTTTTCGCTACAATAACCCAGAAATGCTTTGTGTTGAAATATAATCATTTGTACTGTTGTTCTAATCATTTAACTCCTATGATTAACCCAAACTTAAGCCTGCAAACAACCAAATCAATGTTTTATCAGATGAAAGTGCAGTCAAACTTCAAAGTGTTTAATTTACATAGACCCTGAGCTGGAATGCTTGCATATTCAACAATAACTGCCTGGATGAGTGCGACTCTAATCTGATTCGGTAACAGATAATAATTCTGCAGATGCTCAGAGCCACACTCAAAGCTCTACAAAGGAATCTTAATTGAAAAGCACTAATCTCATCATGACTCCAAACATTTGCCCAGAAAACGCCGTTCTCAGCTCGGCATTCAGTCCATCCTGCAGCACTCACTGTTGATCACATTTGAACATTTATAACCGTTTTGCTCTGCTCGCCGATGCCAGCATGCTCTCTTTTAAGCGCAGAAAGAAGCGAAGGGGTACCTTGCTTCATAAAAGTTTGAATCTGACTGAAGCAAGTCCTGCCAAGCAGAATGAACGCATGCCAAGAATAAGAGAGAGGATGCTAATGACTTTGGTAGGCATATGGTGCTGCTGCTGCTGCTGTTACATGCAGGCAGAGGAGGTTTTCACCTGGCAGATATCAGGCTACAACATTAACCATGCCTCGGTCTGACAGGAGGAGTACAGAGAAACTATGAATGGGTCAGTTAAGCAGCAGCACTTGCACAGACCTGCTTTAGATTCTGCTCTTGACAGTCCTGTGCATTATAACTCCTCTAATGGGAATATCGTAGCCGTGCATGGGCAGCTATTTTAGATCTGATGCAGAGTTATGAATATTTATACAACACAGAGGCCGTGAGAAAGACTGGATTTAAAAAGAAAAGGTGTTTAGATATGAATATGAAAAACTACAACAAGTTCATGTGTTGCTTTTTAATTCAGATTCATTTGCAGTCTGTTGAATGTGACTCTGGGTACCTGCAGAACTATTATCTAAACAGAAGATTGTTTTGCTTAACTATGCCCGCCTAAAATCGGGAGTTTAAGAGTGTATTTAAGTCTGGTCCTTTCTTTGAGTTTCACTTTCTCAAATTGACTTTGAAGTTTGGGTTAAAGACAGATTTTTTTTAATTACTGTTAAGGTTATATGAGGTTACTCTATGTCTGTGTTTCAGTTAAGAGTATTTGTTTCTCTACAATTAAAGTCTGAAATTCTGTTAAATAACTCCAGCAGCTCAGTTAAAACAGATTTTCTTTTTGTCTTTTCAGTTTTAACTCGCCTAACAAATGCTTTTAGTTACTGAAACATAATCAAAGAGCACGTTTTAGTGAATATTCGAGCCGCTCTCCCTGAATCAGACATTTCCAGGTCCACTCGGAGAGCATTATTGACTGCACAGCTCAACCCTGGTGGAGTGTGCTCATTCAGAAATCCTATCAAACGAGTGTTTGTGTCATATGAAAGAGCTCATTTGAAATTCACCAGCTGACTTTTCTCTTCTGGGAAAATCTGTCAACCCTGAAGTTGGGATGGGAACTCTTATCCTTGGGTAACAACACCCTGCTCTGGCTCAAGGTCCTCCACCTGCGATTGTGGGTCCTGAGCAATTATAGCCTAAATTGCATTCATTTTAAGCTGAAAGTGTTCCTAATGGAAACGGTGATCGATCGCTCTGCCCGCAACTTTCACACCTCCACAAGATTTCTCTGCGCGTACTGGAACAATTCTTCACTCGGTGCTGGACAAAGTAGCTGAGGTTGAACTAAATCCGATCCGATTTAGAGTCGGTGGATCGCGTGCATGGTGGTCCCTAATAACCCCTGACCTGGCTACGTAACAAGCAGGACAGGAGGACAAGTGGCTTGGTGAAAAGAGACTAGAAATACCAACCGTGAATCCCACGGGGGACGGTGAGGATCCCAGCCAGAGCGCCAACAAATATCCACCATCCACACATGATCGTACAAAAAAAGAGGATTTAATCCAAATCCAGTCAGAAGAAAAAAACGGGATGTGTGTGTTTGTGTTCGACTGTATCTATCTTAAATGAAAGCGGGTCTCTCTGTGCATTATTGGTGCTTTGAACACAAACAGAAAAGATCCGGGAGTCTTCAGAAGGAGCGGGGAGACGGAGCGCACCGGGTCCGACTCCTGAGCGCTGCGCGCCGGACTGGAATGCGGCGCAATGCCGAAACCTGGAGAAGTGGGTTATCCACCTCCTTCCTGTTCGCGTGCTCAGAGCTCTACCGGCTGGACACAAAACTCTGTTAAGAAAAAAGAGTCACCGACAGCAAGTTGTTCCCTCTTCAGCTGCAGCAGCAGAAGCCGGGACGCTTTTAAAAGCCGAGGCGCATGACGACGACTGGCGGCCGGAGTTTGAGCGCTCCTGCAGCGAGCCTCGCGCGTGTTTGAAGTCACTTCTTGCGGTGGACCGGTCTACTTGTCCTCCCGGAGCCCACCCCACTCCCTCTCCTCCTTCTTTTCCTTCTTGTTCGTCCTCTCCCCCTCTGTCAAAGAGGACGTCCCACCTCTCCACCCCCGCTTCCACCACCCACCTCGCAGATATAATCTCACATGATGGGGACTGTGCTCCCTGGGGATTAAAACATGAGGGAGAGAATTAGTTTTCTGGAGGGGAATTTGGTGATCTAGGATCAGCTGAGGGATTCATCCTTTTAATCCCATTTTCAGCTGGAAATCTGACGTTTACAGAGAATAAAAATAAATACATTAAAGAAAAGTGGAGCTGTAGGCTGTCTGAACTCACTTTTACACCTCTGTGGTCATTATAATTCCCCGGCGCCAATACTCTTTTACGGGAACTCGTGTTTGGAGTGATCTTAAAATAGTTTCTGTTTTGATGCCCTAAGTTTTCTCAGTCTCGAATAATCTTCCATGAATAACCTCATTATGCTCTTATCCTATTATGTGCGTTCAATCTAAAAAACTTGCGGGTTTATAGATGCTGAACTCTGTGTTACCTTTAAATGACTTGAGATTATTGAAATTAAAAGGCAGTGATTTTCAAACCAGGGGTCAGGATCCTCCGAGGGAATTTCTTGGACTCTCAAGATAATTACCAGTAAGGAAATATTGAATTCTCAGCGTTATTCCTTTAATCTAATTCCTGACAGCAATATTTGTAGTCCACGTTTGTCATTGTTAGGTCCGCGTTACATTGCCCAAATGTCAGGTGTGTTATAGCATTTGGTCCACATGAAAAAACCTTCCTATAACCGATGTGGTCCACATCTGGCAACGCCAAAAGTGCCATAAGTAGCCCAAACGAGGCCCAGATTAGGGTCTGATGTGTCTGAGTATGTGCTGTAATTCTAAACAGCTTGACTTCAGATATCATTAAATGATTTAATTGTAAAAATAATATGAGAGCTGAGAGACACTGTCAGCTTGAAATCCAGCACCCTGAGACTGTACACTAAGTGGAAGGGAGAAGGCTGTGGACTAGTGAGTGTTATAACCAGTATCCAGGATGAAACAATAAAGATCCATGAATACATCATGAAGATGGCCACGCCTGATAGTGTGCTTAGGACCACCTCAGGCAGCAGAAACCTGAGACAGAAGAGAACCAAGGAGAGGAACCATCATTAAAGAACAGGCCTGTGCACGGTATGTACCAGTGGCAGATAGAAGGAGTGGTTGATATCGAGAAATCCAACCAGTGGCTGGACAAAGCTGGACTGAAAGACAGCACAGAGGCACTAATCATGGTAGCACAGGAACAAGCTCTGAGCACAAAAATCCATGGAGGCTGGGGTCTATCACACCAGGCAAGATGCCCCTGAGACAATCCAGCACATTACAGCAGGGTGCAAGATACTAGCAGGGAGCGCATACATGGAACGCCATAACCAAGTGGCCGGCATAGTGTACAGGAACATCTGTGCTGAGTGTGGCCTGAAAATCCCAAGGTCAAAATGGGAGACGCCTGAAAGGGTTTTGGAGAATGACCGAGCTAAGATCCCGTGGGACAGTTTGACCGACGGACAAACTGTTGATGGCTAACCAACCGGACATAGTGGTGTTAGACAAAGAGGAAGACAGCCATAGTGATAGATGTAGCGATACCAAATGACAGAAACATCAGGAAGAAGGAACACGAGAAGCTGAAGAAGTACCAAGGGCTCAGAGAAGAGCTCGAGAAGATGTGAGGTGAAGATAACGGTGGTCCCCGTGGTAATCGGAGCACTAGGTGCGGTAACTCCCAAGCTAGGCAAGTGGTTCCAGCAGATCCCGGGAACAACATCTAAGATCTCTGTCCAAAAGAGCGCAGTCCTAGGAACAGCTAAGATACTGCGCAGGATCCTCAAGCTCCCAGGCCTCCCAGGATCTGAGCAAGTGTTTGCAAATCATTACTAATTGAGCAATTCATGTAAGTGTCATTAATTTGTGTAATTAAAATAAAAAATAAAAAACTCAATTATAATTATATATTGGTTTTGTGTGGTATTTATTCGTGAAGTGAACTACCAACTTGTCTCCTGTCTAGGGTGTACAGGTACCTTAGCACAGCTCCACCCGTAAATGATGGGTTATAAGACTTTAATAATAAAGGTTTTATTACTGAGCATAATTCCAGGGTGTCAGTTACTGACATTTAGTCAAAGCCTCTGGTGTCTCACATTCAAGCAGAAGGTTTCCTTTAGTGTTGCTCAGTATGTGTGACCACAATACTGAGACCAGTGTCTCTCCTACTTTGTCATAAATTAACCCAAACCTGACCGAGTAGTTTTGGTCACAACTTTGTGTCCAGGTTCACAGTCTTGTGATTTGGCCACCACCACATCACACCACCTATGTCACTAACAACTTTATAATGGACACTGTTTAAAACATTACACAGTATTTACAACTTTCCAAGAACCATCCAAATAATGTTTTACAAATTAGTAAATATTGCTTTCAATTTCATGCTTTAATAAAAATAACTGATAATTAAAGTTAAGCAACTGTATTTTTACCTTATGGACATGATTTTCTGAGACTTGTAAACACATATTGTTAACAGCAACATAAAAACGTGTCCTTAATCAGAAAAGAATAATTCAACTGATGTTAACAAGGGAGGAGACCACAGACACTGAGGTATTTCTCATCTTGTTTTCAAAACCTCAAAATCCATTATTCAATTTTTGAGGTTCCATGGGGCTTTTATATATTTACGATTTTGCTGAAATCCTGGCAGAAGTTTAAGAGACTCCCTTTAACACTATCCATTTTACATAGAAACTGAATATTTTGGGAAAACTGATCAACTATTGACTTGCTAATTAACTTTTTTTACTGACTTTATTAGTCAGGAACATATTATTACTACTAACAATCTCCTTTAATTATTTAAATATTATCTCATGTGAACCTTTTATTGTCTTTTTTTAGTTTTTCCTCTAATTTAAAATTTAAACATTTAAATTTAACATAATTTCAAACAACAAATCCTGTTTACCTTGACCCTGGTGGTATGGAGGACAAAACAAGCCAAAATAATAAATAAAAAAAAAACAGAGAAAGAAATTTTTAGATAAGAAAAAAACAAAATAATTGAAAAAAAAAAAAGATTTAAAATGTCTTGATGTATGCTTAATAATCCAGGGAAGAAAATCCCAGAAAGTTGTTTCTCTTCATCTGGACGTTTCATTTTCGGTGGGTGACTTCTTCGATCCAACAGACTGAAGAAGTCACTTGAATGAGTGATTAAGGTCAGTTTTATTTTCTTCAGTGATTTTGTTCATATTATTTATTTCTTTATTTTCTAGTTTTATTCATTTATTTGGGCAGTCTTGGTCTTCCATACAGTAATATGTACTTACTTTGTTGTTGTTTTTTTTCAGGTAACGGGATAATCTCCTCTACCTTAAGTCCTGTCACTATCTTACAGGAAGTTGGCAAACTTTTTTTTTTCAGTGACCATTTACTTAGTGCTTCATTTTTCCCCCAGTTTGCTTTTATTTCATCCACAGCTTGCTGATCTACCTGGGAGCTGCTTTCCCCCCTCTTTTTTCTGTACAATAACTAACTATTGTATGTCTACAGCTTGTTTTTCAGTGTAATGTTTAATCAGCAGGAGTGCAGCATTGAGATTCCTCAGGGTCACATGGCAGTAACCTGATCTCCACTCAGTCCTTTTGTCCTCTGCCAAAAACAGGGATCAGAATCGGTTTTGCCTTTGAACAAGCTTTCTTTTCTGCTGCTTTAATTCTGCTGCTGTCTGCACTCTTCAACTATTTATAACCAGCTCCCCGTCTGCAGTGACAAAGGAGAAGATTAAAAAAATATATAAATATATATAGCAGGTTAAATTCTGACCTCCAACACAACCAAAAGTATCTATATCATTTTGACATGTCATGAGGGCTCTGGTGAGATTATACCTGACCTCCTATTAAAGTCAGGCTTGGAATGGAGGTCTTATAAATCTCTGGTTATAACTATAGAGACATCATCGCTGGCCATAACCACACAGCAGACTCTTCATGATGTGTGTGACTAAAGGGTATGTTGACAGAAATTGTATCTTAAATATGTTTCTGAAATCCCATTGGTGTGGGGATTGGTAGATAAGGTGAAAGGCAGGACAGGACACGACCTTAGCGGTCATGATGCCAAACTAGTGCCTTACAGTGAATGGATGTACTCGCTTGGTAGATTAGAGCGGGGGTGTAGCTCAGGGGTAGAGCATTTGACTGCAGATCAAAAAGTCTCTGGTTCAAATCCAGATGCCCCCTGCTTTATGAGTAACCTAAACACCTTTCTTCACACTTCAGCTGATACAGTCTCATCATGAACCTTCTAGAAGTTCAAAGGATGTCAGTCCCCCAGGTCTACATTCAGTCTTCCAACTCCCCTTTTTGATAAATCTTATATTTATAGCTGAAGCTGGACACAGAGACTAAACCTAAACCACTCTGTAGTTATGCAGATTTAGGCTCAAGCTCCTGGAGAAATTCATTTCTTTCCATGCACCCATTCATTTACATTACACCGTGCTTCTAATTAACTCCTGTCTTCTCTACTGCAGTTTGTTTTATCTTCTTTGTTCATGGTCCTGTCTTCTCTTTCCACTCATGTACAACTGTTTACACCCTCCCCAGCGGCTGCACTTCCCCGTGTCTGGAGGTCACTTTAACTAGAATTTTCTCTCTAATAAAGTGGAGTCTTTAAAATGCGAAATAAAGTGCCTTGAGACAAATGTTGTTGCAAACTGGCAGCATATTTTAAATAAAGCAAATTGAACATACGGGAGATTTTGGACTGGACTGTTAGACTAAACTATCCACCACTAGATAAAAGAACATCTTCTCTCCATTAAATTTCCAGAGACAAGATGGACTGAAGCTGTTCTGAAGCTCAGTATGATCTCGCACCAAAAAATAGTTAACCGGAAATAAGCCGCAAATCCTCCAACGGCTCACTGGAGGAGTTAACAAGCTAATGCTGCTGGTATTTCTGCAGAATAGAAAGAGCAAGAGCAGTTGCAGTTTTCTTCAGTCTTTGAGACATTTTAGTTTAGTTTGTTGATGTGAAATCACTTCCCAGCCTCTCTGTCCCCAAGAAGAACTCTTTCATCTCGGCGAGAGAAACAAAGGAAGTAAACATCTTTACAACAACAGCCAGATCAGTATGAAAAACCACAGTTTACAGACAGACAGACACACCTGTGAGAGTCAAGCTGGCACCACAGCAGCATTACTGCATGTCAACAAGAAGCTCGTTAAAGGCGGTTTCATGACTTTTACTGTTTCCAGTTTTTCATTGCTTCTTTCTATAGTCTGTTTCTTTTGCTCTCCACCACCAAATCCTATTAAATTAGTTGCAGCAGCAGCAGCAGCCTGATTCCCCCACAGGGACCAATAAAAATTCAAACTAATCTCAATCTCACTCTGAACGTCAACCTGCACAGCATCACAGGATTAATGTCTAATAGGCTGCGCTAATTCAACACACAGCTTGAAAGGATGACTCTACTCTTGCTGTGGTTTGGGACATAAAAGACGTGGGATACTTTCCCAAAGACTTGCTAACATCTAAAGATGTTTTGAACCACAGAAATAATGTGCTGGGAGGGTTGAGAGTGCAAATCTTAGCTTCTAAATTGAGTTACTAAAACACTGTTTTCACTTCAACCTTCAACTCACAGGTTTAACTTCAGGGTTATTTATTCATTCACAAACTTGAACTAATAAAGATAATATTCAGTACAGAGAAACTACAGCTGGAAGAGCTTAAACTGATGGATGACAATTTATGGAAAATTGACCCCAATTTGCAATGTTTTGGGAGTTAAGGCAAAAAAAGGCTTCAGTTTTACCTGTGAATATATCTCAAGCATCCACAACATAATCTAATGCAAGATTATACATGATGTGCAAGTACATGTCTACTATTAAAATCTGTGAACATTTTTTACTTCACTACTTTTTATATATTAGTGGCCTCATGTAAGAAAATCTAATTTCTCCCTCAGTGTGGCTTTATCTCCTGGAATGAGCTTCAACAGGTTGGTGGAAGACTTCCGTTTAACCCTACAGGAGTCTGGAGTGCAAGCTATGTAAACACTGCCCCCTGCTGTTCAGCTGGTAGTATTACACGTGATTTTATACCAGTTTATACCAGGATGACCCGGGATGAAAATTTGTGGTTGTGGACATGGGGCCCCTCACTTTGCATAACAGCTTAATTATTTCCCCGAGTGACCCAGAACCTGATTCTTTTTGGATACCAACTTCTTAAATGTGTTTATTTGTCATTCTCAGGTAACATAAGAAAAATGAAGCCATTTGTATGTATTATATATGTATTTGATCTGATCGTGGCTCAAGAGTTGGGAGTTCACCTTGTAATCGGAAGGTTGCCGGTTCGAGCCCCGGCTTGGACAGTCTCGGTCGTTGTGTCCTTGGGCAAGACACTTCACCTGTTGCCTACTGGTGGTGGTCAGAGGTGGCGCCAGTGTCCGGCAGCCTCGCCTCTGTCAGTGCGCCCCAGGGCGGCTGTGGCTACAATGTAGCTGCCATCACCAGTATGTGAATGGGTGGATGACTGGTTGTGTAAAGCGCTTTGGGGTCCTTAGGGACTAGAAAAACGCTATACAAATACAGGCCATTTGTTTGAGTGGGGATTGGCTCAAACCTTTAAACATCATGTCGACAGCATGAATTGACTCATGACTGAAGCCTAATGACTTTACGACAAAACCAAAATCAATTAGTTAAAATCATCAAATGCTTTATAGTTTATTGTATTTGAGGACATGTGGAGATTGGAGCATATAGAGCTGTTTATACGTTTAAACGGATTTCAAAGCTTTTGTTAGCTGAAAAAATGATAATTAGGACAGCTTTCACTGACCATGTGGTCAAACAACTATAAATAGAAAGAATAAAAAGATAAAATAAATAAATAATTCAGACAAAACCCCCTCAGACTGTTTCTGGACCTCCTGTCATTCTGTAAAACAATAAGAGTACAGCTGATTTATGGGTTTTAATTTGCCATGTTGTGTTATCATTAATAAACGTCACTTTCCTGTCTTGGTCACCTTTTACCTTTTGTCCCATTTTGCTCTCCTGGGATTTCCTTCTTCGAAAGAACAGATACCAAAACACACGAGCGACAGAACAAAAACTTTATTGACTACAACGCACATATACACAATCTGCACCTCACTCCTCCTTTTCTGGTGATTTCGGGAGAACATCTTCGCTCTTGAACCAAACAGCTTCACTGGTGTGACTGGCGATGATCGCTCGCTCAATGAAAGGTCCTGATACGGAAAGAGGAAAAGAAAGGAAGAAAGACGCTGTCATCATAAAGAACGGCTCTTTTTAAGTGGAGGAGAAGCCAAACACAGACTGAAAACTGATATCTGCTTAATTGCAGGGCTAATGATCACTATCGACTGACAAATGATCCCCCTCCCCTTCTGCTGCAAGTGTTAATGACAACATTTGAAATTAATTAAGTCAAACACATCATAAAAAAGGAAGATACGGGGTGGAGGTGGGTTGCAAAGTGGCTTGCATGTATATAGCAGATGTAGGCAGTCTAAAGGAGCTTAGATGGCAATGAAGCTCCCAGCAAAGAGTTGCTGTGTTGACATTAATGACAGAGGAGGTTGTGATTATTGAGTCAGCAGAGTGTTCACGACTTCTTACGCACTCCGTGACTCTGCTTTGTAACTTTATGCAGTTTACATTTTGTGGCTGAGCTGCTGTGAATCCCAAATGTTTCCAGTTTGACATAATACCACATAGTTACCTTAGAATATCTAGGCTCAAATTTGGCCTCAAAGCACTGATGATATCTGAGCTTCAGCAATGTATTTGTATCAATGTATTTTTTTTCATAAATCCAAAAATATCCCCACCATCACAACGCAGCTACCGATAATACTGGTTACAGACTCCTGTTTGTCAGATTTACAGAATAAATTCAAACTTTTTAATAAATAATTCACATTTAAAACATTTACATTTACAAATGAAAAGTTCTATTTCTCCAGGCAGAATCTCCACCATGTCCGAGGTAACCTGGACTGACTCGTATTACTGAGACACTACAATCCTAAACCTGTTAATGGAGCATCATCTTGCATTAAGTTATGTTAAACAGCTTCTTTCCATCTCGTCCTCTTTTCTCTGTCTTTGGCTTACAAACTCTCTGCAGTCTTATTTCTCTCACGTATTTACTTTTAACATACTTATGAATAGTTATTTCAGCACTGCGTTCCCCGTCGTCTCCCATCCTCTGCATTTATATTATTTTTTATTAGCATATTATGTCTTTGGTCGTGAATAACTCCCATCAGCCCCTTGGGGGGAGCTGGTCTCTTCTTCATACCCACACGCTGTATTTCCGCACTTCTCTCTCTGTTTTTAAGCACTTATCTCTGAAGTTTACTCTTGTTTTTGCCCACGCTGCTGCCATTAGCCTCTGTCTAAATGACTCTTAAAAACAGTAATGGAAATAAAGAAGCCAATCTAACAGTAAGTATTCCTGATATTCGCATTTTCTGATGCTTCACTACTGGTTGCCGAGGTAATTAAATTCTGCCGCGGGGTCCTTGTGTGATCCTTGTCAGGGATTTGTAACGTTTGCTGGCACAAGCTCAAAGACGCGTCTCTGCTGACGAGAGTTCAGCAGAGCCCAGGTGGCCCGGCTCGACGCCTTCATCGCCAAATGAAGCAGAGCCGTAACGATGCACCGAGTGAGACATTTCACTCAACCGACGTTGCGTTGAGGATGCCGCGCGTAGCCGAGCGGGTTCAGCAGAGCATTAACGCTTCAAGGGTGAGCGGTGAAGACTCCCACAGGGATCGTCGTCAGGCTGAAACTGCACACACTCAGGTTTACTGCGAGCACTATAAACAGAAGCATCTGCTGCGCGTGCAATCACACGGCTGCTGCCAGGAAACGGCGTGATGACCTCTGCCAGAAAAAGTCCTGTTTCTCTTCTTTTTGAGGTTTTGAAGGGTCAAAAACAAACAAACAAACAAACAAACAGGCAACCGCTGGTGTCAGCCTCCTACTAGATGCACATATGGTGTCAATTTCAAAATTCTATGCCATGTTATTATCAATTTATGACAAGCTTCTCAGAGAACTTGACCCCTGACCTTTGACCTTGAGGTCACTGAGATTCGAACTCATCCGAGATCTTTAGTAGAAGCACCTACAGTTTCAATTTGAAAATTCTAGGTGACTTCACAACATTTTCACAGAATTTGACCTCTGACCTTTGGGTCAAAGTCGCTGAGATTTGGACTCGTCCTGCTAAAAGCAGATGCACGTACGGGATCAACGAAGCTCCAACGTCGTTGTTCTTATGTTATCACATTCACAAACTCAGGCGTCCATGTGGGGTGACGACATTACCCCATCAGCCTGAGGGATGAAAGTCAGTTTGATTTCCATCGTAACGAGCAACACAACCCTGCAGAGCTGCTAGTCTGGCTGTAAACCTCTGGAGGCCGTTCCTTTTTAATATGTTGCATTCACGGGGCTCATTCTGCTCGTTTTTCCCCCATACGTTAAAACATGAAGCGATTTTATTTTTTTGTAAAATGAAACGATTGCAGGTATGATTGAAAACTGACATGCAGGACCAAAGCAAACTTTCAAGAAATTAACTCCATTCTATAATTTTATGAGAAGTATGAGGAAAAACAATAAACGATAAGAAAACCATTATTCTTTATTCTGCTGAAGAGACAAAGGTTTAGTGGTACTACGGTCTACACGAGAGAGATCGGAGTTCTCTCTATATGCACGGCTCCAGTTTAGATGGCGTCAGTGGTTTAAAGAGTCCTTTGTGAAAGCTCTGCAGTTTACTTCAGCGGGGAAAATGTTAATAACGTGGTATTTAGCAAGCTCAAAATTAGTTTTTAGATCGTTTAGGCCTTTCTCTCTAATGAGAATCCATTAGCTGATGATTACACTGCATCCTGTAAATCGAACAAAGTGGAGGAAAATGCAGAGAAATTACTGAACGAACTACAGCTTGATGGAAAAGCTGCTGACTCCTCTGCTTCCCTTCTTGATTTATAAGAAGAGAACCTGGACAAACGGCCATAATTTTTAACTCAGGGGTCATAGTTTTTGTTTAGGTTTACCATTACACCTCAACGTCACGTCATACACTTTTTACGCTGCAGTGTTATGGTATGAAAATAAGTGGAACTCTCTTGAGGGAGTGATTGACACTCACAGGAAGAAGGCTCTGGGTTCAAAACTCTAGAAGCTTTCTATCGAGCATTCAAGCAGACAAAAATAAATCAAAAGTCTGCTATTTTTTCCCTGCGAGCTATAAAAGCAGAGGTAGGGCTTGGGGAACTGTCGGAGGGTTTTTGCTGTTGGTTTTGGTGAACATACATACCCAAGCTGGCTGGTCGGTGTGAACAAACATCAACCAGGATTGTCTGCAGGTTGGCGAAGATGTGCTCACTGGGCATGTCGAGCTAAGCAGAGGAGAGAAAACAAAATGTCTGAAACGTCCGATTATATTTACCATTTCTGAAATCCTCTGTATGTTCATACTGGCGAAAAATCAATGTGCTGCATTTAAACAAATAACGCCAGCATTTCAAGTTAATTTCACACATGTAGTGCACCCCTGAGCACTTCATGGACTCACCCGACAGAAGTGCATGCAAGAGTTTAAATGTCTGCCAGAACCCTAACCAGTGATGTCACACTGCAGCCTCCTGCTAAAGCTATCCAGGGAGATCTCCAACCTTGACCCCACAGAGAACTGCAAAGCACATAGCCTGCATATAAAAGATGGACGTGGCAACTGTGACATCACCTGAGTTTGCATTTTGAAGCCTCAATGTTACTTTTTGGTCACCGCCATGTTGGATTTTTTCCCTCATTTAGAAGAGAAGGTGGACAAGCTTGGTTAGCAAGCTGCCAATCACGTGTCAGATCATTTCATTTAGACTTTCTGACTCACTTTTGAAGTTAGCGATTGTGACCACTGAAGAAACTTCTTTTCTTGTAGTTCTGAACCAGCTTCACTTTTCAGCCTCAGAGGCTGACGGTGTGAATGCAAAGCAGATCATTTCCTGCTGTGTTGCAACAAAGTTAAACTGTACCGACTCGACTGTCCTGCGTTTATGTGTGAAAATGTCCTGATATGCTGAGTGCTTATAAACGAGCGAATATGTGTTCTCTGCATTTTAAATTCATGCAGATGTGATAAAAATATATAGAACAGGAAAACAGCAAGCCTGTAACCAGCTGATACTACTGTTTTATTTAAAAATGTACCCAGTAGAAGCAAACACACACACACACACACACACATAAAGCATTTCCTCCCTAAACACACTCCAACATTTCCCTCAACCTTCCTCAGGGCGCATCGATTTTATGTCTCCATCCTTGTGGGAATTTATGCTTTTTTAATCAGGACTTTTTTTCCCCTTTGCTTTGAGCTCTAAAACTTGCAAAACTTAAAACTGCCTCATCGCTGAAAACTTCCTCTGTTGGTTTTGCACACATTCACACAGCTCCTCCCATCAATGCACATTGCATGTACCGGTTTGTTATGACGTACCGTAGCTATCTGGGACCTAACATAGCAGTCGCTCTCCACCATGTACTCGTGACCCGTTTTAAATAGCTCCAACATCTTGGGAACGTTGATGCCGACTGAGCCTGAGAGTAAAGGGAGAAAACGGGAGAGAGAATAAGTGATCAGCACTCATTATCTCGTAACGCATTCACACTTTAGACATCCAGTTATGGCTGTCGTCTTCACTGGTTGTGAGTGACACTGGATTAAAACTATCGACTGCTGAATGTGAAACATTTGAACTAAAAATAAAATGTCACTGAAGCCACAACAGAATTTTGAAGCACGAATTAGAAATAATAGAATTTCCTGTCATCATCATCAAAGACTGATATCATCAGCCTTCACTTTGTTGAATAAAAGTAGGCATTAAAATTCCAGTAACTCTTCAGACATTCAATTTTTCCTGATGATCTTTCAGATATTCCTAATTTGGTCACCTCGAGCCAGGAAACAGCCAATCAGCAGGACAGTTAAACGGTGAGGAGCTCAAACAGCTTGTTTCAATCAGAGGTTGGACTGAGATGCAGCATTAAGCAGCAGTATATGATAAATAAGAATTATTTTGAACTATAGCAGACAACCAATTAAAATAAATAAATAAAAAAGGTGCTGAAATTGGACAGGTTCACCTTAACCTTCAACACGGCTGAAGGTAAAAACAACTCTTAACCTGCAGCTCACCTCTCTTGCTCTTTGGAAACTTCTTCCTTAGTTTGTTTTTCAGTGGTACGAGCTTCGGCAGGATGTCGGGAACCGCCACATAGAAGTCTGCTGAAACCTCATCATCCAAGATCTTAAAAAAGAATAAAACCACATGACCACAAATTAGTTTAAACATTAAGACTCCTGCAGGTTTTGGTCCTCATCTACCCAAATCTGCTGCTATACTGGTGGTCTCCTGTTGTCTCATTACTGTTATCATAAGCTCTGTGCATAAACTGGACCTGTGGAGACTGAGATTTTCAGGCTGTGAGGTCTGACCTGTGGACTGCCTGCCTGCAAAAGATGTGTGCTGTCAATTCTTTAAAAAGTCAGTTTTAACGTTTTTTAATAATTTAACAGTTTGCCTCACAAACAAGTAAACAGCACAGAAATTTGGAGAGAAACAGAAAAGTAATACTTTTTTTCAGTTTTCCCGGTAAACTCGATCTGACCTCACGGGATGTGCCGTTTAGCTCAGTTTAACCAACTCACCGGCTGTATGAGCTCCACTCCTCCAGCAAACACCGCTCCGTTCTCCTGAGCAACTGTGGCTTGATTAGCATCCTGCAGAGACACAACCAAAGACACCCGCGCCCATTTAAATCTGATTTGGGTGCGTCAACGTCTGGCAGACCCCAACGATGTCATTCATTATGACCGTTAACACGCTCATCTAAGTTACAACCCACGGCCTGCGCAGCTTGACAGGAATATTAATCAAACCCTGCTCGTCGGGTTCTACGATAAAAAGCAGCCACGACCGAAGCACATTCATTACAGACAAACAGGGAGACAAATAAAAGGTGCTGCTGCTGCTGCACATCTGAATCATGCACCGACAAAATTAAAACAATTCATCAACAACAGACACACAAATGGCTACGAAATGAAGATTCAGTGAGGCTAAAATAAAAGTTTTTACCTCTGTAAAAACTAAAACTCTGTTCATCTCTGCCTTGAAGGCGTGCGGTAAGTGCACAGTGCTGACGAAGGGGTCGACTTTTTTCTGCAAGGAGGAAAAACAGAGTAATTTATTATGAGTAACAACACCGGGTATGCTGCAGGAAAAGAGCAAAAGAATCTGGAAACAAATAAGGAAAAGCGAGGATGTCAATCACAGAGCAGGCCTACATAATCAAGCATTAAAGTTATTCAGCCACCACTTTAATTTTTCATTTCTCTAGAGAGTTCATAATTCATAATGCATGGGAACATTAGTTCTGCAGTGACAGACAGCTAAGAGTAAGACAGAGTTTGTCTCCCGTGGACCCTCTGGACAGCACAGCAGCAGCTCTGCAGCCCTGCGATGTGTAAGAAAGAACGAAAAGAAGCACTCGTGAGGCTTTTAGTCCTCGGTGCCGCGCTGTTTTCAGCAGATTAACTGAAACTGCTCGTGCTGCAAAGATTGATGTCATGAATAACCCTCAGATTGGTGGAAGCGAGGCGTGACAGTGACAGCCAGAATGGGAAAGCACCAAATAAATCCAAATAAGTCTGCCAAGTGTGACTGCTAAAATTTGTCTTCGGCACACACACAAACACGCACAAACACACACACTGGCAGATGATCAACCCTCATCAGGATGTTCTTTTCTATTCTGAGGTTCCAGCTTGATGATAAAAGGAAAAGCAGCCCGTGGTTTCTGGGACACTAAAAAGGTTTGATGGAACCAACGTGTGAATAGCAACAAAGTCAGAAAAGCAGGGAGCAGTTTGAAGCCATGATGTGAATCACCTTGCTGTGCTCAGAAGACTGGGCTCCAGCAATGTTAACATACATGGTAAATGTCAAAGTAACATCCACAGAGGACCCAAGGATTGAACAGAGAAACAGCCCTCTTCGTCAATATGCTTGCACTGAAATTTCTTTGAAACTGAACCAATTCTGTTCTGGAGAATTTATAGCACATGATGCAGCTGCTGTGTGTATTTTTGTGTTTATAGTAGTTATAATGTCTGCTGCCTTCTTGTCCAACATATTAATGAAAAACGCTTCTCTAATCACTTCCACCTGGCAGAGAACACAATTAAAAAAACCTCCCCTAGTACCACAGTTAGCCGTCCTTGTCTTTGTGCCATTCAGTCAACATGAGTTTCAGTGTTTTTGTCATTATTACCTTCTTCTCCAGCTTCATGTCCAGCTTCAGATCTATGTAAACCGGCTGATTGTGGGGAGTGAAGTCTAACGCCTGGAATTTCTTCAGCATGTCAATTGCCTCCGCTGGGTCATGCAGAGTCCGTGGGTAGTACCTCATAACATATACGTCATCCACAGGCGCCCATCCCGTCTTACCGAAAGGCTTATGTCTGTTTTTGTCATCGATGACCCTCTTCTCTTTCTTCACCTCCTTTTCTGCGTTGTCTTTTTTGTCTTTCTTTAGTGTCCTGGCAATCAAAAGGGGAGATGTTAACCTGAGAAATATCTGAGTCACCAGGTCAGCATCTAATTTCTCTCAATTTTATTGTTCGCACTAACCAGAAAACTGCTCAGAATGGGAAAAATGGGGTGAGTCAAGCAGAGAAAACCCCCCACCTTTAGAGCCAGTAAATCATTTCTGGGTGACAAGCTTTAAAGGTCTGTAAACTCACTTGACAGCTGCAAAAGTTCTGACAGGTAGATTCCTTGGTGCAGTCTGTGAGACACCTGAGTAAGCTGGACCGCTGGCACTCAGTAGCTGCCTCTGACATCGTGCTAAAACTGTGAAGACAGGCGAGGAAAAAAGCTTCATAAGGAGTTTAAACAAACAGACACGTGCTGTTTTTTTCCTGTGGGACACAACATCAAACTGCACACCATAATTAAGAGAAACGCTCTGTGATTTTATAAAACATTTTTAATGAACTTTGCATAAACTAAATGCATCAAAGTATCTTTTTATTTCCAGCAGACAAGCTGATGATGAGCATCGGTGTTTAACGCTACCTAATTTAAGTATACCACTGTCTTTTGCATGACAAGCACTTCTCCCTGATGTGCATCTGCATCAGTGAGTTCATCAATTTAAAAAAATCATGGTTTACAGTCTCATTCTGGTAAAAACTCTTCCACAAAGAATGAAACCCACACTGATGGTGTAAGTTTTAGCAGTACCGATCATAAACTGTTTAAGTGAATCTAAATGTTTCTTTGAATGTTTTATTGATGTTGTGCTGCCAGGATGGAAGACATGTTTTATCATTAATATCAGCTTCATAAATACAATGTGGAAGACTTTTGGGAGGACATTATTGAAATTATTTTATAATAACAAGAAGAGGTCAACTAAACATATTTTTATGCTATTGCTAGTTTTCTGTATTGATGCTCTGCTCTCTTTTGTTTTTTAATTATTTTGGCAGTGACATGCTAAAGCTTTTTAGGATGGGTTAGCGAAATGGCAAAAGCTGTTGTGATTTTGTTAATGCCAGCCCTACTGTAAATGTCTTGTAATGCTGGCATCAATTCATCGGGAGAAGAACACTTTATTGAAAACCTGAAATATTAATGGCTTCCTTGCAAGTTTTACCTGCAAAGTATTAAGTGTTTATCTATTTGGAAATTCTTCTCAGTACAGTAAATGTGAAAATAAAAAGAAATTATACCTTCCAATACTAACCGATGGGAGTTTCCTAATGAAGTGGTGTAAGTTTTGGCTATGGCTCATGTATTTTAAAAACATATTCATTTTGGATGACTGTTACATTACACTGGTTGCACTGCATTGGTTTTACTGGTCGGTCAGACCACTTACGATCAAATTAGGATAACTGACACAATGAAACGACTGTTGGGCGATATCATATTTAAAATCCAACATTTTAATTTACATCAAGAAAATCGTTGGTTTCAAGTAAATTATCACAAAAATTCGTTAATAATTTATATGATTTTTAACCCGGCATATGGCGACCCAAATTAACTCTTAAAATACGACTGCAATGACAGCTTCTGACCTGGTTGTTACCGCACATCACGGCTGAAAGGAAACATAACATGAAAATCTAATTAATTTAAGAAGTATCTGGTCAATCAGAGCAATGCCGATTTAAAGTGTATCAAAAATTAAAATAAAATCAAATATTGTTGATTCGTGAGAAAATTAAGTGACGACAAACAAGCTGATAATATGTTAAACAGTCAAACAGCAGGTTGGCTATTGGTTAGCTAACAGTGAAGCCAAAAGGCTACACAAAGAGATCTCTGAATCGAGCCCAGAGACAAAAGCGAGAAAACAGGAAAGGACAAACGCAGCCTATAAACACATGCCTTTATTTTTTTTTAATGTCATCTAAAAAGAATCCAATTTCACAACAAAACAACTGACCTTTCCACACAGTACGCGTGCAGGTTGCCATGTCAGGGAATCGCGCTTGGCCGTGTGAAAACAGAGGTAGGGAATAAATGGTTCCGCCTCGGAAACGATCAAATGTTAGTTGAAAAAACGGAAAAGTTTTAGTTCTGCTGCATATTCTGAAACAAAAAACATACATAAATAAAAATATAAACTACCTGACAACAGTCTGAGGGTGGTACATTTTCATTCGGCATATATTTATTTAATTAATATTTACTTATTATGATAAAAAACTAAACGAATGTAGAGACAGCTGTACTCTACTCGCTGCTATAGGAAGAAAATTGAGCATTATAAAAGTTTTGAACTAAAACCTGGACGCCGAATTTTAGGTTTCAAACCATCCTAGCTATGTATAAATTATCTAAGACATGGTTTATCTTATTATCTCTATACGACCATATTTTGGAGAAACGATACATGAGAAATATTATATGACTTAATATTAAGGTCACTGAAAAAAACCCAATAGGATTCCTGGGTGGATAACGAGAATTTTTTTATTTATCTATTTTTTATTTCATACATATTGCGCAGGCGCGTAGTTTCCCGCCACTGTCCTACCAGATATGCTACACCATACCAGGACGAAGATAATTTTTCCCACTATTTACAGGTAATTAAGCGTTTGTTACTAACATTAATATTATCTATTAATAGAAAATCATGAGTGGAGCCTGAGTTATTTCTCACTGAGCTTTAGCATTAGCCTACCGTAAAAAAGGGAGTGTATGTTGCATGTTATCTAATTGTATTAGAACAACTTCTTTACTAGTTAGCGGTGGTAAAATAGCTCCTGCCAAAACAGTTGTGACTATTAGAAATATTGGCTCCAAATATTTTGTCTTTGTGTGTTTCTTTATATGGAAAAATGGCTTTGGATTTACCTGTGGAAGCTAGCATATATATAATTTCTTTCTGTAACACTGAATTAAATTGACATCTCAGATTTGATTGATGATTCTATCATATGCAGAATGACCGCTGAAGTTAAAAACTGGTTTAGATAACCCATTTAGCTGCTCTGATGTATTTCAACATGGGTGTCAAGTTATGATATTGCTTATAGAAGGACTTGGATATTATGGTAAATGCCTGTATTTATATAGGCTCTTTACTAGTCCCTAAGGACCACAAAGCGCTTTACACATCCAGTCATCCACCCATTCACACACTGGTGATGGCAGCTACATTGTAGCCACAGCCAACCTGGGGCGCACTGACAGAGGCGAGGCTGCCGGACACTGGCACCACCGGGCCCTCTGACCACCACCAGTAGGCAACAGGTGAAGTGTCTTGCCCAAGGACACAACAACCGAGACTGTCCAAGCCGGGGCTCGAACCGGCAACCTTCCGATTACAAGGCGAACTCCCAACTCTTGAGCCACTATCGCCTAGATAAATTCAATAAAGTACAGTCATATCACCCTAATTGTAGGTAAATAGGAGACAGGGTACTTTATTGTCTATTATATCTAGAAGTAGCTTTTGTATTAATCCTACTTTGAATCATGTCCTTCTAATTTTAATCAGCCCATGACATTATTTGACATAAATATGTGTAATTTCCTGTTATTTGTGACCACTTAATAATTAACGTACTTCAGTAAATATGTCCTAATGAGCAAAACTGTCAGTCGTTTATTAAGCAACACAGCTGGTTTTCCTTCAGACCCAACTAAGATTTCTTTGGGATTGCCATACACTTTTCTGTCCAGGAAAAACTTTGCTTACTAAAGAACATGCACTAAAATATCTAATATCGGAAAAATATTTTTGTTGAGATCTGGTAAAAGATTTTGAGATGATTGTTTTAGTCTCTCCACAGAGCCCATCAACAGCAGGAAGTTTTGATCATCAGTGGCCAAATGTGGTGGTGACAGCATACACTCAGTCAGTGTAAGTTTCTACAGTATAAGAAGTGTCTACCACTAAAAAATAATGTTATTTAGTTCTTGGCCACTAACTTTGTGTTTTTTGAAGCATGAAAGGGTGCAGTTCATTCACAAATGCTGTGGTAATACACAATGAATAAAGTTTTTTTTTAACGATTTCTTAGTAATGGATGGAAAATGGAAAATTTATTATATCTGTCTTGAAAACAAACACATGTTGACCTCATGCTGCCATCTAGTGGCAGTTATTACAACAGTTTTTTTAGCTGAGGATAGAGAATTTGCTCTTATATGAAGTTTGATATTGTAAGCTGTCCATCATTTATGGGGTGAAGTAATTTTACTGTTGCAGGTTCATCTCATCCTGATGCTGATGAGGAAGACATGAATTGTGGTGGAGCTGCATTGGACTATTCAAAGAAAGAAATAAAGGATAAAGGCTCTGGGCCTATAAACCATCAACAGCACCTGATGAAAGTTGAGCATCTTGAAAGCATCAGAGCAGATAATTCATATGAAATGAACAGACATAGGACTGCTGTACTTAGGTAAGTGCAGTGACTAACTGTCCCGACCATATAGGTTATGGAGAAAATAAAGTGAGGACAGATATTTCTTGAACAGATTTGCAACCTTTGATGTTAAAAGCATACCCTGTACATTGCTACAAGATGTCATGTCTGAAAGTCTTTTAGGTTTTAGCTCCTGTTTCTCAGAAAGCTGGGAGTTTGAGGTAATGTTACTTATTAAGTGGCATAAAGAGCTTTGGACTGCAAAGCATCAGTGCCACTGCGACAGGAAGCTTCAGCCACATTTGGCTTTAAACTTTCTCTCTCAGGGGTCATTTAACATGTGAATACAGCCATAGTAAGTGACTGTAACTTATGTGAATGTCAGACTGGGATGACAAGGAGGATAAAAATTGGCTTGAAAGTAAAGAGTGGTTTACATTAGTGTTAATGGGTGCCATTTTTGTAACTTTCAGGCTTGTACAGCTGTCTGAAGTAGGGAAATAAATTAGAATAGCTTTGTTGTGAATTCAGCTGGATTAAAATACAGTTGATGTGAGCATAGAGTTTAATTGCAGAGAGAAACAAACAGATGCAATGTTAGTTGCATGAGCTGCTTACACTAAACACATACTGGTTTTCTGTTGTTGTGAGGATCTTGTTTTCAGAACTAAATCCTCATCCACTCAGTTTTTGGTTCCTTTGGTAAGATTTGGCCTGGTTTGGTGGCAAAAGTTTGTCTCTGTTGGAAAAATCCTGACAATAAGTTTCGTGCCAGACTGAATCTCGTAACAATGTTAAAAGGCACTGATGAAAACAACATGATTCATGAAATCAGGAACACAGGTGACATGCATGTTGTTTAGTTTCCGAACTTTTGATTGTCAGATCTTTTTATTGTGCTGCAAACAGAATATACTGTGTGATGATTATGAGCAGATTACAGAAGCATAAACTTGGTGTCAAAGTCCTAACTTGTGGCTGTCACGTCTGTTTCATGCTTCCAGAGACAACCTGGAGATGACCCAGAACTTCAGTCAAGAGAACTACAGAACTGGAGATCTGTCTTCTTCAGACGATGACTCGTTAAGCTTGTTGAAGGATCTCAGTCCCAGGCAAAACAAAGAAGTAGCTCGGGTTGTGCTCATAGCTGATTCAGATCCAGAAGCAGGGAACAAAGAGACAAAACAGAAAAGAGAGATGAAAATAAATCATCTTAAACCAACTGAACCTGTGACATCCAACTGTATCCAGTCTACATCAGGCTACGGAGAAGCTTCATCACAAGCAGGTAATTACCGTCATTACGTTATGTCACATGTTTTAGCTTAATTTATGTTTACAAATCTGCTTTTAATTATCTTATTCAAGCAAAAGTCTCACGACGTGTGAAAATTCCCTCCCAAAAAAACCTTCACAAGAGAAATGGAACGGGAGAGACTCTGCTACACGCTGCATGCAAGAAAGGAGATCTCATTCAAGTCAAAATGCTCATTCAAGCAGGAATCAGTGTCAACATGGAGGACTACGCAGGTGTGTCACAGCTCAATCACATCTGTACTCTGACAGCGTCATCCTCTGTCTGTCATCAAACACAAACTCCATTGTGATCACTAAATATTGACTTCAACTATCAGGATGGACGGCTCTTCACGAGGCGTCTGCTGTGGGTGATGAAGCGGTGGTGGAGCAACTGTTGAAGGCTGGAGCTGATGCTAATGTTAGAAGCTTTGATGGAGTGACACCTCTACATGATGCTGTTTTCAGTGGACACTATCAGGTGATGGACAAACTTTTAAGGTGCAGAAAATTGTTTTTTGTAACACTTTCCACATGTCGGTAGATGCAAAGTTTCACAAACTTTACAAACTTTGATTCATCTGTCATGCTGCATTAGATAGAATGCCCTTGAGAAATAGTTTGATGTGAAATTCATGTGTGCTGCGCAGGTAGTGAAGCTTCTCCTTCAGTCTGGAGCAAATGCCAGCGACAGGAACACTAGTGGCCTCAGTGCATTAGATATGGCAAAGGAAGAACACATCAAAGAGCTGCTCAGGACTTTCCAGGTTTCTTCTGTTAATCACACAAAGTCCTATAATGCATCTTCAAAGCACAGAGAACCAGGTGAGCAACACCAGAGTGTCTTATGTAGTATTTACGTCACTGCCGTGCAGCAATAGTAGATACAAAACCCACGTTCTTCTCTTGCAGGCTGGGTTGTTGTTATGGTGAAGGGAATACCACTGAGCTGCTTTTAGAGCTGGAGATGAAAACTAATAGATTAACTAATAGAATCTAAACCATAGGACACAGTGCTGAGTGGCTGGATGAGCAGTAGAGAAATGAAATCTGAATGTTGGATTGTTTCAGGTGCCACGTCCTCAGAGCCTCGCTGCCAGAGCAGTCCTAACTGCAGTGAAACATCCAACCTACAGTGGAGGGATTCAGGTGATAAAGGCGGAGCCAGGGGGCCCAGAGATTTTGAGCTGAGACAGAAAGATGCCACCACTCATAATGTGAGAGCGTGTTACACTTTCAGTAGACTGTCAGCTAAGCTGGATTTAATGGGCATGGACAAAAACAGTTCTTTCAACCATTCAATAGGCCTAATTAACAAATTACATGTATTATCACTTTATTGAAAGGTTCACAGGTGTGACTATTTTGATGCGATAATCTGTCTCTTATTTTTTTATTATATAGCCGAGTCATTCAGAGGCAATAACAGTGATTTTGGAGGAGGTCAGAAGGAAACAAACAGAAATGTCAACTTGGCCTCTGACAAGTCTGAATGATGCAGGTAAAAGCTGCGTTAAAAGACAACCAGAAAGATACTAAGCGTGTTTTATTGACCATATTTGTGCTTTTTTACAGACAGATATCATGCAGCTCTAACGGAGATCCAGAGTGTGCTGATTGAGGTGCTCGCCAAGCAGCAGTCAGAGAAGGAAAATCTTGCCCGAAAATATCGGTCAGTACAGGAACTGCTCTCATCTTTGGCCTAAACGAAACTTTGTGAGAAAGCACCTTGCTTTTTCAGACTTTCAGGACATATCTACATTAACTGAACAGTAATTGTGTACTGTTTTCAACAGAGAAACTATATTTCCTAAAGTGAGCAAAGAGTTTGGCAATGTCATTCATTTGTTTTCAGTAAGTAGTGCCTCCACCACAATAAGAGTTGGCTGGAATGGTGGTGAAAGTGAGATATTTAAAGTCTTTCCTCAATTTTGATGGAAGTTTGACCTGTTTTACCTCTGGTTGTTTAAACCACGCAACTAAAGTGAAACTAAGTTACATCAATATATTTTATTACGGGGAACTTAACAATGGCTGATGTTCTTGTGTTGACTTTTATTTAATTAAAATTTGAATCAGATTCTTTTTTTTTTCATGACTGATAAAATGGGTCATGATAGATGAAATTTAAGAACCACTGGATTAACAGCTAACTCTGTTGCCTTCTTGTGTTAAATAAAATGAATTACATGATATTTCATTGTCACTGGTCCAACAGCAGTAGAAACTAAATAAAGGTATTTCAAGTATTTAGAAATACGCTGTGCTTCGGTTTATTGCTGTGATGGTTTTTAATGAATCTATTCCAGTCTTTACTTCAAGTGTAACACTCTTCTTTGATTTTCTTGGTGTAGGAGTGTGCCTGACTGCCTTCGTCACTGTTTGCTAAAAAGTCAGATCTCATCCCTTGCTTCATGCCAGAGAACCTTGATAGAGATACTCCAGAACCAAATGTATTTGGTGGAAATGTACATTACCACGAGAGCCAAACTTTCACTGGATTCTTCAAAACCCAGAGAAACACGTGGATATAATCAATGTAGTCGTAAAGCACCTACACCTGCTAACCTGTTGAGGTCGACCAGATGCGACCAGTCAGCCAGTAGCTGTCCAGACACTCCACAACCAGGAATTGCTTTAGAGCATTTCAGTATAATGATCAGACGAAAAAATATTTTGATTCAGAACAGAGCCGTGGACAACAGCAGACGTCTCTCTGTGCTCATCCAGAGGGGAATCATCTCACCTGGAAGTGCCCTACAGCTGCTGTTGAAGGTCAGCAGAAAGTCTTAATGTTTTTTATCATGTGACCATGTGAACCTTTTAATAACAATGAGTAATGACTGGCTGCTATTCTACAATTTACATATCAATATGTAGTTTTTTTTACCAATTCATTGGTTACTCCCACCATGTGTGAAGATACAAACTGTTATACTGGTATCATAGTCTTTTTGCTATTATAAAACATAAACAAATAACATAAAGCAGCGGTCGGGCATAAACCGGTCCGTGGCGCAAAAAAGGTTGGAGACCGCTGACATAAATGATCCATAGTCAGGATTGCAGATTTTGTTTGTCTATCTTGGAGAGGACATATCAAAGAGGGAAAATCTGAACAACTTCATTTTCTTAATTTCTGGAGATTTTTTGTGGCGTTACTACTTTAATATAGGGTTGAAATATCTGCATTTATGTAAAGAAAAAACATCAGACACCAGGTGACGGTGTTACTCGTATAGTTAAGATAAGAAAAAATATTGACAAGATTATTGAAATTAAAAAAATAGTTTTCAATTTTTTTATTAAAAGACTTGATTGATAACTAAGTTTGATACGAAATGTTTGATAACAGACAAATACACATTGTCGGGATTTGTGCAGATCAGGACTGTAAAAACCATTGTTGAACAGGCAGTGTTCAAGAAGCGTGGTTAACGTAGTTGTCAGTGAGGCTAAGGCTACGTTCACACTGCAGGTCTTAATGCTCAATTCCGATTTTTTGATCAAATCCGATTTTTTTGTCTGCTCGTTCACACTACAAATAAAATGCGACAGCAAACGCTCTCTAGTGTGAACGCTCAAAGCGGCCCGCATGCGCAAAAGAAGATGTCACACACAACGCGCTCTGTTTAGACCCAGAGCAACAGTATTGTTTGACTGATGGCCCTTAATATAAAGACTTCGGACTTCACGTTTCCCAATTTTTGCTTTAAGTTGTTTTGTTATTTACATAATAATGTAAATTTACATAATACTTTACATAATATTTACATAATAATGTAAATAACCTAATAATGATCCTTATTGCTGTTTAAGAGAGGAGCGGTGCTTCAAAGGATAGTTGCAGATTTCTGTCAGAATCTGCAGATTAAACAGTACAAATAAAATGTTTACGTTGTCTTCCCAACAGTTTCACTAACATCTACGCTGGATGGCCAGGAAGCGTTCGCGATGTCGTATCGGGCGCTTCTCCGGCGCTGATAATTGGCTTCAGTCTTGTGTCGGTGACGTAAAAGACGGATTTAATGCGACATGACCGTTCAAACAGCAGTCGCTTTCTAAAACATCGGATATGTATCGGATTCAGTACCACATACGAAAGTGACCCAGATCGGATTTGAAAATATCGGATTTGCGCCGTTCACACTGTCATAGCATGATCGGATATGGGTCGCATAGGGTCAAAAAAATCGGATTTGATGCGCTTTCGCCTGCAGTGTGAACGTAGCCTAAGTCTCCAAACTCAGGGTGCTGGTTTAGCTCAGTGCGTTAAGCAGGTGACCACATGCCATATGGCAGCTGGCCTGGATTCAAGTCTGACCTGTGGCCCTTTACCGCATGTCTTTTCTCTCTCAGTTAACTGATACTTGAGATTTGTCTGTGAAGGTTCTCAGTCATCCAGGTCATCGTAGTCAAAGGAGCTTGCAAAGAAAAGCGTCTGGACTTCTTTAAGTTGCTTGAAGACGTTTCACCTCTCATCCGAGAAGCTTCTTCAGTTCTAAGGTCAAATGGTGGAGAGTCCCAGATATAAACCTAGTGGGAGTGACCCCCCACAGAGGGACAAAAGGACCCCCTGATGATCCTCCACGGAGGCCGTGGAGACTGTCAGAAAACGACTACAAGAAGACAGCTCCTTGGAGGACAGGACCAACTTCACACCCGATCAGATCTGCACACTGTTAGACCTCTGCCTCACCACTACATATTTCAAGTACAACGAAGGCTTTTACAGACAAAAACATGGCTGTGCCATGGGCTCCCCCGTGTCACCTATTGTAGCCAACCTTTACATGGAGGAAGTGGAAAGGAAGGCTCTTGGCTCTTTCAAAGGAAGAGTACCCAGCCACTGGTACAGATATGTGGACGACACCTGGGTCAAAATCAAGACACAAGAAGTGGAATCCTTCACTGCGCACATTAACGCCGTGGATAAGAACATCAAGTTCACCAGGGAAGACACAAAGGACAACTGTCTGCCTTTCCTGGACTGCGCTGTGCACATTGAAGAGAACGGCAAACTCAACATCGAAGTTTACCGGAAGCCCACACACACGGACCAGTACCTCCTCTTTGACTCCCATCACCCTTTGGAACACAAACTTGGAGTAATCAGGACCCTACACCACCGGGCAGAACATGTTCCCTCTAAGCCTGAAGGGAAAAAGAAGGAACACACACATGTAAAGGAAGCACTCAAAACGTGCGGCTATCCTAAATGGGCGTTCTTAAAGTCAGCAAAGAGGCACAGAAAAGAAGATCAGACACCAGCGAGGGAGGACAGACGCAACAACATTGTCATCCCCTATGTAGCCGGCGTATCAGAGAAACTCAGGAGAGTTTTCTCCAAGCATGACATCCCAGTGTATTTCAGACCCAGCAACACGCTCAGACAGAAACTGGTTCACCCGAAAGACAAAACGCCAAAACACAGACTTAACAATGTGGTGTATGCTGTACAGTGCAGCGAGGAATGCTCAGACCTCTACATTGGAGAGACCAAACAGCCACTTCACAAGCGCATGGCACAACACAGAAGAGCCACCTCCACAGGACAAGACTCAGCAGTCCATCTGCATCTTAAGGATAAAGGACACTCTTTCGAGGATGCCAATGTTCACATTTTGGACAGAGAGGACAGATGGTTTGAAAGAGGAGTGAAAGAAGCCATCTATGTCCACTGTGAGCGACCATCTTTGAACAGAGGCGGGGGTTTACGACACCAACTCTCTGCCATCTATAATCCAGTTTTGAGATCCCTTCCCAGACGCCTTAACGCCCACTCACATCCTGGGCCATCTGACCTCAGGAATTCGCATGATAAGGTGGGGCCAGGTTTCACAATGAACACACCCGAAACTCTGGCTGATTGGGACCCACGCCCAGTTTCCCACCTTGGCTCAGGCGATTAGAGGATCATCAGGGGGTCCTTTTGTCCCTCTGTGGGGGGTCACTCCCACTAGGTTTATATCTGGGACTCTCCACCATTTGACCTTAGAACTGAAGAAGCTTCTCGGATGAGAGGTGAAACGTCTTCAAGCAACTTAAAGAAGTCCAGACGCTTTTCTTTGCAAGCTCCTTTGGATACTTGAGATTGAAAAAAACATGGTCAGCCAGGGTGGCAATCCTTGTGTTCTTGATATAGGAAGGAATGTATTCCCTGAAATCTACAACTGCATCGACAGTGAATTTTAAAACAATCTTACTTTTTTCAGGGTCACTGTCACTTTGCTAATGTGCTGGCCGATGGCTCCATTCTGAGTAAAGGAAAGGTGCACTTGGCTCCTGAATGCTGGCTCAAGTCGATTCTTGGGAAAAACATCCCAGTCAGCTCAGCATATGCCTGGGACAAGGTTCGATACCCACTCACGTTATCATAAAAATAATGAATCTCTTGTAGTAGCTCACACAAGCAGCCTGAGGTGATTTTCAGATAGAGCAGCCCGCATGAGGGAAAAATGAATGAGTTCATTCATTACTATCAGACCACTCCTGCGGGTCCTTATGAAGAAGAAAAAGAAACAGAAAATAATTCATAAGTTAAGTGAAAGAAAACTGCTTCCTTTTTCATTGTGCATCTTTATACTGTAATTTGTGGCTTGTGTTGTTTGAATTACCCGAATATGTTGCTGAAATGTGAGTTGTATGTTCTTAAAGTATTTATAGAGCACAAGTTGTCTTTTCTACAATATTTTATACATCTGCTTAACAAATATTTTCATCTACAAATAAATAATGACCATAAAAAATGTGACTTAGATTCAGGTAGCAGAGGAGTATGAGCAGTAGAGCAACTGTGCTCTTGTTAATTTGTGCAGCACATGGAGTAAAGTAACTAAAATATTATTTGAATTGCATCTTTCAAGATAAGCGGAAGCGAATGGATGGATTAAATAAGTTCAACTTGTTGAAAGAAAAATTAAAATTTTCTTCACATATATGGTTAAAAAATACTGTTATTATCACACATGAAATTTCGCTGGATGTAAACTTATTTTTCCTTTGTAGGCTATAAATTATATAGTGTTTGTTGTAGAGCGGTGTTCAAAACTCAGGTTCCACATATCCTACAATTGCTCATTTCTAGACATGGATTTTACTGGTTAGATATTTGTGAACTCTGAACATTTTCTATAATTTCCCCAGGTGACATTCAGAGGCAGATCTTTGTCTTTTTACTTACTGAACATGGAGGGTGATGAAAACACACCACAAAGGTGTCTTGAGGAAAACCGCACAGGCAGTTCTTCTAAAGAGCTGATAACTACTGGTATGTTCATGTCTGCTGACAAGTGTAGCCCCTACATCAGATCCAACACTTCCTGCCTCATGTTTACAGTCAGGTCCCTGCAGCAGGTGGAGAACTAGTTCATGTGGCAATGCTGCAATCCAAAAAAACACTGCCATCGGCAGCTGCGGTCCAAGACAAAGGAGTTCACTTGCAGAATGACAGACTTATTGGAGAGACTGCTGACTATTTCTTCTTTATTTGTTTGCCAAAAGGTATTCAGTAAATAAAGGATTTACAGAGGAGCACTTTGTAAACTGTTCACCACTTTGGAAAATCCTTGAAAACACTACTATGACATTTCTTTTAAGGCTACTCAAACAAACAAAGAGGGCACAAAGGCAGCTGATAAAGCCTAGGTATCAGTCTGTCACAGCATTATTAAGTTATATTGTAGTTCTTTTATTGTATTGTCTTTAATTACGCAGGAACAGACAACTTGAACCATCACATGAAGATCAAGATCATCCATTTGGTGAACGATGAAGAGCTGCTGCCAAATGCTGTAATGGACATGTACTGGGACAAGCTCATAAAGGAAGACTACTCAGAGTCTCAAGACTGAGCAAGTTAATTATTGTAACTTGCTCTACTCATATTTTGACTGTTCTGCTTAGTTATTTTAGGATCATTTGCATTTGCTGTACTTTTTCCTACACACACACACACACACACACACACACACACACACACACACACACACACACACACATATATATATATATATATATATATATATATATATATATATATATATATATATATATACATATTTATTTATTTATTTTTATTTATTTTTGAGCTTTGCTAAAATAAAACTTGCTGTAACTTCTCCCTCAAACACAGTCCAAAGTGGTTTATTATTTAACGTGAAGAACAAAGACATTTATCTTCTGCCACTATCAGTAAAACAGGGAACACAAACCACATTTTTCTTTTTAGATGATTTTTTGGCATCTTATCAGAAAGCTAGAGTGCAGGGATTGCAGTAAATATAGAGGATAAAGATAAAGACAACAAAGTCTTGATACCACACCACATCTTATTGACTTGCTGCTTTGGTTCAAACGAAGGTGACATCAGGCGCACTGGAGAGGCAACAACAACAACTGGGTTTTATAGATGGTGGCTACACAGCATTATTCTCTCTTTATCTGTGCTGACTGATTCTTCTCAGCTTTTGTTTTTAGCCCTCAGATGTAAAAAGCTGATGATCTATGGTTGTCTCCTTGCCAAGCGGGCAGTGTGACGTTGACCTCAAGGTCAGACTAAGTTTTCTGGAAATCTTGCAAATGCAAGAATTTGAGAATAAGGTGATGTAGAATTTTGAAATTGCCATACATGCCTACTAGGAGGCTGAGGAGTAGCACATTAAATGAGCTCAGATTTACCTTTAATCTAATACAATATTCAGGTTGTTACACTTGTACATTTGTGACTCCACAACAGGACAGAATTTGAGATTTTTTTTCTGGCAAATTAACAACTTTGTAATTTCAGGGAATATCTATTTTTTGGGTTTGTTTTTTTTTTTAACGTAGAGATTTTTCTCATTTATTGACCACTTTAATCTCATAGAATATCCAGATGTTCTTTGTCATAAAATCAGAAACTCAGATTGCTTTTCTCTGAACATTAGGAACCATCAGTAGTCATAATACTTTTCAGTTATTATCACCATTAAAGCGTCACTGAAGCCCCTTGAAACTCTAACTTCAGTTCCCAGAGGTCTGATCAACATTAATGGGAAAGGAAAAGCATCTGGAGTCATCTCAAAGTTTAAAAACAAAGTCTAGCTAATTGTCATTGTGTTCCTCTGAAAATTACCATCATTTCCAGCTGTGTTTTATTTTTTATTTATTTTTTTAAATGAGCATCAGTATTGGAGCATCATTGAAGCCCCTGAAAAATGCTCTCAGCTCACAGAAAGCAAGCTAATTTTCATTTTCATTCATGACAGCAACAACACTGGGGTAAAAAGTGTTTGAAGTCAGGTCTGTATGATTTAAAAAGATTGGACGGACTATTTGTGATATTATAATCTCAGGGAATGTACTTTTTCTTACATTTTAAGAAATATTTTTCTTACATTTATCACTTAAATTTCAAGAATATCACAAGCTTTTTTCTGTAAATGTACAGCTATATTGTTGGATGGTATGATTTTTTTATCCTCTGACTATAACATGCTTCCTTTTAACCACTGAGGAGTCTTGGTTAAAAACACTGGCACCAGTCATTCTTATGTAGGACCCAAACACAGCACCTAAAGATGGTTCAACCACCAGCAGGTGGCACCATACACTGCACAGACAACCAGACAACAATAAGTGTGTCAGAGAGGAAAGATTCCCCCCTGCAGAAACAGGATGTGTCCAGACATGGGGGTTTATACAGTCATGTGATCCCACTCTGCTCCTCCTTATCTCTTATGTAATCCCCATCTCAGCCGTGGGTTGCCCCCACCCACCCCTCACAACTGCTGACCTGAATATGGTAATTGTGACCACTTATCTGTAGAGGTATATGTTTTCTTCCTCTAGAAACTGATGTGCGGAGGACATAGATGTCTTGAGGAGTACAGTAATGAAAGTCTGTAGGTCTGTGTGATGGATTGTTAAGCCTGCACACGGCAGCTGTCACACCACTTCCTTGTTGGCAGTGTGTGGTGAAAAATTTGTGTTATTTTCCATTGCTGATGGTCATTAAAATGTAAGGGAGTGTTGTTAAGAGATCAATTTACTGAGGAAGTAGCATGCCTTTAAAATGGCCAAAAATGCTTTGTAGGCAGAAGAAAGACACAGATGAAGATAAATCAGGCTTTTTAATAATGAGCAAGTTAATAAAGCTGGATCAGGATAACACACTAATTCAGTTCAGCTTGAGGTTTGTTTATTTCTCCATGCACTACATTCTTTCCAGGCTGTTTAGTGCTCCCCTTCCTCAACCAAACTGCTTAGTGTGTCACTCAGGCCGCCCAGTAACAGATGAGTATTGGCTGGGTGCTTCTTATGGAAGCCTGTTGCTACCAAGAAAAGCAAATAAGCAGATATGAAGGCAGGCAGGCAGAAAACAAAAATTATAAATAATAATCATTGTAACAGTTTCTTACCTTTAACAAAGTTATTTTAAAAATTATCAAAATTCATATTTAGTAAATTAAATTTTTGAGGTGATTGTCAAAAACAGCTTAGCTGGATGCTAAACTGTGACAACCAGTATCACATCACCAAAATGTTTTTATTGATTAATTAATTAATTAATTCATTAGGTGAAAAATTAACTAATTCGGCTTCATTCTTGATACATATAGGTAGGGCAGGGACAAGGGCAGTTAAAAACATTGGCACCGGTGGTTAGAATAAACACCATGGTGGTAACAGGGTCACTCTACGCCACTCTATACTTCTGTTTTAAGTATGATTAATTTGGAAATGAACAAAAAAAATAAAGGAAAATATGAGATAGAAGCCATTGTTATTCAGATTTTTTATGATGATGATGATAATGTGAGTTTGTGACAGCCCTATTAATTTCATAATTTTTAATTGTTTAAATTTGTTAGTGTTGTAAATATAAAATATAGTTCTAGATTGTTTCCCCCTTTTATATAAGCTACAATTTTACACATCAGTGAACTCCTTTTTAAAACACATTGTTTATTATGACTTTTATGTAATTCCATTTCATTTGAGAGGTTTTTACCTGCTGGTAAATTGTCTTGTTTCTAGGAACAAAAGCACAAAGGATAATCAACGGGCTTACCATAATTAAATTTTTCATTTTTATTATTTTTGGGGGTGATGGTTTAAATATATAATTTGTTTTCTTTTTAATTTTTTAAAATTTTACTTAACTAATCTTTTCTCCTTTTATAAAATGTTGTTTTAGTTAACTAATGCCATTGCTTCATGTACCTGAATTCTCTACACTGAGAAATGAATGACTGAAGTTACGTGTGCCATGATGCTCAGGCTGAGTGGGTGGGAAGGCTGAGATGGTTTGGACATATGCAGAGGAGGGATAGTGGATAAACTGGACAAAGAATGTTGAATACATGGGTGGAAAGGAGGAAGACCACAGAGGAGGTCAGTGGATGTAGTGAAGAAGGACACGCAGAGGGTTGGTGTGATAGAGGACAATGCTAGGGATAGGGTGAGATGGAAACTGAGGTGGTGACCCTTAAAGGGAGCATCTGAAATAAGATACTTTCATAAGTTATTTTTTATTTACTAAGTAAGACATTTTTTTTCATGAAAAATAAAATTATATTTTATATATGATAATTTTAATGATTAAAAATACTTGAATTTTGGTCAACTGATAGATGGATTCTTTTTTTTATTAGTTCGATGCCCTCATTCATTAATCTTTCTTTCTTGCTGGCATCAGTGGGCTTCCATACAATCTCCACTTACACCAATCATAACAATGAAAGGGGGCGGGGCCACATTGGGTTAGGTTGTCACTCTCATTGGGTAAATAACAAACCACCCACTTATTTTGAAGCCTGCCGTTTAGGAGTCACGAGAAGTTTAACGGTTAGAGAAGCTCAAGGAAAATGACACAAATGAACCGGATGAAAACGGCTTCACTGGAGTGGTTCTGACAAGCAGACGACGCCCGCTTGTATCACAGGTGCCGTCCCGTACTTTGTTAGCCCACCTGCACTCGGGGCGGATCGAGGAACCGCTGTGGCTGCTAGCGAAGCTCGTTAGCCGCTAACCACCGAAGCTAGCGAGCTAACTAGACGAATCGCCCGACCAAGTGGCGGGCGTGAAGCTAACCACGTCAAGGCTGGTTTTGGAGGGCTGGTTGGCTGAATTTATTCCGTTGAGGAGTTTATTTCCGCCCTTCTTCTACAGTGCTGCTCTTCTTCCCCGTTTCATTGTGTCGGAGCGTCCTGACTGCATGCACGCATGCTAGCAACTGCCACAACTGGCTAGCGTAAGCTAAAGTGGCAGTTTTTGTTTTTGTTTTTGACGCTGTCGCCGGTACGAGATTTCGGAACGCGGTTGTGTCACCATGACGCGTGGTTATTAAGTGGACTTTTTAAATGTCGTGCAGCCCCTCTAGGAGAACCAGACGCGGAGCATGCAGGAGAAGAAGAGAGTCCAGATAAGTAGATAGGGGACGCGACCGAGTTAAACTGGACTGCGGAGTCGATTCGCCTCTGATTAGGGATTGCATTTTGGTTGGCCCTGACAGAGAAAGGAAAGGATGAAGAAGTTTTCGAGAATGCCAAAGTCTGAGAGCGGTGGGCTCGGAGGGGCATCCGGGTCCAGCTCCAGCTCCGGAGTCAGCAGCTACTTCGGGAAAGTGTTTTCAGTCGGCCGGTACCAAGTCACCGTGGAGGAGCTTGTTGCAGAGGGTATGTATCGCACATGCAGCTTAATGATGGTAACGGGTTTATTTTATGGCTCGTGTTTGTTCTACTGAACATCTCCTTGTGATAGAAGTAGGTCGCTCTCCTCTTCCAGGCAGTTGCCACTTAAACTGGGACACCGGGGATTTGGTGCATGGCTAGAATTAAAGCTTTCCCCATACAGCTGTGGTTTACATCTTGCTTCAGCTGATCCAAGACTAGGGGAGTGGAGAGGAGAAGGTGTGGGTTGCCCTCGGGGTCCAACCCTCCTGTGTCAACATAAAGCAGTGTAAAAGTCACTTTTGCCTTATCGAGAGTCTTTAGCAAGGGTTAAAACAGTTTTGCCCTCTTTAAAGCATTTGTGTAGTGCTTGTTTACAGCAGCAGTCCTGTCATTGGGTACAATGCAGGAGAAGATTTCTCTCTAATACGAGAGGGTACTCCCGTATTAGAGAGAAAGCCACACCAATCAGATGACCCCCTGTGAGCAAGCACTTGGTTATGGTGGGAAGGACAAACTTCTTTTTCTTTTTTTTTTTTTTTAACAGGAAGACTTCTCCAACAGAAATGGGCTTAGGGTGGGGCTCCCATCAGGCCTAGCCTGATTTATTTAGTTATTTATTTTTGGTGGGGAGACTAAGGGAAAAAAGCAAGCTATAAAATATTAAAATAAATGTACAAAAGCATTAAACATAGAAATCAAGAAATGGTGTTAAGCACATATGCATAGTCAGCTAAGAATGACCTACTCCAGGTTAGGACAGGAGGTACACATTATTAATACACACTACAGTAATAATTAGGAATGAACTAGTTTTGAAAGACTGATTTCCTGCTGTAGCTTGTTTTGAGATATTACATCTAAATGTGTGACACATAACTTTGAAATTAAAATCTTGAGAATAAAAACATTTTATCTAGTTTCATTTATCTATGCTTAGTGTGTGGTCACTTGTCCAAAAGCACCTGTTAAGCTGAGGAATCCCTGAACTCTCTGGCTGTGTGGGGAAATTTAAATCAAAGTAGAAGTCTTTCAGTCTCAAGATGTAAAAACCTACAAATGTGAACTTTTTTGTTTTTCCTTTTTTTGTCATTTAAATTGAGCTGTGAACTGTGTTGAAAACTTGGTACTGACTTTATTTGGCCCCTGGTTTTGCCTGCTCTCTACCACTTTTGAAGATGTGCTTTGCAAGACTTCTTGGAAAGATTTAAAAATTCCTTCCTGATTTAACAACGCTTTGTGTTCAAAAATGTGTTCACAAAGGTTGAAACCACCTCCAAGCACATTCAGCCAGCCGGGCAGAGACAAGAGGAAGTGTGGAAATAAACAGCTTTTGAGCAAGAGTTACTGGTTCACAAATTGTCCAGTGCTTATCAAAGCATATTGATTGAAAACATAATTAGAAACTTTAAAGGTAATTCAGCCAATTAGACAGCTAATTAGTCCTTAGAGTGGTTTTGTCAAACATGCAGCCCAAAAGCCACAACCTTCAAAACAATGGTGTCAAAACTGCCCCACTGGATGAGTTTGCAAAGAAGTCACTTATTTCGGCAGTTCCTTTTCTTTCAAATTCATGGTGTGGTAATGCCAGCTTCCCTACAAATACCTACAAAGTTTAAAGTATTCCTAAATATTGACCAGATATTTACCAGCCTTGATTTAAGAGTAAAGATTTTACACACATCAGATATTGTTTTGGTGTTTGCTAATTTTCAACTTGTTGAAAGCCAAAAAGTAGTTGATGTCAATCAGAAATATGCTAACATTTGGTTTTAGATTTTACTTCGGAAAGGTGGATATCTTTGCCCATTACGACGCACACCACTCGAGACGTTTTTGTGAATACTTTTGATGTGAAATGTAAAATCAATCTGGGAGGGGAAGAGAATTCCTCTTGTGTAGGAAGCAGTTGTTTTTGCCTTTTTGTTGGAGGATAATGTGACTCTAATGAGATATTTCTGGGAAAGTGTTCTAAGAGATCATTCTCAAAATAATACATATAAATATATTTATGAGTAGCCTTTTTTTCTTTTTCTAGTTCCCCCTCACTGCTGACTTCTTATCTGATCACACTCAACAGCATGTTTGACACTATTTTACTCGATTGCTCAGATTTTCTCCCTGCTGTTTGAGGACTAATTTAGTCAAAGGGTGAGCCCTAAAACTAAGCTTAATCTGGGACAATTTTAAAGGAAGTTTAACCTCTCTGGTCCCACCTAAAATTAACCAGAAGAGACATTATAATCAAACATATTTCTCATCTCAGCCCATAATCGTTCTGTGTAAGCCTGTGCTAAGTGCCTCAGTGGTGACGAGCATGTCTCTTCATGCAGCTGTAAACACGCTGTAAACTTGATCTCACTCGCCCAAATTAAAAACAAAACAACACAACTCTTCCTGCAAGCAGTCATGAGTCTGTGTCATCATATAATCATGTGCAGAGTCTGTGGCTGGTTTTTCTGCACTGTAACCTTTGCTCATCAGTCTGTCCCAAGCTAAAGAGCTGGGTGTCTGGACTGCATGGTTAATCATATAACAGAATATTTCATTTCACCAACTGTGCCTGGTACATTTGAAAGTAGATGAAATGTTAAAGTGGAAAAAGTGCCGGTGCCCGTGTGAAAGGTCTGTATGAAGGTCTAAAATCTGTTTATGGCTGTGAATAAGCGCTTCATTGCAGCAGTTTTTGTCTCTCTGAAACTTTTACTTCAGCTCGAGTAAAGATGACTTTTTAGTCTAGACCAAACTTGAATTTGCTGCGACTCATCTGGTCTTGTGATGATCTAGAAGAAACGGGAGGTTTTCATAGGTTGGTGGTTTTATTTATTTTTTTTATCTTTGTCTCCGGATTTCTGCTGTCCCTCTTGAACAATGTTTTGGTCGGTTGTGTGCTTTGACTGATTGCTCTCTTACAGTATATTTCTGTGTTAAATTTATTTGTCCCATAACCCAACATGCACCTCCCTGGAAATTTAACAACATGTTGCCATTGACGCTGTTCATACAGGTATAAATACTGGCAATGGTGTCGGCCGCTGGCATAAGCCAAGTCGTAGACTCGACGTAGATTCATTACAGAAGCATAATACAGGGATTACTGTTGTCTGCGTGTTGTCTTATCAGGACAAGCTGTGTTGCACTTTAATCTAAGGCTCCTGGATTAGTGCAACCGCCATAATCATGATTTTGCTTCTTAATAACTATAGTTTAAAAAATTTAGCACAAATGTATAAATTAACATTTTTTTTAAAGCACCTGGGAGAGGGCAGCTTTATAAAATTTAAAAAGACAAACATGAAATGGTAATGTATGTTTGTTTACTATCATTGAATTTCATTAATGTGTCTGTTCTCTGTCCAGTTAAGTAGCTTTCTGATATGCAGTGTCCAGTGTAATACTTTCCCATACTGGCTCAGTAGATCAGAATTAATTTATATACATAATCTAAATTTGCAAAATTACGACTTACAAAGCTTGTTCCCTTTGAGACCCATTTTTCAGGTGTCAGTGAGACAGTTGCTGTCAGCCTTGAGCAAAGTTAATAAGACACTAATTTAAAGATTGATGCAAAAAAAGGCGGTTTTTGTTTCAACGTGTTCTTCATTCTCTAACGTTGTTGCTGTGTAAAACAAAACAGTGGAGGATAGGAGCAGCTGAAAAGATGCTTTTTTCTTTGCAAATAATCTTTGTGAAACAGATGATTTGGCAAAGGACTCTGTTTGCTGCTTCGCTGCCTCTTTGAAGCTACCTCACTACCCCTTCTGTTTGTTTCAGAGAGGCTTCGTCATAAATTATGACACCGACCAGACTCGTGTATATATTATCACAATGTTGTCATATATAAAAGCCCTGTATTTGTTACAGTGCTCGTCCCATGCTCTAACCATTCAGCAATATTGGACCTCCAACCACTAACCAATGCTTGCTTAAATGTTTGCTGAGGTTTCAGGGTTTGTGGCCAGAAAAGCTTGATCTGTTTGATCTTTGGTGAAAATGTTGTGTTACCTGCTCAGAGATTACAAGGCAACTTTGCACCAGGGCACATTTAAAAACGAGTATTACAGTTACAGTTGTACGCACTAAGTTGTCTTTTAGCCGAACAGCAACACCGATGCACAGTCAGGATAAACATGAGCAAGCACATTTCAGAATGTGCATTTGTGTTAAAAGTGAAAACAAATTCTGAATCAATTGCTGAGTCTGCATAACACGGGTTTGTATATGTGTAAAGTGAAACTAGTCCTGTAATGACAGCAACACAGTTGGGTTAAAATTACATGTGAGGCAAAGCTGCAGCTTTAACACTGGCTCATATTGAACTTCCTGCTATCGTAATCTGTTCAGATAACCCACATTGCATCAGTTTGTTTCCTGTCTTTTCATGATGCCTCCACACATCTAAAGATAATGAGCCTCAAGTCAGCAGAGACCACGGTTCTTGACTTGACTAAAACTAGATTCCTTTTGAGATTATTTCCTCTCATAGTCCTGGTGGAAATTCACAAGAAGAAAGCTGTTGCATTAGTGTGTAATGTTTGCTCTAAAAGGAAATGAACAAAGTCAAAAACACAAAAGAGGAAAAACTTACGATGTTTGATTTTATTGGAATGTCAACATGAGAAAAAGACTGACTTAAGACAGCACAGGCTAAGTTTTATGATCCTTATCCTACAGTTAATGAGGTTTACGTTTTCAGCAGACACTATAATAATAACTAGACTATACCGTTTATGGAAAAGTTGCAGTTGGATGTTTGTTAAAAATCTGAAGGGAATCTATTATACTTGTATCATAAAAAATGACAAAGGAGGAAAGAACTAAAAAGGAAGGGTTATTAAAAAATAAATCTGTCGCAACTAAAAAACTGAAAATGAGATTTATGAGCATTTAAATTTTTTCTAAAATTGACAAGTGAACTGTTTTTATCTCACGTTGTGATGAATTTATTGTGTCATTAGGTATTTGTCTGCAACACTAAAATCACTGGAAAAGTCTTTAAAAAGACATACTGGAAGTTCAGTATGCTCAGTGTGTAATTCTGGGTCACTCATGCGACTGATGTCAAAGTACTGAATGGATCATGTGAGGTTTTTTAGAGTGGCTCATCTCTTGGTACCTCATTCAGCTATTATCCTGCAGCTGTGCCTGTTTAATGAAAAGCACGAGATTCCTGTAAAACCAAGCACACAGTTGTAGTTTGTAAGAAAAGAGAAGCTGGGGCACTCCGCATAAAATCAGTCAAATCTGAAATGGTTCCAGGCTTCCCAAAATCACTTAATTTTTCAAAATCTGTTCAACAGCTTTAATGTTTTTAATGGAGCCATGCATATTGCAGTGAAATCACTAAAACAACCACTTCAAATGTCACAATCTAAAGCTAAAATAGTATTTTGTTCATAGTGAAGCTGCACTAATTTAATGTTTATGATGAAAAGTAACAGAAACAAGCACCGGTGCTCTGAATGTTGATTTGGTTTCTGATGATTAACTGGGGAAAACTTAAAATTGTGAATTTTTGGGGAAACCTTGATGTCGTATATCACCATGTAGGTAGGTGGCTGGTCAGAACAAGTTATGATGTAATAAAGGACTCCTTTTCACTGTATTTTCATACCCGGCTTATCTTGTAACGGTGTTTCCCTTTGCATTGCAAGACTTGCATGTGTTTTTCAGTCCTGAAATTTACATGGATATCTCCTGTAACGTTACGAGGGCTAAAAAAAATAAGTGCTGTAAAAACATTGCAAGTTGAAAAGTGCTTGAGGTCTGTAATACCGAAAATATTCCCATCATGAAGGTAAAATTTTTGCTAAACTTAAATTTAAGTTATTATGTAGGATTTGGTTGAATTTTGAATGATCATACACCTTTGTTTTTAGTTTTTTTAAAAAGTGCAAATTTCAGTCCCCTCAAAATAAAATTTTGTGAAGTTCAAAAGTTTTCTTAACACCATGTGTTTATCTTTTGGTTTTCCATTGAGACATCTGCCCAGCTGGACAGTTTGTACCCTCAGTCATTTCCCTCCACTCCCTCTTTAGCCTCTGTGGTTTCTCTTGAGCTCTGTGCGATGCTGTCTTCAAGAGGAACACAGAAGCAACTTGTGAGAACAGGATGCATCTGTGAGCAAGTCACTCTTTCTCTCCTCTTTCTTATCGTGCACACTCCCCTGTCAGGGGCCTGTCGGAAAAGGATAGAAATTAATTTGATTAAATATGGGCTTGGGATAAGTCTGCACTACACCCAGTGGCCAGTTTTAGCTACAATTCTGAGATCTAATATAGAAGTTGCACAGTTATTTAGTGCTCTGTGAAGGTGTTAATGTTTAAAACAGTCTTTGTACTGATTCAGTTAATTTGTAGTTATATTTGTGCTGCGATTAGGAGGAAGTGACCAGACCTAAAATTTGCTGCGCACTAATTTCAGCAGTGTTACACAATTAGAAAGGATATACCACTGAAAGTTTATTAACTGGCAGACCTTTGTACGAGGCCATTACAGTGAAGAGAGAGCAGCTCAAATAATGACGTTGCAGAAGTAGACTGAAATGAGATTCTTCTATAGGGTGGCCAGGCCAAGCCTTATACATGGCTTATTTGGTGTCGTTTTGGCTTCATGCGCACATCTTCATTTGATCGAGTTGAGGACTTCACCATTTCAGTGATAAGTCATTACAGGGATTCAGAGAGAGGAGAAAAACTGCAGCAGCTTTAAAATATTTAGACATTCTGGGGAAACCCACTGAAAATCTGTCATCACGTTGGGTTATGTCTTCTTCCTGCTGATGCAGTTGTTGTGAATTGTGACACCTTATTGTGTCTTAAGCACCAGTGTAAATGGTTATGATGCTGCACTAATGTCACAGTTGGCACACGACAACCAATGCTGTGACCATCAGCACGGCTCAGGGAGGGAGCTCAGACCAGTTGCTGCTCTTTTATATTGAAAGTAGGTAGTTGAACTGGTTCTGTCATCTTGAGCAGGATGTCATTGTGAATCCAGAGCTTAGACATCCCATGTGACCCCGGGCTGCTTTGGGATCTTTCAGGAGGAACTGGAAAATGTTGCTCTGTAAAACTGGAATGCCCTGTTTAGCCTGCTGCCGGTGCACCCCAGCTTCAGATAAGCAGAGTAAATGCTTGGATAGACTCTGTTGATTCTACTGTATTGTCAATGAAAGGGAATGTATCTTAAGTTTACAGCCCCTGACAACAAGGTCAATTAGCCTGTCTTGTGTATTTCACAGCTATAAAAGCTGGGTCGGTGGCTTTCATTACTCAATAAGTTTTGTAGTCAATAATTTTCTCTTTTCACCTGCAGTAAGCACAGGTAGGTCGATTTAGGAGTGTGCATTATGACAAATTACTGTTTTACACAGCAGACACCTGCTGCATAATTGACAACAGAAGAAGCTCCTCATAAGTGGTGTTGATGATGGTCACGTTTTTACAAGCGTTAAATTACATTAGCTTGGGTTTCACTGTACAGAAGTGAGTAAAAGGGATACTGTGATCCTTTTGGAGCCACACAGTCACAATCTCCTACAAGTTGTCCCTGAGGAGGAGTCTGAAATTTCATTTAGCTGATGCCTAGCTGCTGTTTGTAGATTTTTGCAGTTCTGGTGGAAAGCACATTCTTGTTATCATGACTTGTGTGTGGCTGATTACAGACGAGGCACAAAAAATGTTTTAAGTGATAAATGAACTGACATGACATGTGTTTTGTTTTAGTTACCATGCTAAACAAGCACATTTTCAGAGAGCAGATGATGTTACTTATCAATTGAAGCCTCGTGCGTACATTTTGCAAATGTGATTCTTCTGTTGTAGGTTTTTCCAGTTGGATGTGCTGTGTAGGCAAAAATTCAATAAAAATGTGTTGACTGTAGCTGGACAAACTGTCTCTGGCTAATAGCCCTGTAACTGCAGTCAGAATACTTCATTAAGCTGTTTGCTGAGCAGACACTGAGCATTTAGCAGGTAAACTGCCTCTGGAACATATCTTGTTGCATAATGGCTCCACCAGACCACCGGCCATAACAGGACTGCTGTACCTACCACCTCCTGTAGGTACAATTCAAACTGTTCATGTTGGCATGTGTTTGTAAATTCTTGGTAGAAACATCACTGCTGCTTTATAATTAACAGGAAGACCTTGGGTTAGTGGTTTCACTTCCTATGTTTGCAGTTTTACAAGCACATTAACTACAAGGTTATAATTCATCAATGCCTTGTTTAATGAGGGTCACCTCCACCTTTTAAGCACACTTGCTCTTGTTTTTCATACATTTTTCTCCAGTCTTTTTCATGTTGAAAGCTTCAAAGCAAGCTCATATCTCAGCTGACTAGTCTCCACATTTTACGTAACACAAGGATGTCGTAAAACACAACTTTTATTTACCCCCCCCCCCCCCCCCCCCCCCCCCCCCCCGAACATGCTGACTTCACACACGTTCTGTTTGGTTTCACCACAATCTTGAAACGTATGCAGTTGGGGCTCTGTAAGTTACAGGCTCAAGAGTTGACAGCAACGTAGGATTTTCAGTCGTGACAGGGACTACGCAGATCACGTAAACAGGAGAAATGCAAACACAGTTGTCACGCAAATTGAACCTTGTTCTTTGCCACTTTTGATCTGGACCGTTGTCACGTGTTCACCACGCAAGCTTCACTACTAGAAATTTGCAGAACAAATTTATCAATGCAAATGAGGTCACATGAGAGCAGTTTGCAGAGTATATCTGATAAGTTCTTCAGTGGGATATTCTTCAGCAGCTTTGTGTTAGACAGGGGAAAATAACAAATGAAAGCTCATGCTAAATTAAATATACTGCAGATATATCTGCTTCCTTTTTGGGTCTGACACAGTTAAGATAAAAGGAAAAGAGTTTGGCTTGGGGCTGAGCGCTGTGGTTGATAATGGAATTAAGTAACAGTTTCTTTCCTGAGGTAGAGCAATGGAAAAACTATACTCCTAAATTTGGTGTGTTTACAGTAATACTGGTACGGACTTTCAAACTGAATACTCAATACTTCCACAACTTGGCAGGTTAGTGGTTTCACCATAATAATTTAAAGGCTCTACACACCTGAGTCAATGACGGGTGTTTAGGAGGAAAAAAAATTAAGCTTCAGGTGACCTTGGTCAGTTGCAATGAAACAATGTTCACACAGTCACTTGCACACAGTAATATGTATTCACCCCCATCCACCAAGGCAGAATGCAATCAACCAATTAGGAAACGCTAACTATTAGGCACATCACACATGTGTACTGTTGGTCAGCTAACTTGAACATTAGTTTTGTAATTGAGCCTCTAGAAGCCAAAAGAAAACACACATTTTTAGCATTTCATTTATCAATAACATCCGGTCACAATACTTAAGTTTTCAAACTTGAAATCGAAAATTGTTCTGTGTCGGGACAAAAAGTTGCTCTTTCTCTTCTAGTGCAAAAAAGACCATATTTATAGGTTTTCTGAGGTAGTGCTGTGCTTCTCGTGACTTGATTCTGGTAAGGTAGACCACCACTATTTCTTCTTAGTTGCTGGTAGACTTTTCTCAGCTTCAGTCTGACTTTTAAGAGAAACATTTATTTATTTATTTATTTTAGACAAATAATTGTGCTGACCTGTTAAATTAACACTCTTAATGTTATGGGCAGGCAGGACCAACAGGACTGATGTTTACTAGGTCCAGATTAACATTTATTGATAACTGTTTAACACTTAATAAAGCTCATGTGTCAATGTTTCAACAGCATCTGATCTGTTGAAATTGCTCATAAAATGTTCAGCGTTGTGAACGGCGACTAGGGTTCATGAGTTCTAGTACTAGAGAAGGGGAGGGGCTGTTCACCTGAATGCCTGAATGCCTGTAGGTCTGCGCAAAGCTGTGTGTTCATTGGAGTAAGCAAAGATGGCACTGTTGGCAGTACATGTACAAATTAGTGTCTAATCCGATAGTCATTTTTAATATTGATTAATATCTGATTATCAGTTTTATTTATTTTTGACAACCCTGCAGCCTGATATATTTGAAGAGATGTTTTCTCCTTCTTTTACTTCTTCTGGTAGAAGAAACTGGTAATGTGGTCTTAAAGACCAGGGTACAGGAACCTGTAAGCGCTGAGATGTTTTGTTGGTGTTAATAGGATTAAAAACAAACAGGAGCAATAGATGATGGTATCCACTGGTTTCAAAGCCTCAGCTTTGGAACTTTGGAGTGGTAAGAAATCGGCTCACGCTGGACTTTTAAACTGTGCAGTGCCCCCACACTGACACAGATACTTAATAAACAGTGCTTATCTGGCATGGGTTCTAGTGCAGTTTCTGGTGCTTTGTTTTATAATGCTCTATAATAATGTTGCTCTCTATAATGTTGACCGTACAATGCTGGTCTCCGTCAAACACCGGATCAGTGTCTGTGTGCTACTTTGTGCTGTAGCCCAGCTGCGTATAAAGGAAGCAGGGATCTGCTTGGAGTGCTATTCTGCTGTTGAGCTTTAAAAATTGAATATTTAATAAGTTGAACTGAAGGAAGCAGACCATGAAATTGGCAAAATAAAACAAAATGACACCCAGTATTCTAATGACCCAACCCTGTGGGTCTTGTGGTGAGTCTCAAACAAATGAAGATAAAGCGCTCGTCACTCGTACAGGAAGCGTCTTAAGCTATGCTTTTTTCCCCACCCCTTCCTTTCTCATCCATCAACAACGAATGTGTTGAAAATAATCAAATATTGCTCAGTGTGGTAAACATTGTTCTCCGGTCGATCAGTACATCTGCCAGGACATCCATGCTGTCTACGCTAATCAATAAAATCACATTAATTTTTTTCCTGCGCTGAGCTTGGATTAAAATGGATTGAAATTTAGAAATCACACACCATAATCATGTCGGGATGCTCAGAATATATAAATATTATATGATGTGACATAAGAGGAAATTATAACTCATTTGATCCTCCCTCTGCCAGCACATCGTGATGAAAAAGCATCCCATCTACGATATTAGCATACTGTAATGGTGATGAATGGGCACATTGTGCCTCTTTGTTGTCTTATTCTAGCACCGTAGAAAGAATGCTGGTACGACACAGCTCTCGGTCCCGTGATGGGCATCGCTGCCTTTGTGCTTGCTCATTGAGGCCTTCTGTCTCTGCCTCGCTGCGCTGCCCGCCATCCTCTTTGTGAAGCTGCAAATGAATAATTTTCTACCAATTCACCATGAGCTGGTTTGCAGCGGGCGGCGAGCCAAAGGTGGGAGTGAACTCGGGTCATGTGGAAACAGAAAGACATTGATTGATGTGGACATTCACTACAGCGCTTTAACATGAGCCCACTTTCAGTGATGGATTTGGTTTTGATCAGTGTATTGACGAATGGTGGGTTTTATGGCTGTCTCTTTGAGGCGCAGCAAACAGTTTACTGGATTTACATGGTAAATGTGTAAATTAACAGTCAGATTCACAGGATGCCGTATTGCTTCTTGTATTTTTTTGTTTTTTATTATGAATTAAATCATTGGTGGTGACCATGAATGACGACTGCTTTTTGTTAAGTATTCATTGGAAGGGACCTAATGTTAATATGCCATCATGTCTTGTGCATAAAAACACGTTTCCTGCCCTGCTGTAATGTAGAAACTAAACTCTGAACTCATTGGACCACATGATAGTGAGTCAGAGGTGTTGACCACACGACCCTGGTCTGGCATGGGCTGTTCGAAACCTGACAAACATTTATCCAATTCAGAACCATTTCATTCTTTAAACCATCTAAGCACTGCTTATTTATTCATTTTGTTTATTTTAAAGGGAGAAAACACTACAGAATAACTGGATAACTAAATTAAAGAATAAATGGAATTTGCTTTTTGCATCTATTTTGCTCTGGGTTTTGAGTATTTGCTTGTAAACCAGTTGAGTGGCACATACTGGAACACAATATCATAACAGCTTAAAGGCGAAGCTCTTATTACTGTAATTTTGCTGTTTATGGTGCCAGTTACTAGGATTTAATGATAAATGAGAGAAACACAAGGTGTAAATGTGTAATTGGCCAAAATATGTCATCAGTGATTGTGTTTGTGTTGACGGGTTTGTTAAAGTTTACATCAACACTGAAGAACACATGGTGACTATTTTGTGTGCATTTTTGGTTCCGCAAATTAAATTTCTTGAACTGAATTGTTTGTGCTGATGTGTAAGTAGTTTGAGCAGAAAGGCAAAAGGGCTTCAAACTTTCTCAGCCATCAGAGTCTCCTCACAACGTGGCAGTGGAGTCTAACCACCCCTTGTCCTGGATTTTATTTGTCTTAATTACAACGCTTTCATCAAAGTCTGGGTTTATCCTAAATTGTGGCTCAGAGGTTGTCATGGTATTGTAGTGACGGTGATGGGATTTTTATTTTTCCCACTGAGGAAAAGAACAATCTTTGCCTAAAGTCTGGCAAGTAAAAATAAACTGAATAGTTTCTTGAAAAGCACAAAGACTTAACTGATTATCCTTTTATTTCGTTCAGCCTTTGGATTTTAGAGCACCAGCACGACTGGCCCGTACGGCGTCACCCCTTCGTCCCTCCCATTTCCATCATAAACCCTTCAAACCACTTTTGTCTGCCTGTTCAGTTGTAAACACTGCTGTTAAGGTAAGACGCATGAGAGCCGACTGCCAGAACCTTCCAGCTCAGTAATCCCAGGATGAAGAAAGTGTAGTCATCGCCTCACCTCTTCATGTTGCCTTTTATGGCGCTGCCTCTTAGAAAAGGAGTAGAGAGGATATGGGAATGTAGAGAAACCAACAAAACGTATGCATCGTGGCAAATAAACACATCTGGAGTGAAAAGAGGGAAGTGGAGAAGAAATGCTCTGTGCATCATGGGAAATAATTTAGCAGTCTGCGCTTACAGCAGCATAACTAATCGATGGTTCAGGGTCACATGATGCACTTCTAACGACGAGCTTTATCAAAAAGGAAACTTTAAAGCCTCATCTTAAAAGTAGAGTGTGTCTGCCTCCTGAATCCCTATGAGCAGCACTAAAAGGGGCTCAGCTCGGTGCCTGTAAGCTAGTTCGACAGGAGAAGTGCCTGATAATTGAACGTTCTGCCTCCAGTTATTTTTCTTGTCAAAGTTTTCATGTTAAATACAATAATTGGCTTTTATAATGAAAGTTAAAGTTTCAGATACTGAAATGACCATATAGCTATATATAAGTAATCCTTATGAGGCAAATGTTTCATACTGCTGTTGATTCTTGGTTTCTGAATGTCTTTCTACTTAATGCTCTGTATGAGGTCATAGAAGGTGGACTATCCTAAAAATGGCCATTTTATGGACACTCCTCTGGCTGAGAGCACAAGACCCCCACCCAGCTGCTGTCCAAATCTTCTGTTTGAAATGACCAACCAATAAGAGAAAGGTTTGCTTTAAGGGGACTGAAAGGGAGTTAGAATTGCTTGGTTTAGACTGTAGAAAGATGCTTATAAATAACTTTTGTATCTGACCACTAACTAGGGGTGGGTTTTGATTATCGATTAAAATCGATTCTGGCTTGGATAACGTGATACAGATTTATTAAAATCCTGACTCGACTCTTAAATATTAAATTTATTTTGCCCGAAATGCAAGATTCTCAGGTTTAAACCTCACAAAATTTCAACAACCACCAAACAGTAAATGAGAGCAGGTACACGGATTCTGCACTAAGATGTAAACACAAAGCGCGGAGCCGCTGACGCATCAGAATCGGTGAGATGTCGCCTTTCTCACCCGACAGCACGGTTGGAGCTGAAAGCCGACAGCTCGCTGATTGTGATCCGTCGGCGGGTCCGCGCTTTGTGTTTACGTCCTTTTTGCGCTGATTCAGAAGCTGCAGGTTTGATCTCTCTCCAAACAATATTGACCTAACCAGCAGCAAAAGAAGATCCAAACTGCGCTTCACATAAATATCGTCATGAATTACCTCTTTGTTTTTCTGTTTTGCTTCCACCACGATAAAATCACACTTCATGTAGAGCTCTCTCTATCTCTCTCTCTATACTTCAAGAACAGTTTCCTGTCTAAAAATCCTATTTTCTGCATTATTCGCTTGTTTATTACGCACAAGTCTAGCGTTGTTTACAGCGCTATCGGCCGCTGTTTTTTCCCCCCTTTGCTTACTTCCGAAAAGAGAGCCTCATTTCTGCTGTTCAATAAGCTTTTGAACAAATTTAAACTTTTTAAAATTATGCAAAATTGTGAAACTCTCAGCTGTGTCTCTAATAAAACCTCTAACTTTGCTCTGCTTCACTTCAGCAGCATCAGGTAATGTTCATATGTTGATTAATGACTCTCTTTCGTTTTTGATCTACGGCAGAATATTTTTAAGGTCGTCTGCTATAAAATCCCAGGCCAGGAAAATCTTCATGTTTTTCTGTGTCATCCTCAGCTACTTTGACACAAAGGCATCCGCTGTGATCCTTACACTTTTGATAACGTCTCGCAAGTGTCAGCTTTCTTTTTATAGATATAAAAATATGGAAATGTACTGATACGTAATCAGAGTTATATTTCTGACTGATGCAAAATTTCTGCGATTAAAATCGAATCGAATCGTGGATCGAATTGATTCTAGAAATCAGTGACGATACCCAGCCCTACCACTAACTTGCTTCCAAGCCTGTAGTGCAAAGTGCTTTCATTAACTGGTAGATTTCACCAAGGTTAAGAGAGGTTTAGCTTAATTTGTGTAAAGAAGCAATGATTTCTGTGAAAATCTCTAAAAAGAAATTTTGAAAATAGCCAGCTTAGGAGGAACTAGAGGAAGTAATTGGAAGTTGGGCAACTTGGCCTACTTTCCTGAGATGCTGCTTTTGTGATGTGGATAAGCAGTGGTGGCTGACTACTTAAAATTAAAAAAGTATTATCTAGGTGTTCTCTCCAAACTCTTCAGGATGCCAATTATCTGCTCCCTATAGGATTGTACCTGTTCTGTTTGATAAAGAAATGGTTATAAAATATTGCGTTATACAGAAGACGGATTGCCATAAAACTTCATAAAGCATGAAATTTGCAAATCAATAAACCATTTGCTGTGCTGCTGCTGTGACCATCCTCCAAGCACAGTGCTTTGGAGAAATAGCTTTAGAGTGCTGTCCTCCCTCACAGGAAATAATAATCACAGCATGGGTTTTTGCAAAGCATGAAAACATCATGTGAACAAACACGTACCAGGACGTGTCAAGTGAAAGTGAACTCTCCATTAACAGAGCTGTGAAGACAGCATGATGTAATTCAGTAAGAACAACACTCACTGCTACATGCAACACATACTTAAACTCACCTGTGCAACATGTGCACACAGTTGATGGAGAAAGCCTTTATTTTAGGAACGCTGCTTAAAATTCACCCTTCTAACTCAAATTTTCAGCCTTTGTCTTACAAAACATAAAATAATGCATTAGCTTTTCAGACATTAATTTCTGGGAAATCAATTTAAGCAGCAGGTTGCTCTTTAAAATCCACAACAGATTCAGTTTTCACTGAATTGTGTGCTTTTTAAAACCCTTAACATCAAAATGCGATCTGCCTCTTAAGTTATGACCAAGTCCCAGTTCCAGATGTTGAAACATGCCAGATTTGGTGGTTTCAGCTGTTGCTCTTGTATCTGAGTATACCTTTGATTCATTTTACTTCAGCACGCTCACAGCAGCCCACTATCGCATCTGTGCTTTGGCACAGCGCCACCCTCACCTTTGACAGTTTAAAAATAGCTGACCTTGGTTATCTTCTTACTGTCGTCCTGCATACTTAACTCGAACAGAGAAGGACACTTGTTTCTTTGAAGCATTTCAACTCCAAGTAGGCTGACAACTGTGAGCAGATGAGGAACAGCTTTTAATTAAGCAGATTTGAATGTTATCTTGAACCATATTTAATCAAAAATAAAATCCAAAACCTGAATTCTTACATTTATTTGGAATTGGATGTATTACAATTTTCTATCTTGAAAGGTTTAGACAAAATGACATGGTGGTGCAGTGTTTCAGGAAAAAGTGCAGAATCTCTCGGCTGCCTGCTAAAAACAAGCCCCTGTCTATTTTTAGGTGTGAGTGTTACTGTAGTCTAAGTTTTGAGGACATACGAGAAACTGATTAAGCTGTGTCCTTAACCTAAACTGGGTTACAGGGGCGTCGTGTTTGCAGATAGATGTCAGTGTTGAAAGAGCATGAAAGATCCCGGGTTAGATGGTCTGTGTTTTGGCTACGGATGGAAATAAGGCAGTCTAACCTTAACGTTGGCTCCTAGTTTAAAATAGACATTTACTTTGCCCATACAACACAAAACACACGTTCCTTTTATATTTGATTTCAGAAATACAGCTTTGCTATAACTCAACATTCGCAAATTGCATGTTTACAAATGTGTTGGCCTGCCAAGGAGCAGGTCTTTCTCGCATTAGTCCGTATAATACCAGCTCTCAGAGGATTTGCTAAAATACTGAGGATCAAAAAGTCATTATCGGTAATTAGCAGGAGCAGCTGGCACAGGTTGGGGAAATGGACATTTATTGTGGAAAAAATGTTGCCAGTTAGTCTGCATGAAGATGTGAGCAAAGTGTTTTATTTTTGACTTGTTTTTCAGTATTAGAGCAGATGTAACTTCAGAAAGAATTAACCAAAGTTTGGGCCCATTCAAGAGCACTTTAATGACCATTTTCTGCTGAATGACATTATTGAACATCTGGAAAAATTAAATTTCAAGTTATGTTGGAAATTTAAATTGGATTGTTTCTCCCGTCTTGGGTTATCCCAGTCTGCTCACTGCTCATTTGCTGTAAACTGCCCCCACTCCTCACGGGTTGCAGGGGGCAGCCATCTAAGCAGAGATGCCCAGACCTTCCTCTCTTCCAGTCATGCCCTCCATCTCTTCTTTGGGGAACACACTAAGGTGTTCCCAAGCCAGCTGAGAGCCATAATCTCCCCAGCAAAAACACGTCGGACACGGACACGCCTCCCTTTTTCGACTGAGAGGCCTGACCTCGGTCTTGGAGGGGCCAACTCACATCCCAGCCTCTTCACACTTGGCTGTGAACTGGCATAGTGTGAAGTGGAGTTTGTGGCTCTGTTGAGTGACAATTTGCAGAAAGCAGAGTTGAGAACTTCACAATGCCAAACTTGAAACCCTTTGGTCCTTGATATCTGGTTTTTAGTCTCTGTGGTCCAAATAGCTTCTTATGCTAAGTCTGTGCATGATGGGTAAAAAGCATTTAAAGGCACACATTAAAGCGTGGGTTGCAGGTTTATCTGTTGGTTTATACGACGTAGTGATAAAGAGTTACATGCATACCAACATGGATGTATATACACCCACGGGCAATAAAATCTGTGGGAAACACTGTTCACTTCTCATAGTATTTATCTGTAATGAAAATGAGTCAAGACATTGTTCTTCATGGACTTCACATTAAATATTTGTAATTTTGTTGAAGGTAAGGCTGCTTTATCATTCACACAGCCTCAGTACAGATTCCAGGAATCTTACACTGTTGATGTAAGACATTTTTAAGCTTTTTGCTTGTTAGCCAAATCAAATCTTTCCAAGTTGGATTCTTGAGAAATTAGACTTGAGGCAAATTCAGAGAAAAGGGCAAAGATGAGATTTTTTAGGTGAATGTGGCACAGAAAAAAATTCTGCAAAGAACAACTTTTTTCTTTTGATCCAGTTTCTCATTTTTATAATTTGAAGTCCATCAGTAACAAAGAATAAAGGCCCCTTATGTTCACACAACATTGTTACGAGCTTAAATGAAAGTTTTACTGGCTATTCCAGGCTAGTGTCTCTTATCTTCATGAAGATAAGAGACACTACAACTCTTTTAGGGAGAGACTTTTAGGGGAGGGGATGTGTGTTCATGTTGGGGTACAGGGGCCTCAAAGAGGAAATACCTCAGCCTGCTAAAAATGTCCTCCCAAAGAAACGGCTTTGTGCTTTCTGTACTCAACTAGATGTTTTGCTTTTGTTTGTCTGTTTGTGACTTTCAACGACGTGTTTGAGTTTGTAGTGCTGTGGGTTGAAAAGCAAGAGGCAGAAAGAAACAGAAAGATGGTTGTACAGTGGTTTGTTATCACCGATGACGTCACTCTTCAGAAGGAGAACATCTGCGCCTCGTGCCTGAGCACAAACCATAAATGTATTGTCTTTGCATGCTGCTAAATCCCCTAATCCTCCCTCACTGAGACACTCCTATCACTTCAGAGGTTTTTCTTTCTTTCCTGTATAAAAGGCGTGCTGAGTGTCTGTTTTCTAAAGGCTGTTCAGATCCTCTTTCAAGCCTCTTCCACAGGCTGTCATGCGGGCTGTCCCAGTTTGTCAGGCTTTTCAGTGATGTCAGGGTCCACAGCGCTAGATTCAGGGCCAGGGAAAATTTTCTGGTAATTACAGCCCTCGCTCGGCACCAGGCTTTAATGTGAGTCTTCACCCCCACCCCCGTCTTGGCCTCATTGACTTGGGGTTTTCCTCCCAACTGTCATTGACAGCTGACCGTGTATTCATGGGGAACTACTTGAATCATTTCTCTGCAGTACAGATGAGCAGTAGGGGAAGTAAAATAATAGTGAGTTGTGGCTAATGGCTGATGACTCCTGGAGTAAGTCATCCCTATCCCCAGGACTTTAGTACACTGAGTGGATTTAGGAACGCCAAACCAGAATCACTGTGAGACTTTGTATTTCAAAATTAAGGGGAATCTCATTGCTTAATCGCTTCCCACAGGAGGGATTTATACACTGAAGAAGATGCTTGTTTTGAGCTTAACTATAATGGTCATACATTGTCTTATTTAATAAATTTATTTACCTTTTGTTCTTCAGTTTCTCCTCTTTCTTTTATCTGTCATCTCAGTAGCATTTTTTTTTAAATTTATATATATATATATATATATATATATATATATATATATATATATATATATATATATATATATATATATATATATATATATATATATATATATATATATATATATATATATATAAAAATATAAAAAAAAAAATTAATTTTTTTTTTTTTTTTTTTTTAAACAAATTGAGGAGCTCATTTCAGCAGACATATTCTTAATCCGTTGTGTTTTGGTTATTGCTTCATGTGAGCGTCAACTTCCCCAGGACTGATGTATGCAGTTGTCGTTTTAGCTTCCTGAGCAGGTTCCTCGTCAGATTTTAGCTAAAGGACCATTTTGCATGCTGGCAACTTCACATCTTGGAAGCCTGTCTGTGTATGCTGGAGGAACTTGTTGAAATAAGCTTTACTCTCTAGGTGTGAAGATCAGTTTACTTGCAGCACTTCTTGCCGATCATTCAACACGTGGGGAATTTTGTGCATTACACGTGTTAAGCCCTGATTTTAATTCACACTACTAAAAATAAAAGACGCATAAAGCTGCTTTTATTTTTATTTGTTTTGTAGATGCTTGTGTGTGTGCAGGTGTTAGATAGCAGCTTTAACACTTTTTTTTTTTCTGTATGTATTTTTACTTTTAAAGTTTTGGTCCTTTTAAAATTTGTTGAAGCTAGTAAGTATCCCTAATCCAGTGCAGAAATCTGCTCATAGATGTTATTGATACAAGCTGTGACCCCTCCCTCGTTCATTGCAAACTGACAAACTCACTGATCCTGGCAGCTAGAGTGGCTGTCACAGCCTCAGCCCACACTATCCTACAAACATCTTCATGTCTTCCCGCTGGCCTGGTGTGTGATTGACTGAGGCCATGTGCTCCAGGACCAGATTCCTACTAAATCAGCCCCTGGGCCTTTTGTTGCCCCCATGACTATGCCAGCCACGGAAGTAGTACGCCATTGAATGTATTATTCTCTTAAGTGGCTCTGGGTGGAATGGTTTGTTTTAGAAAGGCTTTGTGCCCAGCATACATAGACTTCCTGGACAAATGAGGGACTCCGACATGACAAAAGGGTCTTTCAGTGTACAGGAGACGGGCTTCTCTGACAAGAAATTGTTGTCTTGTCCTCATTATCAGATGCTTTATGAGGTTATTTATAAGAATTAATAAAGATGAAGACTAAAAACGCGAAGTCATATCAAATCTAGTTTAAAAGTGAAATGTGACGTTAAAAGAAGAAGCTAAAATGATTGATGGTTTTGTTACTGTTAACTATCTACAGCCTTACTGTTGTCTCATGTTTTCGTTGTTATGGCATTCAGCTGCTTCTCCAGAGAGGATCTTTGTTCCCCAGGGTTGATGTACTCCAAAGGCACCTTCTTAGAGTGCGGCAGGAGACTGTACTCCTTCTGCTGTGGAACAGAACAAGTACCAGTGCAATAACAAGTACTACTGTCAACAACTTCATTACAAGACGGATTCGGTCATAAATAATGACCAGTATGAGGGAGAGGAATCGGTTGAAGCAGACCTCCACAGATTACAAAATTAGCACAATTCTGTCTGCATTGTTTTTGTTTTGTTTATAGTGGTTTTGTTGACATGCATGCGTCTTTATTGGTCTTAAAGACATTCATCGGAAGTTATCACAGGTAAATCTTTTTAATTTCGTACATTAAAGTGGGATGGTCCTCTAAGAGAACAGAAGAAAGCAATGTATGGTGTGTATTTACAATGCTTTAGGCAAACGTCAAACCATTGCATGATTATCTCTGATTAAATTCAGTCTCAGGACTTTCTGTTGTTAACACACTGAAAAACTAGATTTAAAAATTACATCCTGATTTTTATATTATATAAGTTTATATTTGAATATCTGCAGCTACTGTTGCTCATGCTTTCCTTAAATTGCGAACGCAGCTGTGCTTCCTGGTCTTTTATACGCAGGTCTCACTGACATAAATCTCACTCTCAGGCTACGTCCACACTAATGTGTTTTCAAACGAAAACGCATCGATTTCTCTCCGTTTTGGCCTCCCATCCACACTGAGACGGCGTTCTCCCCAAGGAAAAACGCAGCGTTTTGAAAACGCTCTCAAAAACGCATACATTTCAAAACGGAGCTGCCCCGTCGCAGTGTGGCCACTCGAAAACGCAGACTTTCTAAAATGATGACGCATTTTAGTCATTTGATGCAGTCATGTGACCAATTAAACAAAGATAGCGGAGGGCATTATACAGCAGTTGTTTTGATTGCTCTCAATTTTGAGAGCCCTAAATAATAAACATTAATATCAGTTTGTACATGCTCCAGATAGCTTTTCTTCAACTTCTTTAATTCTCACTCGCTTTTGCGCAGGACAGTAAGCATTTTGGGCCGTTTCAATGTGGACGGACAACTCTGGGTAAACGACTGAAAATGCTAGTGTGGACGAAAACACAGTTTTCAAATCTATCCGGGCCAGTGTGGACATAGCCTCAGTGGGACTCTTTTTAAATAAAGAATTAAATAATCATTAAAGTAATTAGCGGACAAGTAGTAATAAACATCTGAGACAAAACAGTTTCTGGTCTTTTTCCTGACATTGCAGGTTGTGTACTGTGAGATGTCCCAGATACTCATGACTCAGGGTTTTGTTGTGTATCATAACCAATAACAAAATGCTTGTGGTCGGAGATGAGCCGATAATTTGCTCCTGTTGCGATTATCTCAGTCAGGAATAATCTTGCAATCAGTGCTGCTCATCTGATATTACTTATTTGCACACCTCAAAGTCATCATGACAACTGCCTCAGTTTACTAGACTGCACATCGACTCATCAAGGGTTTAATGCCCTAAAATCTCTACTCTCTATTCATTTACCTGCTTTGCTGTATTTCTCCCATGTGTCCTTAAACAGACTGCTCTTTTCAGTCTCTTGGCCCTTTGCCTAAGCAAATGGATTTCTTCTTATAAAATCTGTCACCCTGTCCATTTCAGCCTCCACAACATCTTCTTGCCTGAAGTTAGATTTTTACGTCTGCTTCCTGAATCTTTGTGGCAAAGTAGCTTACCTCAAGATGACTCACAGGTAGCTTTTGCCTCAAACAGCAGGGCCATAAAGCATGCTGCACATCACAAATGATTTGGTTTTTCAGCTTGCAGAAAGTCTGCAAGAATGACTGCTTCCCAGTGTCTTAAAAAGGATCTCTTAAATAGGAGCCTAACCCACCATTTGATTCAGTTTTCTGTCTCATGGCTTTGTACTCATCTGCCTTGTTACAGGAAATCAATTTAATCGAGGCACGGCAGTTTGGAGTGACCATCAAGCTGACCTTAGCGCGCTGGGCAGACCAAAGCAAATCAATGAACAGCATCCAGCAGCCGTAAACGGCTTTGGCTCTTGTACTTGGCAGAATTTCTGTTTTTCTTCAATCTTGAAATGACAGCCTGGCTGCAGATACAGCTGCTGAGCAGCGACAGTCATGCATCCATTTTATTTTTATATGAATATGATAGTTATCCAGTATGACTGAAATTGTCGCAGGAAGTCAACGGGGGGTAAATTAAACTGCAACCATAACTGGTGATTTCTGAAAAAAACTGTTTGTTTTAGACTGTCAGGAATTTAATTTACTTAATTTTATTTATACAGCACAAAATCACAACAACAGTCACCTCAAAGTGCTTTATATTGTAAGGTAGACCCTACAATACATACAGAGAATAACCCAACAATAATATGACCCCATATGAGCAAGCACTTTGGCAACAGTGGGAAGGAAAAACTCCCTTTTAACAGGAAGAAACCACCAGCAGGACCAGGCTCAGGGTAGGCTTCCCTACCCCTTCAAAGGTCTATTTATTGCTTAAGACTTATTTTTAAGTAGTTTACTCAAAAAAATGTTTGATTCCACCACATTTCAGAAACATTTCGTAACCAGTCCACTCATCCTAGTCCTAGAAGCAATCAAAGCTGGAAGGAAAACGCTGCAGACGAATATTTTATGCATGTGATGGGTATAATCACAGGTTTAAGAGTTAAAGGCTTGCACATCTGCAGGTCTGTCTCAAACACCAACTTACCATGACTTGTGAACAAGACCATGAGACACTTAAGCTCTCCCAACCCAGAGGAATTAATTCAGTGTTTTATTATCTGGAAAATTGTAGTAATATGTCACTTTGTGGCATTTATAGAAACTCTAGTGAAAATGCTGCTTATCCGAACAGTCAAACTTTAGTCTCAAGAAACCTGTTGTACGATTTCGTAGAATCACCAGTAATTATCAGATTCTGGGCATTTTTGACACTGCCAATCCCGATTGAAGGAAAGACTAGAAAGAATAGACCCAACTAGTCTCATTTTGAATGCTGTTATTTTATTTGCAGTGTCACATTTACACTGAACACAGCTCTAACATAGCAGCTTGTCCTCTTGTCTTTAGCTCCCTGTTTTGTTCTGTTCTGAGCTTGTGGGATGACCTCATCCACTCCTTCCAATCTGATAATGTGTGCTACATTAACACACTGTTGCGACCACATATAAGCAAACACTTTACTTCAGTCTGTTTATGTTCTCTTTGCCAGACCGGGGCTTGCTGTCTTCTGTTTACTGTCCTCACAAGGACACACAGATGTAACCGTCATTAATCAGATACACTTATGTAGCACTCCCCTCATTAAAACACAACTTCCGATTGTAGTGAGTATGTGGTCTTTTGTCCTGAGGTGACTTTCATAACAAGTGCACCATTGTAGAGCTTTCATTCCTCTCTGTGGTCAGTGGACTTTGATGCCCGCCACTCAGTGACTCAGCAAACCCCTGGTAATCAGACCAAAGGCTGCCCCATCACAGCACACACTGGCACATCTGTCTTCATTGGCACACTGTATCCCTAAACTTCAATTTTCCACTTTCTGTTGGAAATCCACTGTGGTTTAAAAGGAAAATGGCGTGATTTAGTCCGAATTAGATCCAGTTGGAGTTCAGACCATGCAGGCCAAATAAGCTTATCCTTAACCTGTTAGCTGCTGGTTAATCAGCATTTTGGAGTCCTTTTCAGAATACTTCATTATACACAGTCTGTAATTGCTGTTTTACACAAGGGAATCAAGAAATGTCATCCGTTTGGGGAGATTTTGGTTTGTTACCTTCACTTTTCAACCCTTGAAGTTCTTGTTTGGCATGTGCACGTGTCTTTGTTGCCTGGCCACCAGTCTGGATGAACCGTTGATAACCATCCACGAGTGACATGGATGGTTTATAAAAAAAAAAAAAAGTTTAAATGCACTTATCATCATGTTGGAACGTGAGCCATTTTCCATTACGAGACTCAATACAGAATCTTAAGTGAGAAGTTTTATACATAGAGTGCCTCCGTCTGAAGCCTCATGTTATCCTGTACAATAACTTCCATACAAGAGAAAGTTTCGAAGCAGCTGATGTAAAGATAACTTATCATTCCGTCTTCTTACAGGAGGCTTCTCTGTGGTGTTTCTGGCTCGTACGCACAGCGGTGTACGCTGTGCTCTCAAAAGGATGTACGTCAACAATGTCCCGGACCTGAATGTCTACAAGAGAGAGATCACTATCATGGTGAGAGCAGCATCAGTGTTCCTTCATTTCAACTACACTTAAAGCCTTTGTGCTTATCTTTATTGCTAAAGTGTTTCAGTAACATTGTGGAAATTTAGATAATTACTTTTACTTTATCGTCATATGACAGTGGAGTAAGTTGTGTGCCCATTGTAAGTGCTTTTTCAATAGTTTTACAAAATTTGCTACCAATGTCCGTCATCCTCTCCTACAACTTTGGTGTGATGAGGATGATATGCAGCTCTGTGGGTCATTTATTAGATTTATCATGAGGTTATGCGTCTTGCTCTTGGTCTTCTATTACTGGTATTGTTGCTCCTGCCGCACCTGGTCTATTACTTATTAAACCTTATTCAGGTTTGTATAAATGAGCAGCATCAGCATTTCATAAACGGTAAAAAAGGAAAACGATAAATACATTTGAGGCTTTTGTTTTGAAAGTCTGAACCTTTTATGTCCAGGTATATTTTCTACAGCTCACGTGCAGTGTTCATTTAGAGCCTTTGACACAATTCTGAGAACCCTGTTAACTTCCTGTAACTCATTAGAGGCTTTTATTTTGAAAATGTCATTATAGTGCCAAAAGTTTGTATTGCTGCATTTTTAACCTTTTTCTGGTCTCAGTTTGAGTTTAAAAAAGGAGTTTTAATGAATGAATGATTTATTTTATTTTATTTTATTTATTTTTTTAAGAAATACTTCAGTCACGGGCAAGCTGGGTTGCTCACCTGGTTGAGTGGGCAACCCATATGCCAAAAGGCTGCAAGGTCCTGGGTTTGAGTCCACCCATAACCATTTCACATATGCAACTCCCTTCACTCTTTTCCTGCTTTCATGTTATTCTCCTCTGTCCTAATGAAGAACAGCTCACTATGAGCTGTTTAGTCAGCTTTGTGTGTCAATTCTTTTTCATCAACTGGAACAATGTGTCACACACACACAGCTGACCTTAAACTCTGACACAGTTCAGGTCTGTCAGGACACGACTGTAGGTGTGTCGGTTTCCAAGAAATGCTGCAGTTTCTCTCCTCGTGCTGCCCTTTGGGAACCAGCAGATGTGCTCTGATGCATTAATAATACAAGAATAAATAAAGTTAAGATTAAGGCTACATCCACACGTACACGGATATTTTTGAAAGCGGAGATTTTCCATTTTCGTTTTAAAAAATAATCCCGTCCACACGTGAACGCAAAAATGAAGGAAAACACTGCTAGGAACATGCCAAAGTAACAGGTGGTGATATATTCCCAACCGTGTAGAAATGTTGGCCAATCAGAAGTCTAGAAGCCTCGGTGGGAAATGGTAAACAAAGCTGGGGCATAGAAGCAGAACAGAGTCGTATGTGAGGAGGGACAGTAACTGTGTGTGTATATGTAAGCATTTAAACACTGCAGAGAGTACAAGTAACAGTAATGTAGAAATTCATTTCACCGAAACAATAACGTGGCGCACAGTGTGACGTCAAAAAAGGCGCACACCTTTGACGCTGCGTTTTCTCCGTTTTCCTCGTCCACACGTAAATGCAAAAACTGAGTTTTCGAAAATATCCGTAAATCTCCGTTTTCAGTGACCGAAAACGCCGTTTACGTGTGGACGAAAGGTGCAAACGCATAGAAAAATCTGCGTTTTAAAAAATACCCGGCTACGTGTGGACATAGCCTCACAGAGTTAAGAGATGAGCATGGTGTAAGAGCATGAGTTATCAAGTGAAAAACCAAAACAAACAGAGCTCGCCTCTGAAGCAGCTGAATTGCACTCACACCTGTGTTTTTCTTCCAATCATACTTGGCAAAGCCAGCAGTTACAAATATTTAAGAAAAACATTTTAATAATTCAGAAGATGTTTTAATTCTAGGAGAATTTATTTTATTGTATGGATGAATTAAAAAACAAACAAACAGTTGCAGTGTGTAAGATTTTATGCAGTGTTTGGCTCATCGGTGACTCGTCTCTGATTAACATGACGGGAGTCTTTAAAGCAGTTTGCAGCACATTATTTCAGACTGTGGTTTTCATGCTTCTACATTCAATAGCTGGGTGAACCATAACTGAAGCAATATAGGAGCAACACTACACATGTCTAAACATGAACCAGCACTCACTAAAAAGAAGGAAAAGAAAAGTTTGTGTCCAGTCTGACGATCCTTTTATCACATCAGTTGATTCTTTGTGTTGCTGTTTAGCACGTGTTTGATATTTCTTTCTGTCACGCTCTTCCCCCGTTTTCTTCCTCTTTGCAGAAAGAGCTGTCGGGCCATAAGAACATCGTTGGTTACCTGGACTCTACGATCAGTCCTGCGTCAGACAGCGTGTGGGAGGTCCTGATCCTTATGGAGTACTGTAAAGGTACAACCTGTCCCTGTAAATATAAACATGTTCTGACAGGCCTCATAGTTCTGCTTTATGCATGTAGTCGTTTCTATTTTTTAAAAAGCACTTCTGGTTTTTATTTTGGTTTGAGTTCTGTTTTTGTTTAGGTTGGGGGAAAAAAATAAACACAAAAGGACAAGCAATGAATAATCTGCTAACTAGGTGATAATAAGCTGGCTGGCTTACTGTTGGGTTAGTGCGGTAGGACTCCAGTATTGGTTGCCAAAGCAACCAATGTGGTGGGTTTTTTTTCTCTGCAATTTTTCCCCCCCAGAAAGCCTTGTCTTTTCAAACTGTTGCAACATCTCCCTCTATATTTGTTAATCTGTTCTGTACTGATATATCATTAAAACTGTAAAAAATTGAGACTTACTCGACCAGCTGATGCAACACAATGGCCCACAGATAGGACGCCACTTTTGTCATATGGCACGGTTTGGCAGAGCAAGAACAACAAGCACAATGGCTCCATTAATCAGCACAAACTTCACCAGTTAAGCAAATTTAGGATAAAGTCCAAGAGGCAGAGGAATAAACGTGTAAGGAAAAAGTAAAAATGTGCAGCATTTTGTTTGCTTTCTGCATAGTCTTGCATTGGTACTATTTAAGTTTTTAAAGCTAAACGATTAATTGAGTTTCGGCTTCTGAATAATTATAAAAACAAAATAACTGAAATAAGACCGGTCTCTTCCATTTATTTTTGCTTTGAGACTCTCATTTCTGTTTTCTAACTTTTTAAATATTTGGTTATAAATGAAGTGCTTGCCTTACAGCACTGTGCTTTTAGTACTTATAAAGCTCTGAGTCGTCTTTTTGCCCCCATCTGTTCTCATGGTAAGGCGGGCTTGCGTGATCATTTTGTTACCATTGTGTAAAATTGGCTTCATAGACAAAAGAAACCCACCCGGGAGTCATGATGGCCATTACCGATGTCTACCAGGCAACCCTTTGTGCCCAGCAGCATTTGCCTCTTTCTTTTTTCCTTTAATGCAAGCATCATAAGTTAAAGAATTGTGTTGAGTAATTGAGATTAAAGTGTGATTATTATTTTAGCACCCCTGGCCTCTATATTGATCATGCACTGCCCTTTAAAGCAGTTTTGCCCTCATCAGAATAAGTTTACATGCAAACAGTACAGTAGTTACTGAGAATAGCTGATAATAGTTTTTATGGTCAAACATGCTGTATGTATTGTTTTGATCTGTTTTCACTCCTAAAGCGGTCTCTCCAACCCCTTTATTCTCTCTCTGCAGCGGGGCAGGTAGTGAAGCAAATGAACCAGCGGTTAAACGTGGGCTTCAGCGAGGCTGAGGTCCTCCACATCTTCTGTGACACGTGTGAGGCCGTGGCCCGCTTGCACCAATGCAAAACGCCCATCATCCACAGAGACCTTAAGGTGAGGCCGGTATTTTTGTACTTTTCCATCCCCTCCTCTGTTTCATGAAAGAAGCTTAAATGATGGACAGATGGGTTGGTGACAGTTACACTTGTGCAGCGTAAAACATAGAAAGGTAAATGTACATTAACGAATTTCAAAGGGCTCAATCACCCCACAGAAGAAAACAAAAAACCCCCAAAAAAACTAACGTGTTATTTTGTATTTTTAAAAAGCGCGGCCTGACTGCAAAAATCACACTTACACAGATGTTCATCCACACAAATGAAGAAAAGAAAGACCACTTGAGCTTTAGTGAAGTTAATAGGATAAGGCACCAGGTAAGATAAACCAACAGTTTAGTTGGTGAAATATTAAAATATAACTTTTGTTTAAATGCGATGTCTACACATTATTACAGTTTGAAATCTGAAACTGTTAAACAGTGTCGGATTTGTTAAATGATTAACTTTACGGTTAAAGAAAAGTGTGTCACCTGCAAACTGTAAACCCTTTCCTGGAGACGTGTGTGTGTGTGTGCAGCAGACGCATACAGAATGAGCAACTCTGGTTTTCAGTTTAAGCAGGTTTCTATTTAATTAAATATCAGATGTTATTTATAAGTGAACTAAATTTGCGAGGTCAGCAGGAGGAATGCTTTAGTTTTACTTCACCCCTCATTCTCACTCCTCTGCTTCCTCTTACGTGTCGCTGCTTCCTTTGCCAGCTCGTTCACTTACTTCCGCTCCTTCCTCTCGTCCGATAACCCCGTTTGTTGCTCATCTATGACCTTTTCCGGATTGTTCCAGAGCTCCAAAGTTAAATCTTCCTGGCCAACTTTAACCCACTTTAATTTTTAGATTTCTAATTCAAAGGGTGGCTAAAAGCCAGATTTGCCCTCATTTGCTGATGCCTGGAGACTGGTGGTAATTTCCCACCCTAGTTGAATCCTCCTCAGTGGCCCCATCAGTGCACTGCTGTACTCAGTCCAGTTGGACAAGCCTCTAAACAGTGCAGTCCCTTCAGCTCCACAGGCTGGTCCTCTGTTCGCTGTCTATCTGTTCAGCCTACACGGCTTACATAACGTTGCAGGGACACAAAAGACTGCGGAGGCCCAGTCACGCAGTGCCAGGGGAAGTGAGAGTGCAAAAAAGGCCCTTAACCCTGAGCTGTCAACAGATTGAGGCACTCACTGTTTCTTTCATTAGCTCAGGTTTTCCTTGGACAGTTTAAAGTCTTTTTGGTCTCATCTTTTCTGCCACATCTCCCACAAACACATCACTGGTTTCCTCCTTTCAGATGTTTAATTTTAAAATCTTATTCCTGGTTGCTTTTCATTTCTTTCTGCCTCAGAAGGTAGAAATATTAACTGAAAAATGAGGCATTAAACCCACACAAAGCTGGCTTGCTCAGTTCAGCTGAAACATCACAGTGTTAGATCAGGTTTTGTGAGGATGGAATCTCTGTATAATGTAATAGGAGTCGACGAGCCACCGTTTGGTTGTTTGCTCATCTGTCTATCACAGCTGATGTGATTTTAGTGGAATACTTCATACCAGTCTGACTTTCCAAATAAATTCAGAGTGCCAGGAAGCAGTGTCTGTGTTTTTAAGGTTTTTCATTAAACACACACTAATGAGATCTTTTCAAAATTACATCCAATTGTTTATTAAAAACTAACCATAGTATTAAACTAAAAAAAAAGGCTGATGAAGTTATAGGAGAGAGTTGTTGAAGCTAGGTTAAGGAGAGAGGTGAGGGTCAGGGAAGCACCTTTATGACTTCATACTGAGCAGTCATAATGTGATATTTGCTTCGATGGTGCTGATTGAGAATCCCAGAGGGAGTTACACTTGGATCTAGAGAAAGGACATGAGGGTCCCAAAACAGGAGCTGTGGTGCATTTAGGAAGTCGGGAGTGGTGATGTATGCGAGTGGTGCAGGAGACAAGTATGAGACAGCGAGACAGTGGTGAGGTGTGCTTCAGGAGTGACTGTTGGGTTCAAGGTTGGGGTCTGATTGCATCAGGGATCAGCTCTGAGCCTCTCGCTGTTTGCAGTGGCAGATTGGTTTCTCTATAGACTGTTTACACACAGCGTTGCGATCTGCGCGTCCAAGTGATCCTGGAGAGGTGGAGATATGCACTGAAGGGAAGAGGAATGAAAGTCGGTATAAGAAAAACAGATATGAACTGTCAGTCTTTGTTTTTGACTCTAAAACTCATACCTTTAAGACCTGAGGCTTATGGTTTTTTTTTAGGTCACATGATGACTCTCTAAACACATTAAAAATGTGAAATTATTGGTGTTAACCTCATTCCAGCTTCTTTCATGGTTAAAACATTTTGGACAACAGCTGCACAAACTGTGTCAGAAGCGAATTGTCTTGGTTGTCCTCTTGGCCTTCTTTGTCTTCTTCATTTTCCTCTCGACCTTGACCATCTCGACATTTCTGATGTCTTTTGACCCCTGCGTGTTAGGATGCATTGTTCCAGACCACATGCAAACAATGGCCAGTGAGGTGTCGTTGTGTTTAGTGTGTCACTAAGGCAGTGGCTTTGTGTTTACACCTGGGGAACGGTGTGCTCTCCCCAATGTGGAAAAGTATGACTTGGGTATAGCGTATTAACGAATGGTTGGACTGTGTAATTGCAGATAAGATTTGATGACTTCAAAAAACAGCCCCTCATTAGTTATGATTTACCAACATTTGGACCAGACCTGAAAGCTATGTTCAGCAAAAGCCAGCAGTTGAAATCTAAAGCATCCATAAGTGAGGTATAAACCGTCAAAGTGAGGAGTGACAAATTATGAAATTAAAACATTAAACGTTGTACTAAGACTGCAGCTGAGAGGCTCTGAAAACATTAGAGACTTCTACTTACCTGTGCACACTAACACATTAGAATTATTGTCTTCTTCTGCTGTTGTTTTCCCCCCCTCGCTAGGTGCATCTGTGCTGTGCTGTGTAGGGTTTTCATTAATTTTTCCAATAGTTTTTATTTCCATTATGTCATTTTTCTCCTGAAAACATTCCAAACCCTGCTGTGTTTCTTTTTTGCCAGGTTGAGAATATCCTGCTGAATGACCAAGGAAATTATGTGCTGTGCGACTTTGGCAGCGCCACTCACAGAGTTTTACTGCCACAGAAGGACGGCGTGGCTGCTGTGGAGGACGAGATTAAGAAGTAAGGGTTTTTAGGGCCTGAACATAGCCAGTTGTTTGATGTTTGTCAATGTTTTTAAAAATGTGTCCTGTAAGGGAAGAGCTGTTAAACGCCACCAGCAACCCCATAAAGTCTCTATATTAGGACTTTTTTTTTTTTCCTTTTGCCATTTTAAAAAGTCAAATATTTTATTTTTCTGAGTCGATATGAAACGATAAGATTGGTCTGATGAATAATCAGGGACTGCTTCACACTGAGAGGTAGACTGAGTGGAATATAATACTTGTTAATATGTTCATGACAGTTTGTTTTTGTGGCTGGTGGATTCAAATTAATTACTTTTCATTGTTAATAATAATTTTTCTTGTAGTAAAACTGATGAGATTAAGGAATCTATTCTGTGAGAAAATGTCCCGGGCTAAGATGGGCAGCATTAAGTATAACAAGAGTAAAATGTAAAAATGCTTAAATGTCATTATCTATCATAGATGATGATGATGATAAAAACAAAACGGATAACCATAAAAGAGAATCATGGCCTTATATTTGTTGTTTTGGTTAAAAAAAAAAAAATATGGAGGAAAAAAAACAAACTAATATAAGTCACAAAGTGAAAACATTGTTGGATGTAGACTGTGTGCGTGTGGGCATGCGTGTTTACGAGCCTTTAAAGATCGTTGCTGATAATCAAATCTTGAATTCAGAGGAAATGTGAGGCACATAAACAAGGTCAGTTTGCACTATGTGGCAGTTTCTTGGCAGTTTTTGCCTCGTTATCTTTCTTAGTTTTTTTTTTTTTTTAATAATTTCCAGTGCAGAGAGAGGTGCTGCCGTCTGTGGTAGGTGGCTGCGTAATGGCCCAGAACCAACAGATATCAGAGATTATGCCCAGTAATGGGATGTGATTATGTAGGCACTTCTTGCCCCATGCACATTTGTATGGCAGGGATCTGCAGTCTTAGATGTGATTCTGTTTGTATAGTGTCAAATCACAGAAGCCTGTTCAGCATTGGCCTGTTCAATTTCACCCGTTTATAGCTGCAATAAAGTCCAGTATGTGTGGTTGTTATCAGTAATAGGACGATGTGTAAATCTGCCCAGTCATACAGAAATGGGCTTTAGATCTACGCTGACTCAGCTGGTTTTCCATCTAACATTTCAAAGCCGGACTTGCTCAAAATGCAACCAGCTGTTTTGAATGTTATCAGACAGATTCTGAAGAGGAAACTAAATGAAATGTTTGTTCTTCTATTGCAGTAAATGAGGAACTCTCTGACCTGCAGTCGCTTTTTTTTTTTCTCTTCTGTGCATCAATAAACAGAAGCAGACAAAGTCATGAAAGCATTGAAAGCTTGTATTTATGTGAAAGTGCAAAACGATACACATAAAAGTTTGAATCTGAATTTGAATTATAACTTTGGCCAGTGACTAGAAAAACAAAAAACTGGTTTGTGTGTACTATGTTTGGATATCTTTGAGTACAGAAAATTGGAGTGCTACTATACTTGTGGGGACCAACAGTCACTTATGGGGACAAATCCTGGTCCCCATGAGTTTGTAGGCATTTTTGAGGCTCAAAATGTGGTTTTAGCGTCAGGGTTACAGTTAGGCTATGGTTAAGGTTAGACATTCATTTTTGATGGTTGCAGCAAGTGGCTAGGGAAAGCATTATGTCAATTAGATGTCCTCACTGAGATATGAAAGTGTGTGTGTGTGTGTGTGTGTGTGTGTGTGTGTGTGTGTGTGAGTGAAATCAAGCACACCCTTCTTTTGCAGTGATGTGCTTTTGCTTTGCACTAGAAGTTGTTTGTAGCGATGAATCAGAAGAGAAAAGGTCATTTGAATGTGAAGTTCCCCTTGACTTTATCAGGCCCCTTATTGAGCCTGTTGTTTAGCTGCTTAGCTACATCTTTTGTTTTGGTTCACTGTTAGAGCCAAACATGTTGTTATGAAACCTAAAAATCCTCTCCTGTCCTACCTGGTCAGTGTTAAAACAGCTGAATAAAATAATTTGATTCTAGCTACTACACATAGTGGCGCGTTTGAGGACGTCAAAAACGAATAGATGTATACTTGCCTGTTGCCTAGTAGCAAAATCAGAAAACATACAAAGAGTCTTTTCAGTTATTTCAGATTAATGATGACCTGAAATATATTAGGTATTTTAATTTTGTGACTTCAACAGCCAGCAAAAACATCAGGCAAAGCCAGCTCAAACTGTACCAAACACACCTATTCAAGCTGCAGATTTCACACAGGAGTCGTCCCTGGATATGTTCCAGCACCTCCTCCACCCCAGCATCCACCTGTAGGCTCCAGGGGATGTTTAGTAATCACTCCCCAATTTTCTGTGTGTAATACAGAGCCTAGTTGCCAAGCTCTTAACTGTATTCTGTTGTAATCACTCATTTTAAACATCAGTTGAGTGACTGAAATACACTTCATTTAAAAACAAAACTACAAATACTGAAAATGTGTTAGAGTAGAAATGTAAATCAGCAGTGAATGACGGGGAGAAAGTTCCTAGCAGTGCTGGATTTTTGAACAGGACATACTTTCATCTATTGCTTCCTGTCGTTGTGTTGTACAGGTACACAACCCTTTCTTACCGCGCGCCGGAGATGATTAACTTGTATGCAGGAAAAGCCATCACCACTAAGGCTGATATATGGGTAAGGTCCTTCCCTGTTTGTATGTATGCTGTCTGTGTGTGTTACGCAGGCTGCAGGGCTGGTTTGGCCTGGCAGTACTCTGCCCCGACAGGTTCCTCCTCTCTCTTTCTCTCCCAGCTATTTGCCTCCACCAGCTCTCCAGCAGCGTTTTTCCTTCATAAAACATTGAGCAACATCAGTCACAACAAAGCTAGTTGTTCTTCCCTCTCTGCTCCCCGTCCTTTTTCATTTTGGGTCCATATGTGATTATTAGACTCAGTTAAGGGCCTTGATAGGCTTGTGTGAAATGGGCCTCTGCTGTTTTGAAAGAAAGAGGCAGAGAAGCAGAAACAAGTGTTTGGACAGGAGCCATTATTGAGGAATTGTGTACGTTAATGACGTAAAACAGCCAAGGATGTGGCTGATAATGGGACAACTAGTGTTTTATTTCTTAGAATGTTTAGTAAGCATCTTATTTTGTTTGAAACATTTAAAAAAGACCTAAAATTATTAGTAGATTGGAAGAAGCTGTGGTGTCAAATCTAGTCAAATCAGAAACTTTCACAAAGAATTAAAGGCCCCACACTCTTGACCCCATGCCATTTGCCTACTCCATGCTACGTTAGATCTCTGGCTAGTTGTTGCCAACGCATAAATGCAAAGTGTCATTAAACTGAATCGAACAGATGGGCCTGTAGATGAGCCCATTGTCACAGATACCTGATCAGGGTTATTGAGTCGGGCTCGGACTGATATCTGATCCAAATGTCAGATTTATGCATCAATATCGTACATCAGTAATAAAGTGATGATGATTTTTGCCATTATCAAGCTGCTCCAGATGATGAGATTAAGGTCGATCCTTTTACTTTGCATGTCTATAAAATACTTCTTTAATGCTTCCTCTATGAATACATAGTCAGTCAGTAGTAAGACAGCACGGCTCAGCACAGCCTGATGAAAGTGGCTTCAGTCTGTTAGAGCTATTCAGTCTCTGGTCGAAGGAAAATGCCTACTGTAGGAGTCCAAAAAACCCCCAGCTTCCTGTCAACTACCCCATGTGCTGTCACTTCCTGTTTTTGAGCCATGTGCCTGACGGTGAGCTGTGCCTCACACACATTTCTTAAGCGTTTATTCCTACTTTGTGGGGTTGTTTGGTGGTCACGCTGGCTCACTTAGATTAAGAGCATCAGCCTGGATTAGCTTGTTAAGGAGAGTGGTGCAGACTATCATCAGATGGAGCGCTTAAAGGGAAACCGTTCCCTAATGGGGCGGCTAATTCCAAAGTCTCTTTCATCCCAAACTGCATGGTCAGCAGATATGCTGGATACTGGAGCCAAATGTAGCTTAAGCTGAATATATGTTTTAGTTCAGAGCACTTTTGCATGCCGGTTTGTTTGGACAGCCATACTGCCTGCAGAGCAGACTCTGGGCCTGATTTTGTAAACACAGTTTTTTAGCGTGTGACATGAATAAAAATATTATTTTCTAATAAGGACCTGTGCACCTCTGTAGGAAGAGAAAGGAAGCATCATTTCGAGGGCCAGGGCATGGTTTCTTGATCTATTCAGTGATTGTAGAATCCCATTTTTCTTTTCTTTTAATGTGATTAATACCAATGAGCACCATTGATAATTCTCCTGCACACATCATCTTAGACTTCTTACAAAGACTTCTTGTATCCTTTAATGGTAATCTTGATTTGTTTTCTATTTAAGCCTATCAGTCAATTTTATCACATGCCACCAAATTACTGAAAACATCTTAAAGATAATTTCAGTGGTTCAGTAATTCAGGAAACATGCATTTAAAGTTTATCACTGTTGTTTGTATCGTCATTGTCTCAGGGCAAGGAGGAAAGCACCCAGGTTCTGATGGGTATTTTGGGTACTTACAGAGTTTTGCTTTAAATCCTTTGGGCTGTTCAGGCTTAGTTGAACAAACCTAGTATTTCTTCAGTTATAAACAAAATGTGTCTGCATCAAAAACTTCCATGGCATCTGATGTTTAATGAGATATTGTTATTATTATTATCAATATTAGCTGCTTTATTTTGGGAGAAAATGAGGTGGTGTTTGAATTGAAGACATGGATACACTCCTCACGCTGGGTGTTTTGGGTTTTGCGATAGAATACACACTAACAAAACTTGGGTATGATGTTGGCACTGGGGCTGAGTCTCTAGCAGTGCCCATCCTCAAAGTAACTGGATACAGGTGTTTGACCAGATTGTTTGTTTTCTCCACAGGCACTTGGATGCTTGTTGTACAAGCTGTGTTTCTTCGCACTTCCATTTGGGGAGAGTCAAGTCGCCATATGTGATGGAACCTTTATCGTTCCAGATAACTCCAAATTCTCCTTCAAGTTGCACTGTTTAATCAGTAAGTTGGAGTTTAACGTGTCACACGGAGCAGCTGAATACAGCTTTGTAGTTATTAATAACTATCCAGAATAACTTTCGTTTGTTTTGTTTTTTCCTGTGGTGTCTTTTTTGATTCAGTAGTTATTTAACATCATTTTGTCAACGAGCAAAATATTCTGTCTGCAATTTGTCTCCCACATTTGCAGATTATCAAAGATGTGAAAAAAATGTTGTTTAAATTGGAAATCGTCTCCCGCATTATGGAGCTTGACTTTAGGCTTGACCGTAACAAATGTTACTTTGATGTAATTTCACAGATAAATATAAGAAATACAAAGCCATGTTACAGTCTCCACCTTTTTAGTGTGGTTTCTTCTCCGCTGTTGTCACCCACAGAGTGATCTCTTTCAGTCTTTTATTTTTTATTTTTTTTAATGCATTTACCCAACTCAAGCCTGTTTGAACCAGTCGAGGACGTCAGTCACGACAGCTTTGTTTGTGCTCAAGTTATTTCACTTCCCCAAATGTATCCTGTGGCGGAGCTTCCTTTTTAAAACACTTGACAAACAGCTCCACCAAGTGGTCAAGGGAAGACGATACATGCCAAATACATGTTGTTCTGCACCAGAGTTGATATAGTTAAACTTTTTTAAATGTATTTTTTTAATATAAATATATTTTTAATTTAGCTTTACTTACTTTGCAGAGTGGGTTTGCTGGTTACTGTTTCATTGTTCTGGATTAAAAATATTTAGTTTTAAAAGAAAAGATTTCTCTTAATTATTATAATGTCAGGGTCAAGAATTAGGAATTTAGACGAGATTTGATTTGATTTTGATTTTATTGATTAGCATTCAATTATCTCAATGAATACAGAACAAAGATCTACCACAAAGCAAGAAAGCATGAGACAAGGCTAATCAAAAGGTATTGGCTGAAGCATTTGCTTATTACGCCAACCCTTTTAACGAAAGATCTTTTTGCATGCAGCTCCTGTACACAGGGCTCGAAGCAAAGAATAAAAGAAAGCAAAAACAAAACAAAAAAAAACTTTCCACCTTAGATAAGTAACTACATCAAAGCAAAACAATCAAGAGGACAAGATATTACAGCAGCTCAATAGTGTAGTGGTTTACACAATTGCCCAACAAGCAAAAGGTCAGTGAACAAATGCATGAAAGTGGTTTCAAATAGTTTCTTTTTTCAACTGTCTACTTTTTACTTTTGTTTCAAGTAACTGAAACTTCCTTTTAATTAACTGTAGAAATCTTGCTCTTGTAGTGTATAAAGTGATCTTTAATCTTCTTCAGGATATATGCTCGAACCAGACCAGGAGAAGAGACCTGACATTTACCAAGTGTCCTATTTTGCCTTCAAATTAGCTGGAAAAGACTGTCCAGTGCCAAATCTCTTCGTAAGTCACAGGCATAAAACAGTCAGCATGTCTTTAGCCTTTCCTCACTGGCTTATTAAAATGAACCTCCCTGCTGTTTATCTAGAACTCTCCCATCCCGACGTCACTCCCTGAGCCTCTGACAGCCAGCGAGGTCGCTGCTAAGAAGAGCTTGACGAAAGCCAGGTGCTGCTCACCGACAGTTTTATTATGTATAAACTGAAAATGGAAATGATGGATTACTTTAATCTTATGTATTCATTTTTTATTTTATTGTTGTTGTTTTTTTGTTTTTTTTACCTCTTGAGATCACAGCCTGTCAGCTGTTACAAACGCACATAGTACAGTTCTTCCTGCACATGCTGAGGGACACTTTTGCTTCCTCCTTTACAGGATCACAGACTCTGTGGGCCCAACGGAAACATCGATAGCTCCCAGACAGCGGCCAAAGGCTGCAAACAGTAATGTCCTGCCTCTCACTAACACTGTCACCCCTGTCAAGATGACCGTGCCTTCAGCACCCGTCAGCAACGGCCAGAAAGGTTTGTTAAACATCAGTAGGATGGATTTTTATATCTAAGAAAATGTCTTAAAGGAGTTTGTTAAAAGTCTTTATTTTGACTAAATACAGTACAGACTATATACACATATTATTTTCAAACAAACCAAAACACATTTCTTAAAATTACTGAAAATTATTTATGATTATTTATTTATGCATAAATTCCCGAACTAAATATCTTCCAAATGAGGATAATGCTGCAATGTTTTGTTCATTGCCTGCATCCTCATCTGTGGATGTAGGCAGAATGTTGATTGACTGGTAAATCAGCAACCGGCTCAGCTCTCGTCACCATGTGATATCTGAATATATAAACCCCTCGATATCCTGAATTTAGATTTACTTGTTATTTCCTTTTCTGGAGTCTAAAGAACAAACACTGTTCATCTGTACCTCTCAGCTCCCACTCCTGGCTCTGGGCAACCATCCATACAGTCTCAGCCTCAGCAACAGCCTCAGCCACAGGCCAGCAGTCAACAACACAGAGTCCTGCAGCAGCTACAACCTGGTGATTTGCGTCTGCAGCAGCTACAACAGCATCACCACCACCAGGCAGTGCAGCAACAACATGCAAATGCACATCAACTCCAATACCTCCAGGTACGTCACATCATGATCCCAGTTATTACGCATCAGTCATTTTTAAGCCATCACTTGGAGGCAATGTTTTCCAAACTTTTTTTTTTTTTTTAATTTTGACTTCAGTACCAACAGGCTGTGCAGCAGTCGCTTCAGCTTCAGCAGCAGCAGCAGCAACAGGCCATGCTCCAGCAACAGCAGCAGCAACAGGCCATGCTTCAGCAGCAGCAACAACAGGCCATGCTCCAACAGCAGCAGCAGCAGCAGATGATGTATCAGCAGCAGGTTGCTCAGGCTCAGTACGCCGCCATGGTGAGTCCTTTCAGAGGTCTAGATGTGACGCCAAAACCCCCAGTGATGCAATAAGATACCCTAAACTTTGGTGACTGCATTCGTTATGTTTAAAAAGGACGTTTGGTTTAATTCAACATCATCTTTGTTTTGCGCACCTGTGGACCACTTCCAGTGCTCATGCAGTTTCTCCTGCTGAAGAGAGCTGGGTCTGCAGCCAAGACCCAGACACCAAACAGCAGAAATGGCTCCCAGTCTATCTACCTGTAGTCATGTAGCTCCAATGCTCAATATTTAAAAATCAAGAAGGTAATACTTGACTTGGACAGATCTCAATTTCAAATTCTCAGTTTGTTCTGGCCATATCAACAAACATGTGGCCCCTTTTTGGCCTTGTGCGGCTTGGCTTATGTGGAGTCTGCTCTTGAATCGACAGCCATCAAATTGAATTTGCTTTTTGTTCAAGCGACTGGAAAAAAAAAACGTGACAGCATTTCAGAGCAGAAGACTTTATCCAAAACTGCAGTAAATAGTTTGAGCAAATGACAGCGAAACACATGGAGACACAGCGTGAAATAACACGGAGCTGAATATTTCATTTAATGTCATAATGGCCTAAATTTGCTCTCTGTTCCAAACACTGGCAGCCAGTCCTCCTCCCTCGAATCTCCTCACGTCTGTGCCAAGCAGCATTGGAAGCAGACGCTCAAACTTCCTACTGAATCTGTCCAAATATTCTGAAAACTAGTATTTACTGAATCAAACACACAAACACAGGTCCTCCAAATGTGCACTGTAAGGGCGGCGTAATTTTTAGTCTGTTTCCCACCGAGCGCGTACCATCTGTTTTATTTCAGAGGCAATCTGGTCTGAGCGAAGCCACGAGGGGATCGAACAGAGGGTGAAATGGAGCCGTTTTATCTATGTTGCGTTCTGACATATGAAGCGGTTCATATTCGGGGGAAGAGGCGAGTGCTCAGAATTACTGTTCTTATTCCCAAGATACCTGCTTGGTGTTTAAAAAGCAGCGTTTCCACACCGATCTTAGACCTGCTCCTTATTGTGAGGAAGACGCGTTGCACATTTGTAATATGGTTTAATGACATTGGATCAGTTTCATTTGTGCGGTACTTTAAATGCACAACAGCAGTGTGGAAAAAACTGCTTTACAAACTTGGAGAGTGGAGAAAGTGTTGGATGACTAGAGGATTTAGAGAAAAAGGTGAACCATAAACTGTATTTTTTCATTTCGTCGTCATTTGCAGAATTTATTTATATACTACTCAAACAAATTAAAGGAACACTTTGGAAACACATGAGACTGCAATGGGGGAACAAATTATGCTAGATATCTGCACTGATATGGACTGGGTAAAACTGCTACATCATTTTATAGAACTTAAAATTATTAACCTGCAGAGCCCTGAATTCAAAGACGCACTGAAAATCAGTGAAAAACTGATGCAGCAGACTGGTCCATTTTGCAAAAATTTCATTGCAGCAACTTAAAAAGGTACTTGTCCCCTGTGCGCTTGTATGCATGCTCTTAATGAGGTGATGGATGGTGTCCTCTGGGATCTCTTCCCAGATCATGAGTGATTGGATGACCCTAAACATGAAGACCCAGAGGTTTTCTATTGGATTTAGGTCAGGCGAGCGTTAAGGGACGGTCAATGTTATCAATTCCTGTATCCTCCAAGCGTTGTCGTGCACCAGGAGGAACCCTGGACCCACTGCTCCAGTGTAGGGTTTGACTGTGGGTCCAAGGCTTTGATCCTCACACCTTCTGGCAGTTAGGGTGATGTTGCCTATGGATATCCCTTCCCAGACCATCATGGACCATAGCACCAAACTGTTCATGCTGAACGATGTTACGTGCAGCATCGCATTCTCCACGCCTTCTCCAGACCCCTTCACGTCTGTCACATGTGCTCAGGGTGAACCTGCTCTCTTCTGTGAAAAGCACAGGGTGCCAGTGTTGGAACTGCCAACCTCGTGAAGTCTCTTTTTGGTTGTTTGGTCCGAAATATTCACACCAGTGGCCTTCTGTAGGGTTCTGGCAGTGTTCATCCTGTTCCACCTTGTACAAAGAAGTCGATACCGGCCCTGCTAATGGGTTAAGGGCCTTCTGTGGCCCTGTCCAGCTCTCCTGAAACGATTGTCTCCTGGAATCTCCCACGTGTGGTTGACCAGATCAATACCCCAGAACTTTAACTGACTTGAGCATCTTGTTTCGAAGTGTTTCGGACTCTCTGATTGGCCAGAAAATTGATCTGTCAGCCATAGTTTGAGTTAGTCGTTATTAGTTGATGTGTTCAGTTTGGTGTTCGATGTGCTGTTTTGACTTTCATTCCCTCATCCCTCCCCTCCACCGTGTCCCCAGCTTTCCAAATCCAGAACTGGTTTCTAACAACATTTCATCATCATAATGCGCCATGAAATCAATGGTCCGTCCCTCATTCCCTCCCCCCCTTCTTCTCCCTCTCTTCCTTCCCTAACAGCTGCAACAGTACCAACAGGCTTTTGTCCAGCAACAACAGCAGCATCAGCAACATCATCAACAACATCCACAGCAGCAGCAGCATCATCCTGCTCAGCAGCCTCTCCCCTATATGTCTTCCCCTCTTGAGTTCCAGATCCCTCTGGGTTCCTACAATGCGACCACACCCACCACAGGAACTGGAGCTGGTACTTGCCAGATGGGGGGGCCATCTCCTGTAGATCCCTCATACACTAACCCCAGGTAATGTCCTTTGAATCTGTTTGTGGAAGTGAAATTAGATTGGTTTCCTTCTACATGTGAGAGTATTTCCCTTCTTTCCATTTTTAAGCATATAGAAAGTTTTTATGTGATGTGAAAATGGGATTTACATTAATCATCTGTATGTTGAAGATGGATGCAAGCACCGTGACCTCAGCCGTTTGTTCTCACTTCAGCATTGGGTTTTTTCAGTCCTATCGGTTGTTTGGAAAACGCATGCAGTTTGTGAAGTCTTAGAAATATCTGATTGGTATTGTCTCTAACGTGGTCTGTTTGCTGTCCCCTCTCTGCCGTAGGAACCCTCTGCTGTCCACAGATGGGGTCACCCCTCCTTTGCAGAGCTGCAGCAGTGCAGTCAGCAACCCTCCCGATATGTCAGGCTGGAACCCTTTCGGAGAGGACAACTTTTCTAAATTGACCGAGGAGGAGCTGCTTGACCGGGAATTTGACATGCTCAGAGCAAGCAAGTGAACTCTAACGTTTTAACTCTTTTGTCATTTCAAGAAAAGAAAGAAAAGAGGTGATTGTTTGAAAAGTGTTGCCGTAGACGGAGAAATTTTCTGTAAACATTTCAGCTCCTCGTTAATGTCTTTTTCAGATAAAGGGAAAAATCTGGCATGTGAACCACATGATTGTGTATCACCGTGTTTATTTAGCTTTTTAACCAGATGGAGAATAAACATTTTTCTGTTGTTAAAATAGCAGATTTTGGGCATTGTGCTCTTACTGAGTGTATTCTCAGAGCTGTGGGAGTCTGTACATATTTGAGGGAACATTTATCAGTAACACCCACAATCATATGCAACAATATTTAATTTCAAAACTACTTCTATCACCTCGTAGCTGTAGATATCTAATTGTGATCTTTTATGTACAGAAAAGCCAGCGGAGAGGACAACGAGCGTGGAAACTGACCGACCGCCGCCTGCCGCAGCCAAGCCCCTTCCTCCAGAGGATCTCTTCGGCTCAGTCCCATTTGTGGCCAACGCAGGCAAGTCTTAGAGGAGTCTCTACCGTGAGGACCCAACACTGTGGAGCCACCTGCCTCCCCCAGTCTGTCCTCTTCCTGCCCCCCCCCCCCCCCCCCATCCCAGTCTTCTCCCCTCACCTGACCTCTGGTCAGAAGCTCCTATGCCACAAGGACCCAGCAGTGGGCCATTTAAAACCAATGATCAGCCAGATTTGTGTTGTTTCCTAATGTTAGTTGGAAGATTTAGATGCACTTATGCTGTCATTATGAATCATATTATTAATAATAATAATGATTTTAAAAAAGCAAATTGCAGCTTTTGCTCCTCCTGTGGTTAAAATAGGAAGCGAAGGAGTAGCAGGTGTGTCGATGCATTCAATGCAGTGAAGTTTAACAGAAGGCTTATTAATGAAAATATAATGTCCCGTTGGAACAAACCTTTATGCAAGTCAGATGGAAGTCCACTCATAAACACGTCTCTCTCCACGCGGCTGGAGCAAGGTACTAACACAGAACAGTCAGAGGTATGTGCTCATTGTGAGGCACTTTGGATTAAATTACACTTTGAATAAAAGTGCATTAAAAAAGTTTGGTGAGAATCAAAAACTTCTGTGTCCAGCTTGGACAAGAGCTGGATGAAATTGCTGTTTAAAAGCAATATGAAATGTCACGTGGTTGGTACTACAAAGGGCTGAGTGATGTTTAAATGTCAGTTATTTAGTTTCTGACTGGTGAATAAATGAATACAAAGGCCATCTAATTAAAAGAATTTCAGGAGTCATAAGAATATTTTTTTTCTTCGTGGTGTTAAATTTTGCAGCAAATTCATTATAGCACCATTTGAATTTAACAGTATTACAGTCGTCTTAATAAAGCGGGTTATTCGGTGTTCAGCCAAACGCTTGAGCTGCTTTCGGACTTTTGCAGTTCCTTCGACTCTGACAGGAAGTCGCACCTTTCTGCATGTCTGCACTTCAGGAATGAGGCCATAAAGTTTACAGACAACTCCAGCACAAGAGGAGCCTTTAGTGACGTTGGTGTTTGCTGTGGCAGCACTGACAACTTGTATATTTACAAATAAACAGATAAATAAAATTAGAGTAAAACACAGAGACATTGGTCCAGGCTTTAAGAACCTGATTTGGACTCATCAGGTCAAATATTGTCATTTTTCTGACTTCAGAGCCGAGTTGGAGCATTTCCGTAGTTTGCTAATAAAATGGAAAAACGGGCACACACTAACTATTGCATTGGCAAAATGAGAGAGCTAAATAACGGTTGTCATCACTGTGAAGTCCAGCTGCGTTCCTGGGAAGATCCATAGATTTAAACCAGTCCTGTACATCAAGGAGTCACTCACAGTGAGGCAGTGAAGGACAGTATTACTGCGTAGTAAATTACAACCCCCACAGCTCCTTCCTTGGTCTGTCTTTTCTAAGTTTTTCTATTCAACTCAGTTTTCATCAGAAAGGAAGAAAAAAAGCTCTGATTGTTGGAACTCTTTGGTCCGAAAGCGTCTGTTTTACTCGCAGCTTTGTAAACATGTTTTATTTTGCATGATTTACCATATTGGAGAGTTGGTGCTATATATTTGGTGTTAGGGACTGAAACATGTAGCTGAGATGATCTCACACTCATCTTTCAGCTCCTGTATTATTACGACGTCTGTCGAACCATCGCTCAGCCCTGGTACTAACAAACTCCACTTTGAGGAGGGGAAAAAAGCAAACTTGAACTTCCAAAGTTATGGCTCGTTGCCGTTTGTTTACATGGCGATACTGTCGCCCCTGCGCGGCCATTGAAACTGCAAAGATTCCTCACACGTTGCACAATAGTTTTCCCGAAGCCTCAAATGTTCTTCACATGTGGAGTGAGCACTTTACTGTGGAGGCCGACGTCATAACCTGATGATTAGTTCTTCTGATTTGGCTTCATTAACCAGACTGCTTGTGGTTCACCCCCCCTCCCCTTCTTCCCTAACACAGATCACAGCCTTGTTAAAGCAATGTGAATATCTGAGCGCAGTATTTCTACATTTATCACATCTGTGGCAGCAATAAGCTTCTGTGCCTCTGTACTCTTCCTGCTCCTTAAATGTGAATTGATTAATGTTTTGATAGGTGATTTAGACACGCTGTTTATAATTAATGGAATATATTTAATGATTAATCCTGAAACATTTTATTTTCTAAAGGAGAGTGAGTGTTTTTTTTCTTTTCTCTCTCTCTACAGTAAATTCATCTCAAACACGCAGGCTTAATGCAAATCCATCTTAGAGTAGATTAAGACAAGATGACAATGCAATATAACCCTATAAGCACTTGAATGTAAGTGTGGAAATATTTTATCGTCTTCACTTATTACTTAAGGAATATAAAAATCTATACAAGTTCAAATTGGATAAAACGAAAAACCAAAAAAGAAGCCAAAAAACAAGAAAAGGGACTCTTGTACCGAGCTGATGCAGAACCCACTTTGTTGGGACTCATTCCTTCAGGCTGGCATGAAAAAATTTGCAGCAAATTTTGGAGCAGCCTCTTCGCTCGTGTTTGTGCCATCAGTTGGTTAGTTTAGTGTTTTGTTGTTTTAAAGCCCGCTGCCGACTTTAAAAACCGGATCGGGTCAGGTTTTATTTTCCGTGATTCGATATCGGGCTCCAGCTCCACCTGCTGGTCCCCTGCAGCTCTGCTTCTGAGCGTTAAACCCTAATAAATATCCAGTTTGTGATTTAAGTGTTTCTGGTGTTGGCGACTTGTACTTGTGCCTGCTGCCAGACGGTGGGGAAGTTGATTTTAATCCTCTTTGATGATCAACAGCTGACAGTATTTTTATTTAATTTTTTTTAACAAAGGAACTACATTTTATAAAAAGACCAGTGTGCTGATTTACTTTACAGGAACTTCCATAAAATCTGACTTTAACTCTATCAAGCGCGGATAACAGGGTGCCCGTCGTAACCCTTAAAGATCTCTGAGTAACTTTATGAGGTCGAATCAGAAAATGTGTTATTGGCCTTCCCCGTACCCGATGTCACGGCGGATTACGACATGTTATAGGTAATCTTAACCTTTAAGTGACTAATTTATCCGCTAAAATGAGCGAGTGTGGTTACGTAAAAGGATTTCTTTGAAAAACTTTCCTTTATCCATGACAGATTTACTCTGTTTTCATGCAGTTAATTTACCTGCTTAGAAAATTATAGTGGATACAAAAACTTGGATGGTTAATGAAAGGATGTGGGGTTTTTTTTTTTTCTTTCTTTGCCACAACAATGGACCAAACAAGTGATTAAAGTAGATCCCACTCATATAAAGGATGATGATTTTGATAGGGAGCTGCCACAGCTCGACTTGACTCTAACTTTCGTTATTGTTTTAATAGTTTTATGTTGAATACAACTGGCTGATGGCACATTCTCTTGTTTAAATGTTGATTTTTGGTCAAAAATTGAGGAAATTTTGATTTATTCTTTTTTTTTTATTTGTTTTATTCTTTCTTTTTATATATATTTGAATCCATACAATCCTAAAGGGCTGTATGTTTGTTGATCCTCACTGTGCTGCTGTTTATCCGCCTTAGGTCAGCAAGTGAGCATTTCCCTTGGCACTCATCCGTGCACACATGAACCATATCACATTGTAATGAATATAGTTGGTGGTAATTTGTGTTTAGCTGAAGGTAAGTTTGGAGTTAAAGCTGCTTGATGCTTCTGTTCCACCTCATTTTTCCGCTCATGTCACTGCCTGCCTTTACTGGGGCCTTTTTTTGGAAAAACTGCTTCATTTAAGTTTTGGTTTTTATTTTTTTAATTATTTGTTTTATTTGTTTACTTTCTTTTCATTCTTCATTTAGTGAGACAGCCATTCTCAGAAACATCTTGTTCATGTGTATTGGTGGATGGGTCTATAGCTCGGACAAGCGAACCATCAGAGCCAAAAACAAGTGAAAGGGACAGTCAGTGTTATTAATGCACTTTATTTTATTTTGAAAGTGCAGCAAAACAGGAAGTACTGTCCCAGGATCTGTAGGATGATGTTGTTTTATATTGTTTACATTTGCAACTTTTCTGTGCTCTTTCCTCTCTGTCTTGGGGCGATGTTTCCCCCCCTTTGTTACTATATTTTTGTTTTATTTTTTGTTAGCCTTAAATCATGCAGATGTGTTAGGAAGCCTCCAATAAGATGACTAAAACTATTGGATTTTTTTTTTTTTTAAACTTTAATTCTCATTAGAAGTGTTGGAAAAATGTCACAGCTCTTCAGCTTTAGTTGACTCCAGCAGCTCCTGGTACCTCTCCTGCAGAAAGACAACAACCTATAGATCAGTAGTTTTCTTGTTTTTGCAGCAGACTATGTAAAAGGTCCTGTATCATACTGTGAGTGTGAATGTACTTCTTTATAGAATGTTACTGATGAATAAAAAACATCCAAAATCAATACTCACTTTGGTTCCTTTTTTATCCTTAAAGAGAAGCTTAGAGTCTCTCCACCACTACACCACGAGCAAGATGTTCCTGATGTTAGGATGGCTGTCTTAAGTGTCGCCCCGTCTAGCTCGAACTGAAAGCTGAGCATGTTTGAGATGCTGTGCAACGGCTGGTTGGCAAAACAGAGTGTGAAACAGAAGCAGCAACGCATGTGTCCTTCACTCGCTTGGTTAAGGGTGCATTTCTGCAACCTTTGGCAACAAAGACATTTTCAAGTCTCCTACATGCATTTTGGCTGCAGTTCTCCTGTTAAATCGATGAATCTTCCATATAAAGGGGTAGATGTGAATCTGACTTTGCCCCTATGCCTAGTTTGCTGGAAACCCGATGGAGATTAAAGCTCTGAACATGGTGAGTTCAGTGTGGTTAATCCTTGTTTGCAGGTTTAGTTCTGGACAAACTTTCATGTTCTCGTCATTTCCTTCTGTCTGTGGTGGAATTTTGACCATATTTGGATATCAGTATCAGGATGCTGTGAGTAAAACTATACAGCAAAGATTTATCAAAGAGGCTTTGAATATGCTGCAGTTCACGATGGACGATCCAGCAGTGCACACGCACGCTTTCATTTGTCAATCAAGCCCCCTTTCTCATTGTGTCGTAGCCCCTCTTACCAGAGATGCGAGGAAGGAGTTGAGACCACAGGTGTATCAACTATTATTACAACTCGCTGAAGTTCCTTCGCCCCAACCCTGATTCTGTGGTTTGGAAGAACCCAGAAAGGGCTTTTTGAAGCAAAGTAAATACTTTTTAGAAGTATCTTTGTCCCCCGTTAGTGGGGGGAAAAGCAAATTCTGACAGCAATGATGATTTAGATCTCACAGGCCTGAAGCGATGTCAGTTAAATACGACGCGTCGCACAACTGATTCATAAAATATTTTTTTTCCTTAATTTCATTGCTTCAGGTGTAACAGGTGCTCATCGTGTTTTCTGTTTAGGGTCAATTTTAATTTGGCGTGATGCAAAGTGATGAGTTGCACAAACAAGTTTTCATCTTGAATGACTGAAACAAGATCAAAAGGACAAGATTTGTATATTCCACCTCTGAGGCACACCTGTACAAACACTGCACCTGTTCATCCTCCTACAGCCGCCTCTCCTCCCTCATCTAAATGCATGTAGGAATCGACACGGTGTACTGGATAGAGGAGGCGTTCCAGACCATCCAGCAGCTACAGTTTTACAGACACGTCCCTCTCCAAAATCGTTAACCTGAACCCTGCAGGATAAAATGCAATGTGGGCGTTCCCGTTTGGCTCGCCGTCGCTGGGTTCACCTCTCGGCGGCCTCGTCAAATCAATCTGTGCTCGGCGGCGGTTGTTCGGCGAGGGAACAGACTTCTGTAAGCCCCTGCTGCTCTCGCTCATTTCTAACAGATTTTATCTCCCGTCACACAAGAGAACAATCACACGCATGTTTTCGCCACTTATTTGTATCTTTAAGAGATCAGACGCAGCCTGTAATCCTTCAGAATCTCCCCCCACCCCACCGGAGAAACACAAAACAAATCCGCGTGGCTCTGACATCTTCTCTCATGATTAAAGATGTTTCTATTGTTTGGCGGGATCGCCTCGTTCCGGGAGGTGAGCATGATTACAAGTTCTAATCCGGGTGGGCCGAGCAGATGCAGAGCAGCTCGGACTTCTTATCTTTGAGTGCTGCCTTGTTTGATTTATCGGCAGCAAAGCTTTTGGCTGATCCGCCGTCACGTCCTGCCAGTTTGGATGCTTGGTTTCCATTTTCATGTTCGCAGCAGGGGGTCGTTCTCTTTTTCTCTTTTTCCCAGCGTTCCTCTAATAGGGAACAATGAATTGGCTCATTGTATATGGCACCGTTTATCTTCAATACAATTGGAGACTATCCACTCGCTAATTAGGATAATTTCTAAGTTGCCATTATGCAAATCTCTTGGACATAAATTTACACACTGAAGGCAGAAATTTTTCCTCCAAATGCCAAAATACATGTAAGAATTTCCAAAAATGCAGAGTTTAAATAAGAGAACAAAGCTTCCTTTTTCAAGTCTAAAGGGAGGCTCGCAGCTTAAATCTCTAAACTTTTCAAGATTCACAGAATTACTTTTAAAGCTGCTCGTCTTATTTCCCCGGCCTCTAAGCTCGCTCTTCTTATGGCAGGATCAGAGATGAGAAGTCGGAGCAGCTTTTAGACCATATTGACTTTTGCGATTGCACTTCTGCTTCAGTATAAGGCAAACTTTTGGGCATTTGTTTGTGTGGGGAGGTTGGCGTATAAGCCGAGTAATCCTGGGTAATGCCTCCATAATACAGCTGTCGAAGAAGCAGCGGAAGGCATCAGGACTCGGTCTGTCACTTATCATTGACTTTTGATTTTAGCAAAATTGAATCAGTTGTTGTTTCACAAAAACAACAATCAGTTTTCACCCATTTGGATACATTTGAACAGTTTTCCTGCAAAATTCAAAATGCGTTCACACGGTGATTCAGGTGTAATGTGGACAACAGGAGGCAGAGCTCAAACACCAGTGCAGCACAGACTGGAGCTCTTAAACAAGACAGCTCTGATATCAGCTCTTCAGAGGGCACCGCCGGCCAGAGTGAGCTGAAGGTTGGTAACAACGATGGATGGAAGCAGTCTGAGAGGCGGCGGACGAAGACGAGAAGGAAAGATCGATTTCGGACCAAAATAGTTTTTCTACATAGAAATGAAAAGAAAAGGAGGAACTGTAGAGCATTAGACTCAGACTGCCTGAGTGTCACTCATACAAGCGACTCACTCCGTGTTTTCATGTGTTCGGCGTAACCTTAAAATGATGTTGGATAAGAAAAATGTGAAACCAGAGCGCCTCGGCGTTTACAACAACTTCAGGAGATAATCTACATGAAATTTTAACAGCTGCCTCATTTAAGCTCAGTTTTTTTAAAAACTTTAACCTCTCCAAGACACGGGTAAAAACTATGAATCTCCCTTTGGGATCAATAAAATTATTCTTATGAGTCACAGCCAAAATATTTCACTTTGTAGAGGAACAGAAACTGGCATTGAGACCCTGGATGCCTGCTCTGTGGAATTCACTGGGTAAAACGTTTAGGGGTCTCGACAGCATGTGGGATGGATGCTGCTCAGTCATATGAAAAAATCTTTTATGACCTGCGTTCTGATACCAGCCTCGTCTTCTGCCTGCGAGTCCTCCTGTGTCAAAATCATTTTCTAATGTAGGCATGTTAAACCTGCTGCCAGCTGGGAGATGTCACCGATTTTCCATAAAATAGCTCTTTTATGTTAACGTTGCACAGGAGTTTTGGGGGATTGGTCCTGATTTGATTTCTTTCTTTGTTTTTGTCGAGACACACGAGTAGCAAAGACTTGAGTTACACATCCTGCAGTGTTATTATTCTGACTGGTTTTGTGTGATCTGAAGTCATTGCAGGTTTGTGAGGTTTTCTAAATGGAAAACTGAGTTTTGTTTTTGGAGAGATCAGAAAAGGGTTGGATGCCTTCAAGAAATCTGACTTGGCAGTTGTTAAAACTATCAAACATCTGGAAGGATCAGGGGTTAACATCTGTATTATCTGTGTTTTGTTTCTGCAGGTACCAGTGCGCAGAAGGCCGAGCCGACCAGCGAGGAGGTCGGCGTTCCTGAACCTGCTGAGAGTCTGCAGCCGACCCACAAGGAGCACAAACCGAGCAGGAAGACCAACTGCAGGCCTGGCGACGAGTCCGACAGCGACTTCGAGTCTGACCCTCCTTCACCTAAGAGCAGCGAGGACGAAGAGCCGGAGGAAGAGGAGGCGTTGAACAGCGAGCATGGTGAAGACACCGAGCCAGAGAATTTTGGACAGAGGCCTTTGCTGATGGACTCTGAGGAGGAGGGAGAGGAGGATGAAGACAAACACAGCTCAGATTCAGACTATGATGCCAACAGGGTGAAGAACCGCTCAAAGAAACCTGCAGGAGCTAAAGGAGCGACTGCTGCCACCAGGAGTCCTCCTTCTGGGATGGCTCTGATCACGCCCCCAGAGTCCCCTGGTGGAGTGAGAGCTGTGGAGCCTGTGGATGTTTTTGGTGCCGTGCCCTTTGTCGGAGGAGCTTCACCTGTGGAACCTCCAGAGGTCACAGATATCTTCACTAAAGCGCCTTTCAAGGTCGGCCATGAGCAGCAGGCGGCAGACGAGTTTGACGTTTTTACCAAAGCGCCGTTCAGCCGGAACCTCTCGAGGTCGAGCAGGAGTGGCGGTGACGTCCCCATGGGCCAAACGCCGCCAGTTTCTCCTGAGGGCATCGATGTTTTTGGCTTCTCTCCCTTCCAGCCAAGCCCCACCACCCAACCTCCCACCACCTCCAGAAGTGCCGAAGACATCTTCCGGACGCCCTTCGAGGAGTCGGCGAGTCCTCAGCAGCAGAGGCTGAAGCAGCGCAGCCTTCAGAAGCTGTCATCCCGCCAGCGGAAGACCAAACAGGAAGCCACGGCTGGGGGCAGCAACGGCAAGCGGCACCACGGCACACCGACGGGAGGGCGCAAGACTAACAAGCCGACCTATCGCACGCCCGAACGAGTCCGCAGACACAAGAAGGTCGGCCGCAGAGACTCGCAGAGCAGCAACGAGTTCCTCAGCACCTCTGACTCTAAGGAGAACATCAGTGTGGATATAACGATGGCCGAGGGAGCGTCTCTGCCGGTGGACGACGCCCTTTTAGACCCGTTTGGAGCCAAACCCTTCCACCCTCAGGACGGCGGCCGACACAGCCAGTACCAAGGCCTCAGCGACGGAAAAGGCGACATCAGCACGGCCAACGGTAAGTCCTGGACGGGCTCTCTGCACGGAGAGAGTCGAATCATGGATGACTTCGGGGCGGTGCCCTTCACAGAACTGGTCATCCACAGTGGACCTCAGCAGCAGGCGGCGCCCTCACAGCCGCTGGACCTCGACCCCTTCGGAGCCGCACCTTTCCCCTCAAAGCAGTGACTCCACCTGCGTCTTCCCGCTCTGTCGGCTGCTTTCCTTTTCTTGGTTTGGGATCATTTTTAACCAACAAGCTAAAACTTTTTTCTAAGAGCGTTTTAATACACCAGAGTCTGGATAACAAACCCTGTGGAGTGCGAGTGGCGTTTCCACATATCCTTCAGCTGCACATGTTTTTGAAAAGCCTTTAATGCTGCATCTGAACGCTGTTTGGAACCAAAAGAAAAATGTGATTCTGAGCTTCGCGTTCGACCGCTCGTCTTGCTGTGAAAAGCTCTCTCCGGCCCGCCTTCTGATCTGCCGACATGTTTTTGTTTTTAGCACCACGAAGCCTTACCTGAGCTCGGCTCTGCCTTGCTTCATAGTACCTCGGAAACCACGACGCCGTCAGCCTCGCGCGTCTTTTGAAATCATTTGGGAGTTTTCCTGAACCTCTTAGTTCTGTCTTTATTAGATTCTTCTCTATGCATAATGTCACAGTAGTCTTTATGCAGCTAAATGTGGGTGTGGTTTGTGATGCATTAGAAGGGATTGAATCTTGTTCTTCTTCTTGGAGCTCTTAATTGGGTCAGGTTTAAATTTAGGATCTTAACTCTTTTTTTTCTAGCAGTAAGAACTCTAATTGTTTTTTATTTTTTTTAAGTAAGTTACAACTCAACATTTCTCTGTTAGAAATAAAACACACAAAGCCACGTTAGAGGACTAGTTTAGGATTTATGAGCCCTGCAGAAGCTGTACCGCTGTTTTCCCAGCATTGTCACTGACCTCGGCATTTTACGTCATCGGGAATTTCACCGTTGGTAAACTGATAGGTTTGCAGGTTTAGTGTGAACAAGTCCCATGAAAGAACTAAAGCCAGTCAAGTGTTTCAAGTAATTTTCGCTCCAACCCCAAAGTTTGTAGCTGTTACAGGTGCATGTGAGACTGGCTCACATTAGCTGCTCTGTGAAGGTGCTTGTTGTACATTTGTATATTTAAAAGTAGCGTAAAAGCTTTAAAATTGACTAAAAATTTCACCAGAATGTGAAGAAATAACTGCTATGACAAAAAGGACTTTGTTGTGCAGAAGCGATATCAACTGAAGTTGAATTAGAGCCGGGCTGTACTTTCATGTAATACCAATCAGCACCACAAGATGGTGCCGTGAGTCAATGTACCAGAATTAAAATGTAAAAACCTCTTGAGAAAATTGGGGGTATGAATTAAGAAGAAAGGGTGAAATAACAGTGCGACTTCAGATAAACCCGACTTGTTTCTCTTGGGTTTTCATTTAACCCCGTCTGTGAGCGCAGCCCCACTCAAACCAGTTTTTACCAGTTTGAGAGCAGTAGTTTGGTGTTTGAACAGTACGGTTTTTCTTTCCAAGCTTTAAATAATTCATATTTAGAGGCGCTGCTTTAAAGCTCATCTTTGTAGCCAGGAGGCATAAAAAAATTAGAAAGCAGCACACGATTAGTTTGTTTTTCAGGCTAGGAGTGGAACTTTTGGTTATTTTGTAGCCGTTTGATAATTAAAACTGTCCTTTATGTTTAAAGAAATAAAATCCCACATAAAAATCTTAACTGGTTAAAATAGTTTTCATACAGTCCATGTTTTTGTGCTGACTGATTTATGGTGCTGACCAACAAGTTATTTTGCCTGCTTCACCATCATATGTGGATAATTCCTGTAAATGAGCTTATGGAGTAGATTTAACTATAAATACAGAAAGAAGAGTGGCATGGAACTTTTTCCGCCTCCTTAAAATATCAGACTGCTCTTTTAAAAGCAAAATTCCTCATGGCGTTTTATTAAGGACCCTACAGTAATACAGGCCGGGGAGCAGATTCAGACTGTGAGGGAAAAACGATGCGTTGGATGATTCGATGTTTGGTTCTGCAGTGAGCGTAGTACTCGTGGCAGCAGGACTCTGTATGTGGGACAGGTTTTATTGGTTTATCGAGCTCTGATTACTTGCGTCACGGTTTCATGTCTTGATGGGATTTGTTCAGTTTGGTTTTTTGCCTTTGCAGAATGAGGTGCATTCATAAAGGGCAAAACATCTTATTCAGGTTTTTGTTTCTTGATGAAATCTTCCTTAAACAACTTTGTGCTTCTTCATCGACCGCCTTAAACACTGCATTTAGCTCCACCACCGTTGGCACATTTGTTTGAATGAAACCAGCAGCCTGCTCTGTTCTTTTTTTTTTTTACACCAGTTGAACCATTTCATACGACCGCTCCCATCTTTGTTTTTTTCACCAGGGTAAGTCTTGTATTGTATTTATCATGCTATACTGCTGTTGGACGCAATAAATAAAGTTTCATCTCAAACATCTGGAAACAGCACATGGTTACTTTTATTTAGAGTCTGACCTCAGGTATGAAAAGTCAACATATAAAACTGTCCACTCCTACAAAATGAGTCTGTTAAGACAAAAAGAAACTCCTTAATAATTTAAATACAGAACCACAAACCGGAGAACATTTCCCCCTTTTCAACATTAGAAACATTAAACGGTCACACAGAAAACATCCGGCTTTCCGTTCCAGAGTGAGACAGCAGAGAGGCGCTGCACTGGAGAGCCATGAAAACATTGCACATCACCCTAAACGAGCTGGAAAAACATGTCCTTAAAAAGCTGAAGAGAAAAAATACATTTTCAAAAATGAAGTTTGCTTGTCATAATAAAAGTTCTGTTGTAACGTGATCAGAGTTTACAGTCGATATTAAGAGCCACACGCTACACAGAAATATTAATGCAGTTCATGTGAAATGTTTAAATCACGTGAATCTAAAAACTGTCCCAGCTTAGTTACAAAATCTGATGTTTTAGGGTTTTAGAACTTAAGTTTGATTGTTCAAATGCTCAAAAAACAGTTTGTAGTAACAAATCAATGTTCATAGCGCTGCAGGGATGGTGAAGGTTTCCTTATAGCTCAAGTGGCCATCGCTGACTTCCTGTTAGGACGTCTTTTTACGACGACCCAAACCTGACGTCACATTTTATTCATTATGACCAGACTGAGGTCAGGACAGCGGGCCAGGAAGCTACGCCCATCTTTTATATGGAAGTAAACGCAGAACTGAACTGGACGAAGGTGGAAGACTGAACCACTTCCTGGGTTTTAGGACTCATTCCTGCAGCTCTCGGCTGGGACGCAGTTATAAAACTTTACGAGCATCCCCACAGCCACCCTCACCCCACAGAGTTACCACTGAAAGACGAACAACATAAAATAACTGAAATATTTAAAGTTCCCCTTCAAGCATCCTGTGAAATTCTTTACATATAAATGAACATCAGTTTGAACAGGAAGTGAGCAGCTTAAAAAAACAACAACGGAGCTTCAGGTATGAAATAGAGCGGGTACATTTATATGAAACCATCTGAGTCCGCTCTTTGGTTTGTTCTGTCTGAACATCATCCCCACGCTTTGATCATTTCCACTAACAAAGACTTCAGAGTCTGTTTTTAAAGAAGATATCAGAAATCTTGAGTCTGTTTACTCGTAGTATAATAATACTGACATTAGTTCATTTCCTTTTTCAGGGACGAGCCTGAATCTGCTCTCAGATGAAGCAGCTTTCAACCTTTAAAAACAGCTGGACACGGGTTCATTTCCAGGCAGAAAAACTAACATTACCAACCCGTTCCTTCAGTGCTGTCTGCGGTTTACACACAAACATTAAGTCCTCAAGGAGTTTATAAAGGTGACAGTCTGAGTGATTTCAGGTGAGCTGTCAGTCCGACGCAGAGGTCCGTATTGTTTCTTATTAGCTTGAAGTACTCAAACGTCACGTCACACGCTGGATTTATTCCTCCTCCCTCATCACAGAGACTCACAGGTTAGAGAGTCCATCTGTGAGGAAACTGATGGACCGAGACCAGAACAGAGTCTCTGCAGACGACCTGAGGAGGAAACAACACGTCAGCTGTGAACAGAGCCAATTAAAAGCATCAAAAATCACCTGTGTTACCTGAAAAGGTTCAGTTTCATTTTATTGGTTTTAGACATATTCTAACAGGCTTCGATGTGAGGTTTTGACAAAACAGACAGAAGACACTTCATATACAGTAGTGTTCATGCTTAGATTCTTATTTTCTGTAACTGGAATGACCTCATGTCCTGACAGAGCAGCTGCTCCTCATCTTCCACCTGCTGATTCTTTGATTCCTTTAAGCCTTTTAACCCCCAAACATCTGCTTAAATATTAAAGATTTTCTTTTTTCTGATTTATTTAAATTGAGCCACAGTCTGCATCTGAGTGAACTCCCAACTCTCTGCAGTCGGCAAAGTTTTCTCAGCAGTCTGTTAAACAGCTCCTCTGTAATCAAAGCATCGTTGAGCGGATCAGAAACTGAAGCTTACACAGCCGTCATCATTAAGGTCATTTTAGTCATAAAGCTCTGGCTGTGACCACAGACGCTCCACTAGACTACCACTTGCAGTCGAACCCTTGTGGTTATGAGGGGCAGCCAATCAGAATAAAGTCAGTTTAAAGGCAGAGGAGGAAAAACAGCTGAGGGGCTACACCAAAGCCCAGAATTACTTTGAACTGTGAGTCATGCAAAGCTCCTCTAGTGGAGTCCAGAAATAAAAACGATGGAGCTGAAACTGAGCAGAACAGGTCTCCTTTTAAAAAAGTCACACGGCTGCTTACGGTTCATCGGAGCTGCAGTCCTGGCGTGCTGAGCAGCGATCTAGGCGTGTTGGGGGGTGTTGGGGCACGGCTGACTGTGCCTGTACGCCATGATGAAGCCTGTTGATTGGTGCCACCAGTAAAACATGAGCACTAGCAGCAAGTGCCAAACCTGATGGCTGGAGCCCAGGTAGTTCAGCTGACCTGCAGAGACAGGAACACTCAGCTTGCTTCAGATTTTAATGAGATTCGGGCCCATTTTCAATGTTTCTCTCTGCAGTATTAGATTACTGTTATTTTCCAACTATGAGTGGACGAAAAAAACAACGAATCAAACAGGAAATGAAGAAATAAAAACAGTCATCTCACCTGGGAAGTACCGCTCAGGAACTTTGGAAACATAGAAAATGAGAGCCAGTGCTGCAATGAAGTACATCACCAGGACCCGAGGAACAAACGCCTGAAAGGAAGAAGAAACATTGATTCGACCAGCGTGTGGACAAAAATGGCCCACAGTTACAAAACGGCACGTGCAGGAAGAACTGCTGACTGACCTAACAGCACTGAAAAGCATTTAAAGCCAGCCAACAGATTGTGTTACTGCAGCAGCAGGAAAACACATTTAAAGTGGATCAATCAAGGAGGACCCTCAACAGCCGTTAAAACTGCAGTTCCTCTAATGGCCACTTGAGGCTTGCCCTGAAAGTCGGTCCCACAGACTCCTGAGTTAAAATGTTCATTTTCTAATAATCATCAGTTGATCTAAAGAGATTTTTCAGACTGAAGTACTTTTTTTTGTGCAAAGTAAAGCCGATCACTGTGCATTAAACATGGATTTCTTTTCTTCTTATGACCAGCAGGGGGCGACTGTGGTTGGCAAAAGAAATCAGACAGTCGTAAAGTCTACAGGAAAATTATTTCTCATTGCTTTCGGACCTCATTAAATTGCCAAAATCGCTAGTTTTAAGTCTGTTTAAAGAAAGGAATCACAGCAGTGAACATTGGTTACGGGGACCACACTGAGCACGCTCACCTGGACGAGTTCAGAGGAGAAACCTCCCGTGAGGCAGATCCAGTGGACGGTGGGGATGAGGCCGTACCCGGTCACCGAGCAGAAGATGATCGAGCGCAGCTGCTTCCACTGCTTGCTGAGATAATGAGGGTGGATCTGAGCGAAGAACACAGCCAGGATCATGGCGAGGACCGTCACCAGGTACACCTGCCGCCAGTACTGCACAGACAGGAAGACGAGAGTTCAGTCACACCAGCTACACAGTAAACTCCCTTCATGGCGGATTGAGCTTTCCCCCCCCCCCCAAGATGTCCTTCGCATGCTGGAGATATCCGATGGTCCCAAGACTTAAAAGAAACTGTAACTAAGGTTAAACCCGAACAAGTTCAAGTTCAGCGACATCACCTAGACAAAGAAACAAACTTGAGTCTTTAAAAACACCTTAGTCGGTTTCAGAAGCAGAAAAGAAAACCAGGCAGGCGATTTTTAAACTCGCAGGGAGCTGAAGCAAGCGAAACGTCCCTGGGCTGATGTGAGGGACCTGTTTGCAAACAGTTTCATTCGTTTGAAGATTATCTGTCTCATGGAGTCCTGAGGAAAGTTCTTCAGCTGCTGAAAGCTTCCTGCTGTTTGGTGATGAGCAGGACGAACACTGTGTGTTATTTTAGAGCTTTATTTACTATGACCGAACCACAAACGAGCTGAAGCTCACTGCAAACTCAGCTGATGCTTCCCTCAGCAGACCCTCTTACACGCGCAGCTTTCTCATCATTCAATCAGCTTTATTTAACGCTGATCTGCTATGCTTTTCTTCTTTCAGATTTGAAGGCCACAAAGAAGAACAGGTTACAGGCTGTGAAAGGGTGAAATCCTTGATGTTATCAAGCAGATCACTGGTAGCTGATACAGCTGAATTGGCAGTTATCACATCGCTTTTGGAGATTCTGAGGTTCAAAGTAGTAATAGTAGTGGTAATAGTTGTTATTTTAATTTAGTACAAATAAGGTTGAGACTCAAACTTTATGAGAAAAAAAAGGCAGTCCATTCATTCATCCTTCCTTGCTCTGCTGTTTATGGGTTGGGTCTGGGTTGTAGGAAGCTCATTTCTGCTGCTGTTTACAGGTACTCCCCACAGCTCATGGCTATAGGTGAGAGTAGGAACGTAGACTGAGTGGGAAACTCACCACAACACACTGCTACAGCATCCACACTGCTGCAAAAACACATCCGGTAATCTCCTATTCACTTGTTCCCTCACTCCTGAACCAAAGCTGGAGGGGGCACTCAAACAATCTCCTCAGAGATTTAGTTCCCAATGGGGGGAAAACCCTGAAATAATTTAGTGTACATGCAAAACTGAAACTGTCAATTTGGTCAAACTGACAACACAGCATGATAAAAATGAAACCACCTCATCGTGTTTCTGCAAAGTCAGAAATAAAGTTTCCTCAAACGTGGTGCACACAGCTTCTTTTTTCTGATGTCTGAACAACTATAGGACAATAACTCAGGGTTTATATATTACTGTACTGCAGTACAATTAAAAAAAAAATCAGTTAAAAGTCTCCCACTGTTTCATCTGCTGTTATCACAACTATAATGCTAATCTGTCTGCAGTTGGTATTTAAACTTCTATAAGTAAGTGTTTAAAGTCTGGGCAGCCTCGTCTCGGTCCCTTCTGTCCGTTTGTGTGGATGTAGGCCTTCGTCCAGTCACACGTCCTCATGTGACGAGTCCTGCTGAATTTCACAGTGAATAAATTTGCACCAGGAACAAGGCCCCGCTCTGCTTCAGCCAAATTTTTTTAAGCTCCTCTCCTCGCAGACTCCGTGTTCTCTCCTCCAAATCTGCATCTCTAAAACACTCTTGACGAGACAAGAGTTTGACTGGCTAAATATAAAAAATCTGTTTTTCTTTGGGGACTTGGCGTGCCACGGGAGAGGAGCCACCCAGAAGCAGAGCCCCAGTCTTGGCAAGGACGAGGGGGAGGGAGGTGGAGGAGGAGGAGGGGGACCTTCGCTTAGACGGCTCCCGGACTTGCGAACGTCATATGGTGGGGAACAGGAGTGACGGACCGCTCCGTGAACGCGGCCATCTGGTTTGGGCTGGAGCAGATTTCAGCTACGTTCTGGGGGCAAAATAACCCGGCGCTTCCAATATGCGGGGGAAAGCGAACAGTGAGGAGCACGGCCAACACTTCAGGAGTTCAAAAAAATAAAAATAAAATAGGACAGAAAAAAAAGGGACATGGTGGTGGTGGGCGGCTGGAATAAGGAACTGGCTTGTGTCATCAGAGGCTGTTTTCCAAACGGCGAGCGCGGCGAAGGTGTCGTGTTGCTTATTCACCGGGAACAATGAGTCAATCAGCACAGCCAGACTGCAGGGCCCACTTCAGCTTTATTCAATTACTGCTTCTCAGGCTGAGGATGTTGAGCTGAGAAGTCTCCGGGGAGGACTGTGCTTCGATGTTAAACCGATGCTCAGTGCACACACACGACTGCAGCGAGCAGTCTGAGGTGGGCTTCTGAGGTAGAGCTACTCGATCACATACGTGAAAACACCACTGTGGTTATTTCAGGTCAACTTTAAAACATCTTGAATTTAAGCTTCACCATAATTCAGTTCGCGTCAACCGTGTCCTCCCTTTCAGCGGTGTTGTACTGCCAGCTATTAGGATTATCATCAATTAATTTTATATTACCAGTGAGGGGGCGTAAGACAGTAGAAAACAATGCCAAAAATGTTTTTCCTCTTGTGTGCACTCGCACTACAATCAGCTGACTCAAGGAGGAGGTGGTCTGCACTCATTTCACTTATAATTACTTTGATTTTTATTGATGTAAAGGGCAGGAAAATGAGTCCAAACTACTACAGGTAACGCAACACAGGCCAAGCATCTGCACAGGCAGCACTAGCACATAAAGCTAGTGAAGTACCAGATTAATGCTAAATGCTGACCCCAGCAAAGCATCCAGAGCCTGATCTGCCTCAGGTAACAGGAGCAGGTACGAGCAATCAGTGTAGTTTCTGTAAAATCATTTAAGTCTTCTTTGACCTGGTTGCCCATCTTTGCGTTCATATTTAGGCACTAATGAAAGATCTTGTGTGTCCTTGTGAGGATAGGTAGTCGTTCATAATTGGTTATTGTGTGAATATGCACATCTGAAACATGTGGCAGAGTAATGTAACCAATTATTTTCTCCAGTGAGTAACAAAGTAACCTTTTGAAGAACAACTAAAGTGCAACCTAACAAAGCTTTCACAGCTTCACTCTCAGGGCCCATTTCCACCCCTGTGAATGGCAGCACACACCAAGAGTGACATCAGAGCTGCAGGAGTGCCTCTCCAACTGAGCCACACTTCTTTATTTTTGTAATGTGGTGTGACTGGTTCTCCTCCTAAACCAGCACTCATGCAGAGGTTTGGTGAGAGTGGCGATTGCAACGAGTCTCGTGGTGATGTCACCACTGACGTGCAACACAACCAATATGTCCATAAACAAGGCATCATTCTAACTTTCATGATCCTTCTGCCTTCTTACGGTCTTTCCAGCTTTCCCCAACACCTTACATGTCATGACCCGTGATGGCCTGGTGACCTCTCAGTTCCTCATCATAACTCTGAATATGATAAGAAAATAGGCAGAGGGACTAATTAGACCAGTGGCTCCCCAATGGTATGACCCGATCGACAGCCAAGTTTGCATCAGGGTTTTGTGTTACCCAAACATTACTGTAACTGCACGAAATGTCAGGAGAAACTACTGCAAAAGCTACCGGAGCTACAGCTTCAACTGGATCAGACAGACTTCATCTCAAGTGGATCGTGCAGTTGGGTGCATTTAATTAACTCCAACATGGTGCTAAACGCATTAAAGAGGCATTTAGGGACTGGGTATCTCTTCTGAGAGAAACGGTAAAAGAGCACAGGATGTGACCCAGACGGAGGAAGAATGTTTGACTGTGAGAAAGTTTCTGATAAGGAGATGGACTCGGAGCTGTCACCGACATTGTTCCAGATAATATAAAGCCTGTTTTCTGCAGACATGAATGCAGATGTGGTTTGTAAACTTCTGAATTCAGTCCGATCATCCAGGTATGTGAGCGGAAACATTTTTTTTTTTAACCCTACAAAAACACTTACACATCTATTTTATGCTGAACCAACATCACTTCTGCCTGGTAAAATAAAATACTAAAAAAAAATACATGTAATTATCATTTCTGAAGGCAAAACTATAAAAAGACTGGACAAAATGAAGGTTAGGCTTCCAGCAGCCTGACTCTTTCTTGAGACTGAAGAAGGCTCATGAGAGCAGCACATAAAAGGCTGAAGTGATGAGTACAAGGACACAGGATTTAAGACAGAGAAGCAGTCTGCCTGCTCTGCCTGTCCTCCGCCACTTTGAACTCGACTCACGAGGGTAAATAATAAGCAGTTTACAATACAAGCGAAGCACAGCATTGCTGAGTCACAGAGGACTGCAGGGCAGCTTCTCACATTTAGCACTTTTTAAAGGATTTAAACGGATTCAGCTCCAGAGGGCGACGTGGTGCTCAGCGTTAAGAGATAAGGATTCAGAGTGAATAATGTGGCGAGGATGTTTACCTCTGACCTTGCTTATGAATTTAAAGCAGATTAGTTTTTATGTCTTTGATCTTTTTTGCTTTTTGTTTGGAAAAATGTGCTGGCAGCAGTAAACTGTGACGCAGCATCTTTTGTAAAGTCGCATCAGAAAAGTCAGAGTAAAAGATAGTGCTGAGCCGAGTAAGTCTGGGTCACACGGAGACCTGTTTCTGGAAAGAGTGAGCTTAAATCCATCACAACAGCAAAACCTTGAGGGATGAGGAGATGGGCAACGTGCACGAGCTTTTTACTGCTCCAATGCAACAGGGTTAGAAAGGCAACAACAGCGTGGTTTTAGATAAAACCACAGCAGAGGAATAGCTTTGCATGAGCTAATGAATAACACTAGGCACTGAGTGCAAACTCAGGACATCTTACTCTTCCTATTTTGAAAGACCGCGTGTAGCCCACGATGTTTCTACCAGCATGAGGACGTTCAGCTTCGCATTTTCCTGATAGAGCTTCATCTCTGCAAGTTCAACAGTTTGTCTGCATAACAAAGAAATGCTAATATGGTAGTAAAAGTATTCAAACAGGAAGGTTTCTGGCCTTGGATGTTATGTGGCCATGGCAAAGATCTTCATCATTAGAAAGGAAAAAAACCCCGTTGTTGTATCCATTTCCTCTAGTTTACCTCTACTGCCCTCTGAATGTTAGATAGAAAGCACTTTAGTAGAAAAGGGCTAATAACAAGTGCTTGTGTGTGTGAAAGAGGCAAACTTGTATAAAGTGCTTTGAGTACTTGGAGTATGAAAATGCTATCTAAGAACCAGTCCGTGTACCATCCCTGGTTATGTAATCTGCAAGTTTAAACACGTGACTCTCGCATTGTTACGTCGCTTACTGCCAGTTTTATGTCTCGTCCAGTCCAGAAAAAACAAAAATCTACATACAGGCCCAGAACACTGGAACTCCAAATAACTGCCCTCAGAATAATCCACAGTCTCTGATCATATTTCAGTATCACTGTTCAGCGTGGATGACTAACAGCCTACGTAAAGCAATGTGCCAGAAACCTGGACGTTACTTTCTATCAACATGGAAACTTCAACCAGTATGTCAAAAGGCTAGTACAGTCTTGTTATGTGCAGATTACAAATACTTCCAAACAATGAACCTGTCTATAGTTTGGAGTCTGCAGATGGTACAAAACATAGCAACAAGGCTTCTCGACAACACTCGGCGCAGTGAATCAATCAGTGAATCTATTATCAAGATGGCGCCGAGTATGGCAGCCTTGTCGCGAGCTCCCCCAAGCAACAGCTTTTTTCTGTGTTTAATTTTACTTTTCCTTCATTTTTTCACGAGCAGCACTTGTCTCCTTGTGTACGACCGACAAACCTTACTGGACATAAAAGACGGTCTTTCTTATAACTTTCCGGAGTTCAAGTTTTGCAACACGGACGCTCCGTTTGCAGACCCCCCATTCATCTCACCTGAGACGCCTTTGTTCTCTGGCCCTGGAGGCCGCAAACGCCGACGCAGAGGGAGAAGATCTGGCGTTCTGGTTCGACTGAGACGGCGCACTTACAGACCACCGTTACCCAGTTTATTACTGGCTAATGTGCAGTCTCTGGAGAACAAGCTGTGCGAGCTTCGGGCACGGATCTCATTCCAGCGAGAGATGCGGGACTGCTGCGTGATCTGCCTCACAGAAACCTGGCTATCGGACAAGGTACCGGACTCCGCAATACAACTACCGGGGTTCTCCGTGCATCGCACGGACAGGTCACAGGATCTTACTGGGAAAAGCAGAGGCGGTGGTGTGTGTTTCATGATCAACAACAGCTGGTGTGATTATGCGAACGTGCACCCGGTCAAATCCTTCTGCTCACCGGACCTGGAGTACCTGATGATTAAGTGCCGGCCATTCTGGCTACCGAGGGAATTTACAGCAGTGATTATTACGGCTGTTTACATTCCCCCACAAGCCGACACTGACCGAGCACTCAGGGAACTGTACAGCGCGATCAGCAGCGAGGAAACCGCACACCCAGAGGCAGCGTTTATCACAGCCGGAGACTTTAATAAGGGAAACCTGAAGAAAGTCTCACCCAAACTCCACCAACACATCCTTTTCAACACACGTGGAAACCGGCTACTCGACCACTGCTACACCTCTTTCCGGGATGCGTACAAAGCCCTCCCCCGCGCCCCATTCGGCCAATCAGATCACCGCTCCATCCTGCTCCTGCCCGCCTACAGGCAGAAGCTGAAACAGGAAGCTCCAACCCGGAGGGCGGTGCACTGTTGGACGGACCAATCGGAGTCTGCGCTGCGGGACTGTTTTGATCACGCGGACTGGGAAATGTTTCACGTGGCTGCTAGGGACATTGATGAGTACACAGACTCAGTCTGCGGATTTATCAGGAAATGCGTGGAAGATGTCGTCCCATCCAGAACAGTTAAATCCTTCCCAAATCAAAAACCCTGGATTAACGGAGATGTTCGCGCGGCACGGAGCACCGCCTTTGCCTCCGCGAACACATCGGACTACAAACACGCACATTACCAACTCCGGAAGACGATCAAAGCAGCCAAACGTGAGTACAGGGACAGGGTGGAGCAACAGTTTGACAACCCTCGGAGTATGTGGCAGGGACTAAACACGATCACAGACTTTAGAGGGAAACCCAGCACACCGCAGACCACGGCCTCTCTGTGTGAGGATCTAAACGTATTCTACGCTAGATTCGACACAGCGAACACCATGAGACCGGACAGTGTGCGCACCGCGGATGACGTCAGTGCGCACACTGTGTCTGAGGAGGATGTGCGGAGGTGCTTCAGGAAGGTGAACGCACGCAAAGCTACTGGTCCGGACGGGATTCCCGGCCGCGTCCTCAAGTCATGCGCGGCTCAGCTGGCTGGAGTGTTCACGCACATCTTCAACCTTTCCCTCTCTCTGTCTGTAGTCCCAGCCTGCTTCAAAATGGCCACCATCGTCCCTGTACCCAAATCCTCCACCATCTCCTCATTGAACGACTGGCGACCTGTAGCCCTGACCCCCATCGTAAGCAAATGCTTCGAGAAGCTGGTCAGGGACTTCATCTGCTCTGCACTACCCGACTCACTGGACCCTCTACAGTTCGCATACCGCCACAACAGGTCCACTGATGATGCCATAGCCCTGACACTACATACTGCCCTGTCACACCTGGAGAAGAGAGACACGTATGTGAGAATGCTGTTTGTAGATTACAGCTCAGCATTCAATACCATCGTTCCCTCGAAGCTGGACAGGAAACTGCAGGATCTAGGACTGAGCAGCTCCCTCTGCAGCTGGATCCTTAGCTTCCTGTCTGACAGACGCCAAGTGGTCAGACTGGGCAGCATCACCTCATCCCCCGTCACACTGAACACTGGTGCTCCACAGGGGTGTGTACTGAGCCCTCTCCTGTACTCACTCTACACCTACGACTGCACGGCCACTAACAACTCCAACATCATTGTGAAGTTTGCGGACGACACTACAGTGGTGGGTCTTATCACCAACAGTGATGAGACGGCTTACAGGGAGGAGGTCAGCGCCCTGACCCACTGGTGTCAAGACAACCATCTCACCCTCAACGTCGCAAAGACAAAGGAGTTGATAGTGGACTTCCGGAGGTGCAGAGAAGTACACACCCCCATCACCATCAACGGCGCTGCTGTGGAGAGAGTGAGCAGCTTCCGGTTCCTTGGCGTACACCTGGCTGAGGATCTTACGTGGTCAGTACACATAAACAAAACAGTGAAGAAGGCGCAGCAGCGCCTCTTCTTTCTCAGGAGACTGAAAAGATTCGGCATGAGCCCCCGCATCCTCAGGACCTTCTATCACTGTGCCATTGAGAGCATCCTCACTGGATGCATCACCACCTGGTATGGCAACAGCACCGCCTACAACTGCAAAGCTCTCCAGCGAGTAGTGCGGTGCTCTGAACGGATAATTGGAGGTGAGCTTCCCTCCCTCCAAGACATCTACAGGAAGCGGTGCCTGAGGAAAGCGGGGAGGATCATCAAGGACTCCAGTCACCCCAGCCATAAACTGTTCAGACTACTTCCATCAGGAAGGAGGTTCTGCAGCATCCGGTCCCGTACCAGCAGACTGAGAGACAGCTTTTTCCATCAGGCCATCAGACTGCTGAACACGTCATAGACACCTCAGCTTCACTACTGGAACTTCAACATTATGCACTCCATACTGTACAGTAATGCCACTGTTTTGCACATGTCCCAACTCTGTATATTTTATATATTTTAAATATTCTACTTATTGTTTACTCTATTTAATTTGTAAAATATGTACACACACACACACACACACACACACACACACACACACACACACACACAAATATTTAGTATACACATCCAGAAATGCATATACTATTATATATTGTACATATATTTATTAGTTTCAGATGTAGCCATTCTTGTATTTTGCTTGTTTACATTATTGTATTTTGCACAACTCTGTTGCTTGTGAAGCTCGCACACAAGAATTTCACTCACATGTGCTGTACCAATGTACCTGCACATGTGATGTGACAATAAAAGTGATTTGATTTGAAATCGTCACTTTTAAACTCCGTCTAAGAGAGAGCAGTTTATATGAAAGGCTGCAGGTGAGCTTACGTTATTACAGTAGAAGGTGTAGAAGACTCCGGGGACGTAGCAGCCCAGGATGCCGATGGAAACACCGGCGTAATCCAGCGCCATCCAGCGGCGGCTGGTCTTCTCTGAGCGATGGCAGCAGAACAGGTGGTAACCCACCGAGCACAGCATACACAGCTGAGGACAGCAAAACACACAGTCGGGCATTGCAAAGAAGCTCGGCACAGAATGGATTTACGCTAGATTCAAATTTATTTAATAATGAAAATAACTTTATTTATAAAACACGTTTACGTCCACAGACCAAGAAGAAAAAGCAGAACACGAACTTCTAACAGAAAGCGGGACACTGAGGTCAAAACAAGACAGCTAAATACGTTTTGAGATGCAACAAAAACACAAACTGGCAATATAATTAATGAATACCAATAATGTCAAGCCCCAGACATATTTATTATATAAAATAAATTAATACTTGAATCTTAAATCTAACTGTTTAAAAGAAATAAAAGAACTTTTCCACACCAGGTTTGAGAGTAAGCAATAAACGTGGTGTTTTAATCACACTAGTGATTATGATGTTGAACATAATACTTGGTGTTATGACATGTAACCACATTGAAAAGGTAAAAAGTTCACATTGTGTCAAACTACAATCGCTATCCCGCCCGTCAGTAACTGCACTAACCCTGCTCTTTATTTTCTGAATCCACTGAAACAATGGAAAAAGCTCAACTCTGGGCTCACCCACTTGTACAGGCATGTCTGGATATTTTAAGGGCTACATTTATAGGTGATGATGAGTGTACAAAGTGATCCAACAGGTTCATTAACACCTGGAATAGCCAAATCTAGAGAGGCCTATATTTGCCTTCTTCAATACTCAAATATACTGAGATTTATTAGTGCATGAGCAGTGTAATTGCCAACTTCAATCTAACCACAGCTCAGGAGAACTGAAATATCTCTGATGAGTTTATTCTATATAAAAGCAATGTGAGATGATGTCTAAGCAGAAGACAATAGCAGCATTGTACCTGAAAGCAGAAGAGTCCAATGGAGTAGATGACATAATCCTCTCTGGAGGCGCCAACAGCCGGCAGCACCGAGGCCATGTTGTACACCCCAAGACAGAAGAAGAGGAGGAAGCCCAGGAGATGGCTCCAGATGTTCACCGTCTCATTGGACAGGATGAAGAGGCTGCAAAGGTCATTTACAAGCTTTAAAATAGTCACACAGTCAGTTCCCTCTAAAGAAAACCAGAGGTATGAACCAAAACTCTGAACAATTATACACCCCGACATAAATGTCTGACAAGCATCTATTACCTCCCAATCAATAAACAGTCTGGATTCACCGTTTCCATTAACCACTGAAACTAGAACTAGAGAGCAACACGAGTTGCCCAACTCCCTTAAAATCTTTATTGGCATTGACCCTACAACAAATGTCAGGAAGCAAAATCAATCAGCCTCTGCAGCGAGGCGTGGGAATCACAGAGTACCATTACAGCACGTTACACCAAGACACAATGACATCATCATACAGCAGCTCCACAACAATCAAATCTGTAATGTGACCTGTTCAGAATCTTTTTATCTTCCTTATAGTCGGCTTTAAATATTAATATAATGGAATGCATCATAGTTTCAACAGCTGACATAAAAAAGAGAAAAACACTGGCAGTCTGCATGTTTAACCTGCTTTCACTGAAGAAAGCTTCAAAAGCTGAATTGTGGAACACTTTCAAGGCTCATATCAACATGTGGGATAGGTTAAGTCTCCTCTTTTACTTGGCTCTTCTTCTAACTGTGATTCCTAGTGCGCAAGTAATTTTCTGAGGTGTTCAAAAAGTAGGCACTGCTTGACTTTAGTGGAGTGACTGTGTTGTGGTGTTGAAGATGAAAATTCTGATTTCAGGTTAAAGGGTCCTTCTCACCTTTTGATGCACAGCCTGGAGGGCAAGTATGCCCTATATCCATCTGTGATGTAGGGGTTCTCCCTCAGAAACGGGGGGATCTGCTCGTATGTGTACAGCCTGATACCTCTGGGCACCAGTACAGGCCAGTACTGATAACTTCCCAGCTCGATGTAGTGTGCAGTCTGAGAGCTCTTCTGTGGTTTCTGAGGCATGTCTGAGCCAGCAGGGTCTGGTTTAATCTGACCCGAACCTGAAACCAGCAAGTCAGATCAAGATCAGATTCAATAGAGGCAGAACTCTTTTAATAAAACATAGCATTAAGCGATATTTGTTTTGTTGTCCGGGCATCTGAGTTTGTAATTCGAGTGGAGAAGAAATCAAAGTGGTCTGTGTAGGAGCTGAACGAGTAAAGAAGACAGCAAAACATCAAGTGAAAGCTGATTCTCCTACATCTGTGTGGAGCTATTATCAGAAGCTATAATTACTTGCACCCACTGGCTTGTCTTCCATGTAATCTCATGTTACCGAAGCTAACTTTCCAGATTATCCGTTACGTTCTACCAAACTCCGTTCACTAATGTGGCGATTTTAGGTGCTTAAGTGCTAACAAACATTTATACAAATCACGGTCCAAGCTTAGATCCAAGCTCGCGACCATGTTCCAAATTATCAATAAAGTTTGTATATTTATACAAGATTCCATTTACAGTCAAATTCTGCCAATAAACTGTGTTGTAGCGTTAATTTTACAGCTAATGTAACACTGTAGAAGTCTGTGGCGAGCACGGTATCACCAAATACAAAATTAGATTTTTTTAAACACAGCGTACTTCCTTGATACATTCTTTACGAGCCGATTGTACCTGAAAAACCACCTGAACAAAACCAAAGGTAAAATTATGCTTTTGATGTAGAGTATGCCGTAGTTAACCAAGACGACGTTAAAATAGCGACATTTCCAAAGCGGTCTGGTAACTAGTGGCTAATTATAGCGTGGCTCTTATAGGGCTAAGCTAACAACAATGAGCTATAAAAAAGGGGGAAAGATATATTAACAAAAAAACTCACCTTTTAATTTGGCATATTTGCAGTTTGTGCCATTCTGGGGCTTATAATATGTACTACGCATTTGTAAACACGTGTTGATATTAACTTTAAAAAAACAAACAAACACAACGCGTAATATTTCTGAAGTTTTAGCTACAACATCTTCCGAATCACACAGACGTCATCACTAATGGACCCTTCCAACGTGGCCAACGTCTGCCTGAGTTAAAATAAATAAATAACGCAGTATTTACTATTATCGCTAATATCCTTAGAAGATTCTTTATTTAATAATTTAAATAACCTTTGTTTTTCTGCATTAATGAGCTCTCTCAAAATCCCATATGGGACTCTATTCACGTGAAAGCTTCATTTCATGAGTAATAATAGTTCTTACCGTAAATATAAACGGCTTTGTTTTCGGTTTGGGTTTTAGGAATCGTGTCTAGCACCCTTAATGGATTTTACCTGGTTCAACTGATCCCGGAGATGCACCGTGCCACCCATAATTACTCAGGGACGCCAGTCTCTGATGATGATTCAATCCTAAACCGCAATAAACACGTATTGGAGAATTATTTGTCTCACTAATCAGTTTCATTTATGTTGATGGTGATTGCTGATGGATAGTATTACATGACATTCAGATATTTAATCACCTCAGATTTCATTGTTATGATAAAGAAAATATTCACAATATGGTTATCTTTGAAATTTTAAAACAGTGGGGAAAAATCAGTTTACTGAAACAAAGAGAAATATTTTTAAACGTAAGAATATATTCAGAGCAACAACCTAAATTAATAAGAAGAACATTTTTTAAATATTCAAATGCACATTGTGTGGTTTTTCATATTTACTTTACTCAGAAGAAAAATGGGACATCATATGAGGGGAGATGCAGCAAAAAGTCCCAGCAAAACTCAAACCAAACAGACTGAGATCACTCTTATTTTAACCCTTTAATAAACCAGACTGCAATCTGTGCTTAATGAAGTACATTTTGAGAGGTACTGCAAGGAGTTCAACTTGACCCAGGCCATCTTTACAGCTGCAGAATTCATAGAGTTCAGTTTCTTTGAGTACCTTGTCTTTGTCTTTATACCATTTCTGTCCGGCCACCCTGGAACCATGCAAAGAACCTGTAAATGCTGAAAGTCTCCTCAAGAACTGGACTTCAGGTCCAGAATCGCTGGGCTCCTATGAAGCTGTAGCCCACAAATGTAAATTTCATGAGGCAAACATTTCCTTGTTACAATTTTGATAGAAGTGATTTAAACAACAGACTTCTACAACAATAGAGTTCCATTTTTAGATTTTTTTTCTTTTTTTTGCAATTTTTCTGTTGTGTTAAACTACACTTCAAACATCCAGTTATCATTTGGAAACAATCATTATTGAGTAAATTATTATAAGTAATTATTTAACTCCATACACTTTTATGTCCTAGCAGCCCGTCTCTGGGATTAAAAGGAATTAATAAACTTATGTTAACCTTTATTTATGCAGGTAGTTCCACTGAGAGCCAATGTCTCGTTTGAGAGACTTGCTCATAAAGATAAAACTTTTAAAGGGACCTTTTACTAGTTTTACCCATGCAGTATTTTTTTTTTTTGTTAAATGGAGCACAACTTGGCCTGAGTGTGCAGCCAAACAATGTCTTCTGTCTGAATCTACAGGCTTCTGCAAGGTCACATGACTGCTAACAGTGATGCCGGAGCACGCAGGTGGAGCACGTGTTAAATGTTGTTCAGTGCATCTCAGTCTCCTCGCTGTCCTCCCGCTTCACTGCGAGACCGTGTTACATCCTCCTGTCGCTAACTGTCATCGGGAATCCTCATCAGAGCCGGCGCTCTCTGCAGACCTCTCAGGTGTGAGAGATGTTGGAGGTTTCCCTCAGGAATGAAGTCACACTCATTCCTCCCTCTGCTGTTTACACCCCCTCTTTAATTGCTTCATTCTCAAGTGGAAGTGTGTTCTTCATTATCACTTCTAATACACCTCTCAGCACATCCACTCTGGCAAAGTGTCAGCTGCCATGCCAAGTTAAGATAGTAACTCTGTGCATGCAAGGGCAAACAATAAGAATCTCCTGCTGCTGCTGCAGACGTTGCCTGAATTATTAATAAATTTTGCTGGCTTACAGTTGGCAGCGACTTCCTGCAAAAAGAAGTAGATAGGAAGAATTTAAACAAGAGAACTTACAGAGGAGGATGCACAAGATGCCTTTTACTTCTACTGTCTTTTATCTGCTGCAGAGCATTTAAACATGCTGACTTCAGTTGTGTTTGCTCTGTAGCAAATAATGAAAAGGCAAAGATAAATGGATTTTTAAGGCCATGAAATAATTTTACCAAAGTATCTGATAGTACAATACGAGAGAATTAGGGAATGGCCACTGGGAAGAAAAAAAAAAGTGGAGTTTACCTCAAAATTTTTACTTCTTGTCGGAAACAAGATAGAATTTCAAAATGAAACTAAGCATTCTGATGAGACTTAGAATTATGGACTTTCCCTCAAACTTCCCTCAGACGTCTGAGGCAAAAATCAGCATTCTGATGAGACAGTAAGAATTGTAAGAGGCAAAATTCCGACAAGAAAGTGAAAATTCTGAGATAAAGTCCAAACTTCTAGGAACCTAAGAATTTTAAGATGGAATTCAGAATTGTGAAGTAAAAGCTAGAAGTCTAAATTCTGACTCAGTCAATCTCAGGTTACTACGGAAGTGGCCCTAATCCTCTTCCATAGTAAACAGATCATAAATTAGAAAGGTTCATTTTTAAATAAATATTTCTGCTTTCTGCCTTCATTTTATATTTTTGCCAGAGTTACAGAGAATAAAAAAGTGATATATCTTTTGAAAAATGTAGTAAACCTGCATTCTGTCTACTAACGTCTGAGGGAAGACTCCTTTGGTTTAAAAAACATCGGACTGTATACAGGTCTACGGCGAAAAGATCCATCTGCTCACTTTGCCTGTGATCTCAGTAAACAATGAGTTTATGATCTCAGTTTCCAAGTTCAAGTGTTTTTAAATACGCCATAATGTTAATTCTGCAAACGACGTCTCATTAATCATAAAATACATGTAAAGCAGGCTGTGTTGTACAGTGTGGCTACTTTTTGATTAACAAGTAACAACCATGAGTGTGCAGTGTCCTCCGTTTCTCAGTTGCTCACTCAAACTTCAAAACCGGACAAACACAGCTGTGGCTATTTCCATCTTTTGCATATGGTGTGTAACATGCGACAAAGTGAAAAAGAAACGATTAAATCTGTGATACCAGCAAGCTGTCAGGAAGAAAGTCAGTAGAGAGACATTTAGTCCTGACCTGGAAAAATGCAGAGTGGAAAAATGCGACTGGACTTGTTTAAGTTTCTTGTAAACTCTCCTACAAGAGCCTTGTTTACTTATAAAACCAAATGAGAAGAGTTGCAGGCATTTGGTTTTCTAACCTCACAGACGAGTGAGGGGACAGAGGACTGGCAGACTGACAGATGTATTGGGGCTGCATTTGCTGTGATGCAGATGCTGCACCAGTCCATCGTGGTAAAAAGAGAGCTATGGAAAAGCCTCCTATGATACCCTCACCTATGATAACAGGCTTTGGGTAGTGACTGAAAAAATTAAATTATGGATACCAGTGATGGAAATGATCCTTCTCTGAAGGGTGGCTATAGCCTCTCCCTTAAAGAAGATCAGTTGTTCCAGAGGAGCTTGAGAGTAGAGCTGCTACTCCACATCGAAAGGAGCCAGTTGAGGTGATTTGAGGCTCCCGAGCGCCTCCTGGGTGAGGTGTTTCAGGCCTGTCCTACAGGGAGGACGGCCCGAGGTAGACCCACAACACGCTGGAGAGATTATGTCTCTCGGCTGGCCTGGGGACACCTCGTTATTTCCCCAGATAACCTTTGAGAAGTGGCTGGGAAGAATCGTTCAACATTCCTGCACTAACAAACAAAGTAAAGGCCACTCCTTTATCTTTATGCAGCAACAGATAAGTTACCTTAACTTAGAGTTGAGGTGGAGAATCAGAGCTCAGAGTTCATGATGGCTGAACTTCTCCACCTTAGCTTGCTGTGTCTATCGCAGAAGGAAAGTGTGCAGCAGATTTTCACAGTGTCTAAGTTCCCAGAAATTTGAGGGAACACACAGCTTCTCAGTCTATCTGCTCCGGTGCAATAAACAAAGTTTGTGAACTTGTTACAAAAACCGTGCCGTATTTGGTGCCACTTCCTGTAGTTCAAGCTGTAATCTGCTCCAAGAGTGTTAAGAAACAGTTGACCTAAGACTTAAAACTGTGTTTAATTAACACACACACACACACACACACACACACACACACACACACACACACACACACACACACACACACACACACTTTTTTAAAAAGTAATCAGTCTTCTTTGGTAGGGACTCATGAACTGGTTCCACTTGTAAAACAGCGAATCCATTACAGTCATTCGTTGCCTCCAACCTTATTAACTCCTTCTATTTATGTTGGCATATTTTTCTCACAGGCTTTCATTCACCAGCATCACATCCATGCCTTTTTCAGCTCTGTTTTTACATGTTTTTCTTACTTAAAGTTAATTCAACAGCTGAGCTGTAGAAACACTTATTCCACAAACAAATATCTTCCTCTATGACACCACTGAAAACACTGACCTGGTCCTCTTTTTCCAAACAATAATTTCTTCCTGTTGGTGCATTTGCATCACAAAAATAACGTGTTTGGGTTGTACCACATCCCTGCACCTGAGACAGTTGCCATCACATAGCAGAGTGAAGAAAATTGCTATCACTGATTTAGATGATATCACCCAAAACACGATTTATTAATGTGTTGCTGCGCAGTTTGATCCTGAGCTCAAGCACCACACTGAAATCAAGTTTCTGTCTTTTTTGTTTGTTTGCTTAGTTTGTTTAGTAATGATCTTGTGCAGAATTTAGCTTTCACCAGCAGGGGGCAGCATATTACCCATGGGTATTGCGATTGTCCCTTGACCTACTTTTATTAATTTTTTATCTATTTACTCTTTTTTGTGCTTAGATCTGAGAAATTGTTATATATATGGAACTATATGGAATCTTTGAACTTTGTTGGATTTCTTGACTTACCTACAGAGCTTTGAAATTTGCATACCTTATAAGTTAAGTGGGGTCTCCATATTAAGTTCTTCCTTTTGAGCTCGGGGTCTCACGGTCGGTTAAAGCTGGTTTCAGGGTGTGCTGCTGTTTACCTTTTAAATATCTCTTTGTAGATACCTCAGCTTCTCCAAGAAGTGTTTTGCAGTCATCACTGTATAAAAGAACGTGCTCATAAATGAACTTAACGTTGACTCATTGTCCCGCCTTGTTGTACAAAAACATATTATAGAAAAGTGCAGCCCCACCAAGCTTTATTTGATATCTGTTCAACACACCATAAAGGTTCAGGACATAAAGACATTATGGTTGATTTTTTTTTTTTTTACATCTTGTGTTTAAATTAATTTTGGCAGGTTTAAAACCTTAAACACAGGAATTTAAATTTAAAGTTGCTCTTAGCATGTTTAAGTAGCAGATTTCTACACTGTATGCCCTTCCTTACTCAGTCCCCAGACGGATTCTTATCTCCTCCCAGGATTTTTCACACATTAGGCAAACCAACGCACTATGGATCCACTAACACACAGGTACTACACAGTCATTTCCAATAACGACCGTTAAAGACCTGGGTATCCTCCTGGGACTTAGTCTCAGCTGAAACTACAGATAAAAATTGGCTTGGGTGAAGTACTGCTCTTTATTTGTCTCTTGCATCTGCACAATGTCCATCCAATTCACCTCCGCTTATCCTTTGCAGGATCACGGGGGGGCTGGAGCCTATGGAGCTGTCTTAGGGAGGGAGGCAGGGTACATCCTGGACAGGTCGCCAGTCCGTCACAGGGGTAACACACAGACACAGGCAACCATTCGCACTCACATTCACACCTATGGGCAATTTAGAGTTTTCCAATTAACCTATCCGCACTCACTGCATGTCTTTAGGACTGTGGGAGGAAGCCGGAGTACCCGGAGAGAAGGTTTCAAATTTAAATAATACTAATGTTCCAGGCAACGTTACCCACTGGAAGACACTCAATCATGACCAAATCCAGTGTTGCCATTATGTGAAACGTGTTTAAGGAATGCAGTAGAGTTTGGATGAGAACTCGGACCACAAGTGAATAAAAAAATCTGAACTACACAGAAAAACGAATGGCTCATCTGAAAAACACCTAAAAGATTTGTTCCTTTGGGACAGCACTATTTCACGGACGACTCCTCCTCTTCTCCTTCATCACCACCTTCTTTCTGACTCCTCACTGATTCACTGTGACAATCTGTTGTCCCGCACCCCCCCAACGTCTTTGTCTTTGATTTCTGCCCTCCATTTTTCTGTCAGTCTTAACGTGGAGAAATGTGCCTCGATGTAATTGTTCACTTAGGCGGCGTGCAATGGAACATGAAATTAAAGTGCTCCTATTTATACTCTGAATGTTTCTTATAAAAGCAGCAGATGATTTGTGTATGGGCTCTTTTATTAGTGTCAAAATATCACATTTGTAATGATTATCGCGCAGATCCTGCAAGCGTTTCGTGTTATGGCCGACGTGGGCTATTTTCTTTCATAAAGTGCTAACAGTGTGCGCTCCCTAAAATGAAATGTGCTATAAAATGGCACTGCATTACATCTTAATTGCGCCTGGCTACACTGCCTTGGCAAGTGAAAGTCTCTCCTTTTCCAAACAAGGCGCAGTTAGACAGGTTTAAATAGAGACAGACAGGCCCCCGGGCTACCAATGTCCTTTGGGATTGTCATGGTCATCAATGAAACGCGAGGCTACAGTGGAGCACTGCTGTCTGACTGTTGCACTGCATTTAATAGCAGATGTTGCATTATTCTTCTTCTCGCTGATGGTAAACCCTTCAGTTAAATTGACTATCAGTTACTGCACAGAGTAGAAATTAACACTGACACTGTTTTCCCACCACCTTCGTGTTTTTGCTTCCTCGGGCAGCTCTCTATCAAGTCTCCTTTGTGCATCTCACCTTCTACCGTTTTTTCTCCCGCGTGCCTCTGGGTTGCAAACATTCTTAATAAAACCCTCAAATCTAGAGGCTACAGTCTTAATTTTCCTCTCAAACCCCGGACACAAAGCTCACAGGCATCACAGGCATCACAGGCTTCGGCCCGCCAAATGTTAGCCCGCCTGCCATGCCAAGACTAGACAGGCCCTTTGCAAAGCTAACACGGCCTTGCGGCGGCTTGTGCTCGTCAGCGGCCGGCTGGTCTCATTGGCTTTATTTATAGTCGGCGCCACAAGACATCTGCTGGAGACGAGACTCTGTCCTCTGTGTCCACACAGCACTGCACAGAGGGAGCTTGTCAACGTTTTTTTCAAAGGCAAAGTGTTTGCGAGGACCCGGTCAGAGGAGGGGAGAGGCGGCCGCGGCCTCCTCTAATAGGATGGGTGTCCCCTCCGATTGCTTTCTCTGTGGCTCTGATTAACGAGACCGGAAGACAGAGGGAGGCTTCACAGTTTGTCGTGTCTCGTGTGTTAGCCGATGTTTACTCGATCTGAGAGCTGTTGTTTGTTTGGTGTCTTCAGTCTGGTCGTTGCTTGCCACTATTTTGGGACACTGACACTTGGATGCAGCTCGGCAGTCGTGTGATGCGGCCTCGCCTTTTCCTCATCTCCCATCCTCCTCCTCTTCCTCCCCCCCTCAGTGTCACACAGAGTTTCTTTTCCTCTCCCATTCTTCACATCGAGGACGTCGGGATCTCTCAGTCTGACCGTGCTTCAGGCCTTGACACAAAGCACCGGGGACAGCTCTTTGCTCTTCCCACAAAGTGGAGGGGGGTGAACTCAGACTGCCACAAAGGAGAGGAGTGTGAAAATAATCAGCTTGTGTGCTCCTGTATCGACCTTACAAAGGGAGGAACCTGCAGAGGAAACGATGTCAAAAATACCAATTTACATTAAGTTAAAAAACCAAAAACAAACCTTAAACGTAATAATAACGTGATTTCTTGTAGGGAATCCCTCAGCCTACACTGCTGCCAGGACAGCTATGTGTCTTTTTGATGTGGACGGATCAATAACGTCGCCATGTGGGAGGTGAAAAACGAGGAATTGTTCATCCTTAAAGCAAAGGTAAGCTCTACACAGTTAGGTTAAACTACCACACGTAAATCTTAAGTGTTGTTGACTTGGACATTTACAGTGTAGGGCCAGAAAAGGGAAAGGACCGCAGTAGTGTTTTACACGCCAGGTGGGCGTGTCCCAGTAGCTGTCGCTGTGAAGGGTGTGGATTGACGTTCGCTTTTAGCTTAGAGCAATTTATGCAGTTACTCAGTTATATTAAGTGATATTTAAAAAAAGACTTTCACTGACTTAAAAGTTATATGAATACCAAACATTTATAAATCACATTTAGAATAAAATACACATTATTTAAGTCAATAACTTAAAACTAATATTTTATTTTCAAGGTAAGCATCACAAAGTTCAAATGCAAATCTAAAAACACAACTTTTTAGCTCTTATTCGGAAGACATCATCAAGTCCACAGATGTCGAGCTCAGAGTAACAGTTCCAGAGTCTGGGTGAAAGTTGTGAGTAAAGGTAACACTTTTGTAATCTTTAGTGAAGTTTGGTCTGTACTCCACTGTGTTTAAATAACACTCAAACATAGCTAAACTTCACGTGTTCAGCCAGCTAAAGACAGACATCGTGTTAGCGTTTCAGTCCTCGGTTTAAGAAACACTAACTCTTTTTTAACAGTGTTGAACTTGTACAGTTGTAGTATGGCGATACTACGAAGGTTTAGCCACTATAACTTATCACTGATGTAGTTAAACAACTGCTTAGTGGCCCCTGGGGTGGATGAGATTCTGGGTGTCGTGGGGATGTCGTGGTTGACACGTTCCTGGACCGATGTGTGGAGGTCTGGGATGGTGCCCCTGGATCGGCAGACTGGAGCGATGGTTTAAGGAGGAACAATGCGAATGTCGTCCTGGTTGTGGAACACTGGAAAAGCTCTTCACCCCCTCGAGGATTATTCGAGGGTACGTGGGACTAAACACGACTAAAGGTGTGGAGCTCGTCCATTTGTTTTGATGTGGATAACTGAGCCAGTTCAGGTGGTTTGGGCATCTGGTCAGGCTGCCTCCTGGACACCATATAGGTGATATATTCTGGGCATGTCCGCCTGGGAGGAGGCCTCCCGACAGATGCAGGACTCGTTGAAAGAGATTACATCTCTTGGCGGACTTGGAAATGACTTGGTGTCCCACCGGAGAGGCTGGAAGGTGAGGGAAGTCTGGACTGCTGTCCCGATGACTTGCACCAGGAGAAGCGGTGGAATAGATTGATGGATGTTTACAGAATAAAGAGAATAAAAAACTATATTTCTGAATGCCTGATCTGTTGTTTCCTCTTTCAGTTGAGCTGTGACAACAAGTGTAAATTAGCTGCAGGGCTTATCCTGAAATATTTGCAGTGACGTCCCACAAAATGTTCATGTTGATTCATTTTTTTAATGTTCACATAAATTATCAAATAAGAAACTGGAAAAATTTAAAACGATCCGCTATTAGGCATGAAATATCACACAAAAACAAACAGCTTATGCACTTTTTGCTTGGAGGCCATATGTAGAGCCGTACATCACAAACTGAAAGAAGAAAAATAAATGTTGCATCGACAAATGTTCCAGCACTAATGTCTGAATATATCCTCATAGCATCTGGGCCACTGAGCTCTTTCTGGGAATGAAATGGCTTTGTTGCTTAGTCTCCTTGTACTTTTTTTTTTTTTTGGAAAGTTTCATCTGTATAACAATATTGAAAGGCATTAGTCTTAATCTCCGGCTTGCTTTTACGTTTTTTTTTTTCAGTCTTAGAAGATACATCTGGTTCTTTGACTTGTAATTCCTGCCGGGATTCCAAAGAAACGCAAAAACAATTTTTTTACATCAGTGCAAGGATTAAGGAGGAGGGCAGGGTGGCTGTGTTAGGACACTTAGCTGCTGCTGGGGATGAGATTAATGCCCAACTTCTGTAATGTGTTGCACTTTTTTATGCAGCTGGACAAAAGTTGCCGTAATCCTTAATGGATCAGCATCGGTAAGCCCATCCTCATCACGCTGACAACCTGTTTAAGCTTTTTCCCACAAAGACTCTGTGTTCAGCATACTCTCTTATTTTATTTTCAGAACAATGCTAAAATAAGCCCTTTATTATCAAACGGAGTGAAGAGTGCAGCTACATATGCGCTGTCAGTTATCCTCTTTCTGCAGCGCTACAAGAGCCAAAGATTGGTTTTCCCGAGTTTTCCAAAGAAGATTTAGTTTTAAAACAACGTAGCTGTGTATTTTTCTTAAACCCAAAAAGCTTTTCATGATTGTTACATGTACTCATCAGATCATCAGCAGGCTTTTGCATGTTTGTTATTCTTCCTGTCGTGACGCCTGTTTTATGTCACAGAAATTAAAAATGTTAAAAAGTATTTCTTAAAAACAAAAAACAATACTTTGGTCTAATTAGATTGTTATAAATGAGTCCAGATTAGAAGACAGGTGAAATCTCAGGTGGAGGTGTGGATATACTGTCAGCTAATGAAATGTCCACACTGGCTCAGAAGGGGATTAGAAAAAAAATCATCAATCAAGCACATTTTTGTTGGCCAAAATATGAAATTCACCTTTTCTATCACATTGAATAATTTTTAAGAGTCCAGAGCAAAATTTCAAGCAATACTTTTAAAAGACTTTTAATGAAAACTTCATCATGTCCAGTCTGATTTCAAATGAAGATGTTTACGCTCAAAATTTACATTTTTTAAAAAATCTATGATTTATCTGAGGAAAAATCTCTTGGCTTTCAGACAATGCTGGAAAAAAAATGATAAACCTGTTGTTTCATTAATTTGGAGTTGTTTCGTTAACATGTTCAAAGACATTTTTTTGTGGGGGGCAAATTTAAAAAAGCATCTTCGTCACCACATGCAGCACGCTCGGGTGCCATCACGTGACCTACAATCTGTATTGTGCATTGGTACTGAACTGTTAAATCAAGAGCGAAAGCACAAAAGCTTCTATTTCATTACCCTTAACAAATATACACGTACGAGTCAAAAGGGTGGCGCCGACTACAGGTTAAAGTGTGAATAAAAATGTTGCACATCATGACGTGCCTCCTCAGACTGACCATCTTTCTATTCGAGCCTCTGTGGAAAGTGTATGTAGGCAGTCATGAGTGAATATTAAACAATTTACACATTTTTAGGACAGCTTATCAAAAAAACACAAGTTAAAGTCATAATTTGTGCAGTTATTTGCTGAATCCTTTACAAATTATCTATTATTGCTGAAAGAAAAAAGCTGATATTCTCTTTTAAGAAACAGCCCTACAAGGGTAAAGTGTCGCATTTTTTATCAGCTAAACACACACGAGAAAGTGTAGCAGTGACTTTGTAATACTTCTTATTTATTCCTGTTCTGTTGAAAAGAAAATTAAATGTGATATTTCCAAACATATGAATACAAATTTACTGTGATGAATAAACCGAGGCTATTGTCATTAAATATATCAAATCGTGTGCGTTCATTCCTCTAGAAATCATCTCGCACTCACTATACTGAAGCTTTACTAAAACAGGTGCTCTCTGTATATTAACTCCTGATTCTTTTTTTTTATTTTGTTGTAAAAAAATTTATAAATAAAAATAGCTGTGTGGTTTGACAGACAGCCATCAGGCTGCAGTGCAGTTTGCATCCTGCGGAGGTCACTCTGCACCTGCTGTGGACTTGAGCGCAGCAGAAGGCCACCCACCGAACACGAGCTGCCTCCAGATAAAACATTAAAACTGATGAATCTGATCCGTCTGCCAGCGAGGAGGAGACGCTTACTGTACAGTATGTGTCCACGCAGGATGTACTGATAAACATGATCATCATTAGAAGTCATTTATCAACAGAATTCTGCTCATTGGGTTCATTTCTTCACCTCCACAGATATACACGATATCATTTAAAACAGATTAAAATGAAAAACAAATGTGTTGTGAGCACAGAGATGTAATTTAATCTACTTTTTAAACAAATTAATACACTATTATTTATTATTTAAAGGTTTTCAGTTTCGGTGAAAGGGTTAACTGAAAAATAAAAACAAATGCATGCAAAAATTAAATGACAATGTGTCTTATTTTCTTTTTGCATCATCAGCACTGAGCACCTACGTTTTAAAGTAGTAATAAAAGCAGTTTTCTCCTTTTCTTTAAACTTTTTATCATCATTTTTATATTTTCTGCCCTTATTTTTGCTTTAATCTAACAGTGTGCCACTCTGCTTTGTGCTTTTGACTTATTCTAATAAAATAACACCGCAAGCGCACAAACACCGTCTATCTCAGCAAAATAAATGTCTGAATGGGCCGCTCGGTGACTCACGTGTCGTGAATCGCAGACTGAACCCAGTTGTTGTTACTTGCTGTTTCACTGTGTGGCTACAACAAAAGACTCACAGCTGCAGACCAATGAATCAGACACGAAACTGCACGCTGTAAACGACGCCTCCGTTTCTCCTTACGGCCTGCAGGTGGCGCTCTGGTATCTCTGTCTGGGTTCGCCATAGAGACATCAACTCCCTGCATCACCTTAAGTATATGAGACCCCCAAAACTGGCTCCTGGATCGAGCCGGTAATAAATAAGACACCAATTGGGGTCTGTTTCAACTGGAATAATTTATTAAAAGTTAGTGCATTAGAGCAGAGCAATAATTGAAGTTATGATGAAGGAAATGGAAGATTGGGACTCGTAGACGACAAGTAGTGGACGGACAGACGCACAAGCAGACTAATCTCATTTGATAAATAATTCGCAGTTGGATTATAGCAGATTGAGACTCGAGCCGAGCAATTCTTTAAAAACAAGATTTTTCTCGTGGGACTCTCGCTGGTGGCACGTTGCTCTGGGGGTCATCATTGTCATCATATGCAATCCACTATTAAGATGGATGCTGCCTGATCCCATCAACATAATGGGTTTCATGTCTCCTGGCGTTACGGGGGGGAGGGCGAGATGGCCGGTGGGACCAGAGAAGATCTCTGCACATCATTTCTTTTGTTTCTGCTCTCGTCTCTGCAGGCATCTCGACCCTGTGAGTCTACAGCACATGCTGCCACGCAGGGAAGATTACAGCTCATCTAAAAGCAAAATTAATACCTCAGAAGTTACGGATGCTCCCTCCTCACAGGCAGAGAGGAGAGGTTCTGGGTTTCCAGCCAGCGAGGCAGCCAGGACAGAAGAGAGAGACTTTGTTCACAGCAGCAGGGCTGCTCTGTCTGTATGATGGAGAGGAGAGAGAGGGAGACACATCGGGGGGCGGTGCACCTGCAGGACAGGTGATGCTGCATCACATACGTGCATGATTGTGTCCAGCCACTGGTACTATGTTGTTTTTTAATTTGCTCTTCATCCCAGGATAAAAAAAAAATATTTATATAAACAGAGTGTGAAAAAGTCCAGATGATAAAGAATGATGAGTATGTGAGCAGGTGGGGCATTTTGCTGTCATCCTTTAGGCCACTTTACAGGAAATGGTGATCAATGGTGGAAATCAATACAAAGTTGTTCTAAGTGATCGTTGTTATCAGAATAAACCTGCAGAAAACAAAGTCTACGAGCAGCTTCTTGTGTAACTTTTCACAGCCTCTGAGGAAGTCAGCTGAGCCTCAATCAAGGCGTTATCACGTGACCAGAATTCCAGGTCATGTGACACACAGCTCTGTATTTGTTGTTTTCATGTTGTACAAATGTAACGCCCTTCCTTCCACATACACGAAGTAAAAAGGTTTAAAAAGCAAAGAAGAGGGTGGAGAGGTCCGGCTGGCGAGTGACCACTGTGTCCCGCATGGAAATGATAGTTTTTACATCTTTAGTGTTTTCATTTGTCGTTTGGTCAGGTTTACACTCTGTCTGTTGAAATCAGGGGCGTCAAACATGCTTTTTTTTTTTGCTGATGATGCAAAGACAACAGTAACTACAGAGGAATGAAAATGTCTGAAGAACAAGAAGTATTTTTCAAGCCTCCCTGCTGTGATCTGTACATTTACTGCAGACTCATTGAGCTCAAAGTTTTTAAACTGCACTTATTTTTCTTAAGAAGTCTCAAGATGTTTCTCTCTTTGTAAATCGATGGTTCATTTGTAAAGTTTATTGTGCATTTTTTTATTTATAATGGTCACCAGGAGGTTATTATAAAGAATGCAGAAAGATGTCTGCGACCTCTGTATACGCGTTCATGATGATTTTATGGGCTCGGTTGCTTATTTTGTACTGAATGAACCTTTAAGTCAAGTTTTTAATTTTAGTAATTTCAAGTGCCAGAAAGGAGGATTATCCAGGTTACGGTCACTGGCTAACAACCTTTGAGTCGTAGCCAATGAGCATGCAGTTTCACAGTCGGGTCCGCCCCTCACTCATCATCTCGAGGTTCATAACCCCAAGATTTTGATGGCACAAACGCTCCAGTCTTCCAGGCTCATGAAAAATGAAGAACATTAGCCCTTTTTCGTCAGCTGTGATTGGACAGACATCTTCCTCCACTGGAAAATTAACTGTGTAGAAAATTCTTGTTTTGAGTTCATTCTGTGGCTGATTTATTTCGCCGTGTGTGCAAAGCGTTATTCAGGCGCCACCCGTCGCCCGCAGCTCCCTGCTCATCCAAACCTCATGGCGTGATTCACCTGAAGCAGACGATGGAGGGGGTGATGGTGGGGTCCGCTGGAGTGGGCAGGGCATGGAGGGGAGTGGGCGCCTCAAGGTCAAAAGCAGAGTGGCGAATTGGGGTGGAAGCGCACTAATGAGTTTTTCCGTTGTCTCCCTGCCCTGGACTGGTGACACCACCTCACTGTCCTGTCAATCACCCTCCTCCCACCCCTTCCCTATCTTCTCCCCCTCCCCTCTTTCTTTTCCTCCCACCTTCACTGCAGACAGAAAAAAAAACATGGCGAAAAAACTGTTTATTTCTCAACAGGCCTCTTAATCTATTTGGACTGGGCGTAATAGGACATTTGCATGGCAAGCACAGCGAGGTGTCAGCGATAACCACGGGGTTGTGACATCCCCCCCGAAATATGCTGAGCTTTCGCTAACCTCTCATCAAACACGTTGATCTTTATGGACTGTATCATATTGTGCCGTAATGTGCTTTATTGTCCACAGAATAAGCTTTTCTTAAAGGTAATTGGAAAACGGGAAATGGCCACTACCGGCGGACTTTTTAAATACATTATTCCTGAAATGTGGCTTGTGTAATGACCCTGTCGGTGTAAAACGTGAGATTTATCTTGGCAGCAGAAATTGATCCATTTCACCTTTGTCTAATGGAAATTTTTATCAAGGATTATCTGTTTATGTAAATGAGCGTGGCCCCTGGAACGGTGGGGATAAAAGGAAGTCTGGGGGGGGGGGAGCAGTTAATCTAGGGCCTCTTGACGTGTCAGTCTGGACATGATGCATACAGGACTCATCTCTGTGGGGGTGGTGTGTGTCTGTCCATGTGTGTTCCTCTACTTCCATCTCAGTGAGAACCAGGTTCACTTGTAGACAGAGAAAACATATTTTAAATGGGCCTCGCTTCTTTACATGGCAGTTTTAAAGTGAGGTCCAGGATGTAGGATTATCCATCAGAGACACAGATACCGCATTGATCTCTGCTGTTCACTCAAACAACATTGTAGATATTTTAAATATGAGGAGCCCCACCGTCTGCATTCAGGCAGATGTTCGTTCCAAACTGAAACTCATCAGGTGAACGAATCTGAGGACAGATCATACTGTCAGAAGTTTATGGAACGTTTTAAATTTTATTTATTTGTAAGAAACCATGTCATCTGCTTATATTGTGCGTTGTGACTTATTTCGTAGTGTTGCAGCAGACAGCTAGATGGTTGGTCATGTGACGTGACATTATGCCTAAACTTCAATAGCAGCAGCTGAGTACAGTCAGGACGTGGAGTTCAGGCTGTTTTTATTTATTTCAAACATTACTGAGTGTTTGAATCCCAATTAGGACACATTTTCCCAGATAAGATGGGCGGTACTGCAGCAGTCCCCACCCTTTTTTGCACCACAGACCGGTTTAATGTCAGACGATATTTTCACGGACCGGCCTTTAAGGTGTCGCGGATAAATACAACAAAAAAAATGATACGATCGAGACAAAAACTGTGGTATTTTGTAAATATAATAATAAATTCACTGAGTAATTGTGTAACTTTATTAGCAGCGTCCTCCTGAACTGCGCCATCAACACAGAGTAACGTCCTCCTCTCTGCTCGCTATGGTAACGCATAAATATTTCTTTTAAAATAAGACACAAAACTACAACACGGGAAAAGACCCAGGGAAACCGAGTTAACGACAAAAACCCTGAAAACCATAAATTTCACACCCGAACTCTCGCGGCCCGGTACCAAACGACGGGGTTGGGGACCGCCGCTTTACAGAATAACAGCGTTTGAATTTGCCGGTTGGCTGGGGAAACCTCTCGCCTGACAGGATAGACTGCAATCCTTCGCAATACCGGTCGGATAAACAGCAGAGGTATGTGAAACTTCAAAGTCAAACCAACCAAACAAACCATCACTTCTTCACCACTGCTGGCACTTTAAAGTGTAAGATTACAGTTTGTCACATTTGCTGATGTTCTAGTTTAACCACCATTTTATTGTTTCTGTGACTAAAGTAAAATATAATGTGGACGTTTTGTTTGCTTTGTTTACTTTTTAACTTTTAATTTGAACAGAAATTTACTGTTAAACATTAATTCAGCTTTATTAACACTAATCTGGGTTTTAACAAATCACTCAAGGAAATGTTTCATACCAGAAAATTAAAAGCCTGACAGGCAGAAATGGTAAAAATGAGTTTTGGGTATTTGGCACAAAGACTAAAAGATACATTTGATGTATACAAATACACTCTAAGAAATAAAATGTTGTATTTACTCCACCCAGTTATGTCAACCAGTTCCACACAACTGGGTTAGTGAAATATAAAATGTATGATACATTTAATTTGAACAAGAAATTTTAAGTACATCTGATAAGATTTGGATAATTAAATGCAAATCAAAAGAATCATGTTGTATTAGCTGAATATCATAATGTTGATATAACTAACCTTGTTGATTTAAATTGAGAAGACTAAATAAAACCTACTCAACCAAAACAAGCTGTACTTACTTTGAGAAATAACATGTTGTATTTACTCCACCCAGTTATGTCAACCGGTTCCACACAACTGGGTTAGTGAAATATAAAATGTATGATATATTTAATTTGAACAACAAATTTTAAGTAAATCTGATAAATCTACTCACCCAAAACACGCTCTACTGAAACTATAGGATTAAATCACTTTAACAGAATTGCAACTTAGTCTATTTAAGTTTGTAAATTAAATAAATCGAACACAAGTTTATTCAGTTAACCTAACTTTAATAACACTTTGTGTAAAACTTGTTGAAGCACACTTTGAGCAATTCAAATGCTTCTAGATCTTTTTCCCCAAACAATCTTTACATATATTCAAGTGCATTTTAGGTGCAGGAAGACAAGATACAGAATGTCATGTTAAACTGAAATGATTAAAACTGGAAAGTGTTGTGATTCCAACATTTTTAACATTAACATGACTTAATTTAAACTTGATTGGGCTACAATGAAAAGCCCACAATACAGCCCTGCAAACAGCAGGTAGAAATTACTTTTGTGTCATTTTTGTCCATATTTAGAAAAATAACCTTTGCTTCAAAACTTAAACTGAAGTCCAAAGTTAGGAGCAGTCTTTTTCAGTGTAGTTGGATGTTGGTAAAGGTTCAAGAACAAAGAACGCAGAAAAGTGAAAGGCCTTGCAGAAGTTCTTGTGGCAATTCAAACTGAACAGTTTATGAAGTGCAAGGAGAAGGGTTCGAGAACCTTAAAGTTCAGTGTCCTCTATAGTTCACTGCAGGCTGTTTCACTCAAGCAGTTTGTTTTTCAGAACCTGCACCTTCATGGATAGGTTGTTCCCATCCAACTCCATCAGCACCTTCTGAAGAAATTCAAATGTGTATTTCAGGTGCTTTGGGTAGCTCAGATTTAGACTATAGATTAGTCCAAGCAGGAGGGCACAACCCTTTGCCACATCACTAAGAGCTTGCAGCACAGTGCATCCTTCTAAGATGACACCAATGTCCTCAGGTGTATCTGCAGAGTTTGCTCTCATGTCTGACAACATAGACTCCCAAAGTCAGCTGCTCTGTTTCTCTGCTTGCACCAAGATCCACATCCTTTAAATAAAAATTAAAAAAAGATAAGTTAATTGCGTACATATACATATGGACAAGTAAGTCCACCTTCCATTTCCAATCCCAAATTTAAAAAAGGAAAATAACTGATCGTTTTCCTTTTTTAACTTACCAAGAATTCCTTGAACAGGTCATCTGGCTTTTCATTTAAGTAGACACAGACAGCTTTCAGAATGCATTCCTGTCAAACATCAACGCTGGGATTCTGGTGGAGATAAGAACTCAATATGAGAGAAGTTTCCTATTTTGGTTCCTTTCAACCTCTTTACAAAACAAAGTCAAAAATATTAACACATAGCAGATATGTGATTAAGCAATGTTTCATAACTCACATCAGTGATGTGCAGTGAGGTTCATGATTGGTAAGGCACTGACTCCTCTGTGTCAGATTAACAAATATATGAACCCAAAAATCGAAGCTTTTCAATTTTGACATTACGTGAAAGCTTTCATTTTTGCTTTAATCAATTCTAGATTGTTCAACAATATATTTAATAATTGTGCCCCTAAAAATATTAAAATTAAATAGAAGATTAGAACTGGGCAATATGGACTTAAAATCCTATCATGACATTTTGTGGATAACAATAAGTCTGTGAAGGTTCACAGTCATCCAGGTCATCGTAGTCTAAGGAGCTTGGAAAGAAAAGTGAAGCTTCTTCAGTGAAGATTTCTGACACTAAACCAGAAATCAACATGGAGTCGAATTCTTTCAAACAATGTAGCAACTTAATTGATGCACATTTCTAAAATACACTACACATTCATTTCATTCTTCAAACTACACGATCGCTGGCGCTCCCAGTGGTCATTACTGATGTCAGGGAGCAGGTGCGGTAGATGTTGGGAGTAATTTTAAAACTGTCGGTCTTAGTAGGCAAGTCTCATCTTAACAAGAATCGCAAAAGATTTTGGAAAATTACACCGAAGCAGGTTCAACAATATTTGTTAAATGTTTTCATACTTCTAACATGTGAGAGAGGTATACAAGCTAGAGTGTTAAAAAATTTGCCAGGCATCATTTGTTTAAAAAAAATGCAAAAGTATTCCCGAAAGTGTCAGATGTGTATCAGTTAGTATACATTAATCAAATTTGTCATCCTTAAATTGTTGAACTTACCAAATAATCCTCAGATGGCGATGGATTCTATCCAGGATGCTAAGCATATGCAAGTCTCAGTTGAAAATGGCAGATGATCAAACTTCCACACTGCACATGTGCAAACTCAGAAGTACGGAGAGCCTATTAGGACAATCCTCTTTAAATTAAAGTGCTCTTCATTTTAAATGAACTTTTTACATTGGATTTAATTTACTGCATTTTGTTGTATTGAAATATTATGTTATTAATTAAATTCAAAACAACATACTTGTGTTTAAAGTTAAAAATCAATTGGTGGCATTAGTTTTAACATGAAGCATTTACATAATGCTACCAACATCAGAGTGTCATTTCTTAGAGTGTACGAGAACATACACAGGGCGATAAAAATGGAAACAAAGGTATACAAAGTATAAAAATCTGTTAAATTGCCTTAATGAACTGTAGTGACATCAGCGTTTGTGTTTGTTCAGGGCTTTAAGTGTGAAAAGGAAACTGCATTAATACTTAAAACATAATAAAACCCTGATTTTAGACATAAATTCTACATAAATATATCTTGATAAGCTTCACTCCTGATTCTGGCAACTCAGATTCTTGGAGTATCTGAAAACACCTGGGGGGATGGACACATTTCTTTCAACTGACATTGTAAAGAATAATCTCTGGTGACTGAATCACTGCAAATGATTCCCACCAGTTTCATACGTTCAGTAACTCCTTGTATTTTATGAATAGAGCCAATGAAATCCCAGCGTTTGTATAAACCCTTAAAACCTTCATTTTAAGTTAAATCATGTTAACTGGGCTCTTAATGAACTGACAATAAACTTGTGTACTCGGGTTGTATAACAGCAAATGAAAAGTCCTGCTACAGATGTTTGACTTCAGTGTCAAAGAGAAGTTCAAATATCTGGCACACTGATTAAAGATGTACTGAATGTATAGAAATATGAGAACACGTCACTCAAAAGTCAGTGTCATGTGTAAAAAGAGCTTTTAAAGTCCGATTAATGTTATTTTTGGCCCTATAATGTCTATTCATCAAAGAGGCTTTTAAATAATCTTGTATCATAAAACTTTTGCACAGACAGCTCCGGTATGTGCAGACATTTGGTCACGTCAGCTGCAGAATAGATGGTGCATTTCGGATCGCCGACTGTGCAGCATGAAAAATGAATGAATAGTGTGGAAGCCGTGTGTAGTGGCGGTGGGCTACAGTCGCTTAGAAGAAGGGATGTAGAGACTGACAAGGCCCCCCTCACTTGTGTTTTCATTGCAGCGGACGGTTTGATGTTTTATGGGAGAGGCCTCGCCTTTTTGCCAGAGTCTTTGACGTGACAGCAGCGTGACGGTCTTGAAATATAGCTGGTGGGGGGGATTCTCCACGGAGGACAGCAAATGGAGCTTCACTGGGAGCCGGCGGTCCCACGGTGGCCCCTGCTGTCATCTGCCATCTTGACAGGCAGACAGAGAGGGAGATACAGAGGGGAAAGTCAGCCGGGCTAAGTGACAGACACGCCAGTGTGACCCTATTCACCAGAGGGGAGGCTCTATCACTGTCTTAAATGCAATGACTCTCACAGAGGCCACAGACTGACAACAGACTGAGACTGGGTCCAAACCACAGGCAAACCTCAGCCTATGCTGAAGGGTTTGCCTGTTTGCCACCTGAAAGGGGTGGATCTGACTATGACACAGTGACTTCTGTTAGGCAATGAGCGTACCCGAGATAATCCTCTTTTCTGGCTCCGCAAATGACCATAATTGATTACATGAACTTCCCGTTTTATTTAATGTGACCTGAAATGGGGGGAAAAAATTGGGAAAAATATGCAAGTGATTTCTACACAGCCAGAAATTCACAGCTGTAGGTTTTAGGTTAGTTGCAATATTCAAAACTATGAAAAATATGCATTTTAAAAAGATTACCTCAAAAAAAAAAACTGTGTCTGTTGCCTTCAGGTACCTGAACATCTGAATGCTGGAGTTTTGGGTGATCCATGTTCAAAAACAAAAAATTACAAAACAAAAACAAATAATTAAATACACAGACATGAACAAACATTAAATATGAGGGTTTAACGAGGGAGCGGAAACAGCTGGGGAACAAGAAAAAGGTGAAACTAATCAAAGATAATGAGACGAAGTAAAACTGGAAAAAAGACGACACACTGAGTCAAGACTTTAACACAAACACACACAGAGGAGAAAGGCTAGAAAAATAACAAGACACTATACAAAATAACCATAACTAAAAGACTAATGTAGATAAACAGGAAAAGCAAGAAACAACTAAAGGCTAAAGGATAAAAACAAATCAAGAACCAAACAGAATTTCAACAAATTCAAAGCCCACAAAGCTCAAAACTCTGGGTCCATGTTGCAGCTCTATGTTCAGATAGTCAGTGGTTTTATGCACCTGCATTTCACCCCAATCCTCTGCAGGTAAAGAGAGTCTCTAAGTATCTCACCCATGATGGTGACCCATCAGTGGGGCATGTGTGATCTTCTGCTTCTGTGACTGAGGAAAAGTGCTTTTCTAGCTTTTTAAATCCTGTTTCAGTCCCAGTGAGACACAAGTGGAGACCATTTCATCCTCCCCTTTGCCACTTCTGGCCTTTTTAAAGAACTCACAGCGCCGGGATCAGCTGTCAATTCCAACATCTCAATGACATCCGCAGACCAGCGTCAAAACACCTATAAACTCCGGAGACCTCGCACGCTTCCCATCCCCTGCATCTATGACTCCTGGTATGCTGGGACCAATGTGTAAATAAAAGGGGCCTCAAATTGCCTCCAAGCATTAAAAATGGATCCTGTTGGCAGCAAATGGAGCATCTCCCCCCTCATCTGCCGCCATCTTGTCTGGTCCTTAAGGGCTAGAGGCCCAGGCAGATGCTCCTCCAGGAGGCAAGGGAGGTTGTTTTGTGCCTCAGGAGTGAGTGAATGTCTGCGAAAAAGCTGGAGCTTTTTGTGAAAAACTCTTGGACATATTACAAAATATTGTCAGCTTTAGAAACAGCAGCTGTTAAAAAACCTTAAAATTAATAAAACAATGAACTTTATATGTTTATTCTACACAGACAGCGGGACTATCTACACAATCAGGTTATAATCAGGGGTATCTTCTTCTTCAGGAAACTGTCCTTCCATAGAAAGTGTTCGCAGGGGTATTTTATTGAAGTCTTTGAAAGAGGGTGGGGCAAGGAAACGAGACAAATGGGTGTGTGATGCAAGAAGAAATAGGCTTTGATAAAATACAGGAGAATTTTACTCACAAAAACCACAGCACAAACGTCTACGTCACAAAACAGGATTGAATATTTTTATAATATAATGATTCAATAAAAATCCCCCCAAAGGCATCAAACCATGACGAGGTCCAGTTGTGTGCCTCAGATTAGCAGAGATGAGGCATCACAGGCAGCTTCAGATGCCTGTGCAGGAACACCTGTTAATGAAGCCAAACTCTTGACTTCAAGCCTTACTAGCATCCAAACGGATTAGTTGTTTTGAAGGGTAAAACTATTCATAGAGGCTAAACACTGCTTACTAATGCTAACATGAGAGACTTTGGATACTGAGTCCAGGAACTCCGGATTTTTAAGCTCTTCAGTTTCAGTCCCAAAAGACATTACAAAGCACTTCACGGTGACGTGATGCCTGAACTCTGGGGAAAAGCCTTGTATTGGCGCTTCAGCATCTTTGATCTCTTTATGGCTGAACACAGAAGTCAGTGAATGAACGGAGACAACAGCTGAGCCCAGAGGACGATTACTGCACAATGATCAAACTTGCTGTTATTTGTGTTCTTAACTGCCTTTTCCTTGACATCAGGTACTTCTATAATAACAGTACAGTTTACACTTTTTATGTGCATCTTCAAAAAGATTATTATTTCTGCACAAGAGTGAAAACTTGTGCAAAAAGATTTTCTCAAATAAGCCTGAGCTTATTTTTTCTTGAAATTCAGCCCTCCCACGTTTCTAAATGACACGTCTACAAAGTTTAAATTAATGGTTGTTTGATAGAAGAACATTTCTGGCGTGGACCTCCGTTCACCCCAGATGATCGCCCTTCCCTGAGCCTGGTTCTGCTGAAGGTTTCTTCCTGTCAAAAGGGGTTTTCTTCCTTCCCACAGTTGCCAAGTGCTTGCTCGTAGGGGTCATCTGATTGTTGGGGTCTTTTCTGTGTTATTGTAGGGCCTCGATGCAATTCATAAGCAAACGACGATAAATCGATAGATGGATGAATTGAACTGAACTCAAATACTGCTCACAAGTTGGGGTGTAAAGGTCTCATGAGCTCTGATGATCAGTTTCTAGAATGTGTCTTTACAAATCAGCTGCATCAGTCCTGCTCACTAAGCCAGAGAAATGAAGTGCACTCCCTCTCCACCAATGAGGAGCAGCTGTTCATGTGCTCGTTGCAGGAAGGCTAACCATATGAGCCCTGGCGTTTTCCCTCCACACTTATTACATTACCATGAGCTCAGTGGTGAGGGCACTGCTGCATCATAGACACGGCTATTACTTTGAGTGTTTGCAGGGAGTCAGACTCTGGGTGTATGTGAGGAGGACGAGGAGGAGGAGGCCCCTGACTCTTTGGAAACCCCCCTACTCCCCTCCACCCTGCACCTCTGTTCACTCACACACATAGTAACACACCAAACCTCCTGCACCCAGTGTCAGAGCCTTCTCCTGTCAGTAATTTGTTGCTAATCAGCTGTCAGCTCAGAAGCGATGATGAGGTGATCATCGTGGGCGGTGGAAGGTAATGGCCTTAAAAGTCACAGAGTCAATGTCAATGGGATCACTCGGATTCAATCAGGGGCGGCCCGATGAAGGATGGCGCCCGCTGACATTACCACTCATTTTGAGCCCAAGCATCTGGGCCCTAGTAAATAACCATCAGTGGGTGGGTCCGAGGGACAGGTCATTAGCCCTGAGAAAAATAAATATCTCCTCTCTCGTGAAGGCTGCAAGTCATTTAGCACAGACTAGGAAATTTCACCCTAGATTAAGTATGATGAGCCAATATCAGTCAGAGGAGAGGCCACACTGAGTTGGGGGGGTGCCCTGATGAGACGCAGGGAAAATTTATACGCAAGCCTCAGCAAATGTAATATGATTTTAAAGGCGAGGAAGAGTGTTGGCACAGTGCTGGAAGGAGGGACAGGGCCACTTGAAACTAGAGTTTGACTGATGGGAATCTTTAGGATGGATTGAAGTTGTGGCTAACGAGCCCTTTGTGCTGAGATTTTACATTTGCAGAATTATCTGATTCAATGAGAAATAGTGAAATACAAAAGTAGTTTCTCACATTAGACCGATCGAGTGTCAGGGTGGGAAAACACCCTAAAAGCCAGTCCTGGGACAGACTCAGGGTTTGATAAAACTATTGTCAGATTATTTAACCAATAAATAGAAAATGTGAAAACTTGAAGTTTTGATGTACCTGCAGTCACGTTTTCGTGTACACAGGGGGGTGAGGCAATCATCCAAAAAGTTTTGGTGAGTCAGATTTTTTTTCTGGAGTCTGTCAGGGCTCTAGGCAAAAATTCAGAGAGGGGAGGTGGGCCTCTGAAGAGCATTCATCACCTTTCTAAAGGTCTGTTTGTGGACATTTGTACCTTTTATTTTGGACGGCAGTTAGGGGATGAGAGAGCAGCGGGAACAACATGCAGAAAATAGCCCAGAGCAGGCTCGGACCCATACAGATCACCTGCTCAACCAAGTTTCAGTTTTAATTGTCATATACAGGTAACAATGGCAGATCATTACCAGCAACGAAATTCTTAGGCTCAGAGCCCTCTCAATATTGCACGTAGAAGAGAAAAGAAAATTGCAAATATGGTAACAGTTGTGGTAAAAATGGAGTAACTATATAAATAGCAATAATAATAAGAAGAAAATATAATAATAATAAAAATAGAGTAGAATCAATAATGCAGATTACAGCTGTAGTGCAGAGGTAGTGATATATGCATGTACAGTGATTGTGCAAAATAAACTGTCCCATGTTTCAGCCGTTCAGCAGCACGATGGCAGTGAGCTATCCCATCACCATGTCATAAATAATCGCTCACAGCACACACCGGGCTGCTCTGCTAGCTAACTTAACTAATGCTGGTGGAAGTTACACTGTTGAAGTGTCTCTCCTCGCGGTTTAGCGTCATCTGTAATCATTATTTTCAGCTCCACTAACCACTGCCTTGCTTTCGTTAGCTCTTCAAAGCTGGTTTTGACCGCTCTGTTCCTGGATGGGACTTTCATTGTTGTCATTAGGTTTGTTTGAACAGAGTCGTGTATGAGGTTTCTGTTTTGGGCCTGTTTTCATATACTGAACACTAGAGTTGGATGTCTCGAGACCGGTTACGTGGTCTTGGTCTCGCCTTGGTCTCGACTGACTTTAGTCTTGGTCTTGGTCTCGCTGTCTCGGTCTTGCGTTCTCAAATCGACATAGTGTTCGGGAGATTTGGAGTTAAATGTCAGAATAAAAAGAGGGAGCTGTCTATTTTAATCACTTTCATCAAATGTAGGAGTACATGTACACTAAGTTTATTGTTAATTAATAAGAAAACTCCAGACGATTCCATTCTGAGCTGAAGAAGCTTCTGATAGGTTAGTAGAGTCCATGTGAGTAAATTGGTGGCACAGCTGTGGATGCATATAAGGCAAAACACAGAGCCTGTTTCTTTGAAATGGGAAAATCAAGAGATGTCAACCAAAACACCAGGAAAAGAACTGTGGAGCTCCATAAGTGTGGCTCAATTTTGAATACAATTTGGTGCCATTTACAAAGAAATACAGATAGTTTCTCTCTTTACTCTTAAAGTTAACAAATATGTTTTTAATATTTATCAATCTAAACATTTAGTCTGATTTGATGTTACAATTAAAAAAGTGTTTTTATCTGAAGAGTATGTAAATATTTGGTTTCAACTGTATATTTGATGATGTTGGTGTTTGGTTTGATTGTCAGCACAAAGAGGGCGAGAGAGAGGAGCAGAGAGGGAGAGAGAGAGGAACAGAACAGATGAAACACGAGCAGGTGAGACACAGATGTTGGTCAAATGGTTGTTTGCCAAACATCAGAACATCTAGTACCTAGTGTAACTTTTTAGATACCACTTGTTACTTTTCAAATTCTATATTTATTAAGTTATGCAGGCTTGTTTGCACAACAAGGCTGAATAATTATATAAACTTTTCTGAATCTAAATATTGTACTTTGGTAGAATTAAAAAATAAGTGTAGTGCAGGTCTATGATGACTTTTAGTGCTACTATCATCTAGTTCTGATTCTGGTTCTGTTTTGGTTAAATCCCAAGTAGTCCTGATTTTGAACTGTTGTAGCCCTGTTCTGGATCAGTTCTGGGTCTGGTTGAATTGGGGATTAGTCCCCGTGTCTTGATACAGCCCTGACTGTGTTCTGCCTTGCTGCTTAATTAAAAAACTAGTTTAAGATGTCCTGCATATGTGATATTTATTTTTTTTCCTATATGAAGTCATTCTGTTTTGAACAAAACTCAAAACAGAAGCTAATAATCTTTCTGTCATTTCTACCCTCACTTAATTTCCTTTCGCTGCTCAGCTCTCACACAGTGGCTCAGCTATGCTCCATTCCCTCCATATTGTGGCCAATCACATGCGAGGATATAGGATAATATTATTATGTGAAAAACAGAGAGGGTGACAGACGCGACAGTCAAGTGGAGCGTCTGTCTGTCCTCTCAGTAAGTGAGTGAGACAGTGGACAGCGGTGAGGAGGGCTGTGCGAAAGCAAAAACACATAAATATGCCTGACACCTGTAAACAAAGCAGCATCTGGCTGCAGTTTAAAGACTTTTTTTGTCTCGGTCTTGGTCTCAATTTGGTCTTGGTCTCGTCTCAACTTGGTCTTGGTCTCGTCTCGACTTGGTCTTGGTCTCGTCTTGGTCTCGATACCCTCTGGTCTTGGTCTTGGATTAGGCGATCTTGACTACAAGTCCACTGTACACCCCCGAAGATGAGTAGTAATAGCAAATTATTATTAAAAAGTACATAAGTGACAACACGTGCCAGCTAATAGCTGATAACACCACATGTCTGTTGAATGTATTCAGCTAGGATTTAACATTTATTTAAAGGGAAGCTGTAACTGAAGTGCTTTTGCTGCTGTGACTCGATTTCAATGCCAATGTATTGTCTAGATGTTGAAAAAAATAACACCAGAATCTGACGTTTCTCACCATTGTGTCCTGCCTATCTGTTCTCGGTGTAAAGTTTTGGACTACAGTAGATGATGACTCTTAAAAGTCATGTGCCCACTTCATCCAACTTGACTAATGCAAAGTCCCGATGATGCACAAATGACCCTGGTGGCTTTGAACTGTCATCAATCCAATTAATAGAGAATGGCTCTGAATCCATTACAGCAAATATAATAAAAACATTATTATATTAACCTCCAAATCTAGTCTAATTCTATCAACATAATTAATTTAATCCATTTGCAAAGTACCGCTTTTATGAATAATTAATATAAACACTTAGATGTTAAATATTCATATTTGTTCATGCATCTCCATTTGGCTCAAGTGCGGCTCTCACACGGCTTTGGATATATGTGTGTAGGAGCATGTATAAAACAGGAAACATTATTCTAGCAAATGTCCCCAAATGACACCTGTACATTAATTATTTGAGTTTGCACAGTTCCAAAGAAATGAGCAGTCTCTAATTTATATGGTAGTTTCGGTTTAATGGAAAAAAAAATTACATAAAATTTATAATTAAAAAAAGTATCTATATTGTGTGAAATAAGAAATCACTATGATGTCACCCAGTGGCTTGTTTGAAGTCTCAAAATCAGCATTTTCACCATCCCCGTCTTTGTGTTTTGAAACTCGATGTGATGACTGAGGTGTGGTTCTGGCTGTGAAACTGTCATAACATTAGCTAATGAGCATTAGCTCATTAGCTAACAAACTGTGTATCACAAGTTATTAGTTAAGGCCCCCAAAACAATGCAAGCCATGATAAGTAATGGGAGGAATCTGTCTGTTTATCTGTCTATATATGGATAAGTGTGACTCGGAGGTAGAGTGGCTCGTCCACAAATCCCTCCAGTTATCACTTAAGTTGAAGTGTTCTTGGACACCGAACACCAAATTGTCCCTGATGCATTCACTGGTATGCAAATACAAAGCACTGCATGAATGTGGCTTGTAAAAAGCTCTTTGAATCAATAAGACTAGAGACATGCTGCACAAAGGATGGGCCATTTACCGAACCATATAGAGTCCCTGGGGACAACCCTGTTCATACAACAGCTTTCAAAATTGATTTGATTTTCAATATTTAGTATGTGTGCACATACAGACCACTCAGAAACACTTTCATACAGCAGAGAGACTTCACAGTCAGGCCCACCATCTCTCTTTCTCACCTCCTGGGTCCTGGCCATATATCTCCCCCTGTTCACTCGCTCGATGTCCAACACTCAGCAACTCTTGGCGAGGCATCATTAGGTATAATGTACTGCCCTCTCTCTCTCACAGGGATATTTTGGAGTGGGGTGAGCAAGCTGACCTTACTGAAGGGCTCAGACAGTGTTGCTAGCTCTCTCTCTCTCTCTGTCTGCATTGATGCCGCCCACACACTCCGCTCACTGCAACCATAGGACTGTCACACATGACAACATAGTGATTTACTCTTTAATACAAAGCTACAGTTTCAGCCAGTGACTCTTCTGTTATCACCTGCTTGTACAGATGGGAATCTTTGCTTGTACTGTTAGTTCCATAGAAAACAAACAAACATTCCTCTAAATGAAAGGTGTCTTAAGCAGTTTCGAGGTAAAACGTAACTTAGAACAAAGCCCCTTTGACTTGCTGTACCCCACTAGGGGTTAGGAACAGACTGTATATAAAAGATGGACATGGCTTCCAGTGAAATGAAGTGAAAAGTGAAGCCAATGGTTAAGTGCATAGAAGTGTATAGATTAACACACAGACACAGAGATAGTGGGGCATTATGGCCCTATAAAAGCACTCGCAGTCTGGTCAACTTAAAATTTGCACTTTTGCAGCCCAGTTGCTGATTTATTCCTACTGCTCACACAAACAAACACCCTCCTCCCAGCATGCATCCCCCTGCCACATCCGGTGACATAAGCAGGTGCTAGGTCCAGGTGGGCTTGCCAACACACGAGGCTGGCACGGACCAGTGGGGGGTCTGACCCGGCCAGAGTCCACCGGGGTTAAACCTGTTGCCAACCTCCATCTGCAAAACACATATACTGAGTGAGCGCAGTAAAAGGCGAAGCGGGAGGGGGTGTACATATGGGGACGAGCCGATTGTCAAATGATGAACTAGAGGGACAAATTAGCCCGAAGTTTGAATCGGAGCATGTGCGCGTCTGCGCTGAAGCTGATGAACCCCGCCTGGAAGACGATCATTAGTGAGTCAAATACCAGCACAAATGGCCGCCCGCGATAATGGCTGACATTCATCTATGTCTGAGTCTTGTCCAAGTCGCCGCTAAACACTCAGACAACGAGGGAGCTGCACACTGATGGGTGGAAAGGAAAAAAAAAAACTTTATACAGGAAAAAGAGAGCAAACTCAAGCTGAGGCGTGTCAGTTTTCCTCGTGAGGTCACACTGGCGCTCACATTGAATTACCTCAGATTATCTCAAGAGGACTTAGTAGCACAAGATAACAAGTGAATAACAACGGAAGGTGTTAAGACACAAGCTGCAATCCTGAAAATAGATTTAACAAAATATTCCTCTCACCGTAGAAGAATCATGTATGATGAAGCCCTGCAAAGGAAGGAAATAAAAGCTTGTTGCGTAACATTTTAACACTCACCCACTTTAGTGTGATCAATCAGGCGCCCGTGCAGTCCATCCCTCTGCCCCCCCATCTGTTATTGCAAGTGCTGTCCATATAACAGGCGCCTGTCAATTTCGCCTGCTTTTTATTGACTCATCCTCTGAGCCACGGAGGGGTTTCGATCACAATTATCATTTTTTATGAATACATTTTCATGAATATATTAGCAACGTCCTCCCCACCACCGCCACCCACCACACACATACACATACACATTTGGTGGAGTGTTGTTTTCTCACAGTTAATCAGTGGCCAGATAAATCAGAGGCCATATTTGCAGTCCATCTGCTGGGAAGGTGCAGTGGGCTCCAGACGCCATTCAGACATGCTGGACAATAACAGGAAGTGGAAAGACAGCTCACAGACGTTACAGGCATCACACTTCACTGCTCACTATGTTCTGTCAATACAGATGTCAGGCCAAAAGGATTTCTTTTTTCCTGGAGAGCACACATGGCAACTTTGTTGGTTCGACTGTACATGATGTAACTTCAAACATTTACAGTACTCTCTCTTTTGTTCTTGTTTAACCCACCAGCAGCCCCCAAATGATCAACTCAAGACACACAAGAGGAGATGAGTCCCAATCTTACAAATGCAAAACACACGCTGCTGATTTACCCTGAATAACAGTGGCAACATTTTAAGGTGATTAATAAAGAGAGAAGTATTATTAACGGTTAATGGTGCTGCTAGCTTTGAAGGTGACAAGTGTGTGTGTTTAGCAGTCTATAGGAAAATAACCCCACTGGTCATGTGATCGTTCTCAGTAAACACTTTTCTGATCTCAATCACTCGTTTCAGCTTTTAGTTAATACAAAATATTGTTCATTGTGTGAATTACCTCATTATTTAAAGTTACAGAGAAAGATAAATCAGAGTACGCTTTACTGTGTAAGCTAGCCTATCAGTGTGCCCTCAGTTATTTACTGCTCCTCGCCCTCATCTAATTTCAAAACACCAAGATGGCGATGGCAAAAACGGCAAACCCATTTGTTCTTATTCTTTGACCCGTTCTTTGCTGTTAAATGAGGCCGACTCTAAAAGCGAGCCAATGCTCATAGACACCCGTGTTAACGAGCCCACCGGCATATTTAAAATAAACATTTAGAATCGGATACAAAAAGGTTTTGCTAATGTAGCTACAGCTGCACGGTGCGTGCAGTATTACATAAGTCAGGCTGAAAGTTCCAGGTGCTTTGTTAAAGGAGTGAGCAGTCTGAGTTACGGGTGGAGGCTGACTCAGGTTGTTGTAGTTGCTGCTCTACTGGCAGCTATATGTACTTACAGCTAGCACCAAAAGCCTGTGCTCCAGTTTTTTCTACTGAGTGAAATTATTGGACATGTGAGGTTTCCAGTGTCTGTGGATGCACATTACTAAAAAAGGAAGCTAGTGTTAAAAATCTTGAGACTTGAGAAAAAGAAAGAAACAAAACAAAACAAGAAGGTAAAATGGTGTCAATGCTTCAAATCAACAGATTACAAACAGTTGGTGTTGCCATGTTTGTTACTCCCATGTTTCTTATAAAGTATTTGTAAAGTAAAGTAATTGCTTCTCTATTCACTTTTTTTTTTACTTCTTGGCATTAAGGACAGTTACTTCTTACATGGACACCTAGTAGTTCACTTTGAAGTCTTGTAGGTTTAACTCCTTCATACAAAAAGATGTGCCTTATCAGGAATCAGCGGAAAGAGAAGAAAAACGAAACAACCTTTTAGACTCAGACAGGCTTTACTGGCTAGAATAAAAACTTCACCGCTAACTCTCCGAAACCTCTGAATAAAGACCCAAATGGGAGTCGGGTGCTTTGTTATTCCAGATGGCTTTATGGGTCATGAAAGAGTGATTCACGCGTCACATTAAAAGTGCTTGTCGCTGGCCTGCCGTCTAACCGCTCCTCTCCTTAAAAACCAGGAAGCACCCCATCAATTATTTGCTAAGCAGCCATACTGAAAATCTCACTTTGAACAGTGTGTGGGGACGGCAGCCCTGTCAGCGTGATGATAGATGCACTGGAGGCTCACGCTGCCCTCAGCACGCCTCTCTGAGGGTCGGCAGCTGTACAAAGCCTGAGCTGTGTGTGTGTATTTGTGGGCATCAGGGAGAAATCCCATCTATGTGTGCACAAGCACTCCTGCACAAACCTACACTTGCACAAGCGCCATGCCTGTATGTGCACACACACTGTAGACTTTAGTGTAGAGACTTTGTATATTAGCATAATCTGAGGAATTCAAGGTCAATTTAGTTCACAGCAGTAATGAGTTAATTATGTTTTATTTGTACAAAATATAATTTCAGTTTTACACATAAAAGTATTTACTTTTATATTATGAATCGGTAGATTCATTGCAGATTTATTGCAGAAAATAAATGCTAAATGGTTAATGTTGGAGGCCACCAAAAATATCTTTTATTGCTAATAATCATGCAACCTATTTAACAAGCCTCTATTAGGTTCTCTATATTATATTAGCACTTAATATCTCTGTTCTTGGGCTTTGTATGATTCCCTATTCAAAATAATCCTCATTTATCTTAAACTTTCTTCTGATTGGCTGTCCCTCATAACCAGGCTGCTGGTGAGTGGGGATTAAATACTGGCTATATTAGTGAAATCCTCTGTCTGTGACATCATAGAGATCTAAGAATAGAAAAAACTGTCAGAAATGGAGCATTCTGAGCAGTGCTATCACAGGGATTACTGTGGCGATGTTTAATATGAGAATCCACCGCTGTTACAGAGTGTATATATGACAGAAGAAAAGAAAATGATAATGGTTGATCTTAAACAACAATCATCTTTTCATACACGTACACTTGCATTGTTATTTCAGTATATAACCTGCTGAAGAACTGCATGTGTGGAAGTATAGGAATAGGAATGTCCAAAGGAATGCACAGGAAGACCCACTACAATACAAATTAAATACAAAGACAACATTTTGAAGCTTTTCAGCAGGAAGTATTGCATTACACATTTTCTGAGCTGTCAAATTAATTTGACCCAAAGGTCCAAATCTTCATCAGTTTTACTAATACTCAGACATTACCCATGATCTACCACACCAGTGTAAAGTGGTTAACCAGGAAGTCATCCTAAAAGGATGCTAAAAATATCCCACGTGGTTCATCATTTATTTGTAAATGATCTGTTCTGTAAATATGCAGTTAATTGATTTTATAATGTACGCACAAAGAAAAGAAAGACCTAGAAGAGTTCTTATTAGACAGGTTATTATGCAATAGCTTCACTGTTCTTACCCACTTTAAATGTCATTGGGTTGCATGTTAAAATGAGATTGACTCTAATTAATCAGTTCAATAAAAGACCAAACAACAGAAGAACTGACGATTTCAAATTTAAAATAACATCAAATAAAAACATTGGCTTGACTAGTAAATCATCTAAACTCTGCACAGCTGCAAACCCACTGAGGCTCAGACCACTAATTACACCGTTTGCCACTTTAATGTCCAATATAGCCGTTGACAGTTCAACTGGGTCTGATGAGAATTAATAGAGCATTAATCAACATGCACTAATTAGCTAATAACATGTTAATTAAATCAGGTATTTAAAGTCTTGAGACGTGTAATGCTTATCCCACCGTACACGTCTAATTTACTGTAGACACGCAGTATGTCTGCACATGCATGCTGTAGCAGTGCAGTACAAATGTCACCGTGTTGTGTTAAATCCAACTCATCTCTCCGCTGGGATTTCCCTCTTTGCACAATAGTTACCCCCCTCCACCTGACCTCTGACCCCGCCCACTTCGACCCTTAACTAGTCTAATTTCTTCTCCCCCGAGATCCGCTGTGACATATTTGCACAGAAAAGATGCTTTCAGATCAGTGTTGCTGTTTAGGTCGCCATACGCTGCACGCTCAGCTGATGTTCATAGATCCTACTGAGCAGGATTGAAAATGGCAGAAAGCCAATAGCCGAGCTTGTCTTTGAAGTCCAGATCAGTGAATTACGTTGATAGTGTGGAGACTGTCTCGGTTCCTGTAATGTAAAATCAATACACCCTCTTCCACCAAACGGAGTATGACGCTTGACCTGAGGCTGGACTTTTTGTTTTTTTCCCCTCTCTGTCTTCCAAGGAATGGCTCCATAAGTTTGGTTTTTTGCAGCAATGCTTTTTAATATAAGCTGGGGCCTAGCTCTAACCATACAGGTACCTGAACCATTAACCCCTGCACATAGATCACTACACTTAATCCAGAATTTACAAATGTATCTCTTCAGGTATAAATTTGGTTGAAACATGAAAGGTTTAAAGTTGCCTTTTCACACAGTTAAACTAGCATTTTACTAATTATGAAAGTTTTGCGCCACAAACAGTCACACAATGTGCTCTCCAGGTACGCATACAATTTTTATGCATAAGCATGTAAACAATGTTTATCAAGAGATCATGTCTTATTGTGCGCTGCTTTTTTTAAGATTCTGGATTCAAACTTTCTGGTCATTTGAAGAGTTTGTAGAGCATTTGGGAAGTTTCTCTTTTCAACACAATTTAGACATGAAAGAACACTTTTCTGTTGTTCTCATGTCTTCTCAAAAACATGCTGAACATACCAATGTTATCTCCCAGGACAGTAAAGACCAAGTGATGTTGGCATCGTCTCTTACAAGGCAAGAAATACTGTTGACATTATTGCAATAAAGCAAGCAGACACAGTACTTTAAAAAAAAAAAAATCGAATGACATTTCATTGGCAAATAAATTGGTTACTGATTGGTTGTGATGAATCATTTAGTGCATAGATACTAGATATATATATTTTTATATATAAACAACACTTATACGTTGTTTATCTCCATGAAAATTCTGTCTCATTTGTCGTATGGTGATCTTACGTGTTTGGACTGTCACTGCATTTCTGTTCCCAGGATGTCAGCATTAGAAATCTTGCAATGCAGTTGAATCGGGTCTGGATCAGACTGCTCAGTAAGATAGTAAGTTCTACTTTTTCTTGACTTTTGTGTTCTAATTGATTAAAAGACAAAGTTTTTTTAAACTCTGTGTTAAAACAATAAAATGAAATCTACTGTATAAGCTTCACTTCGCTTTGTGCTAAGTTTCTAACGGCTCTATCTTAATTTTTTTATCAGGATACTCAAAAATGACCTCTTTAGTTGTGCTCTAACTAGTCACGCTACATTGCTACCAACTAACATTACAACACACAGGGGAGAAATGCAACCGCCTCAATCTGCTTTTTCAGCATGGCTTTGCTGACATTTTATATCAGAAACAGCATCTGAACACCTGAAAGTTGCATTAAAAATCTCATGTTTTTCCACTGTTACAGGCTCTGGTTTCAGTCTTTCACCAGCTGTCACGAGCTGGCTGCTGGGATTTGCTCCCATTAGTGACACTGATGTTGGGTGATAAGTTCAACCCAAAGGTGATGGATGGGGCTGAATCACACAAGCCTTACTGAAAAGAAAAATTTGGCTTTTTTTTCAATAAAGCAAAACAGATAAAGTGAATATTTCCTGTAAAATCCAGTGCAGTGGTTAAGAGACAAAGCTATCGCTTTAAGCTCTTTCCTTTTCCTGAAGAGTCACAACTGTGTAATATGAAAAAGCTGCCCAAAATCAATTGTTGAATTTTCCCGTCCTCATAGACATCTCTTTTCGTGGAACACATTTCAATAAAACCTTCACCCGTCCTCTTGACTCCACCATGTCACCATCTCTTCCTCCTGTCTGTCCCAGTGCTCCCAGTCACCTCACCTTAAAGGAGAAGGCCACAGATCAATACATTTGATGGGGAGGCAATAAGCAGCCCTATTAAGTGACAAAGGTTTACTCTGTAACAGCTGGGCTGGCGCGAGAGCCGAGCTTGTCTGACTAATGAATCGTGAAACAATCAGGCAGTAGCCATTTGTGTTTAGATCTGTAAATATGGCGCGGTACAAGTGCCAGACCATCGCTGGCACTCCAGCTGGGGCCACAGATGGTCTGGATTGGAGGCGAGGCGCAGGCAAACCGTTAGCTCCTCCGGCCCACACTGCACCGCACCTCCTCTGTCTCTGAGTGACAACTTCACTTTCGCGCTAACTTAGCCCGCATGCCCCACATTGGGAGCCAGGATTTGGTTAAAAAAAAAAAAAGAAAAAAGGAAAGGAAAGGAAAGGGAAAAAAACACTGACAGCTCCTGAATGGGAGCCCAGCCGACGAGCAGTCTTGCTGCAATCCGGCAGAGGGAACCAGGGGGAGGAAAAAGCCAGGCGAAGGAGAAGAGCAATGATGATCCTGCTATTTAAAGACACGATCAACCTAATTAACCTTGGGATGCCAATGACTAATTCTGAAGTGGCTGGTCCACCAGAAGAGAGCTGAGGTGGAGGCCTCATAAATCTTACTAATAAGAAGCACTTTCTCAAATACGAGGAACACAGGCACAGAGGCTTGTCATTATTTGGATTGAAAATACTAGACGCAGCGTTCATATCAGTCGTGCTGCGGGTGGAGGCGGCCGGTAATGTGGCAGAGATGGACTGTAATTCACCCGGTGACAGCTGAGTAAATACAGAAACATTCAAAGAGACAAATAAGAATTCATTTCAAAGAGCTTTTGTCATTTGCCTGCACAAATAAATGATTGAAATAGAGACAAAATATACGCTTCATTTGCAGTAGGCAGAGTTGGGGGGGTTTGGGGGCTGGGGGTGAGGGTGGGGGTGTCCTTGAAGATGGAGCTATGAAAGAGATGAAAGGTTTATTTAATCTATTTCCAAGGTAAAATGATCTTCTGGGCGCTTTACTCCACACATTTGGTGCGGTGGATGTGAAAGCGGTACAAAGCCATTACAATGCCCTCAAGTCTATTAAACTGAATGACAGACGTTGTTTACAACCCCAACTGCTTCTGCAACCGCACCATTATCGCTGCATACTGATGCAAGCATCAACAGCAGGATTGGCTGTCATTACAAAAGGACAGCAGAGTGTCTCAGAGCAACGTTTACCAGAGTTTATAAAGGATTTGTAATCTGCTAATCACTGGATGGCAGGTTGCATTCATTGCATTCACCAGGATATCCAGAACATTACTGTCTGCTCAGCTGTATGAAGCCTCACTGTGACATCAACCGGTGCAGAGATCCAGCTAGCTCATTAACACCTACACAATACACTAGATGCTACAAAGACGTGCTGTACTTAAGCAATACAATGAAAGCTATTTCCATATATTGTGTCTTATCCAACTGTTTGCATAAAAAACATTTACAGCAAATCTGTGTTACTTTATGAGGATACCAAATCAGAAAACAGCCAGAAATGTGTTGGTAAATATCAAAATACAGCCATGATGTTCTTTAGAAAAAAAGGGGGTAATTACCCAAAAGTTTCCTGCAATTCATGAAATATTTACTTTCCTATGCTATGATTTTGTGTTCGATGCCATCAACTTGATAACTGGTGTACCAAAATGTTCTCAGCTATTTGGAGGTTAGGGTTAGGTACCTAAGCCTTGAACTAATCCAACCATGAGCATAAAAAATGTTTGAGTTATATCAGAAAAATAAAAATAAAAAGTACAAGACTGTGTACGTAACTACCCTAACCCTAACAGTGAAGAAGCTACTCGTCCTATAATGCATTGGAAATTCACAGCTTCTTAAATTTAATCGATTTTTATTATCACTTTTTAAAATATATTTTATATGTAGTCCAGTTTTTGATTTGATACATTTCATTCCTGAGTACAATCACCACTTTCTCAAGTTTTCTCAATAAATATAATTAGTAATATAAAAAATAATAATAAAATTGTGGTTTTTATATTGGTTCATAACGCTGTAGTTTGTAGTAGGGCTATGCGATATGACCAAAATCTTATATCCCAATATCATCCCGATAACAATATAAATCACAATAATGTAACATTTTCTGTAAATTCTGTGAGTCTCGGGCAGCTCGACTTGCATGAAATGTTTCCAGCTGGGCGTCGTGTAGCTGGAGTCGAGCGTTTTAACCGATGCATGAAACGATACATTTTTAGACATAAGTTGTAACGGCGCCGTTATCCATTACACGGCGTGCTGCGGGGAAAAGCCTGCTCTAACGTTTGAGTCTAAGGTTTATTTTTTAGCACCTGGCGGCTCTTTTTTACTTCTCATCCATAAAAAATACTCTGCATACTCTTTCACGTGATTCAGTTTATTTTGAAAGGTTTTAACAGGATCTTGAGCTTTATTGTGAAAGGTTTAAGTGGAAAATAAACAAGCGGACACGCCATGGTTTTACCGTCATTGTTGCTAACGACAACGCATAAAAACAGGCGCTTGTCCGTCCGTAGTGTGGTTATATTAAATATAAGATAAAGAGAGAACTTTAGGAAATTAATATAGCCACTACAGCGACCATCAAAACGATGAAAAAATATTGCTGTAAACAGTTTATTTTGCGACACCACGAAACAAACGATAGCGTAAAATGAAACGATAGATGTTTTTATATCGTTATCCGATATATATCGTTATATCGAACAGCCCTAGCTCGTAGTGAGACTACTTTGGATGGTTACATTATTATGCCTCATTATCAAAATCCCAGTGAAAAGTATCAATGGGATTTTTACTTCCAGAACATCGTTGTTGTTCACATTATTATGCCTAATGTGTCAAATATATGTACAAAAAACAAAAGTGTTTACTTTATGAAAATCAGTCTTAATTAAAAGCATAACTATTCAGTGAAGTAACCTAAACTTTAAGCCTTCAACTCGACAGTGTCTTGACTCGTGTGCTATCAGTTAGGAGATCTAATTCTTCTTTTTGTTTTGTTTTGTTAAATAAATATCTGAACTTTAATTAGTTTAATCTATTTGGACTGATATTTAACTGTCTTTACATTTCTTTGTCATTCCTGTATTGCCAGGAATTTCCCTAACCTAGGGTTAGTGTTGGCTAATATCAGACCTCACTGAGTTAATTAGCTGGATTTACATGACAACGATTTATTTATTTTTTGGTACTGGTTTTGTTGTCATGCACGGGGCTTCGGTAGAAACCATCGTACAAACACTGTTCAAAGTATTTTAATCCTGGTGTAAATGCAGTTTAAACATTTTCTCTGTGTTGTTTTCATTCATAATTCAAGAGTGCATAATGCGCTAAAGCTCACGTACGAAAGCACGCTGGTTTTAAAGTGCTTTAAATCACTTTTAAGTCCTCTTTTATGTGGTGCTGTTTATATGATTTAGTCAAATCCATTTACCTCTTACAGAAGTGCAGCTTCACATTCAACATTCAAATGCTTCACCTTTAACACAACATGCAGTCTGCTCCTGTGCCTACATGTTCTGCTCAGATATTTATGGGCGTCTAAATGCGTGTGAGCAGGTCTGCAGCGCCTTTGTTTCACAGCGGTAATAATGCCAGGGCCAGACCCAGCGTCCTTGCCCCTTCAGCCCTGTGAATACAAACCTAGGCAATGGAACTTTTTGTGCAACGTTAACTGTCACAACCCGCGGCGGTGGCTGGAAATGGCTTAACTAAACTGTCAGATCTAATAAAGCCAATAAAGGGATCAGATAAATGTTTATTACATAGTGGGAAAAGATCATTTCTGGACAGAAATTGAGGATGACCTTTCCGGATAATTCCTCGCTGCCTTTGCTCCCCCTCCTTCTGCTGGATAAATCACCGGGTCCCTTTTGTTTCACGGCTGATGGAGCCTTGCTGACGTGGGATTGTTAAAACCTCGCCAGCTCTTCTTTCTTTGTCTCCCCAATTACAGGAGCCCTCTGAGTCTGAATGCCACCTCACCACACAGACAGGGGCAGGCTGCTGTGCCCCTGCTGTTCCAACAGTCACAGGAGATGATAATATAATACCTGAGTCTAAGTGCAGATGGAGACTTGTTTTTTTATTGAATATCTCTCCACAGCATTAATGCTGTACAGGAAATGGTGCAGATAATGATCTCCAAACTGGTTTGCATGTCATAACATGAGCTTAGGTTGATATAAACACTTTAAAGCTGCATTAAATGTTGTTTTTTGGTCAAGAGGGAGTCAGCAGCATCTAAAAATGAAAACACTGACTTCACTAAAAATCTGTCTCTAACAATCTCAAACATGGCGTCTAACAAGATGCTTAACGTTGGCCTTCTGTACTACTGTATGGAAACTTTGAGTCTTTTACAAACACAATATGTCTCTTAACTCACACAAAAGACAAATATTGAGAACTGGCTTCCTTCATATGTGCCACAATATTGAAAAACGAGCACTGCTTACTTATATGCTGGATTCTTTATTAAAAGCTCCCTGAAAAAGCGCTTTATCAAAACAACAAACAGGGACTAGAAACAGATGTTTCTCTCACATGAGCTTCTCTTCACTGGCTTCCTGTTAAACCAAGAATTAAAATCCTTCCTCTCACACACAAATTTCGTATCTTAAAGACCTCGTAGTATCATTATTATCCTAATAGATCACTTTGCTCTCAGACTGCTTGTGTTTCATAGTATTTAAAAGTAGAATGGGAGGCAGAGCCTTCAGCTTTCGAGCCTGTTGTCCCAGCTCCCAGTTTAGATTCAGGAGACCGACACCCTCTTTTCCTTTAAGATTAGTCTTAAAACTTTCCTTTGGTAGAGCATATATATATTTATAACCCTCGTATAGCTGTGCTCGGACTGCTGGGGGACTTTCCATGGTGCAGTGAGCATTTTTCCCCTCTTTCCACTCCTAATGGATGCCACACTGCACACTATCAACTTCTGTCTTTACTTAATAACATGCTTTAATGCTTAAAAGGGAGTTCTTCCTCCCCACCCATGCAAACTCCTTGCTCATAGGGCTGTCTGATCATTACGGTTCCTTCCTATTATTTCCAACCATCACATTGTAGTTATTTTCTTTATACTTCATGAGGCTAAAGCCTGCGTAAAGAACCAAAGCAGCCAAGTAAAGACCAAGTTTTCAAAGTCAAACGGCATTAGATCTGAATTCATTATTAATGCAGAGGGGAGGTCGAACTTATGTTTCAAAACACTGTAAAATTCAACTCTTACCCACAAAAAAATCCCTACAATACTCATCAAATATGGATGACGACGCCTAGCCAGGAGCACCTGCACTTCACTGATTCACTGAACAGATGTGGCGTGATGAGATCAGGTTAGGGGGTGTTTGAAGATGCTTCCTTTCTGCCCCGATCCCCCTTATTTTCCTCTCACACACCCCGCTCCCCGCCCCTCCTTGGCCTGTCCTCTGAGCTACATGTGGCACGGTTGCCTACTGCTTCCTGTGACAAGCCAAGCTGTCCACTGACCACTTCATTTTTGATGTTGGCAGGCAAAACTCGAGGCGTGGCGGCCAATCCGCACACACACACGAACACACACTGAGTTCAAGGGAACATCATCCAAGAAGAAGAAGAGTTTCCAAATGACCAAACACAGGCTGCTTGATGAGTGTTTGCTTCGCCTCTTCTTTGTTTTCTCTGTCTTTTCTTCAGAAGTCCATCATTGTATCTCTGTTTATCTTTCATTTCCATTCTTCCTACCCCTGCTTTGTATTGATATTTGTATTTCTGTCTTTATTGGCTGTCCCGTTTTTCTTTCTCTGAGAAGTATTTTTATCTTTTTTTTTTTGCTGCTTCTTTCTGTCTTTTTGTTTCCCTCCTGTTTTACCGTCTTTTATTGTTTTTGTTTAGGGTTTAACTTTCTCTTTACCTTGTCTGTCCAAAGTGTCTGTCTTTCTCTTTCCTTATAATCTCTGTGCTTAAAGTGTTTGTTCTTCACAGTCTTTCCTGCTTTAGTCCATCTTTCGCTCCTTCTTTTTCGCCATTTGCTTTCTCCATATTTGAAGTGTCTGTCCCTCCTTTTCTGACTTCACACCATCAGCCTTTATAGACTTTTGTCTTCTTTGGCTGTTCTTATACTGTCATTTTCTGCTTTGTTTTCCCTTCTATTTTTTGTCATCGTCTGTCTCTTCAATGTGTTTCTTATGCAGCTTCTTCTGCAGTCGCAGTCTTGCGTCACTCAGTATTTCACAAATTAAATCTTTGTCATTTCTATCCGGATTTTTAGAAATCTGATTATAGTGACTGAAGTTGTATAGTCACCTATAATTAGCATTTTAAACTAAACTAAAGGATCATGAACCCAGCAGGGCAGCTGCAACTGACCCCAAACATGCTTATCTGGCCTAAAACAGGGATTGTACTAAAAGAAAAAAGAAAAAATGAGATTTTAGAGCACGCTTTAGCATCCAGTGGGAGCTACCTGCATCCGCACGATCTGGTCTACTTAAGATCAAATTGTGCAGTGCGGCCCCATGAACTAAACTAAGTTTGACATCCTTGTACTAAGCAGTATCACTGGACTCCAACATTAGTTGTTTGGGGTCAGGATAAGAGGGCTTGATTGCTGCTATCCTGCTGGGTTCATGATCCTTGGAAGCAGGAGTAGAGAAGCTCTCAGTGTGTGTGTGTTCATAGCTATAGTGTGAGAGTATATGAGGCAGGAGGGCCTCACCCAGCCTATTAGATGTGCGCACTGGCCTGTGAGATGTTGTATCACTTTAATTAGTGGGGAGCTGTGGGCCACGGCAGCGTGAGGAGATGGGGAGAAGGTTGATCGTGTTTTAGTCATTGCCTAAAGCCACGGACCCACCTCCCCTCACCCCCACCCTGACTCCAACCCCTGCCACCCCCTCCTCCTCCTCCTCATCTAAAAAGCTTTGTCAAGCTTGACTTCCTCTCTGGACCTTTTGTCAAAGTGGCTGATAACAACATGACTGTTGTAATGTTTTGTTCTTTCGGGGTTTTTTTTTAAATTTATTTTTCATTTTAAGCCCTGTGGTCAGGAAAATCACCTTCATCATCTTCTATTCAGATCTTTTAATTTACACTGCAACATTTTTTTGTCTTTTCACATCGTTTTCTTTAATTGCACCCACATTTCCATACTAGGCGATCTCTAAGACCGCTCATTTAGCCATTCTGCCTCTGGCCTCTGAGAAAACTGGGCAAAACTTAAACGCTGTCACACCTTCTGAATACATCGGAAAGTAATGAACATTTTAGATAATTACGGCGAATCAGAGCACGCTGAATGCATCCTGGCAGTGAGCCAGCCCCCGCAGACGGTCAAAGATGGAGCCATAGAGAGCGGGAATGGGAATTCTGGGTAATTGGACTCCCATTGTAGGAGCTAATGAAGTGATGCGATTGAAAGGATGATTCTTTGCCATTGTCTTAAAAGTAATTCGACAGCTTGTAGCGTTTGACAGTTAATGTGAACAACAATAATTGTACAACATTTAAGCAAAACAACACAGTTTGCAAACACCGTGAAACCAAGCAGAAAATGAAAGCAGGTGTTCATAATTTTAACGTCGAAATAACTTTTCTTTTCTGAATTTCAATCTGCATCCTTCATTCTATTAAAAGTGAGTAAAAAGAAAATGGAAATTATGACGAGAGTGGCTGATTTTAATGTGCGTTCTTAACTTTGGTGCTTTCTATAATATAAAGTGACTGGGGCGTGATCGTGACAGGAACCTGCTGTAATGCATGTTGCAGTGATTTCATGTCAGAGGTCATGTTTAACAAACACGACATCAAACGGTGAAGATTGATGAAAATCATCGGACAATGGCTTCCTAATGGCCAGTGTCAGATCCCATGTTTCTCTCTGTTAGGGCTGGGCTGCCGCTGGCTGGATTGGATGGGAAATGGAGGGGGGGGGGGGGGTAAGCAGGGAGGGACGGAGGTTATTGGTGGGTGGCGCTGAGGCTCTTTATTGCTGTCATAAAAGTTTACATGACTGCCATCTTTCACAATCCATGTTGACAGGACTTTTCAGAAAAAGCTTTTTGAAGCACAGAAAAAGAAAAGGAGAGCAGGTCGTACCGTTCTCTAGCCTTAGGTGCAACATATCCTTGTAATAGGAAAAGGAAAATATAGACTTATGGAAAATGAAATGAGCCACGAATGACCATAAGCGTGAAGACAATTACACCCTTTGGAAATCGTATATTTGTGAAGATAATTTCTTGTAGAGTCTGCGCGTTTGGACCCGGTGGGGTTACGGTTTCTTTTCTATGCTTGAACTCTCCTTGAACTTGGGATAAGTGTTGCCGGAGTGGGACGTGGCTATCTGGCCCTGCATCTGGTTATTTTAGCTCCAATTTGCTGCCTAATGCCACAATTACCCTGATCTATGGCTCGAGTCACCCCTTTAATGGCTTGGTGTCAAAATCAGCACATCTGTAGAAGCAAGGCCCTGAGAGCAAGTCCTGACTTTGCTCTACTTTGGACACTTTCCTGTCCTTCGACAGGCCTGAGACGATAAAGATTGGGCAGCAAAATCACAATAACACAGGAAATATTTGTGTAAACGGTTTGTGTATCATTAACTGTCTAAAGTTTTTAAAATGACTGTATTCATTTATTAAAGTATCAAAAAGGTTGATACAAACATAAAACCCAGTACAATAAAATCAAGTGAAAACAAGAGAACAAAGTCAATTTGAAAAGGTGGGTTTTGAGCAATGACTTTGTCCAAGAGTCCCAATGTGTTGGAGCATTAGCATAAATCAGGTTACATGACCAGAAGTGACACGTTTGTATGGGATCTCACTAATAACACAAACAAATCCACCATAAAGCTGCTATTTCCATGGAATGTGCGATTTGACATTTAAAATTTTGGACAAAAAGGGAAAAAATATTCACTTGAATAAAACAAACAGTAGTTAAACACAAGATCAAGCAACTTGCATCCCATTGTCTGACATCAGAGAATCTGCAACAAGTCTATCAAGGTAGCTCTCCATGATCAGCAACTATTTACAAGGACATTATATTCAAGGAAAATAAATCCAGATGTTGTTTTATTGTTTTTTCTATATTAGCATTTAACATGCTAACTGAGCAGTCCACCATAACTAACAGTGTTAAGGTTAATAGTGTTAAGGTGGACTATAAAGAAACGTATTCTTGTAGATTACACAGAAAGTGTAATTTATGGTTCTGCAAATGTGTCGTGGTTTCAAAAACCACAAACATGCTCCTGTGCAAACTGCAACTGCAAGTCACTGGACGCGGATGGACGAAAAAGTCGTCAAATGTTAAAAATACTGCATAAAAAGTACAGAAAGTGACTGCAGTGGAGACTTTTCACTGTTTTTAAACTCTCAGCTTCACGTCAGCTCTTTCTATGTAATAACTTGGCTCTCCTCCACAGCTGGCTGATGGACCAGCAGCAGCACAAACAAGAGTAGTATCACATGTTTTTGACACTGCCTCCACTAACAACAAACACTCTCTGCAGGTGGACTGCCTTTGTACTACCCCCACCAAAGCATAAAACAAGCATAATTGTGACATTAGGCTACATTTTTACACATTATGACTATCTGCTTTAAAATTGGACCACATTAAAAGGTTGTAAACACCTTTTAAATGCAACCTTTTATAAACTGACAACCTTCCTCCAGTTGGATATAAAATGCTTAGCTCATACAGACACGTTTACACCTGTAACTGACGACACCTCGGTCACGGAGCTAATTCTGTAAAGCTTAATGAACTCGCTGCTCAGCTCTAACAACATGGTGCTGTGGAGAGATACTGCAGTGTGGAGAGAGTGACTCCACTTTGGCTGCCCAGAATCCTCTCTCAGCGATGAAAAGCAGCCCCCTGAAGTCCACTCCATCACGGCATGGCTCTCTGCCCTCGCTGTGGCGTGACTGGGACAAGGATGAGTGGCGGTAAAGGACAAACTCATGGACACCAGTTGGGCTCCCAGAACCAGCACACATTATTACCCCCAACAGAAGCCGAGTGAAGGCGGGAGCCAGGAGCCTGTCCTCGGCACAGCTTCGGTGGGAGATGCAAAAACAGATGGCCACCCCCAGCAAGACATTAGCAACAGAGATTTGAAAACATCTTGAAGCCCCTGTCGCCACACAGAGACTGCGGTCAGGAGGCTAATGTGTGAATAGTAAAACATCGCAGTTAACGGTAAAATGAGCTGCGATAAGAGCAACAGCTGTCCAAAATTACAAGTAACTGCACACTGCGATGTATTTATGCGGGTCTTCAATGTAACATTCAAAAGGCCTTTGTCTGCATGGATGAGAGGACGCTGTAGCTAAAACAAGGGAGAAGCTATTGAAATGAAACAAGCCAAATAAAACAGAAATTGCTGCATCATCAAGTATAAACTATTTATTGATATGCAGCCACATCAAAAGAAGGCACAATAAAACTGAAGTCTGCTTATTCAAAATGGATGTTCAGCAGGTGCCAAATTATGCTTCAGAAAAGCATTTTGTGTTCAAACAAAATCGTGTTTTTGTGCCCAGCCATTTATGATGTGCCATTACAGCCATCATGACCTGCCTGTGCTCCTTTGGATATCAGTGTAATTATATGTGTATATGCATATTAATATTATGAAATGCCCCAAGCACTCAAATTTTCTCATCCTATTAAGCGGCCCTTATCGGTTGTAATCATTCCCATAGATGTGGCGTGGAGGAGCCCTCTTATACTCGTACTTTAGGTGATAAACAGAAAACAACCCAGATTGTGCATGAGACCTTGTATTGGATATGAAATCTCTTCTCCAAGGTAACCTAGAAAAAGGGAGCTTTGTGCAAAAGGGTGTATTCTAACCAACCATCCTCCTTCCCTGACCCTAACCAAGGAGATTTTTCCCTAAACATGACCAAAGATCAAATCCAAATCAAGGTTAAATCCCAAATGTAGCCAGTGCCACCTATTCTGTCTCTCAAAGAGAAAATATTGCGAGGATATTATTTCAGCAGGGCGAGACAACTGCCTTTCAGTGAGGCATCTCCTGAGCCTGTAGGGTGGAGGTGGTGTCCACCTGATGGCAATACCTTAAGATGGTGATATCAACGGGTATAAGCCACTCAGTGGCTGTTACCACTTCAACATGTTGGGCTGTGCCGTTACAGAATTAGTGATATAAGAAAATCAAGACTGTGATTATATTAAGGCAGCACGGTGGCACGGTGGTTAGCACTGTTGCCGCACAGCAAGAAGGTCCTGAGTTCAATTCCACCATCAGGCCGGGGTCTTTCTGTGTGGAGTTTGCATGTTCTCCCCGTGTTTGCGTGGGTTCCCTCCGGGTACTCCGGCTTCCTCCCACTGTCCAAAGACATGCAGCTTGTGGGGATAGGTTAATTGGATAATCCAAATTGCCACTAGGTGTGAATGTGCGAGTGAATGAGAGTGCGAATGGTTGTCTGTCCCTGTGTGTTGGCCCTGCGACAGACTGGCGACCTGTCCAGGGTGTACCCCGCCTCTCGCCCTATGACAGCTGGGATAGGCTCCAGCGCCCCCCGCGACCCTGAAAAGGATAAGCGAATGGATGGATGGAAGATGTGATTATTGTGCCACGTGCTCTTATTTAGCCTGTCAACACTCCAGGAAAGTTCAAACTCATTCTCTGTCAGGGCCAGTTTAGTTCAGCTCCCATATATTAATTTATTTATTTATTCAGCCTACTGAATTATAATTAAGATTTTTTAAAAATCTAATATTTTTTCATAGTCTCTGAGTAATCGTGTTCAATAATTGTGATCTCAATAGTGACTTAATAAGTGATCGATAATCGATCGGACCTGTAAAATGACCACTGTATGTACAATATGAAGACATTTACCTGCTACTTTACCTACATTTACATACTGGAACCAAATAGACTTCCTCAGGAGCTGTGAACTGTAATGCGACATATTTAAAATTTAAATAATGACACCAAACGGATGGTGATTAATCTCATAGTTGAGAGCAAATCAACAGTTTCCTGTATTCTAAACACTCCTAGTAAAAATGCCAATTCATGTTGCCAGGTTTAATAATAATAATATTAGACAAAAACTAGAAAAAAGACGAATGATAATTCAGTTAAAACTGCAACAATTAACAACTATCCATCCGTTATGTTAACTGCTTCTCTAATCCAGGGTTGTGGGGGCAGCTGGAGCCCATCCCAGCTGTTATTATTATAGTTTAATTGGTTTCATCCACTTTTGGCCGCCTGAGTTTAAGATTTTTGGTTGGTGCTCAACAGAAAATAAAGAGTTTACAACCTCTTAAACCATATTCTTTGAAGGAGAGCCATCCATATAATGTCTGGAGAAGAGATTTTCTTTTGAAATTAAAGGTGAACAGATCACCACCGCCCTGATGCAAACATCCAAACAAGTGCTGCGGCAAGACGTGCACAAAAAAGACAGCAGAAAAAACAGAACCCAAGGTGACACGTATCATTGTCTGAAGTCCGGCGGTTGTTCAGCAGGGGCGATATTTGTCGCAGCGGTGTCAAGAGACTTGTGAACAGAGGGTTTGGCTATTCCTGGACATATTCTCCACACCTGCGCCCCGGAGTGCGCTGGGTTGGCATTTCAAACTTTATCACCTGTCACAAGAGAGAAACCGGCTGCTCTGGAGAGCACTGCACCCCACCGCCATCCTCCACGCTCCGCCTTTTAATTCACGAGACACCACACCTGTCCTTGGAAGTTGCGCTTGGAAAGAAAAGACAAAGATTTCCCCAGTGGGAGGGCTGGAGCTCTGTCTATGTTGCCTAATTGATTCGAAAGGCGTGACGTCATGTTGATCATGTAAAGCCAGAAGCTGCCTTTTCATATATCTATCCATTCGTATCAGCAAATAACATCCAACTTACCAGCATTATTCTCTCTACAGGCTTTCTGTCTCTTGTTATTGCCTCCTGAATCCTTTCATTTTTACTGCTGCAGGAACCAAATGTCCTCATAGGGATTATAATCCACAGGACTGCTGTCCTTTGCCGGTTATTAGGGTTATAAAACGATAACTGTACAATAGTCTTTGAAAAGAATGGATCCATTAACGTGATCTCTGATTGGAGCAGGAGGAAGGCTGAGTTCTTCCTGCTATCACATGACCCGCATCAGTTTACACAAACAAAGCTGAGGAAACGTCAGTGAAGAGGTAGTCAGCTGGGTTTAGGGTGCATATTAGCATCTTTATGTATAAAAGGTTGATGGCGAGATGATGGGATGGAGGCATCTGCAGCAGGAGGAAGCCTCCATAACCACAGGAACGTATATTTTATAAAGAGAAAAGGAGAGATGTGTGTATGTGGTGGCAGTCTCCCGGGGACACACTGATCAAGGTGACATGTCTCTCTGGTCTCCACAGGGGGTGTCTGGGCTCCAGAAGGCCATGGGTGTCACGACAGCAAAGCCCCACACTGGATGATGTCACACCGCACAAACACACACACAGACACATGTGGACTGACAACACCACCACTGGAGATTGTGAAAGGTTAAGACTGTTCGTCTAAATATAAACTGCTGTTTTTGTTAGAAAACACAGTGTAATATACAAACCATGCTGGAAATGCATTAGGAATATTAAAATATTCATCATCTGTTCACTGAAACTTTAAATCACACTGAAACCCCGGTAAACCCACCCCGCCTACATGACGAGTCTTCTTCTCCGTTTACACCGATTCATTTTGATCTTCTATTAACTGGTAATGCACAAAAATAAATAAAGAGTAACACGTAACAGAAGTTATTAGCTGTGGCTAATTTAAACAAATTGTAAATATCACAAATATTCAAACTTAATTAAAAAGTAAAAAATGAGCCACTTGACTGCAGGAGTGTGTTTTTTTGGATTAAAAGTATACATACTAATGAGTTTTCCCCGTCCACATAGACAAATAACTTCTCTTTGCACAAACTTATCTTTGTTGTGCGTCCAATATTCAATAGAAATCACAAATAAGTGGATCAGTTAACAGGTTTTAAAGCTGAAACTGGACAGTAAAGATCCTTAAACAAGAATCTGGAGTTGCAGAAATGAATTTCTCTCACAACTCTAACAAATAGTGCTCAAACAGCTACGTTTAGGGTGATGAATGTTTTCCTCTAAGGAATCTTGTTTCCTACAGTAAAAACTGAACTTTTAGTTTTTTAATCTAATCTAATTTACAGCTATGAGAGCTACATTTCCACAATAAAGTATTTCTTAAAAAGTAAAGCTACATTTCACCTCCACTTTGTAATAACCAGAGGGAACACTGTGATCATGTAATTATTGGGCAGCTGAAGTGGGACGGTCAAAAGCTCCGCTCTTTAGGCATTAGCAGCTAAGTGCTGGTCATTATCTGTCCTATAGTCCACTACGCCCACTCATGTCTGTGTCTGCATGTGCTGTGCGATCATCAAAAGTGCACGCCGGGGGGGAGTTAGGGAATGAAGCATAATGTCAGCAATAACACAAAGGACCTTGGTTTAACATTTCAGCCTGCACTGTGTCCCTGCTACAGCCCAGAGCAGAGCCAACACTGGCCTGCTGCTACTCTCTGACCCACCCATCCACAGGCTCTGCTTCACCATCTGAGGTTTGGAAATGTGTCTGCTGCACATGCATACGGTCCACGTAAACACACCACCCCCTGCAAACAAACACTTGTTAATGTGTTGCTGGTAAATTTAAAACTGGATTATTTTCCCCAACAAATGTATATAAATATGTGAAGGAGTACATGCACTTTATACAGGGCTACATCTAAGTTTAGTCTACTAAAAGATACAGGAAAAAAGAGCTACACTGAAAAAAAAATTACATTTTTAGTTTCAGTGAAGGAAGCATTTTAGTTTGACATCTATACCAATAAGGGTCTCCATATCATCCATCCACAGGCAGTATAAAGGTGACCGTAGAGCTACAAAAGATGAACCCCATGCTGATGTGCCTTATAGAGGTGTATAGAGGTCTATGGGAAATGAGTCTTGGCTTTGACCTCTATAAACATTTTCCAGACAAGTTTATGCACTCATTACAGAATAACACATGAAGTCTACTTTGGTCATTCTAAGAAAAATAAAGGAATAAAGTCAGCTGCATAGAGGATGAGCGTGCAGCTTCCTGTTACCCGTTGCTTGTTATTTCTGCCTTCAAGGTTGCAAAACAGGACTTTAAAAACGAATGGATATCTGTGCATGAATGAACACTGATGAAGTTATTTAATACTAGAATTCATCATCATATAATAATAATCTAATTTGCCAAATATTTTTTGTCAAATATATAAGATCTTCAACGTCGTTCAGCTGCCTCTCCACAGAGTTGGGGGAACACCAACTGCAGGTACTGGTTTTATTGGCCCTTTAGCTGGCATCGGTTACCAGAGCAGAAGGCACATTACTGCTGACAGAGGAGAAGAATGTCCTTCTGACCAATAGTGAGGCTCAACAAAACCTTGGTCAGCCTGATGGAAAAGAAACACAAACAGGAAGGACCAGTGCTAACCGGTACGCATAACTGAACTTTCAAAATAAGACTAAGTGGATTGTTCGCTAATAAATTGATTGTACAAGGCATCATTTCCTTGGATGGATGAAAAAGTACAAAAAGAGGCAGCTGAAGCAGGTTGTCAAATATCTATAAATAAATGGTTGTTGTTTAGAGATGCCTGAACAGAGCCCAGATTTCTCCCCCCATCAGCTGTGGCAACCAAGATAAAGCCTTGCTAAATATCTGACTTCTTAGTTTTATCATAATTAAAACCATATTTATGTAAACAAACACTTGCACAACTACAGTATAAAGAGACGAGCAGAGCGAGTAATGTTTTAGGCCTTATTTTGGCCTTGTTTCAGAAACTTTGACATTTTTAATGACCTCCATGATTTTTCTTGCCCATATATGCTCATACAGTACAAAGACACATATGCCACAATGCATACACACATATGTAACAGCCATCCATCCCTCATCTTCGCAGTCCTCTGTCATAAAACCCCAACAGCCACACATTTTCACCCTCTGCTTTTCCAAATTCTTACCCCTCCTCTCGTCTCTCTCTCTCACACACACACACCTCCTCAACCAAACTGCTTGAGCCACTTGCCTGCCAGGGAGGCAAGATGGCCCTCCAGCCCTCCAGCCAATCAGACAGCTTGGCTCGCACGGGAGATCACAGGACAGCTGATCCAGCCCTCTGACTTCCTTCTTCGCCTGCTCTTCTGGAAACTTTTGGACCTGCATCACCATGAGAGCGTCACTGGTCTGCTGCAGAGACAGATAATGAAAGATGTTTGTTGCATGATTTAGGATTGTGTGATTATGTATTTCTAATGAAAATGATTGCAGGAAAACAACTAGCTGTCCACCAACGCCCTATTTCCATCTAGATTCTGTGTCTTTAATCATTTCTCAAATATAATGAGTATTCAGTTAGTTGTTAAGCTTTAAATCATAGCTGAACAAATAAAGGCTGGTTTCTAATAAATGGAGAGTGATTAAAGCAAGCACGCAGCCTGAAGTCTTTAAATATGCAACTTCTGTGTGTTGAATTACTTTGGTAGCAGCTTAATAGTGATCATAAAACACAGCACAGTGAGAGTGAGTGGAAAACAATTTGTGAATACAGCTACTTCTATCCAAACAGAAGCCTGAGCAGCAGTGTGATATGTGTAATGACAGTGATAGAGACCGAATACTGTGAATGCTGACAAAATTAAAATTATACAGAATTTATCTATGCAGCAGCTAGAAACATTAAGAATTTATTATTAGCAAATTGCATAAACATTAATTTAAAAAGAAGTCTGTCAGGAAATGACACGTATAACAAAACATACCAGACAAAATCTTTGTTTACTACACCTCTTTTTAAAATTGACTAACATCTGGACTACACGCTGCAACCATACATCTTTCCTTTTGGTGCAAAGATAAACTCAGAATTTTCCACATCTCGCACAGCTTACATAGTTTTCTGTTCTGGAAGAATGTAAAATGGACTGTTTGTGAAGGTTCTCAGTCATCCAGGTCATCGTAGTCTAAGGAGCTTGGAAAGAAAAGCGTCTGGACTTCTTTGGGTTTCTTGAAGATGTTTCACCTCCTATCCAAGAAGCTTCTTCAGTTCTAAGAGCGATTGGTGGAGAGTCCCAGATTTTAAGCCCTATGGGAGTGTCCCCAAGAGGGTCATGGACCCCCTATTGATCCTCTGCCTAATCACACGAGCCAAGTGTGAAAACAGGTGTGGGTCACAATCAGTCAAGGTTTGAAAGAGGAGTGAAAGAAGCCATCTATGTCCACTGTGAACGACCATCTTTGGACAGAGGCGGGGGTTTACAACATCACCTGTCTGCCATCTATAATCCAGTTTTGAGATCCCTCCCCAGACGCCTTAACGCCCACTCACATCCTGGACCATTTGACCTCAGGAAATCACACTCAAAGTGCTCTATACAACTTGACACAGTGCTTTTTATCTAACATTCACACACATCGATACTTGGGGTTAGTATCTTTCCCAAGAATATTTGGCAGGCAGACTGGAACCACCAACCTTCGGATTAGTAGATGACCTCCTCTACTTCCTGTCACCCAAGGTGATTAAAGCGCTGCTGAACAACTTGCTGAGATCTTTTGATTATTTCAATTGGCTCTGTGAGTCTTACAAACATAAATGATACATTTTTCAATGAATAGCTACTACAATGTTCACAGTGACCACAATCGATTGTTATATTTACCCTCTCAGCTGAAAAGAATCCCTTTGAGACTGTGGGAACTCAGCTGACGCCCCTATCCACAGCCATTTACAGCACATAAAGTAACAATGTGGTACATCTAATAGATCACCAACACTATGAGCTGTCAGTAAGTGAAGAAAGCATGCTCTTAGTTTATATTCAGTGTAACATGCTTGCTGTGCTTGTCTTCCTGTCTGCAGCTGGTGGTGGAAATGCTGATCATGCTGGCATCAAGTGGCATTTGGCTAAGATGCAGAAAAACAAAACTGAGTTGTTCTACCTTGAAATTTGCCTTTTCTCTTTTGGAAAGGGGAGATTTAGACGGCAGGGGGCCAAATGAGAGAAGTTTAAAAAAAATCTCTCTGCCTGCTTCATCTACACACAGAGATTAAATGTAACATTTTTGTTGATACACGAACATCTTTGATTTGTCTGATTTCTGTAATTTATCTTACATTAAGGTCAAACTACAGTGAAAGTATTTGTATCAGCACCAGAAGAAGGATTTCTCTCTCAAGTTGAAACAAATAAAACATATTTTTTATAATTAGCCTGTAAGCTTTGGCAGTCAGTCCATTTCTTTTTTTAGGAAATTAAAAAAGTAAACTCTTCTGTATGCACATGTATCTTCATTTGACAACAGAATGGAAGACACCTGTAGCATGATAGTAGCAAATAGCTCAGCCATTACTATGATGACTCTTTGAATTCCAAATAAATGTAAATTTATTTGAGGAGTAAGGAGTTATAGCTATCACCTATGATGAGGGTTAACAAAAGTCTATGACTTTTATTGCTATTTCTTGCTAACAATAATGTGTTTTATGTATTAGTAAAGAAAACTCAGCTGACCATGGTGGCCAATTTTGGGGGAGTTAAGACCAAAGCCCCTTTCTGAGGGGTTTGGGGGTAGGCGTGGGGCCTGTTTTTTCTCTTGAAAACAAACACTTGTACACATCCATATAGAAACAGACATCTGCACACACAAACACAGTCCTCAGCACACACTCTGGATGTGAAAATCACATCCCTGTTCTACTGGGAAGGGAAACTGTTGTGTGATTATGATGAACTGGTTAAACTGCAATTACGCCGGCGAGCGATGGGAGAAGAGACGACAGCAGTTTAGACGGCAATTTGGGAGGCGGCTGCCGTGGCTGCTGCAGCTGGGGCCTGTTTTATGCAGTAATTGATAGACTCTGCCAGTCACTAGTGGGTTCAGAATTAAAACTCAAATTATCATCATTAGGATCTCCCCCTCTAATTGCTGCATCAAAGGCACATCAGCGTTTTTGTTTTTCATTATAAAATTACACTTGTGTTATCTAATTTCATCAGCTGCATTGACAGCGCCCACGAAGGCCTTGCCAGTGATTTGAGGAGGAGGTTGTTTGTGATTTTTATCATCCTAACTCATTCAAACGTGATAGATGTTTGTCAGATGTGACCCCAAATCGCTTCCTGGTGTTGATGCAAACCATAAACACAATTCTACTTCAAATAAATGCAGTATAACCAATTTGAACATATTCTCTTTTGAATTACTTACTTATTAATTACTTGGATAAAATCCAGTCATTCACTCTCAAACATTAAATGATTTGATCCACATTTAAACACGTGTAAGGAGAGATACAAATGCTGTACTACTAAACACACAGACTCCTCATGCTGTTACAGTGTGACAATCTTTACATGCAACTCCTTCAACAGTAGACTGCAAGCTTCCAACCAGGAATCCTGAGATCAATTTAGGAGATTTTAGGGGAAAAATAAGCAAACAATGTGTTTATTTTACAGATTTTATATATTTATAATTCCATGTTTTAGAGAAGTGCACAACAGATTAACATTCTAATGTCTTAAAAAATGGGGCCAGAAAAACTAACTATGGCTCTTCTTCAAGTTCATAACAGACATTGACCATGTGAGGCTGCATTAAGGAGTCATTACACAAAATTACTGGCAGCTGACAGTGCCCAACTTAGCCTCCTATACTTCTGAAAAAGGTGATTTTCAATAACATTCCTGTGTTTTTAAATGTACTCTAAGAAGTATGTAGTACAATAAAAACAAGTGGAAAGATTTTTGTTATGTAGGCGCAGAAAATGGATAATAGTTATTGATTTGTAAATAAAATTAATACATTTAATATTACACTAGACTACATTTCTAACTAACTAGGCCACTCATTCTCTTTCTCTTGACAATGCATTCTTTAAAGCCGTAACGCATTTTGGGGTCAACTTGAAAGAAAGGCAGCTTTAAAAATATAAGAGTGGGGTTAAAGGTCAAATTTCCCAAACAACAACAATAACATTTAAACTTTTTCCATGATAAAATACATTTTATGAAAGTTAGGGTCCACAGTAATGTGATATTAAGAATTCCCATATATTATTCCCTGTATGTTGCCTACATGTTGTCAATAAAAACAATGGTGGTAAGAAACACAGATGTAAAAATAGCTCGATATAGTATTATTATGACTTAGACCTTCAGATCAATCTATAGACCTTGAAGGACAGGTCAGAGGTCAAATGTGACATGATATTTTAAATCTTTACACAGTCCCTTCTATATGTTGACAAGACATACACATTGTAAGAGTCATGGCTTCTATGGCGTAAGGCATGTTTGTCCATTTTCAACCAGTAAGTCACTGAGTTGACCTGGAAGGGTTTGGTGGATTGTTAACATGACTCCGCTCTACACTCCTACAAAGTTTTATCAGATTTCATTGAAATCAGTCAGTCACTGCTTTTAATTACACCGTTGTTGTTTGTTAGCAGCAAAATAAACACTTGAAGCTTATTAAAATATTGAATTTCTAAATGTTGGCTATTAGAGTGCTGACAGTGTAACAGAAGAACACAATCAAATTATCTGTGCTGTGAAACTAAATGGCACTGTCCAACTAAACACTCTTCTGCTGTCCAGAAGGTAAAACGATTACACATCACTCTGAAAACATGAAAGCTAAACAGTTTTGAAAGCCTTCTTTATCAGACAATGTACAGAGTCTCCTTGCCCCCAGCTTAGTGAGTCTGTGTGTACTTCATAGGCGCCCGTGCCGAACATACATGCTGAAGATATTTGCTGAGCAGGCTGATGTTTCCCTTAAACCTACGACAATTGGATGCATGTGTGATTTCTGTGGGTGTGTTTGTGTGTGTCCTTGACGCCAGCAGTGTCCCGCTGTTATCCAGCTGTAACACAGTCAAACACCGAACAATCAGCTTTTGCAGGGCTGCCAAGCAGTTAGCAAGATGTCAGTTAGCCTACAGTCTGTCACACAGTGGAGCTTAAATGGTTAAAAATGGCATCTTGGGACAAACTACATATCCAGCAAGTTGCATATAAGAAAATGTGCTTCTAAAGTATAGATGCTTTGCTATTTGTATATGTAACTCTATATGTAACTTAATTGCAGTAACAATGTCTGTGCAGCTTGGGAGTTTGGGATGTGCAGGTGAGCTAGAAAAATGTCCCAGCGACATTGTGTACTGTTAACTCACCTCTGAGAGTCACATTTTGATGCAGCATCACTCCGTTACCAAAAACACCAAGAGTATTTTCCTCACTAAAATCTGGCCCAATTAGAGAATATTAATGACTGTTAAATGTGCATATGCTGGAGCTGGAAAATGGGAAGGTTAATAGACAGGCAGCATCACACGATTGCATTTATCAGTTTCTATTTATCTCTCCTTGGGAGGTGGCAGGTTTACAGTAAATACCTTCTGTCCCCCTAATTTCCTAATGATGGTGATAATGATGGAGAATGGCGCAGTCATTAGCAAGGACAGGCTCTGTGCATCACTCTGTCAGCTACGTCTCTCCCAGGCCCACAATGAGAAGTGATGGGGCCCAGCTGTTCCCCACATCCTCTCCCCAAACTGAATCTCTTTCAGAGACTGAGAGAAGAGAGGGGGAGAAAGAGGGCGGAGCAACGGAGAGGAGGTAAGAAAGGAACACAGTGCACAAAACAGAGAAAAGAAGAAAAAACACCTGAATATCTGCCAACCAACAGAGGACAGAGGGTGTCACAGGCCTGTTTAAAGAAATCCTCCCAAAATCATCCTCGTGTACCTATTACTGACACAAGTTTGGTCCCAAGTTTCAGATTACAAACGTTTTAGGATCTGTTGATCAGTCTGATAACAGTCTAACACTAAAAAGCAGATAAAAAAGTTTGCTGCTTTGACAAGGTGGCAGTTCATCATCTGACTGTTACGCGTACGAGTAAATAATTTATACTTGCAGGCTTGATGTCATTTCTTTAAATGGGGGTGCACATCACACATTTTCACATTTTAAACTGCAAATGAAGCAGAGCTACTCTGGTACAGTCAAAGATTTGGAAACTGTCTGCAGTTATGTGTGAAAGTTCACCCAACACAGCAAGTATCTCCCAGGGCTTTTTAGCAACGAGGCTAATCCATTAGTATACACTTACCTTGTTGGTGTTGGGTTGAACCCCCCTTTTTACCTTCAGAACTGCCTTGATTTTACGTGGCATAGATTCAACAAGGTCCAAATGTTGGTCCATGTCGACAGCATCACACAGTTGTTGCAGTCAATGATCAATGATGTGAATCTGCCATTCCACTACATCCCAAAAGACTTATGTCTTATGTCTTATGTACGCAAACACGCGTTGCAACTTCTTATCTGGTGCGCGTCTTTTATTTTGACAGCGAATGGGCACCTGCGGACCACTTATGTGCACCCCTGCTTATAATGGACATAAATATACAGAACCGTCAGTAAACACAGCAAATATTTATCATTTTTAGATCTTAGAATGACCTCTTATTCTGTGCACTACTGCTATATCCCTTTCTCTACTTGCAGTTTTTTTTATATTTTGCATCCTCCTTTTGTCTGCTGTCTTAATTAGCAGTCCACACCACATGCACTGCTATCAGCCTTGTGAAACATGCTACAATTAGAGTTGATAGTCAAATATTCCTCTTTTCCAATAGATTAATTTGAGAGCAAGGCTTATCAGACGGGCCTCGGTTGTGCTGCGCACCAATTGCTTTCAATAAAAAGAACACTGGCACAAAGTAATCTGCGAAACACCCGTGCTATTATCAGAATGAAAGTTAAACACTCAGAACCCACTCAATAAATTCACAGGAGACTGCAAATGGACATTTTCATTTGACTTCCAACTCTTTTGAACTGTCTTTCTTTTTTTCCTCTTAATCTTCTTGCAGTGTATTGAATCCTTCAGAGGTACATATTGGCAATTAGACACCAAGGAATGGCTGATTATGTACTGCATAAACCTCAAGTTGAATAAATTATATCCTCCCCCCCGAAAAAAATCAGTCTGTGATTTAAAAATGCTCAAAATTTCAAAGTCACCTCTGATGAATAGTGCAGGGTGATTAATTCATGATGGGAGACGCCACCTTGTCAGGCCAAACTCTTCACTGGGTAATGGCAACACATGCATAATAGAAAGGTGGTTCTCTGCCTCCCCTCGTTGTCTGAGAGACTTCAAAGGAATTAAAAATGGGGCCATCAAATTACATCTGTTGAGTTGCTTTGCTCAAACGTTGGATTCGAAGCAGGAGAGTACATCATTTCGCTTGGATTGTGTCTCCAATGTAGTGAAACGCTGGAACGAATGAAGTTGACTAGTTTGGAAAAGACTGTGAAATATTTCATCTGAAATTTTTAAAAACTGGGGGGATTTGGTGTGTTTTTTTCTGTAAAAGAGCTTGAATACATATTAAGCTTCCCTGAGGCAATATCTGTCAATTCATTAAACATTTTTCCTGCATAAGTAAAGACATTCAGTCTTTGAAACTGAACTACAACAAAGCCTGATTTCTTTCCACCTGGCATCTCCTCTACATATTGTTGGATGGCTGTGAAAACAAGTTAAACGTGAGTTTCAAAGTCACTTTTCAGGGGAAATAAGTGGAAATTGCAGCTGTAGTGAAGCAGACCCATGGCCTAATTACTCCTCTGTACATCTCTCTTTTACTGAAAGACTGAACAGTCAGTTCAGCAGCAGAGTGACCTTTTCTCTAAACCCTCCAATAACTCTCCAGCTGACAGGCCGAATGAGCAGATGATCCCGGACTCCTTCATGGTGTGTTGCGACTGCACTCGGTGCAAAATGACAAGTGAATCAAGCTCTATTTTTACCTCCGGGTGGGGAACTTGTGTCACTCTCGACCACTGCACCCAAGAAAATCCGCCATGAAGTTTGGTTTTGGGCAATCTGACCGCTGACACCGCGGAGCTGTCACTGTGATGCCCTTCCCTTCCATCAACCAATCCCCTGCCTCGACCTCACACTACTCCTCACACCCGACTGGCACCAGGGGTAGCGTGCCAGGCCAAAAGCATGATTGACACCTCGCCCGATCTTCTGTAAACACCTTGAGATCTCAGCTCCTCCAGCAGGGAAGATCAGTGACTTGTGTGAAAGAGGCCTCTCCTCCTGGCCTCAGCTCAAGTCCGCTGGCACTCGCTATGATGCAGCTCGACTTGTCAGAGGGAGTAACAAGATGCTGAGTGACTTAGCACCTCTGGAAATGTCAGCCCCCGAGCTGGCGGACGCCAGGCTGAGTGGAGTGGGGAGTGCACAGACCCCAGTGCGACTGGCTCAGCTGCTGCCTGTAAGAAGCAAAGGACAGCACATACGCTCGACGAGACAAGACAAGCAGCAGAGATGAAGCCGCGCCCTTGTGATATGTTCTTGCCCCATTCCCCCATATTTCTGCCACACGTCTTACGCTTGCGTCTCTTTTTCGAGAAGTGCATCTGCTATCGTCCAGCTGCTGCTTTGCCTGAAACGGACCTTTGCTGCCCTAATGCTCAATGTGCAGTGGAAACGACAAAGTCCATCCGCGATGATGATGATGCGGGCAAAAGCAGAAACCAGAGCACGCCTAACTGCCCCGTTATTGCTCTGGTGAATCATGCTATAGGAGACAAGGCACCAAAGAGACACCCAACGCAGGGAGGAACTCGGTCACGGCACAGTTTGTCAGACTGCACTTACTTACAATGCCGACAAGCACATTTTTTCTCTCCCCGAGGAAACTCGAGGACGTATACTGCAACATATTTAGTGTTGCATATTTATTGAAGTCAAGCAGAGAGTCAGTTTGCTGAAGCATTAAAGAATCATGAGGCGCAGAAAAGAGAGCTTTTACAAAAAGTGAGCGAAGAGAGTTAGGTTGGAGCGTGATGATGCTCAGTTAAATCTAATGGGCTGTTTACTCGCTGCCTGCTGAGATTCACACTGCTACACTGACTCGTGATTTATATTTTCTGATTCATAGAGGCGCATGCATCTTACTTTAATCAAGGTTCTCCCTATCATTCCCTCCTCATCCCCTCCATCTCCCTGGCTGCCATCCTTTTTCTCCCCACAATGCACATTAACAGCAAAAAATATAATCAGTTTTATGACAGACTATGTTTTTAGCACATGATGGGTGAATATAGCATTTTCAAAATGGCCCGTCCCCATCCTCAATCTCCAAATAGATCCGCTGGGACGGAAGGCAATATCAACTGAAAGGACACAGTCTCAAGGGTGCGAGTGTCAATGAATGGCTGCAATCTGACGCCTGCTATTTTTCATGTTTGTTAACAAAATACAATTTGAGCGAGTAAGTGAGTACAGAGATAAGGACATAAGCACATTATTTGGCTGAGTTGACGAATAAAGTTAGAAGTCTGCAATGTGAGGAAAAGAGTTTCTTAGTGCAAGTGTGGTTCAGTGCTGAACACAGATAATTGATTTCTCGATAAACTAAATATATTTTACATTCATGTTGGAAAAGGCATGTCCGATTTACTTAGCTTTATGACTGTGGAGTGTCATAAACATGTAGGACTAAGTTAATAAAGAAGAACTAGATTAGGGTATGCTGATTGGCCAAAGATGTTGGTGACTGAGTCATCACATTATTCATTCATTATTATTATGGACTATTTCTAACATTTTGAGTTATTTTCCAGTGTTAGAAAATCAGCACTGCTCAGTGTTAGCCATTGCTAATCTTCAGAACTGACTAGGTTACTTTTAAACATATAACACTGTCAAAAGTGTTAATTTAACACTCAACAGTGTTGTATTTAACACTCAGAGGTGTGGACCCATATAGACACTCTCTAGTGTTAATTTAACACTGGAGATTTTGCTGTGCACCTTTAACTCCAGTATCCAAATGGAGGACTTTTTAAATAAAATCATCCCATTACCTATGATAGAGCAAACTATTCATTGGCGTACCAGGTTGTAAGCACGTGTTGTGTTTTAACATGGCACTCTCTGGGGATCAACTCACTCCTGGAGTCATCCTCAAGTGGTCATTAGAGGAACTGCAATTTTTGGCAATTTCTTGTTGTATATTTTTGTTGTATATTTTCTCTCTGAGGTTGCTGTTTAGACACAGAGTGATGGAGATTCTGATGATTCTCACTGTGAAGTAGTATAGAACAACGCACCATATGACAGCAAATAATGACAACACCTGAGCCAACATGCTAGTTAAACTAGCCAGGTGCTTTGAGATTATTTTACCCCCTCACCAGGACTATCACAGATTACAAGTTGTGTATCCTGATGTTGTGCATACACTTCCCCAAATATATCAACGTCAGCTGGACCAACACAAACCTGTTGCGAAATTTGAACCAAAAACTTTGCAAACCTTAACTAGAAGCGTCCTCACACCTAAATTCTAGGGGTGCAACGATACACAAAATTCACAGTTCGGTTCGGTTCGATACTTTGGTGTCACGGTTCGATATTTTTTCAATACAAAAAAATGTTCATGCCTTTTCAATTTGTCATTTATTAAAATTATACATATATATTTTAACTCAAACGTACAGTTTTTAAGTGTAATGTTGCTGAAACAAGGAAATCACTCATCTTTGGAAAAGAGAGTTTATTACAGAGAAATGGCTCTTTCCAAAATAAAAGCTATACTATAGCTTCTTCTGGGCTATATTCTCAGCAGCATATTAAACATATCAGGTCCCCATAAGGAGAATTAGGTGCTAACGGCTGTCTAAATGACTCGGGTAAAGTTTGTAGCATGGTGCTTGTTGTTTTTGTCTGCTTCCACTTGTCTTTGTACCATAATGATGTTGGAGTAAATGTGCAGTCATATTCGTTGTGTTCCCACTAGTGCTGTCAGCGTTAATCTCGTTAAAATGACATTAACACCATAACGCGGCAAATCTCCGTTAACGAGTTACCGCGGATCGCCCCGTGCGTGGGGCTGGACGGTGTCAACATGTTAACAAGCTAACTGCGCTAACGCACTAGTTCCCACCAATTGAGCATTGCGTGGCACACCCGACATACTGTTTTACTTTTGTCCATGACGCGCTTACCTTCAGGGTCATACTTCACATGAAAACCAAAATAGTTCCAAACGCCAGATCTGAATGAGGGTGGGGGAGGTTCAATTTGCCATGTTGCAACGAGCTTAGCTTCTGTCTTGCTAGCTTGCACTGCGCTCAGTAGATCTGCACTCGACAGTGCAGCCTGGGCGGAGTAGTCGAACACAGATCCACTGAGGATCGTCAGGTTCTTTCTTTATGCAAATGACATCTCCCTACCAACTTTAATGAAATTTTACTTGGAAGATTTTCCTTGATCTACTTTTGTCAAGGAAAATCACATCCAGCCCTGCACTTCAAAGTGCATTTAGTATGGAACCAAACTTTACTCGATGAACGAATCCTCTGGGCAAAGTTCTGCCTCAGTCTCTCAGGAGTTAAGTTTCAGCTTTATTTATTGCTAGCTGCTATTAGCCGATATAGAAAAGGGCTAGAAGTCACAGGTTTGGTAGATTAAGACTGGGGATTTCTCTTGACCTTTCAGCCAAATGCCATTCTGTTTGAGGTATACAAACATAATTAGATCTGATCGTCCTGTGTCCTTCTAATCTTTGGCTCGCCATTTTTTTTCTTGGCAAATCGTTGTTGTTCATTAGCGCTGTTTAAGATGTGGAGGGCACAGGCTAATGACAAGAGGTAGTGAGGTTGAAATAATCCTGTTGTTTCTGATGCTTCCACATGATGCCCACAACTGTTGCTTTGCTCCCTTTCAAGGAAGCCCCCTATTAATGAGGATGATGGCATACCAAAGGTCCATCTTAGTGATGTACATATATCGTTGGGAGGTGGTGGGGGGGAGGAAAATTGTGTTCTCTCCCCGCTAATGTAGGAGCCAATTCACAGTGACATTTGCCATTAGCTCCATGCTGAATTCGACTGGCGACAAAAGCAGAAGAAAAAGCTCAAATCATTCCCAATTAACGGAGGCATCAAACAGTGAAAATCCTAGCAGGAGATTTTACGGGCAGTGCACGGAGAAAGGTCAGGCTCCAGTGGAACAAGGCAAAGTCACAGGATTTATTAGAACTAATGAGCACTTTCGTTAGACTGAATTAACGCTGGTACACAAGGAAAATAATAAATAGTCTGAGCATAACATTTGGTTTGTGACACATGTACACACACAGACCTAAACACACATAGCTGACTGAATGACCCAGACAGAGCCCTAAGATTAATAATGTCACCTTAAATGTGGTAAATTTCTCAAACAGAGCCATTGCTGTAAATCAGAGTTAACCATGCAATTTGTTATTATTTTTTTTAACAATATTAAATCTACAATAGAACCATACTTTTGGAAATGTAAGGATAAATAAATACAAATCAATAAAATAATGGTCTAAAAAACACGGCTTATATGTAATTTATTATTTTAGATTATGGTTTTACAAAATCTTCTCCTACAGTTTGATTTATTTTTTATTTAAAATCAAGAGCAGGTAATAACCTGCTTCTAACATACTATCACTTTTACCATAAGAAATAGCTCGTCTTACAGTGACTGTGCTAATAATTTCTGATACTGTAAAGGATTCATGCAAATCAGTACTAAATATAAATGTTGTGTTTGCTTTCTTGGTGTCTGTCTCCATCTACCAAAAACACCTGAGCCTCCTTTTACAATTCCTCACATTACTAATGAGCTGAGAGTTGTCGAACAGAGGAGAGAGTGTTTATTGAGATATTTAGATGTGTTCTCTTACCCGGTCTTTCTCCCTGTTTGAAACGATGGAGGTCTGGGTGGAGAGCTGTAACATAGATTGGCTGTGACAGCACCAAAATGAGGCTAACGAATATCCTAATGAGGAAATGCCAGCCATGCTCCCTCGTTCCAACCACACCAGATCGCTCTGGCCCCGGGAGAGACGAGCCAAAGCTGCAGCAAAAACTCACCAAATGACTGACCCCTACTGAAGCACCAGCTCAGTATGCATTTTTTGCACACTTATTTTGTGCCTTTATCTGAAATTTGTAATTTAAATTAATTTAAATGTTACTTTAGATTTACTGGTCAAACTGTATACATATGATCAATGCACTGTAGCTTCTGAGAGGCCATTCTTTGGTATGCAAAGTTATGTTTGAAGACTTGGCGTTAGGTTGTCTTCTAGATGTTTTGAAATCAGACATCAGGGACAAAGATCTGAATTAGAAGCCAGTGACATGGTAACACCTTGTCAGTCATAAGAAGCCCTAACGTAAACCATACAGTGTTTAATTGGCAATTTTATTCTAGGTCAAAGCATAACTTACAAAAATTAACACTCCATTGTTTCTGAACTGTAAACTACTGATTGAGGCTACGTCCACACTAGCCCGGATAGATTTGAAAACGGCATTTTCGTCTGAACCATAAGACCATAAGTTCATCAGGCAAGTGTTTTGTGCAGTTTCTGAGACTTTTATATAATCCAACTTATTTTTTCACCCTCTGCAGGCCTTTTAAACAGAAGGGGGGATCTATAGATAAAACAGGGCTCCTAAAAAGAACCCTGCTGTGCCTCTAAAAATGGACCAAGACTTCCATGTTAAAATGCCCAAGTATAGTAAGGGCGACACTATCCACAGACCAAAACCCTTGTAAAAAAAAAAAAAAAGAAAGGTTTTAGTCTGTGGCTAATGTCGCCCTTACTAACAGTGTGTGGGGTAAAACTTGACTGCATGTGTGCAGTGAATGCCTTAAAGAAAAAACATAAGACTTACGGTGTGGTATAAACCATCCAAAAAGTTTGCACAGTTTTGATGAGTGAAATTCTTGTATTTTATTAGTCTCCTACTTATCACTTATTAAAATGTTTCTGTATTTTTGCTATGCATCTGTACAGTTTGTGGTACTGCTAAGACAGTGTTTGACATCACGATGTCTACAGACAACCTTAACTCATGGCACACTAAAGTACTCCGAGTCACCTTAGCAACCTCTGGAAGTTTTAAAACCCTGTTTATGACAAGCACTTTCCAAATCAAACTCTCTTTCCCTCTCATTCTGACAAGGCTTTCTGAATTCAAGACAAGGCCTGATTGTGACGAGTGGCAGCACTGCACACAGTCATCTCAAAGGTCTCAGTGGAAACTATATTCCATTAGAAAACAACAGGGACGGGTCCCTCAGTCCCCCAGGTCCTAAAACAGCATATGACATAGAGCCTGAGGGCAGAGGAAGTAACTCATCCTTAGATAATCCACTGGACAAGCTGCACAAGAGACAGACTCGCTTAATGCGAGTGAGATATTAACAGAATCCGCTGCAGGACTGGTACATATTACATTAATAATAAAGACTTAATAACTGAGAGCAAATTCAGACTAGCGCACAGCATGATTATTCAGTGTGTTTTTGGTTTTTTACATTAATTCACAAATTAGGAAATTTTAATCAATTTGCTATAATGATTTGTTTATATGTAAATTGGATAAATGTTTGACTAACACCATTTTAAGAAATCTTTGTAGCCCTGAAGAGCGCACTGAGTGTCCAACTCTAATAAAAATATAATGTACTTCTTTTTTTCTTAGTCTTTTACAACTGGCTACTTATTATGGGCAGTAATATCCATCAAGTACCACAACCAGAAACTAAATGAAGAACATATGAATAAATCGTGTTTAGGAAGTACTTACTAGGACTACAATTTGTAACAAGAACAGTTTGCGCCCGGGTATCTGCACCAAGGCAAACAACAAACAACAAAACTTTCACAGCATGGCTGAATTGATTCCCTGGATCCAGAAGGACATTTGAACATTTTTACTGCTTACCTGGGTTTGCTTTTGCGGGGGCAGCATCCTAAGCAGACCAGCCCAGACCTACCTTTCCCAGCCACCTCCAACTCATCTAGAGGTACACCGATGAATTCCCAAGCCAACTGAGAGATATATCTTTCCCCACGGCCTCCTGTCAGAAGGAGGTTGTCAGAACCACCTTACGAAACACTCAAAACTTCCTCCTGTGGGCCTACCACAAGCAGGAGGTGACATGGGGTCATGTGCAATGGTGGTTTGATCCCCAGCTTTAAAAACTAGTCTCTAAGTACTTTAAGCAATTGCACTATCATATACATGCAGTTTTAGATAATCAGGAGTGGCGAGTCTTCCTTTTAAAAGAGCTTTGGTTTGTCCAATCCCCTACCTGTGATAAAACTTTAATGCCAATGCATCTATTTTTTCCAAAAGTCAAACAAACAGAATCACTGATTTACCTCCTTGGCACTGATGACATCTTTACCCATACACCCACACAGACTCAAAAGGAGAAGACAATACAAGAAAGACTGTTGTGACTAGTAACAAATGACACTAGTCGCACACTTTTAAACTAAACCTTGTGTATTAAAAAAAAATTCTTCTTTGTAATGACAGGAAATTCTTGATTTGTGTGAATAAAAAAATGAAACATATTAAAGGTGAAGGAAGTGCACGCAGGAGGGGTTTGCTTGTGAAATCATCTTCTATAACTTGTATGCATCCCTATACACGGAAGAACATGCTGAGGGGTGATGAGGTTGGTTGAGGAAGTGTATAGTGGAAGGAGGGGAGGGCGGGGGAATGGAAAGGTTGGCGTACGGTCACACGAGCGGCACTATCACGAGTTAGAGAGCCAAAGCTCTGCCTTGTGTAGGATATGCATTGTGGGAACAAAGATAGACACGTGGTACACGCGGGTGGTGGATGGGTGGGGGTGGATGAGGGTGAGGGGTGGGGTTCCAGTTTGGGGGACGTATGATGATGGCCTGAATTGAAAAGAGCCACCTTTTGATTTTGGACGGGCCCCGTTCCTGGCAGGCTGGCCGGCCATAAGGCGGGGTGGGGCCTGAGGATAATGGCAGCAGAAGGGAGAGGAGGCCGACAGCTGGCGAATTCTGCCCCAATATGTTTCCATGAAAGAGGCGAGGAAATTTCAGAAGACGTGATGCCCGAACGACACGCTCGGCGGCAAAAGGGAAGATTAAAAATAAAATTAGTTAACATCTTGCCCGTTTCACCCCACGATGCACATTTCAGCAAAGGGAAAGGGAGGGAGAAGGGTGATGACTGCAGTGGCCATTCGGATTTCAACAGCTCCCCCCAAAAAGAAAAAAAAAAAATCTTCCAGTTAATTAGAAGAAGTCATGTGTCACCTCCCGAAGCTTGTTCAGCACACACAGATGTGGCCTGGACTGTTTTAAAGCTCTTTCCATCATCTCGCGTTCTCTCTCCTCACTGCATGAATATCCTGTTTTCCCTTCCTAAGCATATTGTGACTCTAAAATGCAAATGACTCCCCCTTTCCCCCCCTCTCCTTTCTTTTTCATTTTTTTTCCACCTCCAATCACGGTGCCTCTAATGAGGTGTAAAATATGTGCATTAATGACAGAAAAGTTATTTAGATCTGGGGGAGAGTTAATTGGTTTTAATCACGGCCTACATCCATCTGGTTACGCGAGACAACAAACTACTTTATCCTGATGCCTCATTAGACATATTGTGGGACGCTACGACTCAAGGAGACGCTCGTCTCCTGCTTGTTTCCTTTGCACATGAGCATTGTTCAGAGGTAAAGTGATCAGGAACTGAAGATTAAACAGAGCGCACATGATATTTGACCATTTGAGTTATTGTTTAAAAAGCCTGTCTCACTTTTATGAGACACATTCTACACAAACCTAAATAACATTTTTTTTTAAATCTAAACATGATGACAATAGATAATCATTTTGACAAGGATTCCCCTATCTGATTTTGGTTGTATCACACAGCAGTGTTTAGGGCTAATTTGGCATTTTCCATATTCTACATGAACATGCATAATGTGTGATTGTATTATGTGCCTGTTATATACTGTTATAGGGCCACCACTGAAAAAGAGATGTGGATCTCAATGAAGAAAACTTTATATCAACTGAAGCATGTAATGTAACAATAAATCAACATAGACAAAACTGATACATTGTGCTAAATGTTGCATCACTGATGAGAACTAGAATATTATTCATTTAAAGCAGAGGCAGTTTAATCCACAAAAGCACAGTAGCATTATGTATTTTTAGTTTACCAAAAAACTGTTAACCTTTGACCCCACAACAGAAAATCTTTAGACTTGACATAACATGCTGCAAAACAGTTTGTCAATCAATGCTTTTAACATCATAAGGCATCATCTTCATCGTCGCATTTATGCATTTAAGTAACTTGATGAAAGTCGCATCCCCACAACATCCACGAATGGTCACACAAGTTTGAAATCTGACAGTAATTATGCCTCAGGGGAACATACATTTCATTCACTGACCTGAAGAGTTTCATGTTTCTGGGGAAGGGTCTCTTTAAGCAAAACACTCAGCTATCTGCTGTCATTCTCCATCCGCTAAGCCTAAAGATGCTCTCACCATCTGTTGGCAGTGTGACCATGTCCAAAGGACCATGTTTCTGAGGATCCTAACAGGCCAAGAACTAAAATGTGTGAACTGCAGGCCTGCTAATCTGAAGTGTTGATAAGAGGCTTGAAAACACACTATGTGTGACTTGCACCATAAAAACTAGGAACTCTTTGGGGATTCAGCCAAGATGAAGAGACTCAATATGCACCTCAAGGTTCTTTAAATAAATAAATAAATATTACAGCACCCCAAAGCTGTCTTCGTTTTATGAGTCTCAAAACGCCTCTATAGTTGTCAGCCACGGATTGCTGGTTTAAAGATCTACAATCCAGATTTTTTTTTAAACTTTTCAAACTTTAAGAGAACATTTTATTGCAGATGGCAACTGCACGTGGGAGAAGAAGCAATGTGCAGCTAGGTTTACCCACGTGCCTCATTAATCATTAGCATTCGGCTGAGAGGCTGCTTTATATGCCCCCATGATTCACGTTGTCACTTACAGTAGTCCATCTTCATTTTATACACTGGGCCTCTAATGGGTTCTTTTGAGATGTGTCAACTGAACTGGGTGTGTGCGGGTGCAGCCTCACCTATAGTCGCATTTTTTCTCTCCAAACCTCAGACAGAGTTGCAGAGTTTTCTTATTTGCTTCATTTAAAGTTACCCTGCCATGCAGAGCAGAACTGCATGAATGAACAGCTTTCACAGACGAGTGACTAATTAAAAGAAAACCCAGGATAAACACAACAATGCAGATGCTTCCACACAGGAGCACTGCATGGTGCGATGATGCAGAAGAAGACAAGATTATTTTGAATTAAGATGGTGACAGGAAATGATCTAAGTCAGCGGTCCCCAACCCCCGGGCCTCGGACCGGTACCGGTCCGTGAGTCGTTTGGTACCGGGCCGCGAGAGTTGAGGCTCAGGTGTGAAATGTATGGTTTTCAGGGTTTTTATCAGTTTTCAGCGTTATTTTGTTATCGTTTTTATCGTTAACTCGGTTTTCCTGGGTCTTTTCACGTGTGTTATGAATAAATTTTCTTTTTTTCGGTACCGGTATTAGTTTTATTTTGTTGTATTTATCCGCGACACCTTAAAGGCCGGTCCGTGAAAATATTGTCGGGCATAAACCGGTCCGTGGTGCAAAAAAGGTTGGAGACTGCTGATCTAAGTGATACTGAAAGAGAGCTCATTGTTGTGGCACAGATGGAGGAAGTCCACCTGGCTTCTGTTTCGTCTTGATAACAGACTAATTATGTGACATATGGAACATTTTTAAGAAAACTAACGAGCAACGTGTAATCCATTACATTTTCTGAGTAATGACCCCAACACTGTTGCTACCCAAACTTAAAAGCCTTAGCTAACAACTTAGCATGAAACCCTCTCTAAATATGGTAACTTCTGTCTCAACATGCTAGCATGGCAGTAGCAAAAATTCTAATGTTGTCCAAAACCATTTGAAAGTGGTGCCTCAACATGCTATAAACAAAAACACTCTGTGTTTCACTTATCACCCATGTCCTGTAAATATGTAATCTGCTAAACGCAAAGAAAAACATAGGGAGATATAACCGTTTATGCTGTACTGCCTTATGTTTTTCTCAGTATCCTGCACACCATCAGACAGAATAAACTCCTAAGAATACAAAGTATATCTAATAGAATAGTTTTTTCCATTTTTAGGCTTTGAGTAGCTCTCTCACACCGTACATGTTTGCATCCATCTAATTCAATCTATCCAAAACCATTAAAGAAGTCACATATTCACATGATGGATACAGAGGCAGATGGGATATGTAGAAAAAGACTTCAGCTTTCTATATTTTTACTCAGGCAGCTACAAGGGCTTCTGGTTGTTGTCCAGGAATTTCTGTCAGATTAGAAAAAATATGTTAATTATAGACATCAACATAGTTGCAGGCTTGTTTGGAAAAAGAAAAGTTTGCAATTTAGTGATTTGCAAGATGCTGCAGTTAAACTAGCAGCAGCCGTGATGGAAATTGCTGTGGTTATAATTAAGAAGACCTTAGCATATTTAGCTAAATTAAGCAGTGGGATAGACTCCATATTTACGGCGTCATTTCCTGACTAATTTGCCTTGCGCCCTTATGTGAGGTGTCAAAAAATACTCCCTGTGTTTACATTTGGTTCCCGCTTCCCTGCTAGTTCAATGTGATTGACATTTCTAAATATGTTAGGCCCGAGTGTGCCGATTCCCAACTAAGCACAAATTGTACAGGCAGGTAATGATGTGTGGTGACAGTCATTATCTGCTACTGAACTTTGACACCTAATCATGAGAACAGTATGCAAGTGGTGCAGATAATTATCTTTGGGATTGTCAGTGTGTGTATGTTTCTCTGCATGTGTGTGGACATTGAAGGCTGCAGTCTTTTTAAAAAGCCTAAATGATCACATCTAGATATGCGGTAGGGTTGTGCTGGTAGATGGTGACTGAGGGTGATTCCAATCAAGGTGACATTTAGGTTATTTTCCCATGTATTATAATTACAGTTAGCTTTCAGTTAATATCACACTATAGTTTTTACTTTTGCTTTCCCCCAAACCTGCAGAATTCACACAAAAACATGAGAACAATGAAATGAACTTGTGTAGGAGTGGCTGATCAGTCACAAAAGAAGAGAGCATAGACCCTGGGTATTTTTGCATGGTGGATTGATGGTAAATTAGTGCTTAATATCCAAATGGGTGGGAAATTTAAAGAAAAAGCACCTTGATAATTCTGGTTTTGGACTGAAGGCCACAGCAAAGTGATTGCCGAAACTATGCAAGAAATATGACCCCGCAAAACTGCTGGATCACCATGTTGCACCCAAGGCTTGTGGTTTTATCTTTAATTTGACAATGTGTGTAAATGCTCTCTGTCTCACCATCCATCCCATGAGTCATTTTTATTCACTTACAAGCAAATGGATATGAATTACATTTGCGTTCAGTTTATGAATACCCTCATTTTCATTGCACAACAATGTATCCAAGTGACTATGTGAAAGAGAAAAATGCATACAAAAGTAACAGAAATGTTTAGAAACCTGTAAAAGTACGAGTCTCGAAAAATATCCTTGCTTAAATGAGAATCTGTAAAACAACAAAAACACTTTAAATGTGTGTTGTTTGCCGTCTCTCTGGATCACGCTGAAGGCCTCCACTCAAACAGCATAAATGTTCCCTTGTAACACTGTTGCATCATGGGATAGGATGTGTTCAAAGAGGTTGAAGCTGAGGATCCAGGCAAACAGACACAGAGCACCGAGGCTGTAAAACCACAGTGGATTTTTACATCTGTCTGGCCTCATTGCTATGCATGGAGCCCCGAGCCACATTTGTCTGCTTCCACCTAGGGGTAGAGCACACTGGCTATGATACCGCCCTGACAGATTACCGCCTTAAACAGTGAGAAAGAGGTCTGCCAGCAACAGCTGTCCTTTAGCATTGGAAATGCTAAGTTCCCCTTTGACAAAGACTGAACAGGAATGAGTGTCAACAATGCTTCGCCCTGGAGTGGTTGCTAACATCTTGTAACTTCCTGTGCTGCAAACCATTTCTGTTGGATACTTTTGGATCAACAGAGCAGCCGAGTTGTAATATGTATGGTAATTTTTCATTTCTGGCCCTTCTGATGCCTGCTGTAGAGAAAGAGGAAAAAAACGAAAAAAACTATGTCAACAGTGCTCTTGAACTCGAGCGGTACGTTAGTCGGCTGCTATGCAAATGAGACCGGGGGAGAGGAAAGCAAACAAATCTGTTAATTGATACATCCTGTCAGTGAAGGGCCTCTGGGATTACCAGGAAGAGCTAGAGTGTCATTGTTGGATGGCTGGGACACACTGCAGGAGTTTAAAGTGCATCTAATGGGGATGTTAGCGGTCATCCTCTACAGGCTAATGGCAACCATTTTGTTGGCACTGGAGAGGTGCCCAAGCTGTCGAGGACCAGGTATTCGGAGTGACCTAGGTGACCTACGCCGACCTGGGCTTACAAGTGTGCGGATAAGTTCAACAGCCTCTCCAGAAAAAAGCCATCCGTGGCAAGACGACACTAATTAAGGTAGCACACGCAGCTAAGTCCCACAAGTGTAGCACACAGTTGGAGTGTATACTGAACCTTGTCATGTAGGTCACTTTGGCGCTTTTAGCAAAGCTATGCATATTAATGGACCTGTGATACACAGTTGCTGCCTCAGTGCTCATGGGGGGGGGTTTGTATACTGAATGTGAGGCTCTTTTTGAAACATATGCATTGCAAATTGAGATTACGGGTGGTTACAGTTAGCACAGTCCCTGTGGCATTATTTAGCCATGAGAAAAATAAGAGTACACGATGAATCACGAGTTACCCATGGATGAAATGATAACAATAGGAGAGGTGTAGAGAAATGACTTTGTACTCTGTAACATGAAAAAACATCTGCCAATAAACCCAGGCATATTTAGGTTCTAACATACTGTTCGTGTGTTACACAGGGCAACAGGATGTATGTGGGACAATCAGAGAGAACGTAAAAGGGAAAGAAAGCACCTAACAACTGCTTTTAATGCAGTAAGTGTAGCTGATGTATAGATGTGCCACTAAGATCAGTTTTGCTTTGCTTTAATTTGAGATTTTCAGCTTTTCATGATGATAGAGAGAGGGGACTGTTGCCTTTCCACTCTAGACTAGAAATGTTTATATGTTAAAGAGTCAGGATTACATGGAGAGTGCTCTTTTGGTGCTCTTTGGGGTTTTGGTCCCTTTTTTGGCCATTTTGGATTAGGCCAATTTAATTCTTAATTCTTCCACATACAATAATATTTTAGATAATGATGTGCCTCCTCTACTATACGAGTGCAAAAGTATAATTCAATTTTCCAGTTAAATTGAGACAGCAGTGCACAAAGCTCTGATCCTACACACAGATTTTATTTAGGTAGTCAATATAAATATGTATGACTGCTATTTTTGATCTCTTTAGTTTCATGCACAATTAATATACTGGTGGGCAACCTCCTTGCTTTCATTCCGAAAGTTACCTCGTTGCTAACCAGCTAGCCCGGGGCTTTGATGTCTTTCATCTGTGGAGGCTGACTCATTGGCCAGCTTTCAGTTCTCAATATTGCTTAGCAGGAAGGACTTCTTCCTGCAGGTGCACACTTCAATATCAGCATCTCTCCTTTACAAAGAGTGAGGAGCCCGAGGAGGCGCTCAGTGTACAGCTGCATCTCTACATCAAAAGGAGCCAGATGAGATGTTTTGGGGATCTGACCAGGATGTCTCCTGGATGCTTCCCAGGTAAGGTGCTTTGGGCCTGTCCTACTGGGACAACAAGCCTTGGCAGACATGCTGGAAAGATTCAAGCTCTCAGCTGGCTTGTGAATGCCCCTACTTCTCCCTGGCAGAGCTGGAGGAGATGGCCGAGGAGGTCTTAGCATCTCTGCTTAGAATACTGTGACCTACGCCCGGATAAATGGTAGAAGATGGATGGATGCATGAATGGAAGGGCTATCATATAAAGGGAGGAGTTTGAGTTTACACACATGAGCTGATGGACAATTAATGGTCTAGTGAGGAACATACTGAGCCTTAAGCTGATGATATTACCCAGTTATTCAATTTTGCAAAAAACTTCAAATGAAATATTTGAAGGGGAGAAACTTTATAAAACAGACATCTTTAAACTCTCACAAATTATTTTACCTAATATTGCTGAAGTTTGTTTTTCTTTTGGCTAAATTCACACAGTAGAGGAAAGCCTAAAACTTCAGGGTGGAACATGGTTTTGGGCTAACATGACTAAGATTTGACCACAAAGGCTTTGTGTATCTATCCATCATTCCTTAACTCATCGTCCATTTAACAATGTCATCTTTTCACATTAATCTCTAAATGTGTGTATTGTTATGTAATTTTCTGTTTTGCATAAATTGTAAATGTATGTATCAGTTTTTCTATCATTGTGATGTATTTTAAAAAAACAGACAAAAGTGTGTCACAAAGCTGCACACAAAGGTGACAAAGCACCAGAGGTGGGACCAAGTCATTGTTTTGCAAGTCTCAAGTAAGTCTCAAGTCTTTATCCTCAAGTCTCAAGTCAAGTCTCAAGTAATGTCAGGCAAGTCAGAGTCGAGTCTCAAGTCACTGGTGTAAAAGTCCGAGTCAAGTCACAAGTCTGAAACTTTGAATTTCAAGTCCTTTCGAGTCTTTTAAAAAAAAAAAAAACGAAAAAAGCATGTTGCAGTTATGCTAAATGTAAATGTTAGACCATGTAATTTTTAAATCTGTGTTTTTCTCAACACATGACAAAATAGTGAACTTAGAAAATACACACAAATTGTGAAATTGTACCTCTTTAAAATGCAGCTCAATTAAACCTAGCTCCAAGAATAATTTTCACCGACAGTTCTGAGATACGCTGCATGTTATTCTTGGATGCGGTTTTAGGACCGGCTTTAAAATCGCATGACAAAAATATCATACATATTAAAAAAAACTGTATCACCAACGTAGCCTGGACAACATTTGCTAGTTAGATGAAGTCAGCTATCTCATCGTAGCATATTTATATGCATATTTATAATCATACGGTTCTTGGAGTGAGTGCATACACTCATGAAGTTTAGTAACTTCAGGTCACTGCAACAAGCCCAGGTACAGTTTACCGACGGATGGGTGCAGGACCTTGAAATGCACCGTGTAGAAAGTAAAGACCATCGTACGAACAAAGGTAAGTTTACCAGTCTCACAAATCGTCTTCATAAATACACATTCGTTAACCGTTTATTAATATAACCTTTGAGCTCAACGGTAATTAATTAGTAGTGGAAATAATTTCTGGTTCATTACAGAAATGTAGCAGTGACAATAATACTGTATGCTGTAATCGTACTGGACAATTAGTGATACAAAAAAAACTGTTTTATCCTGTGAATAAAAGTATATGTTTTTGTCAATGTACCATAATAACAGAAGCGAAACGCAATATTGTGTCAGGACAATTCACTATTTATAAGATAAGATAAGATAGAACTTTATTAATCCCTCGGGTGGGTTCCTCTGGGAAATTCGACTTCCAAAAAAAGCACAGCAACGACCAAAGTTACAGTTACAGAACTGTTATATATATATATATACACACACACACACACACACACATACACACACACATATACAAATACAGAGACAAATATAAATAAAATATACAAAGGGGATAAACAGAATAAATAGGAATAAAAAATAAAAATACAAGTGAATTGCACATTTCAAGTATTGAGTCCACCGCACTGTTGACACAATAAATAAAGGAGCATAGCGCGACAATTTCTGTTCAGCACCAGACTTGCTTGTAACCTATATCACCAATTATGTTATGAAAATGACGTGTTAACTACAACAGCAGACTGGCCTTTGTGTAAATGTTTGGAGCAGACTAACATGTGAGCTGGAGTGTTCTGGGACGTTATATTTGGTCTTTGAATGGCTGCAATCCAGGCCATCCGTCGCCTCTTTGTTACTTCGGAAACATGGCTCGAACAATTTCTCTTCAACGACGTAATCCGATAACAACCGATCTCTTTACCCGTCGGCTTCCCGTGGCTGTCATGCGACCGGCTATTGCAGTTAATAATACAACAGCTTCTTGACATTTTTGTGTTTCTTTTTATCGCTGTATAACTGATTTTAACTGAAAGCCTGCGCGCGCTAGTACCTCTTGCCACGAGTTCCCAGAATCCTTTGCGGTTTTACCCCTGAATGACGTCACATTTTCAATCTCTATATAATATGCATGTTAAATTTTATATTTGGGGTGAAATATCAAGTCTTTTCAAGTAAACCGGTTCAAGTCCAATTCAAGTCCCAGGTCATTGGTGTAAAAGTCCAAGTCAAGTCACAAGTCTTAGAACATTTTTTCAAGTCAAGTCTGAAGTCATAAAATTAATGACTCGAGTCTGACTCGAGTCCAAGTCATGTGACTCGAGTCCACACCTCTGCAAAGCACTGCCAATTTGGTCCGTGTTGTCTTGCTGTGTGCCTGCCTTTCCTCTGATCTCCTTCAGTTCAGTGGCATGCATGTGGCACAGTTCTTCAGCTGAGCCTCACAAATCGTCTGCCGCCACGTCAGTCAAGCCTTGTTTACAGATATCCAACATCCTTTCCTTCTCGCCTGGCTGACTCGCTGCAAAGTCGGTCGGGGATGTGTGATGTACATCATCGGTAATCAGATAAGTTGGGTACCATCCTCCTGCTTTCTCTCCAAAACAACATGTCCACTGAACTGAAAGCCAGAGTGCAACTGTCACATTAGCAGCCAGAGAGTACTCACTCCACTGCATGCCTGGTAAACAAACCCCGAAAGATGTTTTGCATGACAGACAGACTGACGGCTCTTTCAGGCGAGTCCAGAGTGTCGCCGAAAAGACCCGCCACACTCTCCTCTCTGTTGTCAGTTGAAACTCTTTAACCAATTAAAATGGCAGCGCAGGGCGCATATTTGAATATGCATGAACAGAATGTTGCATTTATGAAAAAAAAGGGGCTGAATCTGCTAATTATGTGTTTAACAGTCTATCGCCGAGCTGTTTCACCTTATATTTAATTTGCACATGAAATGTCCCCTCTCATGACGGCAACCTGCATTTTGATCTCACATCGATTCGTGCAAGCTTTCAAGTGTGCTGCTTTAATGAGGCATTTCATACTCACTGAAAGGGACTGACTAAAAGAATTGCGATAAAACCTCCGTGATCCCAACTAACTGTTGTTTGTCACTTTTTATAATGAGCCACAGCCTCGTTAGATTTCCTTTTCCTGTAGATCATAATGGAGTCGTCACAGTTTTTCACCTCCCCACAGCTATGTTCTCCTGTGGAGGCGATGCTAGGCGGTTAGAATTTACCACTTGATGAGTTTTGCTCTGAGCACTCTGGCAAAGTTGGACAATTATTTTTGAATCCCTGGGCTCTCTGTGTAGCAAATGTGATGGAAAAGGCCAATTATGGAGCTCGATTTATTAAAATGTTACAAAGCAGTGTTTGCCATGTTGCTGGAAACGTCGTTAGGAAACATAGGAAATGGTTAAAAATGACTGACACATGTGGCTAAGGTCAAGAAAGTAGTTTGTAACCAATTAATACGTTCATTTATTGCACCAAATTGCAGTTAACCAAAATGTTACTAAATGTTTACAGTGTCAGCGCTTCTACTGCCGGCCTCTCCGTATCCCAGCTGGAATTCCAGTAGCCTTCTCTTCTGTTTCTGAGGTACGGAGAAAAAATTCCAGTCAGATCCCGTGCCGCTTGCCAAAAACACTGCTCATCCAAAGTCATTTGCAGCAAAGTCCATTATCATCATCACTTGTGGTGATGAATTCCCTATGATGGTGGCAGGCCCGCAGCAGCCTCCACTCATAATGACATTCTGCTCTTGTTGGCAGTCACTCCCCGTCAGATGGCTCATTCCCAACAGCCAGCATGTCAGACAGTGCACACACACAATACTGGGTTGGGCCTTTACACCGTAAATGAGGGACAACAGGACTGTTGCTTGAAAGGCAGACTTCATTTCTGGTGTTCTATTCTAGTCAGCATGTTGTTTTTAATGTAAACATCTGTGACATCCTGCTATAAATATGTTTAGCTCTTTTAGATTTGGGGGGCTTTTACACTTGTTTATGTAAAAATACAGCAATGGGCAAGTATTAAAGGAGCTACCTATACATAGGGCGAGAGACGGGGTACACCCTGGGCAAGTCGGCAATCCATCACGAGACCAAAGGTATATCAGGACACTGCCACTGCTTTCAGTGCTGTTGTTCCATTTTCTTTCCATTCTGAAAGGAACCCCAAATATAAAAATTCTATGTATTTCAAACTGGGGCGTGATTATGGCAGACATGTTAAACTCACAGGTGGATGCTGAAGGCTACTTGACAGTCTGAAGCATAAAGAGAGGCAGCGTGGAGGTAAAAGGGAGAGATGGCGATGAGCTTCCCTGATTTCACTGATAGACTAAATTAAGGTCGATGCCCCATGAAGAGAAATGGTAGAGGTTCTGCAAAGCCAATAATATTTAAAGCACCATGCGACTAAGTCATCACTTTAGAAATAAAACAGCTCCGTAGTCACAGCGAGTCTGCTCACTCTGGCAGCACAACAACTCAGGCAAAGACGTGGAACAAGCTGCTGACTGGCTCCCTCCAAAGAGAAATACTCAGAAAGCACATCTTTAAGCTGAGGCCTTATGCAATCACATTTCTAAGTATCTACAAAACTGGGTCCTCAAAGGTGTGTCAGCACACGATGGTTATTCCTGAATATACATTGTGGATTGTTATTAAAAAGTGAACATAGTCTGCTAATCATTGTTAAGTAAAAAAACAAGAATCTGAATCACCCCAAATTAATCACAAAATCTTGCATGGGCTGTACCACACACACACCAAAGCATAATATCTGTGAGGTATACCTGTATCATTACACCTACATATAAAATCACCTGCTCTCCAGCTGTTATGAAGATGGGAACATGTTGGGCTGTAACAACTGTGAATGTGGACATTTTAACATGAAAAAAAACATTAGGGGGAGTTACTCGCCTTTTGAGTCAGCCTCGTGTGTTCATTGGAGGAACTGCAGTTTTTGGGACTTGCACAGTGGCTTCATTTTTCAGCCCTGAACTTTGCCACTTGCCTGTAACATACAGTTAATGTGTAATGCCCACGACCTCAAATTAACTGAGCGTGATTAAAGTGTGCAATATGATGAGAAGAAATTATAGTCCCCTTCCCTCTTTGGAGTGATAATAACTGAGATCGAATCATAAAGGTCACGAGCACAATGAGTTCTGGGACCACCCCTTTCTTCAAAGAACATAAAAAATGTGCAACAGCATATTTGCACATCAAATGCCAAGAGCATATAAGTCAAAATAAAAATAATAGAAAAGAATCGTTTGTTTCATGGGTTTTTGTAAACGTGTTCCTTGTTCTGTTGTTGGCAACTGTGTGGTGAATTTTAAGAGGTCTGTGGTAGTGAGCGCTCTGTTTATACTTTCATTTACTAAATTGATGTGTTATTATCAGAGATGGGATGGGTAATCCGATTACTTTTTTCAAGTAACGAGTAAAGTAAGGGATTACTATCGCAAAAACGGTAATTAGATTACCGTTACTTTCCCGTAGGAACGCTGCGTTACTGCGTTACTAAAACCGTGATTTTTTTGTGCAAATGTCTCATGACAGTGACATAAGCAAGTGCGACGTTCGTGACAACAGCTGTGTGCAGATCAACAGTGGATCATATATCGAGTGCGGGAGAGAGTATGAGCGTGCAGCGTTTAAAGCGTGGAAGTACGGACCTTACTTTGAGTTTGATTCCATAAAAAGTGACAAAAACATTAGTGTCCATTAGCGTTGTGCGTGGGAAGAAAACGTTTTTTTACAGCGAAAAAAACCCCCTAAACTTCCAAGCAAGCACCGAGTGCGCTACGACGTAATGGGAAACTCACAGAGAAACTCGTGGATTCTTCCACTGACCGCTGCGGCACACCTGCACCAGGGTAAACCTCCGCCTACCCTACTCCTGCTTTACAGGTGAAAATAGAGCAAAAGGACCGCTAGTCTGTGACTTTATTTATTTTCTGCTGTGTTTTACTTGCATCTATTTGAAAGACTGAGTGTAAACACACACACAAAAAAATTATGTGCTGGAATGTGCAGAAAATAGGTTTAAATATTAAACAAATTTCTTCCAGTCAGAGAATGTTGCATATAATTAAATTTTTGCTTGATGCATAAAGTTAAAAGATTAAAACGAATAAAACAAGTTTTAAAAAGAGACTTTTCCATTTGATTACATTTTGTATGATGGATTATGTAGAAAAAGTAGAATTGGGCTGAAAGATCTATTGCTTTATCGCCTATTCAGGTTGTAAATCGTGTTTTTAAAAAGTAACTAAGTAACTAAGTAATTAATTACTTTTGAAAATAAGTACCGTATTTTCACGACCATAAGGCGCACTGTGCTAAAAGGCGCAGTCTCAGTTATGTGTGCCCTTACTGTATTTAACACACACATAAGGCGCACTGGACCATAGGGCGTATTTAAAAATAAAGCGGGAGCAAACCTGAATTCGGTACCTTACTCACATTTCTATTGCCGGTAATCGTCATCATCAACAACACACAAGCATACAAGTGTGCGTATTTAAAAATAAAGCAGGAGCAAAACAAAGTTTGGTACTCACATTTTTATCATCAATCAAACCCATCGAAGTCCTCATCCTCTGTGTCTGAATTGAACAGCTGCGCTAAATCTCCATCAAACATGCCAGGTTCACTGTCTTCACCGTCAGAGTTACTTTCCGTGCCGTGCGGCTCCTCGGAAACGATGCCGGCTTTTGCGAAAGCTCGAACAACAGTGCCAGCAGACATGTTAGCCCAAGCATCTACAATCCATTGGCAAATTGTGGCGTAACTCGCCCGGCGCTGCCTTCCACTCTTAGTGAAACTGTGGTCTCCACCGGTCATCCATCGCTCCCAGGCCGCTCGCAGCCTTACTTTGAACGGGCGGTTCACACCGATGTCCAGCGGTTGGAGTTCCTTTGTCAGGCCTCCCGGAATGACAGCAAGCTCACAGTTCATTTGCTTCACAAGTTTTTTCACATCGGCTGTGAGATGGGCACGCATAGAGTCACAGATCAACAGCGATGGTGATGCGTGGAAAAAAACACCTGGTCTCCTTACATACACCTCCCTCAGCCACTCTTTCATCATTTCCTCATCCATCCAGCCCTTTTCATTTGCCTTAATGATGATTTCTGCTGGAAACTTCTCTTTAGGCAAAGTCTTTCGCTTAAAAATCACCATAGGCGGCAGTTTCTGTCCATTAGCATGGCAGCCAAGCACAACAGTAAAAGAAGACTTTTCATACCCCGTTGTGCGTATCGCTACCGTGCTGGTCCCCTTCTTCTCCACAGTGTGACTCACCGGGATGTCAAAAGTGAGCGGGACCTCGTCCATGTTAGTGATGTGGCTGGGCTGGATGTTTTTGTCGCCGATGTGTTTGCTGCAGTAGGAGCGGAAGATGGCCAGCTTTTCCTTATAATCCGCTGGAAGTTGCTGCGCTACCGTAGTCCTGGTCCGGATGGAAAAATGGCACCGTTTCATAAAACGAAAGCACCAAGACGGACCTCCTTGGAAATGTTCAATGTTCATCTCTTCAGCTAGTGAAACTGCTTTTAGCCGAATGGTGACCGTCGAAACGCTTCTCCCGCTCGCGCTTTGCTCGATGATCCACCGCTGGAGTCTTTCCTCCAACTCGAGCCACCTCGCCTTATGTCCGCGGAAACTCAGCTGCGTTTTCTTGACCTGCCGGAGCTTGTTTTCCAGCTTCCTCCATTTGCGAACCATCGATTCGTTAATCTTAAATTCTCTCGCCGCTGCTCGATTTCCATGTTCCTCCGCGTAGCTGATGGCCTTCAGTTTAAACTGTGCTTCGTAAGCGTGTCTCTTTGCCATTTTCAGGGTTGTTAAAACAACGATGTCCTGCATAATGCACATACCTGTTCTTTTATACAGGTACGTGCGATTGTCCCGGTATATACGATCAACGCCCACACTTCACCCTTTAACGTTCTCATGGTGTTCTCTACTACGTCCTCCTTACAACACATAGGGCGCACCGCGCTATAGGGCGCGCCGCACTTTTTGAAGAAAATCTAAGACTTTTAAGTGCGCCTTATGGTCGTGAAAATACGGTAATCAGTAAAGTAACGGGATTACTTTTTTGGGGAAGTAATCAGTAATTAGTTACTGATTACTTTTTTCAAGTAACTTGACCAACACTGGTTATTATCAAGAATTTGCTTTGAATTTCTCAATTCAAACAATTAACCGTGTGTTAAGTGTTTGAATTATAGTTGTTACATTTACATTTGTTTATGTATTTAACATTTCTGATGTAATCAGTAACATTGATAAAAACACCAAAATAGAATCTTAAAAAGGTACTTTGTTAGGTCAATTAAAAAAAATTGATCAAAATGAACTAAATACTGTCTATAAGAAATGACAATGTTGTCTTTGATTCTATTGTTGCAGCAGGGGTCAACCCCCCTTAGGTGGTCTGGGGACCGCGCTAGTATTACAGTAGAGGCAGCTTTTGGGCTATTGGCCCTCCTTCTGGAGAACTTTAATCGGTGCTCTTGGAATGATGCCTGACCTTCATTTACATGTCAGAAATATGCATATCATGGTGCTTAAGTTCTTTAAACTGGCTTTGTGGTAGTTGCTGCTAGAGTACATGTCACCAGGACCACACACATAAACACATACAGACAGAGTTACAAGGTGAGAACAATACCAGCCGCGCTGTCATGAACGGTAAAGATTGAATTGTAAGATACAATAGGAAACCCTGAGAGGTGCAAAGCAAGATGGCTGAAGGTGACTCTAAGCCTGAGCTTATCGGGGGATTCAGTAAACAAGAGGCCTGGCAAGCATTGCACTCGGCTGTTGACAACCGGTGATGGTGACCAGGTGGGATATGTTATCCTAACAGTCTGGAACTCTTGTGAATTATTTGCTGATAGATATAAACAGCTGTTATTCTTGGTAATGGAAAGCAATTAGAAACATCTGCATACTTGGCTGTGAGCGATGCCTCCGAATGGCGGCCGTTGCTCCCAGGTGCCGCTGGGAAATAATTACATCATCGGGCCGGGGCTGCTGAGGACTGCTAGTGATCTGTGAAGAGCGAGGAAGAGAGCCCAAAGAGGGACACACACAAAAAATTATATTAGTCAAACTTTTAAAGATGTGCAAGTTTGATCATTCTTTACGCTTAAAGTCACAGACCAGTCAGCAGTTAACCTTCTTTATTTCATTCATTTAATTTGGGGATGACTGATGCTAGTAGTGAGAACAAAAAGTGTTAGCCACATCACCTGTTCTGCTTTTGTATTGTGTAGGGAAGTATTGAAACACCCCAAAAATAACCTCTGCAACATTATATGACACACATTCTTACTTATCCTCATAAGGCTAACAGAGGTTACTGTGTGAAAGTGGCAGGAAGGATGAAGTCACTCCCCAAGACATTTTGAACAGCCCACTGCTCAACCGGCCAAAAGGATTTTAGATGATTCTTTCCATGTGCTGAACTCTGAGTATCTGGTAATGAACTCCTGGAGATATAGGCTCCCTTTGTGTAAGCTTAAGCATTTAAACATTCATTTTTCAGTAAAAATGAACAGTTAATACAGGATAGACACAGCAGTAGAGGCGCTGATGTAACTGCACTTTTTTTCTTTTAATTTTAGGTTTGTACTTAAAAACTAGACTTAAAGTATACTGCAAAAAAGATGGGTGCTCAAAAATGCTTAAGGAATAAAAATATCTCCAAATGATCTTCATATCCTACATGTTATTTAGTGACAAAATGAATTGAGAGAGCACTGGCAGTGTCAGCACGACAGGTGCAACCTGACAAACCTGATCAACATTTCTCAGAGAGCATCTGCAGCCACGTTAAATACACACCGTTTAGTCGTTTCAGTATAACCAACCTTAAAGATAGGCGCAAATGAAAAAGTTATACATTTTGGACTCACAAAGACTTGGGGATGATCCAAAATATTCTCACTTTGTAAAGCTGTCCTCTCACCAAATGTCTGAAATTCGATCTTCGTTGGACAGAAGCACAAGTACACGAGCACACTTATAAACACATACACCCACAGATGAAGACAGCAGACATTTGTTATGGTGATAATTAATTCTGTTTTCCCAGCAACATAAAAGATCTCTATCTTTCTGATATTTTCTTGAGTTTGAAGTTGAGCTGAATGTTGCCAAGTGAAACTCTTCGACACTCTGGAACTCCAGAGGCGTTGGCTGACACCATGACACATGGAGTATGAAACATATGTGAGAATACACAAACATACAAATCAGCTTAAAATAATGACTTTAACTTGTTTAATTACATGTAAATGTTTCATGTCGTTCTGTTACATAAATACAATGTAAAATATTGCATTTAAGGGAATCTGGTCAAATCAAATTTGACTGCTGTACATTCACAGTTCACAAGTACATTCTCCTTAATGACTAATTATCTGAATAAATAAACCTTTCATTACTTTATACTTCAGTTACATTTTATTCAAAATTACTGCTTCATGTTTATTGAGGGTGAAACCATCGTTTCTGAGTGTGCCCAGCGCGCAACATCCTGAAAATGTCAAATAGTTTAAAACTAGATCATCTTTATTGTCCTCAATGTATTAAGAGCAAGCCAATCAAATCTGGAGACTGGTTTTACCTTTTTACTGATGATTTTTAATCCATTTAGGAGAAACATTACATATCTGTTTTTGATCAACATCTGAGCTAGATTCCCGCTCTCTTATTTTGAAAGTTCAGTTGCTACCGAGCAGCTAGCCTCAATGCTTCCTATCTCAGGTCTCTGGCTTGCAAGCTAGGTTTATATTGTGATGGTTTTCAAATTCATTCACCTGCGTTTTCAGAGAATATCTCATCAGTTAGCCGGCTGGACTTCCACTCCGCTGCCTTGGACTGTGCCTCACAACGGCCTTGCTGCTCTGCAGACCTGGGATTGTTAGGCCTCCTCTAAGTCTACAGCAGCAGAAGAACTGGTTCAGGTGTCACTGCTTTGTAAGCCTTATTTGCAAAACTATGAGAATGAGGTCCATAGCAAACACCTCCAGCTAGCCTCACAAGTCTGCCACAACTATGCAAATTTATTTGAGGTGCATTTATTTGAGGTGAGGGAAAATCTTCAAAGAATAGTCCAACAACGAATAGTATTTGTGATTGATGCACCTGAAATTAGCTCCTTCCCCTGTTTTGCAGAGTATATGCATGTGCACATATCTCCACCACAAACAATCTAAATCTGTGAGAAACATTGATTTTGTTTTTGATGACCTCACAAACCAGTCCAAACTGGGTTTCCTTGTTCTACCTGTTTCTTTGACATGCAACTAAGGTCTTTATATCAGATGACATGTGAGGTCACTGATATTGGCAGTATGCTCTTGACTGTAATTATGCAGAAATATTTTCTTCAGGCTTGGAGACTGGGTGTCTTGTCAGCTTTGGTATCCACAGGCAATTATGGTCCCATCTATAAAAATACCATCTCCCCAACACCTTTAGCACTCAAGCAGCCCCATATCCTCACACTCCTACCTCCAGGACTATGCCTTCTCTGTGGTAGTCCTGGCCAGGTTCACGGCAAACATGCTGGACTCCATCTGAGGCAAACAAATTTATCTCTGTCTCATCTGACTGGAAATGTGCTAGCAATGTGGTGTTTGCTATTCTTCTGCAAAGTTTAATTTAATTTTACACCAAGAAGTGCACACCTTAGTATCCTTTGATTGATTGATTTATTTATTACGAAAAGACTTGTTTTTGGAAACTGTTTAAAAAAAAAATAATCATTTTTTTAATGCTAAAGAAAATATGATCATTTTGACAAGATGGTTAGAAGCTGAATACTAAACCAAAAGTCAATACTGGCTTGTTAATACTCCACAGTGCACCTATCAACATCAGATACATGGGCACTAATAAAGCTGTAACTGATGTTGATCTTGATGGTGGCAAATCTATATTTTTAGCATTTCTGCTACCTCTTCGGTTAGGTTGAGGCACCAAAACATCTTGATTAGGTTTAGCCTATGTTTATCTTATATAAGAAGTCTATTGTTCCAGAGACTGTGCATCTGTCACAGGACAGAACCAGAGAATAATTGTTCCTCTCTGGTACTTCAGTAAATCTAGTTAACATTTTCTGCTACTACATGACATGCACCTCTTTCACCCATAATCACTAGGCCCTTTACTGAAAATCTCTTACAGATATGCAGTCAGTCACGCCACAGTGTCTTCCTCTAATTGTGTTGTGTATGGAGTCGCTGACCTTCTGCACCAACGTCCCCTTTTCTCTAAACAATACTGAAGCTGTGAGAACCCCGACTGTGCGATGCCTCTGAATTTACCCCTGCTAAAGCATGACTGTGACTCTCCACATAGATCAACGTACAGGCCCCCACTGAGCGTGCTCATCAGCTGTAAATACCAGCAGTCTGTGCTGCCGTGGTGAAATGAGCAGTCTGGGGGATCTGACCATGTTGTGAGGTGGCAGGTTGGGCCCGACTGTTAAAGAGTGTGTCCTGTAAGCAGAAGGTCACAGGCCTGATTGGCTCTGCAGGCAATGAGTCCTGACTGGATGTCCTTGAGCAGCATAATGACCCCTGAGGTGGCCCTAACGAGACTTTGTTCCCAATAGCAAATTTTCTGCAACACTGCAATTACACTTTTTTTTCCAAATGTATTTATATGTCTAGGTATATATGCATGCATTATTCTGTTTAGCAAAAGAAAATAAAAAGATTAACAAAAAGATTCCAAAAAAACCCCCAAAACTCAAAAAATCTTGCTCATTTCATCTCGCGGGAGAGTGATGAAAAACTGCTAAAATAAAGCAGATGGATGAGCAGGAGTCACCCACAAGCTTAAAAATGTTTTCCAAATTCAGCTTATCCACAAACCTGTGAGCAGATAATGTCCAGTCTGGTGGTGAAATATCACTTTGAACAAGATCTACATGAAAACAACACAGCAAAAAACAGACGGGGAAAAAATACTTTCAACTGCATTGTCTGTGAAGCAGACACGAGATAGAAGCAGCTCCAACACAAAACATTATGTTTGTACCTTTGTTTCATTGGGCCTGTAATCCCTCGGGCAACAAACAGAAAATATCCGTCAGAACGGATGAACCTGCGGGCCGTGAGTCGCGGCTGTTGTGGTTGGATACGGTGATGCTGGCTGGCGTACCTGTCACAGAAAGCTGCAAGCGTGGTTCAAAAACGAGGTGGCTGGTGTCACCCGAGTCTGCTGAGGGAGTCTGACGAATATGAGCACAGCAGCGCACACACAGCGAGTCTGTCAGCACTTTCTCCTCCTCACTTTTGTTTTCCCTGCTTTGTACTGTGTTTTGGGTTACATGTGCCCTCCTCCGTTTAACTGCAAATTATACTGTTAGATTCTTTTATTTGCTCTTTATTTTTTCAGCGTCGTTTTTGTTCTTACTGTTGAGGCAATGAATGGTCCTAAATGGCTGTTTACTTGAATGTCATGTTGAAATTGTATTAATTGTTCTCGTTTGTTTATATCTATAAAGGAAATGGAGAAACTCAAAAAAATAAAGGTTGAATCATTCATTGTCTTTTGTCGACAGGCATCGACAGGCCTACGCAATAGCATCTATGACATTCAGACAAATGCTCTACATGCTTCAAATGCAAGCAAGTTTTTGCTTTGTTTCTTTTTTAATTTAGGAAAGTGTGTATGTGCCTCCTTAAACATATGCATGCATGCATATCCACAAGCACCACAAATTCCAAATTAAATCTGCAGCAAAAACTAGATTTGGGTTTTTAATGCATGTCATTGTGGAGGGGCGTGGCCTGCGGTGCCGTGCAGAGGAGGCGGACGCACCTGCACGGCATCCGCAAGCCACGCCCCGCCACAGTCATCTTCATCCAAATTAAGATTAAGAAATTAAGAATATATTTTCTAAGAGGGGCCAGATAGGCAGGATGTGGACTCCAGGTCCAAACCAAGGGCATTCTTGGGTCAACTGAGGCAACAGTAGCTACTGCTCAGCACTCATTGAAAAATGTTATTACAATGCAGGTGAAGAAGCCAAAAAGGAAGCTCAAGGAATCCTGGACAATCCTGAGACCAAACAATTTACATCCTTTGAGTCTTATTAATTTTTGTGTAACATAAACTTCAATCTTTTCCCAGTAAGGTGACCACTGGCACTGACAACATGTACACTGTTGGTGTACATGTTTCTGGGTGGAGCTGTCCGATATCGTCATCTTGTTTAAATATAAGTAGAAAGGCTCCACTTGTGCATTTTTATTACTTATCAGTAGCATTTAAGGTCAACAGATGGTTGATGGTTGGTGCTTGCATCAGACCGGTGTACCCTTTGTACAGGTTAAGCCGCCCAGTACTACAGCAAAAACCACTGTACATGGTGAATAATGTGATTCTGATATAACACAGTCTGTTAATCTATTCATAGAGACTGTGGTGTCCTCATACTACAAATCAGGTACATGGTCAGATATACTTTTGTAAATGCTTTTCATTTAAACTGACCCTGTGGTCGGGGCTGATGAAAAACAATAATAATAATTGGTGCATGGAGGTATGGTACAGGACATCGCAGTGGATGAAACTAAAGTACTTTCCTCCTCCCAGATGGTCCGTTCAGCCTTTTAATAATGAAATCTGCTTTTGTGTTATTTAAAAAATTACAATAACCTTTCTACTAATCCTCCGACTTACAACTCCATACACCTGGATTTCTGCAATACACGTACGTCCAAAATCCCCTCGGCTCTGGATAACATATTAGGATTATATCTCGGATATGGTTCTTTAATAAATAGTTTAGATAAGCATATCTGTTTAATTTTATCCACCCGCCCTCCCTGCGTGCAGGATTACAGTGAAAGGATGGGTTTTGTTGAGCGTGTGTACTGCAGTCTGCAGACAGAACATGCAAACATCTGTACAACAATTCATCAGAAAGAATTATGTATGGCAGGCTGGAGGGCTCTAAGCTGTGTGTATTTCAACATCTCAGTGTCCTCAACGACAGAGGCACATCATAAATAATGGAAGCAGAATTAATTGGTTTATGCTATGAGCATGTGTTATATGTATTGATGGCATAGCATTGGTGCAGGGTTGCTCTGTATTGGGCTAGACATGTATACTGCAACTTCATATTTGATGAATGTTCTGGACTTGGTGGCAGGATTTATAGTTTTAACTTTTAGCTAATATTAATAGATAAATTAGCAGGGGAAAAACAAACAAACATGAATAAGGAACCAAGGAAGGAACAGGCTTTTGGAAAAGTAACAGAAAAGGAGAAAGACAGTTGTGTTGACAAATTCCCACAGTTGTCTTCAACCTTGTTGGTTTTTCCATGAATTTGGTCAAAATCTAAATGTCTTATAAGTAAAATTATAAAAGTGTGAGCAAACTGTTGTCCTGTCTGAACAAAGCTTCATCTAGCTTTGTTCAGACAGGACAACAGTTTGCTCACTGTTGTCCTATTTTAAAGTGGAAAAAACTACACAGCCCCGCTCTCAATCCAGTTAACACCTTTGGACGAACTTGTCTCGTGTGAGCCAGGCTTCACAGGTCTGAGTTCTCCCATGGACATGGTGCAGGTGCCCAATCTAAAATCATTTAATTTCTTTGCCAACGACTGAAAGCAAAAAGCTGACACAAGCATGACATGACAAAATAGCTGGAACCACTGATGTCAGTGGCTAACTGAGGGGCTACCAAAAGAAATTCACCACTGACTTGGGATGGGATCCTGGGACTCTGTCAGTAATAAATTTTCATGCCATGGAAATGACCTCAACTTTTGCCAGAACCATATTCAGATGTCTTAAAATGTGAGCTTATTTTCAAAAGACAGAACTAGCTCCAGACTGGCACCGCTTTGCTGGAAAAGAGGTATTAATGGAACAAATTCCTTCAGCCAGGTTCCCACAGCTCATGAACAGTTTTCCCAGATCTGGGGCAGCAGCGGATTCACTGGTTTCTGTACATAACACTTACTGGTTTCAGACATCAGCAATCCACTGTCTTTAACATTCTCTACATGACATCTATTTTACGCTGCTCATATTTTAGTGAGTACATGATCAGCAGAAGCCTTGCAATTATTTAAGTACAACCGCCTGCACACATTGTGGCATTTAAAATGGACCTTAGATACTCCTTGATTCTGAAAGATGCAACCCTATAACCAACCTAAATGTTCTGTGCCAACAATTTCAAGACTCGTGTTTTCTACAATATCTGTACGTGATAGCTACTTAAAAGTTTGTGATTACATGTCAAATCTATCCTTCAATCAGCCAATAAACATCGTACGTGATGAGGTAGGAGTAGCTGAGCTGCAGAAGCATTTTGATGTCACAATGAACAACAGACTGGACAAACAGCATAGCTGTGCATAAGAAGGGGAACAATATTTCAGCACATTGAACGCCTTCATATCTTTAAATGTGCAGACAATGTCAATCACAAACAATCCATCCAACACCCTTTACTTAATCCAATAGAGGGTCCACTGGATGGCCAAATAACCGTACACCCATGCACCTCAGTATTTACTGCACACACTGATTTGCTACAAATAATACCCAATGGGGATTTAATTGGGATTGGGGCACAAATCCAGTATTATTACTTTAAAGGTAACGCTTACAAAGATCGTGTTTAACAGCTGCATCATCATTTCTCAAATTTCACTTAGTTATACAGTATTTTACTATATTCACATCTTATACTTGAGTTTTTTTCAGCAGTTAAACTCATCAGAACAGCAAAAACATAATGTATTAAACAACCGGTCATCAGTTCACTGAGTTTTTACCATCACAAAGCAGCAAGATAACCAGTTTTCAGAAGCAATTAGCCTTTTGTGGTCTAACCAAAAAAAGTGTGACAGACCTTTAAATTATGCATGCTGCACTTGACCATGAGGTCTGAATTTCTAGGCCAGACACCCCACTCTCTGTGGGTCCTGACCCCTGCTTTTTTTTTTTCTTTCTTTTTTTTTACCTTGCGTGCTTGGATAAATACCTCAGCACCTGCATGTTGCACTGATTTCACCCAGCCCCGGCAGATGGTCCTCACCCTTCACCGAGCACACACTTTGGCACCTGGGACGCTGGGGAAATCCTTCCGTGATCTTGCCACTCTGTCACGCCATACATGCACATATTATAAACACAGATGCAATGGCATGTGTGCAGGCATGCGTGTCTGCAAGCATGCACAGGCAAACATGAGCAACAACGAGTGGGTGAAAAGATCCAAACAGGCTCTTTATGCATGTGATTAAACACATAACAGAGCTTTTCTCTAGCTTTTATCTGAGATGTATTTAAGTCACTGCCCCTACTTTCAGTTTTTCACATTGTCAAGTGTTTTAAATCAGATACGTGGTTAAAGTAATGTGAACATTATTATGTATGTTTTTTCTAAACACATAGAAGTTTTCCAAATATAATTTATTGCAATAATTAGCCTTTTAAATTAACTTCTGATCATAAAATACACGTTTTTCAATTTCTTGATAATCTTGCAGTTATTTTACTTGTTTTACTTTTTAATTAATTTTCACATTGTTCTCTTCTGTGATTGATGGATTTATACAATCGCACTATGTTGGCATACTGTATTCTATTACTTGCTGCATCACTTAAAGCGCATTGTAAGGGCTTTAGGAAACTGACTTAAATAAAATTATTATTACAATAATTAACTGCTACATTTGCAATGTGAAATCATAATATACAAAACACATTTAAATAATGCATTTTTGAGTCCGAGTCAGCGTAGCAGCTTAGCTGTGTAAAAACACGCTGTTGTTACCCACTCACAAAGAGTCACACAGAAAACAAGCAGCCGTGCTCAGATTCATTGTGATGAGGAGGAGCTGTTCCTTCCTTGAGCTTAATGTGAAAATATGCCCCACAACCGCATGACTATCTGCCTGGACGGATGCGTCCGTAGGCACACTGTATAGACAAATAAATGCCTTATGGCGACTGTTGCAGCACTCCTCGCTGATTTAATTAAAGAAGCCTTCTGTGCTAGCAGTGCTGTACAAAGGAATGTTAATGATGGAATTAATGGCTGCTGTTTTCCACACTGAGCATCCACCAGCCGCACGCCGTCCGACAAGTATCCCTGAGCACTATTACAGGCCGACGTGAGCTACTTCATATGGACACAGGCTTCACTTCTTATATCTGGACTGTCAAAATGAGCAGCAGCAAATGCCTTTTGTTTTTAGCGTTAATTAAAATCTCCACCACACTAATGTGATGCTTTGTCTCAAGCAAAGTCACAGCTGAAATGTATTTAGCGGGCTGAATATAAACAGTTTTTGTCAAGTGGAGGGCTAGTGGAAAAAATGCTTCATCTGGGTTTGAGGCTATGATTATGTTGCAGTTTTAAGGGGTTATTCAGCTGATGCTTCTTAGAGCGACAGTGGAGCTGAGTATAAGGGCGTTAAAAAAGTCACACAAGGCTAGGCTTGGGTGCTTTCCATTATTTCATAGCTTTGTGACATTTCAGAACAACAAATGTCTTTAAATGTATTTAAAGAAGAAAAATCTGTTGGTGATTGAACTTTTTGATGTAAAGGATTAGCCCACAACATGAGTTTTTGCTGCCCTTGTTGTTAACAGTTTGCAATTATTAATATTATCAATGTGCAAAACTGGTTCACTGTTGGGATGTGCACCACCCTTCATGCGGCAGTGGGTTACACTGCATTCCTGTGCTGCCCGGCTTCAGCCAGTGGAGCTCGTCCACTGAGGCTGCAAAAGAGCCTCAATCCTTACAGACCCCCATGTTAAAATGCCCAATTTTACAGTATATTACAGGAAAATTGATTGATTGATTGATTGATTGGTAATTTATTTCAACATGTGAAAATTACTGGTGGCCACGACTGCTACAGCTCACTCTAGCAGATACACCTATTTTATAAATGTGAAAATCCTAGGTGTTTTTCAGAAAAGCTGATCTCTGACCTTAAGGTCAAAGTCACTGGGATTCAAACTCTCCTGAGAGTTTAGGAGCTGCACCTATACTATGACACATTCTAGGCGACTTCCTCCTTGAGTTATTGCATACACATGATTTTCAGAAAACTTGACCTCTGACCTTGGCCTTTAGGTTGAGGTGGTTCTGCCGGAGTTTCTTCCTGTTAAAAAGTTTTTCCTTCCCACTGTCACCAAAGTGCTTGCTCATAAGGGGTCATATGATTGTTGTGGTTTTTCTCTGTATCGTAGGGTCTACCTGACAATATAAAGCACCTTGAGGCGACTGATGTTGTGATTTGGCGCTGTATAAATAAAAATGAATTGAACAGATTTTAATCATCTGAAATTTTAGCAGCTGCACCTATGGTATGAACTTGAAAAACCTACGTCGCATCATTCTCGAGTTGTTGCATTCATAAACTTGAGTGTCCGCCCTCACACTGCAGCGACAAATTTTGTACAGTTCTCTCGGAAAAGAGATTTTGATCTCAATGGGACTTATTTGTAAAATAAATAAATTAAAACGATGTCACAGACAACAGAAGTACCCATCAGAAGAAAGAAAAGACTAGAGTCAAAATCATCATAGGTAAATAATAACGATATCCAAACATGTCATCCATATTATTGCAACCGAGGCCTGCAACTTTCCTCTTATTAAACCATAAAGCCATTTCCTCTAATCTGATAAGTGCGTTTACCCTTGGCCTGTCGGGAATATTTATACACTAAGTGCCACAGAACTTCCCTTCATCACAGGTATCATTTTTGTTAAACCTTTGAAGATATTAATGAAATTTTCCACAATGTTTATTCAAGAACTTAAATGAATCAGAAGCAATAAATCACGCCCATGTGTCAGAAGCCCCCAGACATAGTCAAGGGAACAGGGAGATAAATCACTGGAAGAAAAGGTGATCTGGCCTTACACTTCAAAGTTTAATCGTCATGCAAAGAATCACTGTCTCCTCGCTGGCGACTGAGGCAAAGATACTTTGAGGTCTAGACCTTCACTCCTGTCCCACATCAATCATACCTGGGCGTTTTTAATTTTCTAACTGTAGATCTCTCTGTTGCTCAAGATATTAAGGGTCAAGTTATTTTTTGACATTAGCTTGACACTTACCAAAGCAGCTGTTTTAACATAGAGCTCGACACAAGCGTGACAAAAAGTACTTTACAGTTTTTCAATATCCAGAACGAGATTTAAAAGGTCAAGGACAGACAGCTCCTTTGTATAAATGTTATAAATATCATACTGTACTTTTAAGGAAGTTTATGGGAGGTTCAATAGAGTAAACAACTTTACCCCTATGAAAAGAATAAAGTGATCTACAGCAGTCAGGGTCAACATCTGCACGCATGTTTAACTTTAGTAATATGACAAATACACTGAAGTGGTCAAGGTCTGACAGGATCGGAGGATAAGTCAACCCTTCTTAAACATTCATCATACATCCTTCCTAATTTCAATATGTAAAGTATCCTCCCGAACAGTATTTAAACGAAATGGAGCAAAATGAGATTAAATGAGTAGATGAGATGGAGATTATACCCTTTGTAACAGGTGGTGGAGTCAAAAAGGGGGTCAGAAATGGAAGCTACAGGCTAGACCAGGTCAAATCTTAATATCTTAATGTTGCTATCTACTGTGACAGCACTTATTGTTTATTGAGAACCTTCATATGCTGATGGCTTTAAAGACAGAGTTGTGAAAGTAGTTTACATTTGAACTGAGTAACAAAAATACTTTGAAGTTCAGTTGGAACAAGATAAACATGGTATTCAGCTGAAGCTTGCATTTTAAGGTGACTCAATTTTTACTCTCTCCCCAAAAACAAAAAACTGTTCATGCTGCTTAAATTACTGCTACGATTACAGCATATGGTCTAAGAATTAGGCATCTGTAATATTAAACCATCAAGCCCATAATCCGACAGTAACCTTATTCTTTTGAGGGTAAAAAGCGTCACATAAAAGATAAAATACAGCTATCATCCTGCCGTTTTTTATTCTCTTTTTTCCCCCTTTTACTTTACTCGTGTCATTTTCCTTTGCTTTCACATCCTCTTTTCATCCTCTCAAAGGTATCAGACTACTATACAAATTGGTAGAAAACAAAGTATTTCCATGGCATGAACAACTATACAACTGGTTCATACAGTATAAAATATAATATGTTATAATGGCATGCTGTAAATATGTATGCCTACAAAAAGAAAGGCTCTCAGTTCTCTCAGTTCAGTTTTTGACATAAACAAGCATTTTGTATAATTTTATACAAAACCTGATGTGCTCTTGCAGTAAAATGGCTAGCCATGGCTATTTTACTAAATGTGATAATATTTTGTCAAATAAACTCATGCACAATCATGTTTTTTTATGGAGCTCTTCCACACCCACATGAAATATCTGTAACCTCATGAGCTCCATTACATTCATAAGCACATCTGCTACATCTGCTTCAGCTTTTAACCACCTCTTAAAACTCATATTTATCGACTTGCATTTTTTAATGAACTTTATTTGACGAATTTGTTTTGTGTTTGGACTTCCTTGGCTATATATATTTACTATGGTTGGTTTTATGGTTTTAAATAACGGTTATAGGCACCCTTCTTATTATTACTGCAAACAGTTTAAAGCAAACTGGCTACAGATGGGAGCTGGGAGAAGAGCATGATAAGCATTGCATTAGTGGATAATAACTCGAAGTCCATGTTAGTTTCACACTCACAATTTGTGTTGACTTGCACATGACTCAGTGACAGTTAGTATGCTAATCAGTGAAAGTTTCTCACATCTTTGTATCGCTGTACAGTAAATGCTCTCTGCATATTTGTCTGCACCCAAAAGATTACCCAAAGACATCTGTGCCAAAGCTCTGAAACCCTTCATGGTGATGAGGATGATGATGGTGCAGTTTTGGGGCCAATAGATTAAAATCCTAAGCTATTGACCCATAACTAAAGTAATGTTTGAGCTCATAATCATCTTGTGGTAAGTGAAACCCACTTTGTTGGATTTGTACCAGCAGCAGACAATAGAGAGGATCATTTGAACAGGGCTCCATGCTGAGCAGGCGGGTGGGGGGTGTGGGGGGGTGAGGAATTCAAGTAAAAACATGGGGGAAGTGGGGGAGGCAAAAAGACGGATATTCATTGTATCCATGAGTCTGGGTACGTCATTGTGAATCGAAGTATTACCACTACGTTCACTTCAACAAATGGAGCAAGACATTTCTTAATTTAAATCTCAAAGAAACACAAGTGCTGAGGAGTATCTTCAGCATCCTCTCGGGCTTTTCCCCATTGTGTCTGGCAAAGCGATTGTTCCAATACACTGATGCAGAAAGGAGGATACAGTTGGGATCCAGGCAATTTCATTACACCGAGTCAAGCTGTTTCAGTTCAGGATCCAGGCCTTTGTGCCGGTTGCCCGGCACTCAGAACTGGAAACATGGCACAAACAACATTATGTGTTATAGCAACTTCGCGCCGGGCCTTGTGATATGTCCATCTGCCGTGACTAGTGTTGCAGATCGTGCTGATGTCCCTGCCTCCCTCCCTGTGTTCCCTCGCCACCTCTCACTGAAGCTCTCCAGGTTGCACAACCGTCCAGCCATAGAAGCCCTAACTGCAAACTACATTTGTTATTTACAAAAAAACAAAACAAAAAAAAAGAGTCTCAGCGCAGTTATGTTTTTATGCAGAGAAGTTTTCGCTATGAGAACCAGCCTCCAGTGAGCTTTATGGATTCATTCTAGCATGATGATATCAGTAATTACATCTGTGTGTGCACAGACGTCTTACTAATGTTTGTGACAAAATATGCATGTACGGATAATAGAACAAACTATTATATTCAAAGGGTTTTTTTCTGCTTCTCCTTTCACAACAACAAAAAGAAAGACATGAAATGATTGGAGTTTCTAAGAAAACGTATTTATGGCCTTAATGAAACGATCCAAAATCCGAAGACCAGCGCGTAACGACATCCCCAAACCAAGCAAATAACAATCTGAGCCGGATCTCAAGCTATCATCGAAAAACACCAGAGCTGATATTCTGCTTGTCACCTTCCAACTACCCCTCTGATCTGATTTCATGTCGTTCCCCAAGATTACAACACCAAAGACTGCAGAGAGCATATTGACACACTTTAAAAGAGATGGTTTACAGATGCCTCATCCTTAAGTCAGAGCAAAATGAGGCAATGATTAATTCATAGCATACATGATTTAGGAAGTGTTTTTTTTTCTTTTTAGATGGGAGGGCAGGCAGGACGTTGTGAATGGGTTTATTGAGGTCGAATTGCAGCATCTTACAGGCTAAGCTCTACTGCGACATACTGAGACACATTTTCATCTTGTGGATTATTCTTTCCTGGGGAGGGATGAACAGACATTTGTAGCCAGATGATATTTGTGAAATATAAATAAACAAACACATGTCACTGAGTATAAAGGGGTGGGGGGGTGTTTGTCTGTTTATATTGGGCCACGGGGGAGAGGAGTGGTCCTGAAGAGCCTCCAGCTATCTGCAGAAAGCTGATTATGCTAAAGTCGGGGATTTGACTTGACAATTTATGTCTCTATTAATAAACGAAGAATGGTATTAAAATCTCACACGTAGCCTCTGCTCTGTGTTAACTCGGTACATAAGCAGATAAGGTGACTCTTAGAAGGCAATAGTTATCTACAGTATGGCAACATATGGTGATGACAGCAGTTCAGATGTTCTAGCTGAGACAACACAATAGTGTTAATTTGACTGCTGGTGCAATTTTATGGGTTTAGTGGTGTGATTGGTCAGTGCTGCCTCAGCCAGAGAGAAATTACCCAGGCATTAATACAATACAGCAAAACCAAATTATGATTAACAAGAAATCCTTAATGTTATCAGAGCTTCTCTTGTACCCACTGATAACTGAAATGAGAGTCAAAGTGCTATTGGTGCAGACAAAAAGAGCAGCACTAATGCAAGTGTATCTGTATGATTTAGCCACTAATTAACCCTGACAAATCATAGTGCCATAAAAGTAGAAGAAATGTGCTATTGTAAGTGTATAGTACAATCCACATTTCATTACACTCCCTAGTGCACACAAAGAAAGCTGACAATTTAGTGATTTTTTTTAATGCTACAGTCATATTTGGTACCACATGACAGGTGAACAGCCACATGTTTAAAAGTAATGTGTAGTTACAGATGTTTTATAGTGGTCCTAAGTCCAGAATACACCCTCAAACGCACGGAGACGCATCTTCGGGGTTTTTCCTGATGTCATGAAGGTGTTTCATGTCTTTCATGACTTCCCCTCTTCAGTGGGCTTGCAGTGTGCCTTTCAGCCAGCCTTCCTGCAGTGCTATCCTCCAAGGAACTGTTAGCTCTTTAAGGAGGACTAACTAAAGCTAATCTCAAGTTGATACAAACCTCTGCTGCACTTGGATAAAAATGATTTGATGAGCACATCACATAATTATAGACAAGTTTGAATAGAGTAACAAGCAACAGATGAATACAACTGGGAAAAGTATAGTGTAAGAGTATAAGTTTCAAAATAAAACAGGAAGCACAGGAGAAGCAAATTTAACCAATACACAGCACCATGTCAATAATAAATGCTATGCACTCAGCTGTAAGTAGGTTCAATGTTGTGTCTGATTGGTGGACATCAAAATCCTCTCTCTTACGACAGTGTTCAGACTGCTAAAAAAAGACCTTAATTATCTGGAAGGATTACTGACAGAAACGATTTAACATTTTTGGTTGAGTGCTTTCAAATTCAATTGGCTCCAATAAATCAGTGACCTCTGCTTTCAAAAACCGGATGTACACTGATGGTACAGGCACGACAAAATCGTGCTAGGATTGTAGTTCCAATGATGGCCATCAATTAAACTTTTAAACTTACTCGTCCCAAAAGCACCAGTCAATGTGACTGAAGAGGGTACTCTGTTATCATAATCAGCAGGTAACGCATCGACTATCCGCTAATAACTACCGTCTTCCTCTCCCCAGCTTTGACTCTAATGTATCTCCAATGTCATCAATGGATGAAGCTCATTTCTGCTTTATGTTGGAGTAAGAGGGGAGAGAGGCACATTTCATTCGCTGCTGTAATGACATAAACATCAATCTGTCTGAACTGCTGCTTAAATGACTGTGTAACCTTTACAGCACTGTTAAAGAAAGATGTATAATTTCTGCATAAAAAGAGAAGCAGAGGTAATAAAAAGAGGAGTCGAGCTGACGCACTTTCGCTTTACTGGACCTGCAGTCTTTTTTATGTGCAGTCAAAAAGTCGTACCCCAAGAGTCACTTTGTAAAAGACTCACTGATATTTCCTGCTTTTAACACTCGCACCAAGTTATTCGCTGAATTTTAACAGATTTAAAAATTGCTGGGAACAACAACAGATTGAGAGCCATAAAAAGTAGAATAAAGCCTTTATTACCCACTGACATTCCCCACATAATGGAAATATTTTACAAGGCCTCCCATTTATGGACCTCTACCCACTATAAATTATATTATGCAAGAAACATCATCATGACCACTGGCATTAACTACCTTATATTAAATAGGTTTCCAGAGGGAAGGATTGACTTGCTATATGTAGCCTGGAACAAAATTCAATCTGCTGCTATGTTTAATGCCACATTTTTTATTATCTCGCAAGCATATGTTGGAATGGCTACAGATGATGAAGCTTGCTGCTGGGCAAAGTGATCATCAGTGCTGTTTTTTCCTTTTTTTAAAGCACTCTTAATAACAGGATACGACAAATTGTTTGTGACCTTTGTCAAGGTTTTGCTCGAAACACACTGGCTAGCAGCAGCAACTGTGCTAGCCTGCGGCGTGTGTGAATATGCAAAGCTCCTCTATTTTTTCTCCTCTTTTTTTGTGTGCAAGGTTTCAACATGAAAACGTGAAATTGTTTGGAAACATTTTGCCTCGCAGGGCCTTCACAGAGAGAAGCCACATAGAGCTGAGCTCTGCAAGAATGTTTGATGCGGCTTCCTTAGTTGAGCATATGCCACATTGTGTTTTAGGGAGGCTGTGTTTGTGTGGTGGCCTTTTTCACAGAGTTGTGGCCACGCGGAGGAAGGGCCGGTCAGGGACAGCAGCTGTGCAGCCCTCTGTGAGCATCATGGCATGCATGACCTGGCCAAAAGCACAAGGTAAGCAAAAAAAAAAAAAAAAACACACACAACTACCAACGATGCAGTGCAACACAGATCTAACAAATCTTCCGTGCCACTCATGTTGTACACTGGAAATGACACAGTAGGAGAAATGTGTGGGTCAAAAGGGTCAAAGAGAAATGCATAAGCAGTTAAACACAGTAGCCGGGAGGGAAGAGGCTTAATGGAGAGATCAAGGCTGCAGCTCAGTAAGGAAGGAGGGATAAAAACGGAGGTGGCGAAGAGCGGATGGGGTGGGGCAGGTGGTAGGCATGGGCAGGAGGATGCTGGTGCATCTGCCTGCGGCACTGGTATTGTCGGACATATTTCCCACAGCTCCATGTCACGGCAGGATCATCGCACATGATTACGGGGGGGATCAGCATGATCGGCTGTCACTGATTTCACTGACATCTGTCGGTGAGGTGATACAAGCTGTGACAAGGATTGCCCAAGACATGAAATCTTGAGCAGGTTTTGAGCCGAGGCTCCTTGAACTGTGAGGAAGAGAGACAAAGTGTCTCCTTGTACCATCAAAATTCAAAGACAAAGTCCTTCTTCTTCAGCTTGCAGAAAGCCCACACTTTTTGTCCTTAATACGGCACCAGTAAGATTTTCATACAGGTGGATTGTAATGGATCATATGACGGATATCTGCTTAATTCCTACTTTTCTCTGTATTAACGACCCAGATAAATGATGCCTCACAAATTTGTAGTAACAGCATGGTATTGGTGCTTGAATTTAATCCCACAAAAATTCTACAATTTAAATGGTTCAGCAGGAAAATGTCTTATTTAAAAAAGAGGAATAATCCAAGTTTCACTCAGCATTTTCTGGAGATCTTTTCCAGCTGATGGGATTTACCAAGCTATCAAGGAAATAGCTCAGATCTAATCTCATTATTTACAAGCGCTTATGTAAGTAGAATGTACTCTATTTTATAACATATATCCAAGGCCAACTCCATATAACGATCAAGTTGTGCGACTGAGAGCATGGAGAAAACGTCTCCTCTGCATGTCTTTAATTTTTAGACTAAAGCTCTTCAAAGGAAGGTGTGCGTTAAATAAAATACAGCACCTAGAGACTGCAGAGTTAGTGTGTACATGTCTACAACATATTTAAATAGTGTGAGTGAAACAAATTCCCGCATAATCCACTGATTGAGTGACCTTTACTAAAACCAATATCTGCTCAGCTTCGCAAGATGGATTATTCATCCCCAGTAATTGCACGGTTCGTAACAATGGGATTCGGATTAAGGAATTCATTATGTTTGGAGCAGAGAACAGCTTGTATACAATTACCTTCCAGTCCAGCCCAGGAGATAAAAATCATTTCCTCAATATGCAGAGCTGGGACTGCTTTGATGTGACCCTCATCACAGCACAAGCACAGAAAATGATCTCCCAGCTAAATCCTTTCTTCATTTCATCTCAGAGATTTGAGGGAAATTCTTAAACATATGGCTTAAATTGTTGGGGATGTCTGGGTAGTGTGTCATCTGGGGTAGGAGACTGAGCCTTTCCTCTTTTCCTCTTTTGTTTGATGCAAGCTCTATCTTTGATTAAATGTCAGGCTTTCACTGTCACATATGCTGGAAGAAAATCCTCTTTTTCCATAGAGGTTCCTTCCAAGAAAAAGAGATCTAAACTGCGCCTTGACCATGATTAAGACATCAGACATAATGCTGCCATTCATGTAATGAATCATCTTCAAAGCTCAATTCGACAAACCAATCAACAAAAGAGCTTTTACTTCTAAAAATGTTTTGTGGTACATTCAAAGAAAAGGCCCCAAAAAATCATTTTTTAAGACGGACTTCAATCCCATCATCCTCGTGCACAGGCACAAAGTCAGTTTCCAGTGTGGCCACATGGATGGAATCTAAAACATCTCTGATTATTTAATTAGGGGGTTGGAGAGCTGAATGAGAATAATTTGATAAATCAAAAAATAAATTCTTTGGCATTTGTTCAAGCTTAAAAAAACACTATCTGATATTCAATTCAATTAATATTATAAATATTTAAATATTATTTTAAATATATGAGCTTACAAGCTACTGCAGAAAGCGCTATCTAGTATTTGTCTTCTGCTTCCATCTGACCATTAGCTGTCTGCTGACGCACAAAAAAACACAACTAAACACAGAAAACAAACCCAATAAAACACTGAACCTCAGATAGACGTGCAGATCATGTCTATATTGGGTCCGTCGGTCCATGACCAGTTCTGGACATCTATATGACGTCCAAACACGGTCCGCAATTTGGACGCGCAACCATGACCCAACTTGGACGTCAATATGGCGTTCAACATTTGAACGTTGGACTGGGCATTTTTTTTTTACAAATATCAACACTGTTGTTATCGAGATGATACACATGAATACAGATTATTTAAGAACAATTATGATTTATTATGTGTTGTCTATCGATGTGTTCAGTACAAATGAGTTTTTTTCTTAATTTAACATTTTCCTGTTTTTTTTTTTACTGGTTTATTTATTTTAACTCATGAACTTATTTGTTTGTTACTAGGTTAAAACTGTCATTTATTAAAATGTGTTGAAATATCAAAAACATCCAAATCCATTTTAAAATGTAAAATAATAATGGTTAAAGTATTTAGAAAAACGTTGGAATACCTTTTAAAATGAGTACAATGGTTTTAATAAGTTTAAAAGAGCATTTGCATTATACATGATATCCTGTTTTATTCTGAAAAAAAGCTCACGATTGTAAGAGGAAGTGGATGTGGTTGTGATCGGTAGCCTGCTCCAAGAGAAGCTGCGACAGAGGTTTGTGTGTGTATGAACTGGACTTTCTGCTCGTCAGTGTTTGCCTTGATAACTGGAGATGCATACAAAAGTATAAATAAAACTACACAAAAATGAAGTGATGGTCTATAAAAACAACAACCCCTGGAAACACGGGCATACAGAGCCTACAGAAGCAGAACAACATCTAAAATGAGTCTGACATGTAAGTTTGACATTGAAAAAAACGTTCAACACGGACGACAACACTAGACGTTTAGTAGATGTTGGGGAAAAAGAGTCGCCTGGTGTTACAAAACAACCCCCTAAGTGGACAAAAAGCCCACGCCAAGAAATGACATATAAAAGACGTCACCCTGACGTTACTTCGCGCCGTGGGAACTTACAATTTTGAGGCAAAGTAAATTACGTAAGACTGACTTTACCATCAGAGGTTTGGTAAAACGAGCGATTGTTTAGAGAAAAAAATAAGAGCTGTGGCACTGAACACAATCTGTAAAATCTAATCCATTTGTCTAAATGATGTGTGAATACAATTTAAACATTAATCGTTCCATTTAACAGCTGGGTCGAGCAAATAATGAATAAAGATTCAACGTGCACACGTGGTTAAACAACAAACAGCTCCAGTGACGTAGGAAAACGTCACACATGACAACAGTTATATAATTAGAGAATTTCAGAAACTTGCCAACTAAAAACAAACACTTTTAAAGATGATCTCATTAATGACTGTTTATGATGTAGCCATATCACTTATTTACCTGCTGAGTAAGAAATGCAAAGCTAGCTGTGATCCTAAAGGCTTTCTGCTTTACCACCAGAAATGTTTATGACAGATTAGAGGCCAGCATCCAACTGCACTTTCATTCCAGTTATTTTTGTTTTAATGCATGCGTGAATCAATTAATTCTGTCATAAAAGGCCACCATAAACTGTGTGCAGAAGTTAATGAGTCTGGCATTACCACATCATTACACCAGCTGGCATAATGGAGCATGTGTTGTTTGTCATAATATATGCTGCCACGCTTAACAGTCATAAATTGTTTGGATTGGTAAATTTCCTTTTCTGTTTGATGACAAAGACAAAAGGCATGTGCACTGAGATTAGCATAGCAGCAGCAGGCACATACTTCCATACCATGTGTGCATACAGGTGTGAGGTCAGGCTGCTCCAAAGGATGCCAGGTTCAAAAGTGGAGATTTCTGGGAGGTTCAAACACCTTGTTATCAAATGTTTGAAGATGCCCTAGTTATTCTTATACAGCTAAATTTAGCGTAGGTCACTACATTTCAAAACTTGCATACTTTATTAAACATTTTGGAGTTTCTCCTCTGCAAAGAATAGTTGTGAGCATATTGTCCGCTAATTAATCGACTGTAGAATCGCTGTTCACAGATGTAAAGCCCAACAGACTGAACATGAGCAGGAAAGATCTTTAAAGAAATCTTTAAATCCATCCATTCATTTTCTTAACTCCACACCCAACCAGGGTTGGGGGACAGACTGACACTTTTCCATGCTCACACTGGAAAAGTTTAACACACGTTGGATTTCAAAACATTCAAAAACTTGAGGGCTTATCCCTGCAACACTGCACTGCCCCTTGGCAAACATGCTAGGCACTAATGCCCGATAAAGCCTGCAGATGCATCACACTGAAGTCTACTCATGCATCATGTTTCTTGTCGAAACAGAGGTACAAAATGTGCCTCCATCCATTCATCCTCTTATAAGCAGTCTAGAACTCATTGAGGGGGGAGGAGCCCATCCTGTCTCAAGGTCACCAGGCCCTTCACCACGGTGGCATGATGGGTAGCTCTTGTCTGTGCCAGCCAGTCAGCCGGCCAGGAACTGTTCTGGTTTGCCTGGCCAACATTACCTTGACTGAAAGGAGAGAAGGAGGCACCGGCAACCCCTGCCGCTCAGTAACTGGTACCAAATGGTGCCTCCCCTCTAGGGTCCTGACCTGCAAGCAGGCAAAGTCCCAGGACACCTCAGAGCTAAGCTGGAGGATGGGCAGACAGCTGTCTTCTGTCACTGGGCCCGTGGACCTTGAAGATCACCGTTCGCTGCATACACAGTCATTTAGAAACAGACCTGCTCAAAAATCAGGACGCTACATTTAAAATTAAGCTATATTTCTCCACCATCTATTTCCAAAGCTAAGTTTATTGTTCTCCTTTCCATTTTCAGCTTTAATACTGGTTTGAGACAAAGGCTACGTGCAGAGTATCCAGAAATAGGGAAAATAAGTAAAAATAATTGAGCACACAAGGAACAAGGAACAAAACATAATTACCAATGATAAGCTTTTTTTTTTCTATGAAATGACACTTCATAGTTGTTCTCTTATTTTGGAAAAGCAGACATACTTAGCTTTGTCACATTCAGTTTTATGCATTTATCCTCAGCAGGATGACGTCAAAAATAAAACTTTTTTTAGGTAGTCACTGTAGTAATTATGCTCTGTTTATTTTCTCTGCATAATTAAAGATCAAATATGTAAAAATAATGTTTAGGTAAAACAATTAATATGAAAACAACAAGTGAAAAATACTTTTATTTCTTAATTCTCCTGCAACTATTGTTGCCTCAGGAGAATTAAGATCTTTTTGAAGATCTAAAGATATAACAGAGAAGACGTAAACGGTCTCATGTCCTGTACTGACACCTTCCCCTGTGAAGCCAGCGAGACTCCGAGGAACAATGTTATATGGATTTTGATGGGGAGAAGCTGCATAATTAATTTGTATATTCTAGCATGACAGATGTTTGATTTTGGCCGTAAAAGTAATTAATAAGAGAGTGAAGGGAGAGGCAGATTGCTGGAAGATTATTTATGAAGACTCCTCACTGAGCACGTTAGAAGTAGGGGGGCTGAGAGAGAGAGAGAGTGTGAGTTACACAGGGTATCTCCCCTTGCTTGAGCCCTAACATCAGCTGCCCCAGCTGTTAGCCTAGCTGCTGCCACTGCCATCAGATTAGTTTTGTCCATCTATATGCTCAGCTGAAATGACTGCCATACACACTGAATATGCAGGTTTTCCCACAAATAGATTTTTGGTGATTGCCAGCTACGCATGTTCATTTAGCATCTCAGAAAAACTTCAGATAGTTTACCAGTGGAAAGTCCAGTCACTGCTAATCAGCTAGCCACAGTTTTTGCCATCTTGTGTTTTACTACCAGTTCACCAGCTGGCTCAGTGGTTGTTGTGGCAGTCTTCAATACTGTTCATCTGCCTGCCCACAAAGGATCTTGTTTCACAATAGGCCATCCTCTAAAATCTCCTTTTGCACTGCAGATAGTGATGGCAATCTTCGGGTCGGGTGGTGGCTGTCATAAACTAACAGTATTGGTAGTAAGCAAAATCCTTTAAGTAGCACAAACTCTTTAACAGTGTTGCCAACTCCTCAGTAAGGAAAATCGCTATTGGCTGTCCTAAAAGTCGCTAGAAGTCGCCAAATGACGTCATCGCTTAATTTGAATAATTGGTGACCCGAATTAGGCACTCTGACGTAGTTACTTTTTTTGTTTGTATGTCTTTTTAAGTAGTTTTAAACCATGTGATCCACAAAAAGTAACAGTAAAAGAAGAACTTTTTTAACCATAACATTGTAACAAACTACATTAACTATCAAAATGGACATAGCAAGCCTCACCAGACTGCTTCAGTCGAAATCAGATGTACAAGATGGAGTTAAGGCTCTGCAAGGACATCCGTTTTCTCAGTTTGCAGTGATTGGAATTGAATTAAATTAAAAATTAAAAAATTAAAATTAAAACATACAGCTCTGCTATCACTTCCAACATAAATGAAGACAGAAAACTAAACAGCAGTGACGTTTGTAGGGTTACTGAAGTTGGACTAGCTGGTATATAATGATGTGCTACGTGACCGCTAGCGACATAGCTATGTTAGATAACATTAGCACAGTGAAGCTGAAGGATGAACGCAAACTTTTTTCCACTTGATAAAAGTTAACGTGAGGGTTTCTAGTGGTTAGGGACAAATGCAATTGCATGGCGGAGCAGCTGCGAGAGAATTCAGCATTAATGAATCAATGGTACGGAAATGGAGGAATCGCAGTTTTTGGCTTTCCCCATATTCCAAAAGTGCTTCGTCTCTTTGCTTTTACTGTCGCTCAGCATAATTTGCAGATGATGTTGTGTGCAGCCACTGCAATGCTTTCGACCAAAACAGGCGCAGCTTGATGACACCATCAACACGTGCTATCGCGGTAGAGCGGTATAGTCGAAATCTCTACCGCTGGCCAAATTTATATTGTTTCTACTGTATACCGTTTATACCGCCCACCCCTAATTGGAATGATGTATTTTAGAAAAAGAAAAATACACATTTACCGCTACTCTCACCCTGTGTTACAATCTGGGCAGGAGCAGCAGCTTCGTTAATGCACGATTCATTTGCAGTTTGGATGCGTAGGAGTGAACATCTCCTGCTCTGACAACAGCTGGGGGGGGACTGCTTTTACGTCAAAAAGTCCTCATATAAGTCTCCAATAACACCAGAAATAGCCGCCAGATTTGTTGCTAGTCGCTCATTAGAAAAAAAGTCGCTAAGGGGGTCTGAAAACTCGCTAAATATAGCAACAAAGTCGCTAAGTTAGCAACACTGCTCTTTAATCGAAATTAATGCTCAAATATTATTTCAAATTCAAAATTTACAAAAAACAGCAGACTGTAGTGAAGGATTCTTTTTTTAATTAAGATGCCAAATTACAGTTATTTAATTCCTCAACAGAAAGATTCGTTTTAGTGGATGAATGTTATACTTGATTAATTTCTCAGAAACTTCTCAGAGAAGCCCAGTGTGCCAGCACAAATTTGGGTATAAAAATGTGAATTCAGTCATTTTTAGACTTAAAGTTTGTCAGATTTCTAAAATATTTTTGGTTTATTTGTTTTTGTCACAGGTGTTATAATGAATTTGTTTCAAGAAAAAAAAATATTTTCATATTTTTTGTTTTTTATGTGGCAGCATACAAGAAAAATCCTGGTATTTCTCATTTTTTATCCACCATAAAATACTACTGGTATTACAATTTGTTCAGAGAAGAAGAATAAATTAGTATAATAGTTAATTTGAGAAGATGCATGTCTTTTCTCAGTGCACACTTTTATGCAGGTGCACACACACACCAACCACCATGGTGTCTAAATGTGTGAAAAACACAGATATGCGATATCACCAATAAAATCCAGGTGAGTTTATTGCCACAATTCTGCTATACTATACTGATCTGACAATCAGGGCTGGCAGGTTTTATTCAGGACTTCATCATCATCTTCCTCTCCCTTCCAAACCCCAAGTTTTGCAAAAGTTTCCTGCAACTGCTTAAATCCTCAGCACTGTACAGTATGTTTAGTGGTTTCAGTTCCCATGTTAACATGCATGCCACAGATTTGTTGTATAAGATGTGAATTACATCTAACTGAATATGAACATGAACATACTTGTCAAGATGCTTCACAATCTCGTCACCCATGACTAGAAAAGAAAGAAAGCCTCATATGAATCAGGGCTTTCCCACTTTGGTTAAAGGCATGCCTGGACTTACAGAAACACAGGCCCAACAGGAGAAAGAAAATAATTAGATACGGCTCGGCGTTTTGCAACAGCAGGGACGGGACAATTTATGCTCCAATCTAGGCACAAACTTCCGCTTTTCTTTTTTTTCCCTTTTATTACAGAGCTGTACGCCTTCAGAAGATAATAATGAACTGTAATTGATGCCAAACAGTGAGGACAGGGAGTGAATGTAATTTTCTCAATGAGGGCATAAATCTCACACTGAGGCTGTTACTGGAGAGTCTTGTGGATATTCAAATCTGCTGGTTTGATTGAAGCAGTCACTGTACATCACAGCCCTTGTAACTCGACAGAAGGTTAGTGCAGGTGATCTGGCACAATGTGATCTTGTTCGTTGTAAGCACAGATGCTCTGTAGGATCTTATTAGTCGCCATTGATTAAAAAGAAAGCAACAAGAGTGGTCCATAGGAAGGGTCTACTTAATCAACCCCCACTGTTCTCACTGTAATATGCAAAGATGCTGTTTTAACAAAAGAATCTTGTTTTACTTAGCTGTGAAATCTTTGAGCTCACATTAGCAGATAGCCAGATCAATGGAGTTTAGGATCTGAATAAAACTGAGGGGGAGAAAAACCCATGAGTGGATAATTACAGAGTGATTACAGCCTGAGTGATTTGTTTAGCTGGCTACATGATGAGACCTACAGGTGAACATCTTTATTTAATGGCTTCTGCAGGTGTCGCTTGCAGAAAACTGAAATCTTTATTATCTCGAAAACATTCAAAACCAAAAAGACATCTAGCCATGATTCCCTCTTGCAGATGTGAGTGTGGGAGACAACAAACAAACAAACAAACAAACAAAACTATAGTCAAAAAAGAACAAAAATCGTAATTTGGCTGGTGTTATATGTACTGGTTTGCGTCCATGTAGACCAGGGGTGGGGAACTCCAGGCCTCAAGGGCCGGTGTCCTGCAGGTTTTAGATCTCACCCTGGGTCAACACACCTGAATCAAATGATTAGTTCCTTACCAGACCTCTGGAGAACTTCAAGACATGTTGAGGAGGTCATTTAGCCATTTAAATCAGCTGTGTTGGATCAAGGACACATCTAAAACCTGCAGGACACCGACACTCGAGGCCTGGAGCTCCTCAGCCCTGATGTAGACAAAATTAATATTTTCCACTTTTAAAGAGGCAGAAAAGGCCTATATTTTGGCACTGGTAAAAAAAACACTTTCTACTCACACCAAAAACCACAATTCAAGCACTAAATAAGAAGCAACTTTGGTGATGGGTTGCCAAGCAGCAAGCAGAGTGGAGCAGCTGTGGGCAGGCTATAGCTTGTGGCCTATGTGGCCAATACTATGCTCAATTTATGTCATAAAATTCACATTTTTTTTCGTTAGTTAATGAATAATACAGACCTGACACATGTATTAGGGTGTCGATAAATCTTTTAAAATAATAGAAAATTATACAATTCGACTATAAAGTGTATAAAGTTCACATTTTTCAGCCGTGTTCCACCGTGTGCATCCCACTGCTTTGACTAAACACAGGTTTATGTAAAGGCTTTGGGTTAAGTATTTCAATAAGCTAATTATCCCAAGGTCAAGAAAATCTTTACACTCAAACAAATGCTGTGCCAACGTGACTGAAATCTAATTATGATATGGTTTTGTTTTACAACGGTAGGCAAAAAGTAAATACAATTTATAATATTAAACGAAGGGAAAGACACAGAATAAACAGGACCATTATGATCATTTGTATACTTAGTGATGGAAAATTACTCCAATTTCACTTTCATTAGTAAATGTGACCTCCAAAACAAGATAATATTATACTTTATATTATAATTCTTATCTTTACCATTACCAATCTAGTACACACTTTGGCTTTACTTCTGCCTCTCCACGAAAAACCAAATTTTCTAGCCACCAGGTTGTGGCAGTTCACATTTATGTATTCATTTATTACAAAGTTCAATAAAAGCATCGTTTCCAGAGTCGATGAGTAACTGTAAATAATTGTGATTTAATAATGACCTAAATAAATGTCTCTGATGATCACTGTCACAATTAAGCAGCCTTACACATCTGCAGTTGTTAAATCTTAGGACTGTGGGAATGTTAGCCTTTTATATCACGGCTCAAAGAACTGATGATGACAAACTTTCTTTATTATGTCTCTTTTTGGCAAATAACTTACACTTGAACTACAAGCGTAGAATTACTCATAAAACAAAAATGGCAGTTACTTCAGAATCATCACATGTGCATATAGAAAAGATTGGTGTAAGAAGATCACCGACTATCAGGACAATTCTTAGTCCCGATAGTCTCAGTGCATTCTTACTCAAATCTAATTTCACTTTTGAAAAGCAGTTTTACTTTTAGCACATCTAAACTCAGATGGCTGAATTCAGTGGCTCTGGAGCAAATGTATCCATCTGTATTTCTGTTAATGTTAAACCACAAAAGCAGCTGTAAGATTTAGTTTTCATTACAAACACAGTTTAAATGATAAATTACTAGTGAAATCCTTTAGGCTGAAAAGCTGTGATCATTTCACAAGAGGAGAAAATAAAACACGATAAAAGAAAACCTGCAAAAATAATTCACAGGCTGTTAAATTACATTTGCAGTTATGTGACTGAGGTAAATTAGTTTGAGTGAATTTGTTTAATCTTCTCTTTCTGCATTTTAATTCACAGATTTTAAGATGAGTGAGAGAAAATGATTTATTAAAACCATTCTGTACTAAAAAAGTGAAAATGGTTGAGACAGTAAAATCTCACTTCAAATACTTGTTTGTGTCACGGCGAGTGAGGTGAGCCGTGTGGAGGAAATGAAGGAGGATCCAAGTGCAGGCAGTCGTGAAGGTGTAAAGGTGGTTTATTGAACATGAAAGTAAATACAAACGGCAAATGGAGCTGGAACTAAACTATACTGGGAAACAACTAAACTACAAAGCACAAACCTGAATGAGAACGAGCAGAGGAGAATGACGATGGACAGCAGGGAGAGCACACGGATGTGACATGGTAGATACACAGATGACGCAGGGTGGAATACACAGACGGACCAGCAACTACAATAACGGAGGACATGACTTAAATACACCCAGAGAAACACAGGGGAATTACACACAGGTGGTGGACATAGCTGGGAATGATCAACAAGACGAGACAGAGGTAAAACTGAACACTCACATGAGACCCAGACCTTCACAATAAAACAGGAAATGAGAACACCACACCAAGACGCAGACCTGACACTGAGAGACAGACAGAATGACACATGGAACCTGAACTAAACTAAACGTGAGATACAACAGAGAACAAATCCTTAAACATGAACCTCAAATAATAAACATCATAATCATCATCATAAACACAACAAGAGAACAAGAAAACAATCCCTGATGCAAACTAAAACCAAAACATAATAACCTCAAACATGGAATAACAAAAACATGAGACTCCACATACTGGGTCCAACGGACCCAGACCCGTGACAGTTTGACCTCTTTCGGGCAATCAAATTAGATCTCTTTGATGGTAAATGGTAAGGCTGCAGAATTGGAAGGTAAGCTAAAAGAGAGATTCTTAGCACATAATTGTACAGATGTGTCTGATTAATGGTTAATGCATTTGAAATTAATTACAAGCAATAAATTAGCGCTCCAACACAAGACAAAGTGAATTGAATCTTTCTCTTTCGTGAAGGATAAATAGAGAGATGAAATATAATGAAGAAAGGATGAAAGTGATCATAAAGAAATACATTTGCATACTAATTAAAAACCTAATAATCTCCCCCATAGTCTTCAAAGAAGTGTACTCAATAGAAGTCATTTCCATAACTTACTGAATTATTGTGCCACTGTCCTGCAGTACTGTGCTCGTCTGTCTCAGCTAGGTGAGCTCTTCTTTTGTTTTAAACTTTTTATGCCAACTCTCAATGCTGTTTAGTGGAATTCAAAGCAAACTCTTAACACAAGGGTTAACTGTCCTTTCAGTGTGTTCACTACAAGACTTTAAAAAACAAACGAGAACATTTAAGACCTGTTATAAACGGCTCTAATGAATTCCTCCCCATGACATTGCAGGTATCATTTAACTGGAAGACATAAAAAAAAGCTTGTTAATAAATGATCCATGTTTAAAAAAAAAAATCATCTACAGATTTAGGTGTTTCTTTTGCAGCACGACAAAGTTCACTCCAGTATTACATTTATGAAGCAGGTGCTAACCTACATTCAGTGAGTCACTGTCCTTTAGAGCAGAAGAAACATATGGCGCCCTTTGACAGTTTCCTACACACAACCTGTCGCCTCTTAAAGGCTCCACAGTCAACGGGGAATATTAACCTGTGAGGACCATGTAACACAGTAAGGGGAATTGTTGAAAAGAATATATCAATGGGCCAATAGGCTCGACTATAGGAGCACAGGGGTGTGTTCAAATGAGACACAGAGACAAGAATGTAACTCAAAAGAACCAGCCAACTTTAGTGACATAAACCATAAGGTTGACAAGCACAGGTTAAAGACACTTTACAACGGTAGAAAGGAAACTTACAAAAATTAAAAGAAAAGTAAAACACAAACTACTAAAGCAATGACTTGGCCAAGTGTTATTTTTGGTTTTCAATGCTCGGGTTTCAATGCTCGGGTTTCAATGCTCGGGTTTCAATGCTCGGGTGCACCCTAGTAACCTGACTCCTTAACTCTTATAGAAACAGATTACACAAATCCAATGCACATTCAAATGAAAATTTCACACTCTTTTCACATGTGGAGAATGCTCTACACAACAGCTCATTATTTAAAGTCCAAATAAAAAATGTCCAAGGGGTAAAGTCCAAAAAATTCCCAGGGTGTGAAAGAGAATAGGGATGAGAGAATGTCAGTCAGTGGTCTTATGTATAACCAGCTGTGCGTGAAAGTGTGAGTGATACAGTCCTACCACACCGCAAGGTGCAGCAGATCATCAAGTGGAAAAGAAGCGAATCTCAGTCTCTCTAAGTCCAGGTGGGAAGGCTCGCCATCTATTTCACTGGAGGAATCCTATTTCACTGGAGGAATCCACCTCAGGAACAATTCAGCATACAAAAAAGACCTGACCGATCTCAGCGCATCACGGCCGAAGACAATGGCATAGTGTCTCTCGGTCGGAAAATGCAGGGCTCTTACTTCTGGAAGCAGATTGAGATGAACTTCCAGGCAGTTGATAGCAACCAGAGCTAACAAAGGCTAACAGTTTAGCTCCACGCGGTACTTTTTAAAGTCACCAGAAAAATGCAGCATTTGCCTGCTTACTCACTGTGGCTACTTTTAACATGAAAGGTAGCTGATAACCAGTGAACTTATGTGCAACACAGTTGGTTGCAACTTATATCTAATACTTTTTTTCCAGCTCAAAAGCTTCAGTCTCTCTTTTCTCCTGCCAGCACGCGACTACCTCCACACATAGCAGCAAACACAGAGCACGTAGGTGGGACATACAGCGGCAGACTGCTCTCCCATTGGTCAAAACATACTGGGACCTGTGCATTTCGATTGGTTGGGCAGGCTGTCCATCTCTCCTCATATCAGTCCTTAAAGTGGTACCCCCATTTTATGTGGGTTACACCCTCCCCTCTTGATGGTATGCCCGTCCCTGGGCATCTGCAGGGTGGCACTGAGTTACACTGCTTTGACCTTTCCAACATAATTACTAGTTGGATCTTCAAATCCATTTAAAGAGCTAGTCAATGCCTCACTTAGGCCTTGAAAAAGAGAATTCACCACCGTTATCAGAGGATTCCCAAGTGTCACATAATGCAGTCTCTTGGGCTTTGCTTGCAATCTGTTAGAACGACGAAGAGATGGCTCAGTATCTTGAAGTCCATTATTCTGGATCATCACAGGTTCAGGCTGTTCAGTAACAGGTCTGTTCACATCACTTAATCCTTCTTCACATGCTGCATCAGAGCTCGTCCCATCATCTTGAGGAGCTTCCTCAGACTGCTGCAATTCTGAACTTTGAGGAAGTCCTTTGGCTGAGTCAAGCCCATGCAATATGTTTGCTTCAGGTGAGTTGTCACGTTCAGGTGAGTTGTCACGTTCAGGTGAGTTGTCACGGTCAGGTACATCCTGAATCATTCCTTCACCTTCCTCTACAAGGGATTTAGTGGCAGGAGGATCAGGTGGAAGTGAAACTGTAGGCACCTCTGGTTCTGCTGATTGTCTGACCACACAAGGAGGTTTACTCAACTTGTGAGTTTCATGTACTGGGACATATACGTCGGACTTTGATGTAATGAGAGGGCGAAATGTCCAATCAGATACATCATCCATATCAGAGGGAATTTCATCTTCACCCTCGACAACGGAACACTGCCTTGTTCTGGGTCTCCTGTTTGGATGGGTTTTGACTGTCTCGGGTTCTGCAGCTGCTGACAGAAATCCACATGGGAGAAGCAAGTCACGATGTAGAGTTCGCACAGGTCCATCTTTACCCTCAGGTTTAACTGTGTAGACCGGCATTTCTCCAGCTCGCTTAAGGACAATGTAAACATCCGTTTCCCACTTATCTGCCAGCTTATGTTTTCCACGCAGCTTCACATTTCGTACAAGAACTCTGTCTCCACTCTGCAATGTTGATTCAACCACTCGTCGGTCAAATCTGGCTTTGTTGCGACCTGCATTCTTTTGTGCATTATTTGTGGCAATCCGGTAGCTTTCTTCCAAGCGAGATTTTAGGTTACCGACGTACTGGGAATGAGTCTGCTTAGTAGCATTAGTGGGCAACCTAAAGATTAAGTCAATGGGCAGTCTTGGTTGCCTCCCAAACATCAATTCATAGGGGGAAAATCCAGTCACGTCACTCTTCGTACAATTATAAGCATGTACCAGAGACTTGACGAAGTCTCTCCAGTGGAGTTTATCTGACCGATCCAGTGTCCCAAGCATCTGGAGAAGAGTGCGGTTGAATCTCTCAACCGGATTCCCTCTAGGGTGGTAGGGGGTTGTACGCACTTTCTTCATGCCAGTAAGTTCACAGAGTTCCTTGATGGTCTTTGATTCAAAGTCAGGACCCTGATCACTAAGAAGCTTTTTGGGAAAACCATAATGGACAATGAAGTTGTCCCAGAGACACTTTGCTACAGTCTGTGCTCGTTGATTTGGAGTTGGCACTGCCACAGCATACTTTGTGAAATGGTCAGTTATGACCAATACATCTTTCGTGTTTGAGCGATCTGGCTCTATTGATAAAAAGTCCATGCACACTAGTTCGAGAGGTCTGCAGGTCTTAATGTTTATCAATGGAGCAGCTTTCTCTGGAGGCGTTTTTCGACGAATACATCGCTCACAAGATTTGACCATTTTTTCTATGGTCATGTGCATTTTCGGCCAATAAAATCTGGCCCTTGCCAAGTCTACTGTTCGTTCGACTCCAAGATGGCCCATATCATGATGAAGGCTTGTAAGTGCTGTGGCTCTTAGCTCCTCAGGGAGCACAAGCTGATATGAGGTGTTGGGACCATCTTGCCGCTTACGGTAGAGCACCCCGTTCTGTATTTCAAGCCGATTTAACTCTCTGAGTAACAGGGGAAGTTCTGGTAGCTCTAACCTAAGGCTGGGAGGTGGAGTTTCGCCAGTCTCCAAGAGTACAATCACTGCATTGATAGCAGGGTCCAATGTCTGCTTTTGCCTCAACTCCTTCTCAGAAATTGAGTGGACAATGGGAAGCCCATCCACTTGCTCCTGTTGGAAGCAGTCGGGAATAGCTGTGGACTGGTGAGTGAGGGATTCAACTAAGGTCAACCCAGAAGTGGTGGATCCAACATTAGCTACGGCTGAGGTGACCATATGGCGCTCACAAATAGCCTGAATTACATCCAAGGGAACAGTCTCTGGACTCTCAGGGTTGCTCAGATGGTACAGTGTGAACTGCCGGATTCTCTCACTCTCCTTCTTAGATGCATAATCATCCTCTGGTGGACTGTGAGGACGGCGCGAGAGCGCATCAGCATCCAGATTTTGTTTTCCCGCTCTGTACTGAAGACTAAATGAATAGGTGGAAAGACTGGACAGCCACCTATACCCTGTTGCATCAAGCTTTGCAGAGGTCAAAATGTATGTAAGAGGGTTGCTGTCAGTCACTACTACAAAGTCTGTACCATATAGGTAGTCAGAGAATTTTTCCGTGACTGCCCACTTAAGGGCCAAAAACTCCAGCTTATGGGCTGGGTACTTTCTCTCACTCTTTGAAAGACCACGACTTGCAAAAGCTATGACCCTGGACTGTCCATCTTGTACCTGATATAAGGCAGCACCAAGGCCAATGGTACTGGCGTCCGTATGTAAAACATATGGAAGCTGGGGGTCTGCAAATCCCAAGATTGGAGCGGAGGTTAGCTTTGCTATTATTTGGTCAAAGGCCTCCTGACATTGAGGTGTCCAACGCTGACCAAAAGGTTCCTTTGGGTTGCGATACTCTGAATTTGCGTGTGTCCTTGGCTTGTTGTTCCGCTTCCTAATTGGTGGGTAGCCCGAGGTTAGTTCGTTAAGTGGTCTGACAATGATAGAGTAGCCCTGAATAAACCTTCGATAATATCCAGCAAATCCTAAAAAGGACTGAAGTTCCTTAAGATTTGTGGGGATAGGCCAGGTCTTTAAGGCCTCAACTTTGTCAGGGTCAGTCTCTACTCCTCTTGCGGAAACAATGTGACCAAGGTATTTTACCGAGGTCTGAAAGAATTTGCACTTTTCTGGTGCCAGTTTCAAGCCATATGACATCAGTCGTTGCAGGACATGTTTCAAACGCTGTTCATGTTCCTCCAGGGATGATGAGAAGACAATCAGGTCATCAATGAACACCAGAACCTCTTTGAGATTCATATCTCCTACACACTTCTCCATCAATCTCTGGAACGTCGAAGGCGCATTTGTGATCCCCTGGGGCATCCTATTAAATTCCCAAAATCCAAGTGGGCAAACAAATGCGGTCTTATTCTTGTCCGCTTCCTCCATCTCGACCTGGTAGTATCCAGACTTGAGGTCTAGGACCGAAAACCACTTAGAACCTGCAAGAGCACTGAATGCATCTTCCAATTTTGGAAGGGCATAAGCGTCTTTGATGGTCTGCAGGTTCAGCTTTCTGTAGTCTACACACAGACGAACAGAGCCATTCTTTTTACGAACGACAACAATGGGGGAAGCAAACGGGGACTCAGATTCTCGTATAACACCAGAATCAAGGAGTCCCTGTAGATGTTGTCTCACAGCATCCACATCACTGGGGTGTATGGGACGTGCTCTCTGTTTAAAGGGTGTCGCATCACTGAGTTTGATATGGTGTTTGACTTTGTCAGTGTGTCCAAAGTCCAATTCGTTCTGAGAGAAGACATTTGGCATGTCGTTTAACATGTTTGTAACTCGCTCCTTCCATTCAGTGGGTAAGGGCGAATCTCCAAAATCAAAGCTCAGTTCTGAGGAAGACTTAGCTTGAAATTTAGAGCAGTCTGGTTCTCTGACAGTTTGCTCTTTGTGTAGCACTTGCAAGATAGCATTAACATCTGCCAAAGGTGTTTTGGGGGGTATGACAATGTCATGGTTGGTTTCATTTCTCACTACGACAGGGAGAAGACACTGACGTTTGCGTGGTAAAGTGACTGCAATTGCTGAAACTAGCAAGCCATTTGGTAGTGAAGAGGCTGAAGGATGTTCAAGGACAACATCTCTTTGCATGTTCACGGGATTTACATTGACAGAGGCCTCCAGGACAACAGTCTGTCCTGCAGGAACGACTGCAGGCATCTTACCTGTCAGTTTTGCACAACCAAGGCTACCAGAGTTAAAGTTTCTTTGTCGCATCTCAAGTATTTGGAGAACTGCTTGATACCCATTAAACAAAGGCTGAAAGGGTGAAAGCTTCTGGTAATTAGCATAGAGGGCATCAAGGGTGTTTGTGCCTATGAGTACCTGCTCATGGGCTGTAGAGCGGAGATGGGGGATAACCAAGGCCAGAGTGTGAACATCAATATCAGAGCCTACAAACTCTTTAGGAAAGGTGATGGTAAGCTCAACATATCCTAAGTAAGGGACAGACTGGCCATTGGCACCCTCCACTTCAAGCAACTCATTTAAGGGATGAATGGTCAGATCTGCAAGATGTTCTTCATAAAAAGACTGGGGTACAGTTGTGACTTGTGAACCCGTGTCCAAAAGACAGTTTGTGTCTCTTCCTGCAATAGTTACTTGAGCTGTGGTCTTAGTTCCTACAAGGCCATGTGGAAATTTTGATCCTTCCACTTTAACGTTTTTAATGGCAGGTTTCAGGATTTTGGGACTGACATTGCAAGACTCCACTCCCATATGTCCCTCTATGGGAGTAGGCTTCAGTTTAAATGTGCCTCACTTCGAGAAGCATTAGAGGCTTCCCAAGCAGCCTGTTTTTCTTTCAGCTGTCTTTTCTTAGCTGCTACAAGGGAAGGGTTTGGCGCTTTATCACAAACTGAGACGACATGGCCATCCTCCCCACACTGGAAACAGTACCATGGACGTGGTCTACTGTTAGCTTTAAATGTGGAGGGATGCTGACTGGCCACTTTTGGTTTCACACCGTGGGTGTCAGGTGTGACGGACCTCGCTTTTTGCTGCTTAGGTTGTTTCGTCTTATGATTCTCAGATACAAGACTGTTAAGCTGAATGCTGAGGTCAGCAACTTGTTGCTTTAGCGTCTCAAGATCAGATTTGTCCACCAGATTATTGGTGGTGTGTGCGAGTTGCACGTGTGACGTGGCGTGCTGCTTTCTAGAGTTTTGGGCAGACTTAGCATGACTAAAATGCTGCCTCATGCGGCTCAGTTTTGCAGCCTGTTTATCTTCTTCTGTCCTAAGAAGAAGCAGCAGCTCTGCAAAGGAAGGTGGGTTTTCTTTTTTTTGTTCTAGCTGAAGATCGATTATTAGTGCATTCTCCCAACAACCTCGAATGAACTGCTTTAAGAGCTGTTGGTTAAAATCATGAGCGGACACACCACCACGTCTCATGGCTCTACTTAATGCAGTGTGCAGCCTCTGCAGGAAAACAGAAGCTCGCTCTCCATCATTTTGAAATGTGCTCATGAACCTAGCATGCAGCTCATCACCATCTTCGACTGTTCCGTAGGCAGAGTCAAGCAACTCAAGATAAGCAGAGGGTCTAGACTGTGGACTCAGATGTTTAATCATCTCGGAAGCAGGAGGAAGCAGACTGTCAAGTATACGATGTGTGCAGTGCAGATCAGACACAGAAGGATCTCTAATAAGGATTTCAACACTAGCTCGCCACGTATCATAATCTGCCTCATGGCTAGGACGTGGGCTCTTGCCCGAATAAGCCCTGAGTCTACCAGATGATGCGAACTGGGATGAGCTCTCATTGCTGCGCACTACATGCTCAACAACTACTCGCTGAACAGCAGTTGGATTAACATCAATTATGGGGCTAGAAGCGGCCCCAGAAGAAGCTGGAAGAGTCTGTGAGGGGCTGAAATCAGTCAGGTTTTCACTGAAATTGGGAGAGGTAAGAGATTTACTTGCGTTATTTGGTGATGTCAAAACTGTGGAGTCTAGAGGTACACCTGATTGAGGGTCCTCAGAAAATGAAACGTCTCCCTTGCTGGTTAAGTCTTTCTGTGGAAGTGGGCTCTGTACAGTTGAGGATTCTGGACCAGTTTGAGATGACTGGGAAATAGCACTTCCTGCCGATGAAACCAGATTTTTAAGTTCTTCCTTTAACATCTCCTCTAATGAATTTCCACTCAGTTTGGCAATTTCACGGAGCTGTTCCATGTACATTTTAGTGGCTTTGTTTCTGGCATCAAGGGAGTAAACACTTCCTAAGGCCTTTAACTCATACACGATGCCTGCTTGGGTTGTACTTGGAAGCCGCAGAGGTAACAGTGGCTCCAATGTGTGCATGGCAGTCTCATGTGTAAACTCGATGATCATGTGCTTATGGTAATCTGACTCAGGATCGTCTAGACGAAAGTAACGGTTGATGGAACCATATTTTTGGAGGAAAGTGGACACTTCCTCATCAGTCTCTGATCCTGTGATCCCACTAACAACTACAGAATTGGGAATTCTGACGGATTCACTTAGCACAACATCCATTTTCTCTCTAGAAGTTATAGCTCAGATTAAGCACTTTTAAACACCACACACAAATTGTCTAGCACTTAAACACACACAACCATGCTCCTGGCTGGCTCGCCAAAGCTCTCACTGTAACACAGTAAGGGGAATTGTTGAAAAGAATATATCAATGGGCCAATAGGCTCGACTATAGGAGCACAGGGGTGTGTTCAAATGAGACACAGAGACAAGAATGTAACTCAAAAGAACCAGCCAACTTTAGTGACATAAACCATAAGGTTGACAAGCACAGGTTAAAGACACTTTACAACGGTAGAAAGGAAACTTACAAAAATTAAAAGAAAAGTAAAACACAAACTACTAAAGCAATGACTTGGCCAAGTGTTATTTTTGGTTTTCAATGCTCGGGTTTCAATGCTCGGGTTTCAATGCTCGGGTTTCAATGCTCGGGTGCACCCTAGTAACCTGACTCCTTAACTCTTATAGAAACAGATTACACAAATCCAATGCACATTCAAATGAAAATTTCACACTCTTTTCACATGTGGAGAATGCTCTACACAACAGCTCATTATTTAAAGTCCAAATAAAAAATGTCCAAGGGGTAAAGTCCAAAAAATTCCCAGGGTGTGAAAGAGAATAGGGATGAGAGAATGTCAGTCAGTGGTCTTATGTATAACCAGCTGTGCGTGAAAGTGTGAGTGATACAGTCCTACCACACCGCAAGGTGCAGCAGATCATCAAGTGGAAAAGAAGCGAATCTCAGTCTCTCTAAGTCCAGGTGGGAAGGCTCGCCATCTATTTCACTGGAGGAATCCTATTTCACTGGAGGAATCCACCTCAGGAACAATTCAGCATACAAAAAAAACCTGACCGATCTCAGCGCATCACGGCCGAAGACAATGGCATAGTGTCTCTCGGTCGGAAAATGCAGGGCTCTTACTTCTGGAAGCAGATTGAGATGAACTTCCAGGCAGTTGATAGCAACCAGAGCTAACAAAGGCTAACAGTTTAGCTCCACGCGGTACTTTTTAAAGTCACCAGAAAAATGCAGCATTTGCCTGCTTACTCACTGTGGCTACTTTTAACATGAAAGGTAGCTGATAACCAGTGAACTTATGTGCAACACAGTTGGTTGCAACTTATATCTAATACTTTTTTTCCAGCTCAAAAGCTTCAGTCTCTCTTTTCTCCTGCCAGCACGCGACTACCTCCACACATAGCAGCAAACACAGAGCACGTAGGTGGGACATACAGCAGCAGACTGCTCTCCCATTGGTCAAAACATACTGGGACCTGTGCATTTCGATTGGTTGGGCAGGCTGTCCATCTCTCCTCATATCAGTCCTTAAAGTGGTACCCCCATTTTATGTGGGTTACAACCAGGAAGAAAGAACAAAACAAGTTCAAATACCAGTACACACCTGTTCAGAAGTTTTGGGTCACTAAGCAGTTGCTTTTTTTTTTTTTTTTTTTTTTTAAAGGTAAGCACAGTAAATTCTTATAGTTTATAAGTTTGGAACTAAGTTGGCTGTTTCTCTTTAATCTCAAGAGTTTATTTTTTCTTTGTTAAATAGAAATGACCCTTGGAGCTGCAAAAGTGAATTAATAGTTAATGGAATTATTAAGAAATCCTTTATGACTTTTAACTGAATATCTATGTAAACTAAAAAGGTCACTTTAAGTAACTATCACTGCAGCGTTCCTATTACACATTAGCTTATCATCATGTTCCCACAGCTGAATTTGTTAACAAAGACAGCAAAAAAGTAGCTTGCTAAGTGTTAACAGCACCACCCTGTATGGTTTCAATTAGTCTCAAAACTCTGTTTTACTGTAATTTAACCTGCAACCGAGAGCCTGTTGTTGCTACATAGATATGACTACATACATAGATACCCTACATGGTATACCAAGGTTGAAAAAGCACTACAGCTGAACTTGAGCTGTGTTTCTTCTGCTGCCATCTCAGTTAATATATGACTACCTGAATTCCATTAAAATGTGAATTGCTACACTGAGTCTGGAGTAGCAGCACCCAGTTCTCCACCTACCTGCAGGATGTGGTTAGAGTAGATCTCCAGCTTACAGCATATTGTCAAAGCACAACAAAAACTACCCATTTAACTGTGGTATGAAGTTCTTTAGCAAATAACTGCAACTGATAAAAAAGGTACACCAAGACAGCCAGCCTGTCCAAGTCTGTGTGAGGGAAACACTGTATATGCAAGCATGGATTTAGCAAAACTTTCCTCCATTCACATTCAATTCAGTTTTATTTATACAATGCCAAATCACAACAAGTCGCCTCAAGGCGCTTTATATTGTAAGGTAGACCCTACAATGATACATACAGAGGAAAAACTCATCATATGACCCCCTATGAGCAAGCACTTTGGCGACAGTGGGAAGGAAAAACTTCCTTTTAACAGGAAGAAACTCCAGGCTCAGGGAGGGGCGGGGCCATCTGCCACGACCGGCTGGGGTGAGAGAAGGAAGACAGGATAAAGACATGCTGTGGAAGACGGCCAGAGATTAATAACAAGTATGATTCAGTGCAGGGAGGTCTATTAACACAGAGTGAGTGAGAAAGGTGACTGAAGAGGAAATACTCAATGCATCACGTTCTTAATTATATTCAAGTCTGCACCTTTGTTCAAACCTGAACCTGGTTTATACTCAGCTGATCAGCGCTTCAACTGTATCTAAGGGCTTCACTGTATCCAAGTCAGTGCAGCCTTCTGAGGAAAAGTGTTGCACATCTGTGTGTGCACAGCTTATGTCCTTTATAAGATGGCCTCTTTTTCTTTACTAGTTGAGATTAAATAAATCCTTCTGTTAATTTTCCGGCCTTCTCCCTCATCTGCAGTCATGAGGACAGCCAGTGGGCTTCTTCATCCCAGTGGGGTAAACCTCTCAGAAGCAATATGTAATTAAACTCGGAGAGCATATTCTTTAATCCTAAAGGCTATTATGGATTTATGGTCAGTGCATTGTCTGAGCTCCACAATGGCTTTTCCTCTCTGCACCATATATGCTCTTAAATGGGTAGATAAAGATTTTGTAACCCTTTTAAATCCAGCTTCCTCGTGGACTAATACGTCAGCCTTTGTGTTTGGCCTGGGATGGATAGAAAAGCTCAAAAAGGATAGAGAAATCTGTAATTATAATGCATCAGCCATCATCAATGACATATTTCTGAATCCTTTTCCAGTCACATTAGTAATGAGCAGAGCTGTACATGTGGAATTGTAATTACGTTGTATTCATTTTTAGCTCTCAGGGATTAAAGTATCGACTATGTTTAATTGCAAGTGTTCTATATTTTAGAACAGTGGAGCCCTGATTAAGAGTGACCCATCCCCACCGCAGGACGCTTTGAAATGCCGTGAATACTTAACTTAATTGCTACTTTCATTTGCAATATTTTGACTCAATCTCCTTTCTCTGGCTCTGCGGGGAACTGCTGATGTAACATTTCCCCCATCTGCGAACAAGCATTGCTGGAACAGGGATTTTTCTCAGCTTCCTTTATTCCTTTACGTTACTTGTCCAAGTCAGAAGCACCATAAAAGTTCTTTGTTTTCATCAGGCTTTTGATTTTAAATATGTACCATGTGATTATGTTTTGGATAGTTGATCGTTCATCAGTATAAGTTTAAGTCTTTATTGATTCCATTTAATCATTTTCAATGTTTAATGCCCAAGTAGTGGCTTTTCAAAGATGCAGTCCTCTTGGGGAAAATAGGAAACCATGTCCTCATATCCAAATACACAAGAATGAACTTCATGCAAATCAAATATATCAACAAACACTATCACCGAAAGTGTTTGAATTCTAGGCTGAAAACCAAGGAGGAAAAGAAAAACTGTAAAGCCAGAATCTATTTAACCTGAGGCTTGTATGCAAAAGATGGAAATAGTCTCAGAGTCTAAAAGGTGAAGTCAATGTGGAAGAAGCTTAGACCTGCATCCTATCAAACAGGTAACGAAGGTGTTGAACCTGTTTTTTTTTTTTTGGGGGGGGGGGGGGGGGGGGGGGTTACAAGATTTTCAGAAAACTTGACCTCTGACCTTGAGGTCGAGGTCACCACAATTCAAATGCGTCTCAGATTTTCAGTAGCGGCACCTATGGTATCAATTTGAAATTCATTGGTTACTTCCAAGATTTTAAGAAAATATGACCTCTGACTGTGACTTTGAGACTCTGAGATATTTAGTAGATGCACCTAAGATACGCTGCATTTTTGCATTTCACCACAATAACAACAGCAAACCTTGATTTCTTGGATTTCTTGGATTTCTCTTGTTTGTAAAAGTCACAACCTGCTAGAACCCTCTCCAGAAAAGCCACTTACATATTCCAAGGATTTACAGTGGGGCAAAAAAGTATTTAGTCAGCCACCGATTGTGCAAGTTCCCCCACTTAAAATGATGACAGAGGTCAGTAATTTGCACCAGAGGTACACTTCAACTGTGAGAGACAGAATGTGAAAAAAAAATCCATGAATTCACATGGTAGGATTTGTAAAGAATTTATTCGTAAATTAGGGTGGAAAATAAGTATTTGGTCACCTCAAACAAGGAAAATCTCTGGCTCTCACAGACCTGTAACATCTTCTGTAAGAAGCTTTTCTGTCCCCCACTCGTTACCTGTATAAAAGACACCTGTCCACAGCCTCAAACAGTCAGACTCCAAACTCCGCCATGGCCAAGACCAAAGAGCTTTCGAAGGACACCAGGAAAAGTATTGTAGACCTGCACCAGACTGGGAAGAGTGAATCTACAATAGGCAAGCAGCTTGGTGTGAAAAAATCAACTGTGGGAGCAATCATCAGAAAATGGAAGACATACAAGACCACTGATAATCTCCCTCGATCTGGGGCTCCACGCAAGATCGCATCCCGTGGGGTCAAAATGATCATGAGAACGGTGAGCAAAGATCCCAGAACCACACGGGGGGACCTGGTGAATGACCTGCAGAGAGCTGGGACCAAAGTAACAAAGGTCACCATCAGTAACACACTACAACGGCAGGGAATCAAATCCCGCAGTGCCAGACGTGTTCCGCTGCTGAAGCCAGTGCATGTCCAGGCCCGTCTGAAGTTTGCCAGAGAGCACATGGATGATACAGCAGAGGATTGGGAGAATGTCATGTGGTCAGATGAAACCAAAGTAGAACTTTTTGGTATAAACTCAACTCGTCGTGTTTGGAGGAAGAAGAATACTGAGTTGCATCCCAAGAACACCATACCTACTGTGAAGCATGGGGGTGGAAACATCATGCTATGGGGCTGTTTTTCTGCCAAGGGGACAGGACGACTGATCCGTGTTAAGGACAGAATGAATGGGGCCATGTATCGTGAGATTTTGAGCCAAAACCTCCTTCCATCAGTGAGAACTTTGAAGATGAAACGAGGCTGGGTCTTCCAACATGACAATGATCCAAAACACACCGCCCGGGCAACAAAGGAGTGGCTCCGTAAGAAGCATTTGAAAGTCCTGGAGTGGCCTAGCCAGTCTCCAGACCTCAACCCCATAGAAAATCTGTGGCGGGAGTTGTAAGTCCGTGTTGCTCGGCGACAGCCCCAAAACATCACTGCTCTCGAGAAGATCTGCATGGAGGAATGGGCCAAAATACCAGCTACTGTGTGTGCAAACCTGGTAAAGACCTATAGTAAACGTTTGACCTCTGTTATTGCCAACAAAGGTTATGTTACAAAGTATTGAGTTGTATTTTTGTTATTGACCAAATACTTATTTTCCACCCTGATTTACGAATAAATTCTTTACAAATCCTACCATGTGGATTCATGGATTTTTTTTTCACATTCTGTCTCTCACAGTTGAAGTGTACCTCTGGTGCAAATTACTGACCTCTGTCATCATTTTAGGTGGGGGAACTTGCACAATCGGTGGCTGACTAAATACTTTTTTGCCCCACTGTATATTTACAAGAACTAGTTCTTTTGAAAGCAGATCGAGAATTACAAGCGACCAAAAAGACATTATAATTGTAAATTGGACATAAGAAACAATACCAGCTGTGATCACACCCTTTACGTGCCATAAACAAATAAAGACATTTTCATCTTTTCCAATCAGCTGTTGGATCACTGCGTCCTTTTCTGTCACACACACACAACTGAAAATGATCAGGTCTTGGTGTCTCAATGATAATGTATTCTCTCTTATTTGACTTTTTAATGGGCTTTCACCTAATTATCATCACATGGTTCCAAAGATGTGTGCTGGGGAGCAAACTGAGGAGTCTGGGAACAAAAGGAGGTCAGATCTGGAAGTGTTGGCACATGGCCTGATCCGCTCCGGTACCCCCCTCTCCCTGTTTTTGTGCAGTGATAAATTTTCCCCTTGAAGATGATGTCAATATGTTGATGTGCCTTCCTTTATTAAGATACCATCCAACTGATAACAAGTCCTGCTGTGTATTACCAACATAAATAATTAGAACAGAGACCAAGGAACGGCAGGTGGCTTTTGGCACAAAGAAATAATCATACTTGATGTGGAAAATAAAGTAAAAGGACCCATCTGTTCACGGCAGGGGGAGGCGAAAAAACACGTTAACATATTGTCAGTAACATTATGAAATACACAGTTAATAATTTTGTCATGGCACATGGCTCTGGACACTTGTTTTAAATAATCTAACAGAAGTGAGCCAGGCCCTGCTTCGATGCTTCAAATTAACCGCAGATTTGCACGCTCATGACTACCGGCCATTTTGTCACACGCTCTGCCAATTATTTACTCAAAGGGCTGATGAAGAAGGAGGCTGAAAAATATGTAACGGAGAAAATACAACATGTGGTACAGTATCTGACCAGATAACTGTCTGTCCAATACTTTGATTCAGAGTAGTGCACATAGGGGGAGATTTTAGGCAATTATTTGTGTTGTGAGCAAATTTGTGCCATTGAAAAATTTACAGTATGCGCCTAGGCTCAGCTGCCTTTTTGAATATATTAGAAAGCCAAAATTACCGCAATAAAGAGGTTGTCTATGATGGCCACTTGAGCCAATCAAAGTTCAAGAGGGCTCTTGTCAAGGGCTCTTTGACTGCTATGAGAAATCCGTGGCATATTTAGGCCACCTCAGGTGCCTGCATTGATATAATCTCCTCTTACTCCATTGTGTACCAACAGGTTCATCAGTGAGGGCTGTTCTACAAATCAAATTTATTTACTTGCTTGATTGAGATGATCAGTTTAATGTTTACCGGTGTGTGGAATCATCTTTGGTATATAAATGAGATGATTAAGGCTGCAGGGCTTCCCTGCTCAGGGATCTAACAGACGCCTCAGAACACAGCACTGACTGAACTTCAGTGCACATTTCCTGCTTATTTACTGCTGTTTTCTCACAGCTTTTTCTGCATGACTCTGGAAAAAAGGAGAAGTAATTTTAATCAAAAAAAATTAAATTAAAAAAACACTGTAGCCTGCAGCCAAACCACTGATTATTATCTTAGAAGATCACAGGTACCATGTAGGCTGTAAACAGATAATCCACTCCTCAAGGTTCATGTAAACATTTTTGAATTATAGGTAATTTATTGATAATGTAAAAAAGTGAAATATCATTAAATAAATAACATGCTATAGCCACTATCCAAAACAGCAGAAGTTCAGTTCATAGTTTTCAGTTAAAGCTGTTGCATGTTGATTTTAGTGACTCACTTAATAAAAAAGTAATCTGTTCTCTACAACAGTGGCTGATTTCTATAATCATATTGATATATTACAGGTGCATGACTTTGAACAACTATAACCAGGTGACAGTAGAAACGTACATGATGTTTTAATGTCTTATAATGTTGAAGTAAACAAGGCCCCTCTGTTTGTAGCCTTCACGGGCCGCTCAACGCAACATCTCATTAGCATTTCTGGTTACGTTTAGGAACCTTTTAAACTCTCCCAGCTGTATGCAATGAAGATCATTTCTATTTTATGTTTCTAAAATCTAAAATATAGCTTTAAAACCAATGAAATTGATTTTTACTGAGAAAATAAAAGTCTAATGACCACTGAGGAGCGTGAAGGTCAATACACATAGCAGGGTAGTGTTTCCCATACATAGACTTAACCTGGGTAGGCTAACATGCTGAGATCTGTTTTTGGTGCAGTTTAGCATTTGATTCCTTCTTTAACAATAATGACACACATGTTGCTACAGTCCAACACCACGCAGTATAAAGTGCTTTAAGACCTCTACAGTATCTTCATCTTTCTCACAAACATTATCAGTTTCAACCTTAACCTATTACTTCAATCCTCCTAAAACTAAACACCCATTTCAAGCCTCTTTCCGATCTTGTTTCAATTAAGAGTAACACGCTCAGCGAAGATGCCGAGGTGCAACAGCAGCAACAGAGGGGGGGAAATGCTAGCACGTCTTCTCTAAAATGGCTGCTCCTGTATCCCTTGCAGGGAAACATTATTCCTAATAAAAGTTCCTTGGAGAGTTCTTTGAACCTGAAAAGAAACACTGCCTATACCCAGGAGCAAAGAAGGCCATTACAGCTTGTAGTGGAAGATTTAATAGGTGTCATAATTTATCATGTAAACCGAAAAGTGTTTCTTAATTAAGTGCGAGCGTTAATGAATTTTTTAATTTGATCCCTGTAAGTACTTTGCCATGCTAATTGCAATATTCCACACATTAGTTATCGGCTATTGCCCTTGGCTATTTGCTGTCGTGAGGGAAGGATCCTCTTTTCCCTTCAGCTTAAGTTCATTAACTGAGTCTAAGCAAAAACTACGGGCACTATGAGTATGTGGAATATTTGGGTCTTATGTTCTGATAAATATAAAGATTTTATTGCAAAGTTGTTTTCATGATGGCCACACTGACAGTGATTTAAATGTCTTTTGCTCTGAAAAACAACGATCAGTTGTACTTGTTAGACATTTGGGCATCTGCTTGCTCCTAACGCCACATCCCTGTACCTCAGAGATTGCACATGAGAGTAATCATTGAGTGAGCTATTTAAAATGACTAATGTAAGCCAAGCTCAGTCTTGATGACTGCCTTTGTATCCAAAGTCTTGCTATCACTGGTGGCAGGCTCATATTGTTCAGCGCAATTAATCTGTTTGAGAAACATAATAATGAAGTTGCCAACTGGTGCCTGCGCTAGTATTTTATTAATCAACTGCAATTAGGCTGTGTCGCTATGTCCTTAGGATGACTTTTCATTCACTTGCAGAAAAAAGCAGTACGCCAGCCCAACAGTGCACTCAGTGAGACATACCGTTCGCCGCTACAGAGATCACAGATGGGCTCAGACAGACATAAAGCAATAACAATGTGGGGAAATTACTGTCAGCCGCTATGCAAATGCTAGTGAGTTTTGGCTCTGGGTATTAAATTTGTCTACTTTATAAGTGATTTCAGAAAGAACCAAAGCCATTTTAGAGTTGCTGAATTTTAGTAAGGATCGGCACCGTCACTTACGGATGATACAACTGTATAATCCACACTGGTTACAAACAGAGACAGGCTACTGTAAACTTCCTTTGCTGGGAGGAAAAATGGCAACACAGCTGATGATGTTTCTGATTTTTTACATACCCGAGGGTCTGTTCAAGCACCGTGTCAATAGTTAACCTAGACCTGCTCAGAAAGTACTTAAAACCACAGTAGTTTACAACGTTTTGACATTGTTTAATGAATACTTGGAAACGACAATGTTTAGACAAGTGAAATTCAAGGTGGTACTCTGTTCACGGCCATCAAGTCAAACCATCAACCAATCTCCATTTAAAAGAAAATAATATTTAACACAATCGGTGTTAAATAAGTGAGTGAAATATAAAGTATACAGCAAACATGCCCAACATGGAAAAAAAAAAAATCTGCTTTCTGTGTTTTTCCTCTGATAAAAATTTAAACTATCTACCGTTTGTCAATTAAATATGGCAAACAGTACATAAATGTGGTTGATAGAAAGCTGTTTTCCACCACAGAACTAGACAACTAGTTCATGATGTCTTTACAGCATTTTCAGGGGAAGAAATCTTGAAAATTGTACTTCTGACTGACCTCAGATAGGGCATGGATTGGTATTGATTTGTTACACTCAATTCTCTATTTGCTTTGTTTCAGCTACATTTAGATTGAAGCACTAATATAAATGTTTAAACACAGTGTCTTGCCTAAAAATCTCTGTACTTCGGCTGTTTGTGAGTCCGCTCGTGTATGTTTCCTGTCATCATTTTAAAAACCTCAAATTATAAGCACCCATTTACATCTTTTCTCCTCTGTTCTTCTTTTCTCTTTGTTTTCTGTCTCTACTATCCAAATTCATTCATACAGTCACTTTTTTACTATCTTCCCTCCCTTTAAAAACATGGAACTACAAGGAGTGGCTGTGGGGTGAATGTGTGTGAATATTAGATTAGCACTTCAGTAGGAAAAAGCATAGAAAAAAGTGCTTGTGTGAATGGTTGAATGAGGCATGTTGTATAAAGGACCATGAGTGCTCAGGCAGAGTAGAAAAGTGTTATATAAGAACCATTTACAACAAGCTGCATTCTGCTTAAACTATCAGGAAAAAGGAAGCTGACAAGCTGAACTGTTAATGGGGACTGTTATCCACTTCCAGCAAAGCATTTCAAGCAAAGATACCATTCAATTTTCAGAGGGAACCATTCAAATATTCTTTAAGGATCACGTCCAACCCCAAACTGCTCTCCAATGACTGCACAGCTGCAGTCAACTTGCTAGTTTTGCACTGGAACTAATTTTCACTTATTTCTGACTACCACACAACACAGTTTGAACTTGTTTTTATCTCTGCATGTTGCTTCTGTTCTTACAGGATTATATCATCATATTTCACCTCACACACTTTGTTGTTCTCATGCCTGGTAGTGTGTTGCTGTGTACTGGCTCCTGCCAAACGTATTGGTAGTATGACTTAATTAATATACTGCGTGCACGTGTGCGTGCATATATAAACATGCATAAAAGTGTAAGAGGTTCCCTTTCAAACAGAACAATCAAAAAACAACTTTGATCAAACTGTGTGTGTTAGTTTTTCAAACTTAACTAATGCATGAATTTATTCAATTCATACCACACACTGAATCAGAGCTTCAGCTGATTATTCTAAGATATAATATCCTGCACAATGCTGCAGCGGGTTTCTCCTCCCTTCACCCCGTGGCAGTATAGTCACGGTTAAGATGGATTTGCTAAGCCCTTTAATTTAGCCAAAGCCAAAGGAACACAAGGCCATTAACACAAATTTTATCCTCAAACCCCGCCCCTTCGTGTCATGACATTCAAGTTTAATGGAAAACTCAGGAAAGGCAAACGCCTCCCCATAAATGTTTCATGAAGTAATTCCACCCATATGAAGAAACTCAGAAAAAAATCTGTTGACATTATCCTGACAATGTTGCCGGAGCATCTGCAGAGGAAATGTATTTAATATTCACAGGGCTTCTTACACTCTGACATTAGCCGAAGAAGATAATCCCTCAAAGATTAAATTAAATGTGGGCTGAAGTGTTTAGTGCTGCTATTGTTTTCATTAGTACAAAAAAAAAGGGAATTGTACTCAGTGTGTATGGTATTAAATCGTGCATCTGGGCGAGCACTTGACATCCACACTCCCCCGCTCCTCTGATAAAACATAATATCATTCTGTGTCCATAATCTCCAAGCAGCAGGTTAGCATTAGAGTTTTTAACTACACTTAGCGGTTACTAAATATGCATTTCTGGTATTAAAATAAATCTTCTGTTGAGATAAGAGCAGAAGGTGCACTGCACTCCTCTGCTGATTCGGGACATTTGCTCATCTTCACTTCATAGAGGTGAAAAGGGCCTGATGGTGGATTGTATGGATGATAATGTGGAACATTTTGGTATTTATTAAAGTAACCTGATGTTCTCTGTTCCAAGAGCTTTTTGGGGAAATGTCAACAGGTTGAAAGAAAGCAACATCTGTGAATGTTGATTAATTATGGTTTGACAGATGTTGCTAAATGTCTGCGTACTCCGGGATTTGAACGAACAGTCGAAGGTTTTTCTAAATCTTGTTACCAGCAAGTTTTAAAATAGATGTCATACAGCCTTGGGTTTGTTGTTGTTGTTGTTTTTAATCCATGTATACATAATAAATACAACTATTAACTCACAATTGTTTAAATTTTTAAATTATAAATTGACCTAATAGAATTAATAAGTGACATTATATCACATCTCACAGTAGGATATCTCAACAATACAATAATAACAATAAAGTCATAATAATGAATTAAATTGTGGAAGAAAATAACTAATGAATAAGCACAATTTTATTTTGCTTTTCATTAGGGATGGATGGGAATTGATAAGAATTTAGCAAATTCGATTTCATTATATAATATTATTGGTAAGCTATCACTTTGGGTCTCATCCTCACTGGGGTCTCATTGGCTCTGCTTTGAGGGTTCACCAAACAGGGGTCACAAACACAAAAAACAAAACTGTTTCTTACCCAAGATGATTGGAAATCCTAAGATCCATCAGTATGTCTGCAGGGAAATAAAAATCTCCACATTACAGTCTCCTTCACATACATGTGGGCTTCGCTTTTGATCACTAATATAATAAAGTAATTTAATCAGTGAAATGATGTGAGGGGGAAAAAAACAAGGTCTCCAAAAAGTGGGCATCTCTTCCTCGGAGCACTGCAGACGTGCTGATGTGATTTGTGCTTGTGCTTCAGTAAGAAACGTAGTTACATTTGTGGTGTGATGTGCATGTAGTGAGCTGTTATGTTGTAAACTGTCTGAATTTGCTTGTATAAAATAGCACTGATCCTGTCGCTCGGTACACTCGGCCAGAGGAGGAAAAATATGTTTCTGTCAGTCTGAACAACCTTACTGCTAAAGAGACAGACAGCGAAAGCAGACAGTATATACTCGGTTTTAACATCCCCTTGGTGTCATTTTTTCATAATCGATTCTGTCACTAGTTAGACTTACATTAGTTTATGTTAGCTATTAGCCGCAACCAACCAACCAACCATATGAAGTCACGTTCCGTACTGACTGAAGGTGGTGCTAAACATTTTTTAAACTTTAACTTTAAGGACTTATTTCTTAAGTCCAGCTTCACAGACAGAGTTACATCTATGTCAGTTTTTGAGAGCAGGACTCAATGGTGTAAATTAGCGTTTATATGTGTAGTGTTTCATGTCCTCTTTTAAAGTAATGCAGTGGAAGTAATCAGTTACTCCAAAGAGAACAGTTTACCAAAGTAATTTATTATACTCCATGTTACATTTGTCTGTAAAATGGCCTGAAACCCAGTGTCTCATAATTACAGTTTAACAATATAAACCTCAGGCTACAGGCCCACACACCAACACAAATCCCTACCCAATCAGGGTGTGCATGATCTTTCTCTTAGTATTTAGGCATGAACACAAAGCTGATGGCACACAGCAAAAATGAAAATCAACACAAAGACACTTTGAAGCTATCACTACAGTGATTCTACTGTAGAAGCATCAGCGGATAGAAATGGAGGCTGCAGCCTGACTGTTCATCACTGCCTTTGTTACCTGTTGAAGTTCAGGGTCTGGCTTCTGGGCTCGGCATTCACACAGCTTTAACCAAGTATTTTGATGTTATTTGGCATTAATGTTTTTGATTTTGTGCAAATAAATACAAAATCCATAAAATAAATGCCATATTTCCTTTCTTGTCAAATCTGACACTTGTATATTGGTGTTGAGTTTGGCAAACTGGACATTGTACAAATTATAATGCAACCCCTGGGGTGACATGTTTCAGCAAAATACCTTGAGATTAAAGGTTTACCTTCAGCCAGCCGACTCTTGGTAATCCAGTGAAGGTCCATCCCCTTCACCACGGTTGGCCCCTGCCAATTTAGGACCCCTGACACGCAGGGTTGCCCCCTCTGTCAGCCTGGTGTGGCTGATCAAGCTGTTCCAACAACTGGAAGACATCACAAGTTAAACACTCATTATTTTAATTTGATGCTAATCATGTGTTAATGAGACTAATCCTTGCAATGATTCAGGTAATTTGCTTAATGGCTGCCTAGAGTCCAGATTACAGCAATCAGTCACGTTTGATAAGACGTCTGTTGCGGGGCAGGGGGGAAAACTCGGTGGAGGAGTAGAGGACAGGGAACAGGTGAAGGCCAGCAGGCCTCCAGGAGAGTGGAGACATGCTAGTTCATCGGCCCTCTCACCTTTGAGCCATTAATGTCTTGGCGCTGCATCGAGGGGAGAGCTTTTTTGATATTTCCCCTCAATCATCACTCCACACACTATTTCTACACTGTTTCCACCACGATGGATGCTGAACATATTGTGAAGGAGCATCCTCATCAAGAACAGTGGCACAAGTTGTCAAATGAAATGTAAATGAAAGTGCTCATTCGTCAGATCGTGTATTATTTAGGCCATACCTGGGATAATTTAAAAGGCTTGCACCATCATGAAAATGCTCATTGTTTTAATGTTTTTAATTTCCATATCTTCTATATTGTACGTTTTATCATATTTGCAGTTTTGTAACACAATATAGAAAAATGCTCAAAGGTTAACTTGTTTTGTTTACATGTTATTTTCTCAGCTAATTTCTCTGGTAAAAGTATTGTCTCAATGATTAGTAGGAGTTATATTTAAAACTTTCATCAAATATGTTCTTTTAGGATTCAGTGAGTCAAACGAGTCATTTTTAAGTTGTACTTCACAACTTATATTTGAATGACCATGTATCCTATGTATCAAGTCTTGCAGTTGACAGAGCCTTCCTGGCTGCCATGCAGTAACACCTGTACATTTAACTAGCTAGTGTGAATCTCAGCTAAGCTATCAACAAGCAAGCTCAGGCTAGCTAAGCTAACTAAACAAGCTAACTACATAAATGTAACGTATTTTCCACTCAGCAGTCACTATGCTAACTTTACTGAACTATTTTTGGTACGTCTTACCTGTCGACATTTTTTCTCTCTGGACACAGTTCAGACTAAGCCAGGTTGTCAAACTTGAGCTTCCAGAAAATTATAAGCTAGCTAAGGGGTGGGGCAAGCTGACTTCAAATTCACTGGAATGCAAAAAACTCATTGTTTTCAGTGTTGCCAACTCCTCAGTAAGGAAAATCGCTATTGGTTGTCCTAAAAGTCGCTAGAAGTCGCTAAATGACGTCATCGCCTAATTTGCATAATTGATCATGCTAATCTAATTGTAACCTATGTTGTTGGAGAGAGAAATAACATCGTGGAAGAGACATAAAGTGAGTAAAAAACGTCCTAAATGCATTTAGAGTCTATTTAGAACTACAAATTAAATTTCTTTTAGCAATTATTGTTTTTTTTAATGTCACAATTCCAACCCTGCTCCTTTACCCGGGCTTGGACCGGCAAGTGACCCGAAATAGGCACTTTGGTGGAGTTACTTTGTGTGTGTGTGTGTGTTTATAAGTAGTTTTAAACCTTGTGATCCACAAAACAGCATAAGAGTAAAAGAAGAACTGACTGCGTTACAGCACCCGCTGCTTGTTGAGAGTAAAAGCAATACACGCTTTCACGTCTTTTTTTAGCAACTTTCTTTAGAAAAAAAGTCGCTAAGGGGTCTGAAAACTCGCTAAATATAGCGACAAAGTCGCTAAATTGGCAACACTGATTGTTTTGAATATATTCTTATATATATAATGTTTTGAATATATTCTTTTAGCTCTTAATGGCTAATTCAATACAGTAAAACGTTTTTTTGGGAAATTTTCTTAACATAACCAGTTAAAAATTTATGAAAAAATTAAGTTTGTAGTGTGACAAGTATCTCTGCCGTAACCCTTACCTTAGGGTGCCCCTTCCACCCCAAAGTTTCCATCTTCCTTTCCATCACATTTTTCTAAAAGTCATTAATAAATTATTTATTTATTGCAATTTATTTAATTAACTACACAAAATAGACATTTTAAAATACATTGGAGGTGAGTTAAAAACAAAACAACAAAACAAAACATAAATCACCTAGGAAGTTTTAAAAACGCTTTTAAAAAATGTAGTTTGGGGCAGTTATGATTTGACTGACATGGCTCTAAGCCAAAGACAGCGTAGAGCTTGTTCATAAATCTGTGCATCAAACTCTCTCTTTAAATTATGGCTCTGAGACTCCAAAGAGACAAAAACATGACTTTGTCTATTTATTTAATGCATTTAAAGCTTTACACAAAAACTAATAATAGCGTCAGTTAAATTACGTCAGTGGAAAAACTAAAGGTAGTATAAACCATAAACAAATACACCATAAAAGCAACAACAACAACAATGACAATAATGATAATACTACTACTACTAATAATAATAATAATAATAATAATAATGTCTCTTAGAAATACAGCTGGATCTTTGTCCCAAGAGGAAGAATGAATGAGTGATCTCTCTCCCTGACTCAGATCAAGCCGGGGATGCTACGCCCCTGACAAATAGCTGCAGCATAATGACCTGTGAGTGCTAACAAATATAAATCGTTTTCTCTTGCATTTTTACTGTCGTCAAAACAAATGCTCATTAGCCTTTTATGAGGGATTGTGTGAATAATAAATAGATCCTAATTACCCCCTATCACAAATGCAAATGTGTGAATTAAAAGCAACGGGTAGTAAAACAATAGAGCTACTTTTCCTAGTTAATATTATATGTACAGTTACTGACTTATTGAGCATGAATGGCTTAAATTAATTGTTGTGACCAGTTGCTTTACTTTACATTATTGTAGTGACGATTAATCTTTAATATGTCCCATTCCCACTAAGAGCATGTATTTCTTGGCGCTAATAAAGCTCTAATCTTTTTGTAGCTGTTCAGTATAAGATAACTTTTAAAACATCTGCACTTTGATCTTACGACTATAAAAATAACAAATATTTTTTAATGATTTCATTCAGTTTATGGGTTACGTGTCTAAGCATGCAATAAAGAACTTGGTTTATGGCACGTGTCTATTTGCATATTGCTTATCAAATACACAAATAAACAGCTTTATAATGGGGGAGCTTTAAAACAGCAGCACTGTGTCAAATCAGCATCACTGTTTAGACTTCTATGAAGCCCATTTGTCACCTCGGAGGATAACCTATATTTTACACACTAATCTGAGCTAAAGCATGTCAGATGCCTGTACAGGGGGCCCAGTCTATTGTTCAGGCTGAGGGCTTATCCCTGTTTCACATGCTGAGCGACAGCAGACTTATGAGTCAGCCATGTTGTCACCACTTTCTCCTCAAATGCAGTTAAATCTGTTTCGTGTATTACTGAACACACACACACACACCTTTTGTTGCCCTCCTATCGCACTGAGACTGCTGGGTTCAGAACATGCATACCTACACATTGCTGTCCCATTAGAGCTGAGCTTTCATCAAAGATAACAAATGAATAGTATTCAATGAAATTATCAATAATATTAATGAAATAAATAATATTACATTAGCCAGTGTACAGACTTATATAGTATGATGTTTAATCAAGTTAGATTTTTTAATTATCATTGATCTTTTTAACTTACTTGGCTATACTATAACACTCTCCAGTGTTAAATTACATTCAAGTGCTGGCAGCAAGATTTACCAAAATAAAAGTTTTATTTTACGTTGCGCTTACTCTAATCTGTCTATGCGGAATCAAGGAACACACTGAGACTTAAGGCTTCACCATTTACAGTATTCAGCTCTATTCACATAATGGCTAGTGTATAAACTTTATTTACTTTTCTAAATTTCTGTAGAATTTTCTTTAGTGGTTTATTAAGCTCATGCTTCTGTGGTTCACATAAGGTTTTGTCTCCTTTTTCTTTTTTCTTTTTTTTACATTGGAATGAGTCCACATGGCCCCAAACTTTTGAACAGGTGTTAAATAACACTCGGCAGATTGGCTCTCCACCATTCTTGAGCATTTCTGCTTGAATTCAGTCTGAGCCCAGTGACTTACCACTCTTCAGTTTATTTATCACTCGCTGGACTTTACTTAAAGTGATTATTGTGTCTATTCCTCAATGTCAATGATTTGGATTCCCATCAGGACTGCTGGGTTTAGCCAAAGTTTGTTAGGGTTCTGCCGTTTTCAGCGAGCAGCGACGGTTTAGTTAGACGTTAGCAGTTTATTCTGCGATCACCTAAATTTTCCTTCATGGTCCAATTTACAGATGAACTAAATAAAAAGTTGTAATAAGAATGAGTGACCCTCTGTTGCGTCAGTGAAGTTAAATGTGTAAAACATGAAGATCTAAGGTTTAAAAAGTTGGAGGGAATCAAAAGTAAGCTGGGCTCAAGTATACCTCCCCAAACTACAGTCTGATAATGAAAATGTAATCAAACTAAAGATAACTGAAAGCTCCTTTTAAAAGCAGGAGTTCATCAAATTTAACCAACATTTAAATGCTAACAAATATTTTAGATTAAACTAAAACCTCTTTCAGTGAGGCGATAAATGCACCGTGCGTTACGGTGGTTCAGATCAAAGCTGGGGTGACTGTCCCCCGCTGTCACGTAGATTACAATCTGTCCAACAACAAAAAGCTTTCTCTCCTACACTTTAACTCATCACGGGGATTACAAAAAAGGTAGCTCGCCACAACGACTTCAATTTCTGTTATTGTTTGCCAGTCAGCTGCGTGTGGATTTAGCAGCTCAAAGCTCAACTGTAACTATTTGTGGATTAGATCAGCCTGATCCATTAGATGGATCGTGATTATAACCATGTCCCAATACACTTCCCCTGTCACACCCCAAGGCTTTGGGTTACATATGGGCACATAGTTTATGGCCGAAGGATTTCAGTGATAATGTACAGCTTATTGTCCACATTCCACACTTACATGACATTCAACACAATCCCAAGAGGAACGGTCAAACTGAAGGAAATTCCCACTCATAAAATTGAATAACAATAATAATATCAAATGAAGACCCAGGGCTTGGATATGACCAGCAAAATGTCTGTGTCATATCGGGGGCAAAGCCTTTTTGGGATTTGGGTATCAGTTATCAGGCAGAGATGGCCTGATTAAATCTCAGCACAGGCTCGTGGCATTTCAGAAAGCAAAAATCAATTTATTAACCTGTTTTCTTGGACATAAATTTTCTATTAGAGGGAAAAACAATGTTTGTTTCTCCCGCTACAGTTTTATAGTTATACAGCAGTTTATAGTTTTTTCTTCTGTAACATATCTCCAATATAGTCTCAGGTGAGTTCATTAAATACTCAGGAAATATTACCCTCTGATTCACCGTCATGGACAAGAAGTGTCTCGGTCCATGTCTGCTCGTGTGACTCCTTGGCTAAACATGTTAGCTTAAATGCTCGTTAATTTAAAAGTTCAATGTGAATTTTTCACAACAACAGTCACCTCAAGGCACTTTACAATACAAGGTAAAGACCTGATAATAATAGAGAGAAAACTCCACTTGGTGACAGTGGGAAGGATAAACTCCCTTTGAACAGGAAGACACCTCCAACAGAACCAGGCCACAGCAGAGGTGAATAATGGACACAGCAACCATGACACAAGTACTGGTTTTGGATTGGTTTTGTCATTTTGATGCTTCCATTTCAGGCGCCACTGTGTGGAACTTTTGGACCAAGACGTCAATATATTTGGAAGCCAAGTTATCTGCTATGAAGCTGGCTAACCAGGCGCATCCATAAACTGTATTATTGAAGTGCAAAGATGCAAATAAGAGCTAATTAGTATTAAGGGACAGACTAAAATAATACTAGAATTTTATTCACTTATCCTGAAGCAAAAACCTTTTGGATGATTTGTAGTGGACAACAAACCATATTATTTGTCAATAATATGTTCAAAAAGCCACTGAGAGCAAATACAGTGGAGAGGTCTAGTAGTGACTGGCTCACAGATACTACCTGCCCGTGTCGAGACAGCTGTCAATTAAAGCGGCCAAACCCAAAATGAAAAAAGATGAGCTCTAACAGGGGAAACTATCCAAATATGGGCAAAAACATTTTTGTATGAGTCTATAAACATGATTTGTAATGTTTTAAACGCTGGATAGTGAAACATGTGAGTCTAAAATGGGAGGAACTGGCTTTTAGATCCAGCCTCAAGTGGACGTTAGAGGAACTGCAATTTTTGTCACCTTTGACTTGGCTTCATTCTTCAGCCTTGAAGCTTTCTGCTTCATAATCACATAAACGTAGAGTGCAATGCTGTGACTATTGACTGGTGTGACTGGGACAGAATTCCAGGTGAAAGCTTTTTCTGCACTGAGAGCTAAAAGTCAGAATATCTTTGCCTTTGCTTTTTCAATTTTGACCTTTTTTTTGTCTGTTTCTCACAAGTCATATTACTGATAAGTAGAATACTAAATTGCTGGACTTCCACTGTGATTATTGGTATGTTTTCAATACACAGTGGAAAATAAAGCAATTAAACAAAGGTCACAAATGGTCATAAGGTAATGAGATGCATTGTTCAAGAAACACTGTCAGGTGTCTGTAGTCTGGCAGATAGGGCACAGCAGCCATTTTTAAAAATGTCAAGTTTAATCAAATTAAAACAAAACGTGATTTTAACTGACAATGTTACATAAAAACCCATAAAACAAGAAAAAGCTCCTCCAAAACCACAATCTGATGCACATAAACTAATGAAAAAGGAAGGAGATAAAGTGAAACAACTTTTAAACAGGATGTAACTCTCTGTTAACGGTTGGTTGCTTTTGTGGCACAGAATTAACATCCCCCCTCCTGCAGTTTAAGCCCAAACACTGAGAGGCAGAAAAATATTCCCCTCAGAAACGATCCTCTTGTTGTGAATCAGACACTGCTCCCTTCACAGGTCTCTGCAGGAAATGCTCTGTGGCTTCTGCCTTTCTGATCACTGGCCTGATTAATAGGGGGCTGAATTGAAAACTTAATTGGATGTGGTTACAATTATAAAGCCTTGCTCTCCTCGGAGCGGCAACTCTGACTGTCGGATGGCGCCGGCGGGGGAACAAGATATCAGCGGGGGAAACATGTTCTGTCACACCACCCCCGCGTTATTCCAATAGACAGGGATGTGAGGTGTGTCAGATCGGAGTCGCCCACGGTGGAGCCGTTAAAACACCCAGACTGCTCTGATGGTGGCATCCACTGACCTCCCCAGAAGTCCCCACTGAGTGACCAATTTATCAGTTTGGTAGATCAGTTTCAGTAATTTTTGCACTTTTAAACTCTAAGTGGAAACATCACTTTTCCACAAAACACAAAGTGCTCTTTTCCCCAGCACACCTGGAATCCCAGTTTCCAGCTGAGGAACTGAGCAGTGGGGAGGGAGCCTCTCTGTGCTAAGCAGTGGTTGTGCAGACATGCACGTTCTCTCCCTCAGCATTAGTATTTTTGATCTATCCACTCAGATTTTCCAGCCGATAAACCCTCTCTGAGCTCACCCTCTCCTGACTCACATGCCCCTTCACTGCAGCTGTAACCCTCCTAAGGCCTCCAGAGGTTGAGGGAGCCCTCTTCTGGTCGGAGTCAGCATTACAACCCATCGCCACACCACCACCACCACAGTCAAGTCTTATCAGGGAAATAAAAAGGGCTCTGTCATAACCAAGGGATCATTCCACGAGGTTCTGGCATGTCCACGAGTGCAGTTTGTCTGGCACACATTATAATCTCTGACATATGTAAGATCCTTGTCATGCTCTTTGCTCATAACTAGAAAGAATTAAAAGAGAGTGAATTTGAACCTTCCTTACATATATTCTGCATTTAGCAGTCTGAAGCAGCAGCTTGCACTGACAAAGGAAAATGGAGCAATCACTAGATTGTGGGCATGAAGCAGGGACTGTGCACTGGGCTCGGCTTTCAATGTACTGAACTATAGACAGCAAAAGGGCATCAAAGAAACTGTTCTTCAAAACCCAACTATGGAGTACTCACATCATAGTTGCAGTACACTCCATAGTAAAATGTACAATCCTGCTTATATCTATAGATATATTATTTATATAGACAGACAGACAGATAGATAGATAGATAGATAGATAGATAGATAGATAGTAGAAATGGAGGCTCCAACGCTACAAGTCTGACTGCTCATCACAGCCTTTGTTAGCAGCTTTTATACAATACATCAAAATATGGAAGTAACAACATAATTGTAACTGTAATGTGATTACTGAATTTAGTACAGTAACTTGTTACATTACTGCATTACTGAAAACTGAAATCTGATTAGAGTGTCTGGAACATGCTGAGATTTGGTTTTGGTGTAACTTTTATTTATAATATATTTTTTAAAGAACATAAAATCATTTAAGAGAATTTAAAATCTATCCTTTTTATGAGTTTAATAACATTGTGTTGTCATGGCAAAGGGTTTTCCCTCCACGTGGGCTGAGGAGAGGCTTTGATTTCAGCACAGCACAAGTCTGAAGCAACAGTGTGTGTGTGTGTGTGTGTGTGTGTGTGTGTGTGTGTGTGTGTGTGTGTGTGTGTGTGTGTGTGTGTGTGTGTGTGTGTGTGTGTGTGTGTGTGTTTACATATGTGCACATGCATTGTCAAATGACTTCCCTGACCGGGCTCATGGCTAGTTAGCCATGTGTGATAATATCTTTCTCTGTCTGGATACCCCTCTGTACCCTCTCCTCTGTCTTCAGAGAATCTTCCTTTCTCTCCGTCTCTCCCCCCTCAGCCCACACTCTCTCTCTCTGTTGACATGCCAAGTTGATAAAGAGAATGTTTCATTTCATGCCCGGCATCAGCACCATGGCTGCTCTGCATGAGCAGGCCGTCCGTCAGAGCATACGACAAGCGAGGAAGATCCTCGAGCGGCCAGCGCTTCAACGCACAAAGTGAGATGCAAAACAAATGGGCCAAACACAAAGACCGACAGACAGAGAGAGACAGAGAGAGGGAGGGAGCAGGAACCAAACATATGTGCGCATCAGAAAGTCATGTCCTTTTTAAGTGACTATTATTAGAGTGGGTCACCATCTGCAAGTCTAGATAAAGCATGGGGGGGGAGGAGGGTGGTGACTTGGTGGAAGATGCTCCAAAACAATTATATTAGCACATGCTAGTGCTAGCTTGTTAGCAGCAGACGAGCAGAAATCTCGTGCCACTGAGTATGATGACTTTTCTGAGAGAGCGAGAAGTTTGGCAAAAAGAGTTCCTTCATGAATTTATCCTGTATATATATATATATATATATTCCACATTAAACTGATCACTTTTAGTTATAAATCCAAACCTCCTGACTTCACAAATGAAAAAGAAATAGACTGACTGAAATCCAGTAAAACCATTTTCCCCAAGTGTTACATGGGAAATCATATATTTATTTTGTCATATAAGACAATTAAAAAACATAACATTTACCACTGGAGACAATGAGGATATTTTAAATGATGTTTTCTGCAGTTGTTTGTATATGTCTTGGGATAAACATCAAAACCCTGTGTCCTGTTATATTAAAGAAATGACCTCCTGGTCCTCCGTGTTCATATTGAATGCTATAACATCTGGAGGGAGGTTTAGCCACATGCTAGCAAAAACCCTTTCTAGGAAAAAAGAAGAAGAAGAAGAAAACAAACCAAACAAACAAACAAACAAAAAACCCTGTAAAGCCAATCATAAAAGCTCTTAAAGGTCTTTACTCTTCATCGGATGTTGGGAAAAGTGGCCTAATGCTAACATGTTGCTAAGCCAGAAGCACTTGGAAACCAAACATATCCTTATGAAAGCAACTTAGCCTACTTCAACAGAGTGCTGAATCTGAGCCAATGGAAGCAAACTGTTAGGGCCAGATTTATGGTCTGCAGCAGTGCAAATACCAAATACAGTCGGTGTTTACTAAACAAGCATAGTGCCGATTTTGGTACTGAAACGGTGTGGGCGGTTATTCTTTGCAGCTGGTCGTACTGCATACGTATTTGATGGAGTTCACACGTGTCCTTACTAAGGCGTGTGTGACGTGGTTTACTGTAAATTACATTAAATTTAACAATGAACCAAGTCTCATTTTAACCCTGATGCTACTTCAATAGCTGTCACTATTAATGTACATTTAGCTGGCGTGCCTGGAGGATTTCAGAAACAGTACGCTACATCAAAACTTTACAGCGTCCTCTTCCAAATGTTTGGAGCCAAGCCACACAGATTTGCAATCCACAATAATGCCGGTATTTTGATGAAAGCAAACTTAACTGAACTGTACACTGAGTGCCGAAGAACCCCAATGTGGCTACAAGGATGTGTGTAGTGTTGGGCATTACATACGTTTTTTTTTCTTGTACAGTGGTTTTTAGCATTTCAAAGCTAATCATAAAAATCTGCTGGTTGTAAAAAGCAATAATAGGTTAATAAAAAGCTGAATTGTTGCCAGATCTTTAGCAAACGGCTGGTTTTCAAACATTTTGGAGAGAACGAGGAGCGCAGTACCGAGGACATGGCCCCACTAACTTGTGCTTGGATATTAAGTTAAAAGAAACCATATTTAAACTATGCACATACTGGGATATAATGTATAAAATCCAAAACATGCAAACAAACAAAGATAAACTCACTCAAAGAATAAGCACAGATAATGCGGGCCCGTCGCTGAGATTAAAAAGCATACGACACAAATAATTCAAATGAAAATGTGTCCAGTTGCACCAGAGGGAGTTGAAGTTCCAGTTAATCTGTGTTTGTAATGACGTCATTAGCTCTCAGCTGTTTAAATAGTTGATTAAGGCCCGTGCAGCTTGCACACCGACCCCTGACACCCACAACATCTGTTTTGTTTGTGTGGGCTGAAAACCAGTTGCTCTCACACTGCGCAATATGTGCCTTCATAGCAAGGTGACATTAGCTCTGAGAACAACATACTCACTCCGATTAGCTGCACACTGGAGCGACTGCTGAGGACGTTTTTTTAATGTGGTGTTGCTCGACTGCTGCTGCCCTCTGTGAGGAACAGATATTATTTAGGGAGAATTTGCCTATTTGGTCTATTTTGGGTGAGAAAGGAGAGAAAACGTTTTTTATTTAAAGATATTATACAGATACGGTTGAGCACAAATTTCATTTAGATATTTTCCCTCTAACCTTTGGTGTTATTTATCCATCTAGTTTGTTTTGGTGTTTGTTGAGATATCAGCTGTAGATATGTCTGCTTGGTCTTAAATATACTGAAACTAAATGGCACGAACAGGAAATACTGAATCATGTAATTATAGAAAAACAGATAACAGAGGTTGTTCTGAGCAGTTTCACGTAGGAACAATTTTCTGTCTGTCGACCAACCACTGCAGTGACAATGCACTTACTTGGTCCTAACATTGTCAGATGATTTAAACATTGTTTATTTATTTATTTACTTGACAAAAAGATTTTGTTTTTTTGTTTGTTTGTTAGAAACTGATAAGCAGTACAACTCATGGGAAGAGAAACATCTTTGCAACTTGGGGGAGATGCCATAGTCGTGTCGGTACAATAATCCATTATATTGCAGATTACCGCAGGAACCCTAAACCTGCAAATTAACTAGTATTTTGTGTCTTTGGTTCATTTGCTCTAAATCAATAAATTATTTTGAATTAAGCTCTGTTTTTGACACAAGCTCGATATATTTTTACAGTTTAGTTTTGACGCATAAATAAATATATGGCAAATATACAATTTTATGAATTTTGAAGCTTTAAAGATGGTGGTTTCTTTTGGGTTGCTCCAAATAAGAAAATGACCAATGTTTTTCACATCCTACTTACTATGAATTACAGTTTTATGCTGCATTAATTCCCATCAACACTCAACTTCCTGTAGGGACACAGTTCCATTTACAGTAGATTTGTGGGTACAGGACTCGTTTCTGTTACTCTTTGTAAATGAGTGCCTAAAACATTTGGATACAGTAATGATTAAATAAACCAAAAATGTATCCATGACTTTTTGTATCCATGTGCATGTACAAATAGTTAATGCAAAATCCAAAGACACACCTGGTCTTGCATCACAGCACAGCATTTTGGAGCCAGTGCTCTGTGTCTCACTTAGGGCCTGTCCATCTTTATACATTGTCTCTAACCAACATTTAAATATTTTCTGAAGCTCTGTTTATATGTCTGCTTGATGGACTTGATGGATATCTGATAGGAGAGCTCCTTGTAACTCCATTTTGCTCCTCCTATTTGCCTAACCTTCTAGCTTTTAGCTACCGACGTGAAAGCCAGAGAAAACAGTAAAGATCTGGGTTGAGAAGTCAACACTGACTGCGATAGTGAAAGTTTCCAGGTCAGTTTGGTGGATCCACTGAAGTTCCAAGTGGCTCTGCTGAAATGGTGATTTATTTTTAAGTGGATCCTTTGAGACAGCCTCTGTTAAAGCTCAGTTATCACAAAGTATTCTCATAACACCGGTGTATACACTTCCACCTCATCTTTCATTGTAATTGACAGATTTTCCCTTTGACAGCTGTGGTCCAGGCTGCTTAGTCAGCAACACTGAAAGACCACAAGCACAGAACAAAAAATGGACGGACATATCACTTTGGGTTTCCAGGACCTCCTACTGGCTGCTGCAACAATGATGATGATGGCTTCCCTTCTCGCTGAATGACAGAACAGTGTGGTGGTAGTGGTGGAGGGGATGTTACAGGAGTGAATTGGACAGATATAGAAAGGAGAGGGAAAAAAAAGTGCCCCAGGGTGTTGCAGTCAGTTTGTCAGAGGAACTCAACGGCCACCAGAGCTCCAACCTGCGTCACTTTGCATTCCTGGTCTCTTCATATGATATCCCCCCTCCCATTCTGCCCTTCCATCCCATGCTGTCCGCCGAGATAGCAGAGAGATACCCTGGCTGGGAAGTAAGGCTGGCTGTAACAACATGTAGGCCCTGACGAATGATTGATTCTCTCCTAATTCCCTCAAATAGGATGTAGGAAGATGAGGAGGGTGCAGAAAGAGGAAAGCGGGATTAAGAGTGGTGGTGATGGTGGTAGATTTGATGGGTGGGGGTGTGGATGAAGAAAAGAGACGGGAGACAATAAGTAGGCCACCCTGTGTCAGGTAAACTTTGGGCTTGTAGCTAACTGGACTTGTCAGGGCAGCTAAATGTTGAGCTGTCACTACAGAACAGTGGGGTTAAAAATATGGCCTAAAAATCTTATGCTAGCGTCACATACAGAGAGACATGAAGACGGACTGGGAGACAGAGAATGGAGGTGGGGGATGGGACATGAGACAGGAGGAATATCCTCCTTTGAGTTTTTGCTGATTGATATGCAATATAAATATAAATATTATCTTAAAAAATTATTTGGTAATAGAAAGTGTTATTTGACCTAAATCTGCTTTTTGCTTTTTACAAAGTATCATTAATATCTTTTAATGGGTGTAACAGGGGCTAATCTGGAACTAATTTACACATCATAAATAAAGGATATTTGGACATGGACTGGCTTGTGATATTTTTTAAAGCATGTTAAGGTGATATTTCAGAAGTTTCCTAACATTCGCACTGCTCAAAAATATCAGAGGAATAATTCAAAGACAGCCCAAAACACAACAGAACAGAACAGTTCTCAGTAGTTTGCATGCCCCCCCCGTCTGCTTGTAGGCATGCCTGACGTCGAGGTATGCTTCTAATAAGACGAACGATGGTATCCTCAGGGATCTGAACCAGGGCATTACTCTGCTCCAGGACATCAGATGTTCTGAAACACAATGTTCCAGTGGAGTTTTATTGGATTCAGTTGAGGCGAGCGTGGGGTCAGTCAATGGCATCAGTTGCATACTCTTGCCTCATGACGATTTGTCCTGCACCAGGAGGAACCCAGGACCCACTGCAACGTAGGGCCTGATAGACTTCATTGCAACACCTGGCAGTCAGGGTGTGGCTGCCCAGCCTGTAGATTCCTGTGTCCCTACATGGATATCCAGACCATCATTATCCCACTACAAACCGGCCATGCTGATCGATGTTACATGCAGCATAACATTCTCCACGGCTTCTCCAGACCTTTTCACATCTGTCACATGTGCTCAGGGTAAACCTGCTCTCATCTGTGAAAAACAGAGGGTGGCAGTGGTGGACCTGCAAATTCTGGTATTCTATGGCAAAAGGCAATCAGGCTTCATGGTGAGCATGGGCAGTGAGCACAGGGGCACTAGAGGACGTTGGACCCTTAGGCCACCCTCATGAAATCTGTTTCTGATCATTGGTCAGAAACATTAACACCAGTGTCCTGCTGGAGGTCATTTTGTAGCTCTGGCAGTGCTCATCCTATTCGTCCTTAGCTACCAGTCTTGCTGATGAGGTAAGGACCTTCTACGGCCATGTCCAGCTCTCCTAGGTTAACTGTCTGCCTCCTGGAATCTCCTTCATGCTCTTGACACTGTGCTGGGAGATACAGAAAATCTTCTGGCAATGGCATGCATTGACGTGCCATCATGGAAAAGCTGGACTACCTGTGTAACCTCTGTGGGGTCCACGTGTTGCCTCATACTACCAGTAGTGGCAGTATGAGGCAAAACTAGTGAAAAAACTGGATATTTATACAGATCTTGATTTGGATTTGCTCTTAACACAGAAATGTGGGAGTCTCTTATTTGACCAGTGTTTTTAATATGTAAGGAAGCATGTTAACCACTGTGTTTCTACTTTTATATATTATTTGTTATTGAAATCAATCATTTGCTTGTCACAAGTTTGTTCTTTTGTCTGACCAGTTGCAGCAGTTGCATCCAAAACTCAAAGATGATGTGGCTGCAATGATATGAACTGACAAAAGATGTAAAAATCAAAAGTGTACCAATGCTGCAATGAGGCAGATCATGATTGCTACAGAAAAAAGAAACAACTGAATTAAATGGACAAACATTGCTGACCTAAAGGATGCAGTTTATACAGCCTCTCCTTCTACAGAGGATTTGCAAAGGAACAAAACTTTTCAAACTAGGTTTTGTTAAAAAAGACAAAAAAGAAAAATCACCCCAAAAAACAAACAGTGATGATCACATCTCAGTTTTATCTTTGTTTACCACACAATTTTCACATATTCTTAATTTTCACTGTGAACGACACCTTTTTCACTCCTCATCATAACTATTCCACAAATCCCACAAATAATCAAATTGGTGCAGTTATCTTTTCGTTAATGTGCTAATTAAACAATCACCCATTTAACACACACACACACACACACACACACACACACACACACACACACACACACACACACACACACACACACAGTGACTGTCAGAACGTTTACATGTTCCTCTACCTTCGAGCCAGCAGTCTCGAGCTGTTCTAATAACTCCTGTAAACGTACGGGACAAACAACAGCGATCCGGAGCTCCTCTGCAGAGACTGGGCATCTGCCTTCGTTAATCAACGGGCCCTTCCCCCTCCCCGAGTACGAATTGGAATAATGAGTCAATTAATGTGCTAAAGCGACGATGAGAGATTGCAGAGAGAAAGGGAGAGGGGAGGGGAACAGAGAGTGACGGGGAGAGAGTCGGGAACACGACGTGATGTGGAAGAGGCTGAAAGGGAAACAGTATACAGAAGAAAGAGAGTGTTGTGCTATTTCACTGATAATTGACTGTTTATGTGTATTCGTGTGTGTGTGCGTGCGTGCACAGCAGCAGTTGTTTGCAGTGCCTTGCTTTGGTTTTTATCACATCCACAGAGCCACACAGCAGCGTCCATGCATGACTGATGGTCTCAGCTGACACCCGCCTCCCCTGGCCTGTCGGTCTTAAGTGAGGAACCCCCGGGTTTAATTGCAAAGGGCACATTGGAAATGAATCATGAGAGAAATGAGAGACAGCCCAATCGGAGAGAGGAGTGTGTGTTAGACAGTGACAATAAAGAGAACAGGAACAAACATATAGCATAATGAGATTCATTGTGCTTTTACTTTTCAGTTAACCGCCTCTGCAGTTTCTATTATTTTGTGAGTAGCAGCTCTTTGTATGAGATTCTAACTCAAAAAGGTGTCTGGATAATATGGTGTTTATTAGCAGTCTGACATAGCTGCAGAAAATTATTTAATTAGTGCTTCATCAATGAGGGGTTTACTAATGAATTAAAAGACTTGTATATGTTGGTCATTTCATGGATGTTGTGTTGTGTCAATAATTTGTGTTGTGTTTGTACCGTTGTTGCCTTCACCTTGTTTTTAATTGCTGATTCCTTTGGACTGAATTACTTTTTACGTTTTCTTTCCCTCACTGGTTAAGATTAGGCACCAAAACCTACTTGGTTAGGTTAAGGTACATTACTTGGTTTGAGTTAAAATACTCAGTTTATAACAGTAACCATCCATCCATCAATCCATCTAAGCTTCCATCTTCTTCCGCTTATCTGGAGCCGGGTTGTGGGGGCAGCAGTCTAAGCAGAGAAGCCCAGACCTCCCTCTCCGCGGCCAACTCCTCCAGCTTATCCAGGGGAACAGGTTCCCATAACAGCTGAGAGATATAATCCCTCCAGCGTGTCCTGGGTCTGCCCCTGGGCCTCCTCCCTGTGGGACATGCCCGGAATACCTCACCCAGGAGGTGCCCAGGAGGCATCCTTATCAGATCCCCGAACCACCTCAACTGGCTCCTTTCGATGTGGAGGAGCAGCGGCATCCGTGATCTTGTTCTTTTGGTCACTACCAGTAGCTCGTATAACAGTAACCATGCATATTAAAAAAAAATGACACAAGAAATGTATTTAATGTCACGGCGACGGATGGCCGGTACTGAATAGGACTCAGGTGCAGAAACCCAGAGCGGAGACGGTAGATGATTTAATAGTTTATTACGGTTAAGTGCAAGGGGAACAAAAAAGGGAAACGTGGCAAAGACAGAAAATGACGAGACGTGGAGCCTTGGTGTGGCGTGCCCAGGGGAACGTGGCTAGGGCGAGGGAACGAGGCCTGAGAAGTGGAACGGAGCTGAGTGGGGAACAGTCACACTGAGGGGAGAGGATATAGAAGTTAGGCAGGTAGTGAAGGCAGCTCAGAAGTGGCCAGTATAAGAGCAGCAATTCTTACTTGCAGTTAGGGACCTGGAGTGTTTGAGAGGGGGATGATGAAGATCCAGGGGAGGCTGAGTGGCGTGGAAAGGCTGACCTGAGATCCGGGGCTCCAGATGGAGTGTGATGGCAGGAGGGCAGGCAGGTGAGGCACAGAGGGATTTCCAAAATGATCACTAGGTATTCCGAGTCCGGAGGTGGAGTGAGCCAGGGTGGGTACAGCAACTGTAGCACAAAAGAGTCTTTGTTAGTAAGATGAATCACAGCGAGAATTTGAAACACAAGACCTGTTACCAACATGGGTTGATGACGAACTGGCAGTGAGTGAACATCGATGTGTGGTTTAAATCCCTCTGGCTTGATAGCCTGCAATAGGCTCCAGGTGTGCAGGAGCTGGAGTTGGCCCTGCCCAGGGGCGGATCCCAGGTCAGTTCGGAGCCTAATGGAAACTCCAGCCACCCACCGTAGACCATGACAGTACCCCCCCCTCAAGGGACGCCACCCGGCGGCCGACCGGTCCCCAGCCCGCGACGTGACCTGAAAAAATCAGAGACAAGAGCAGGATCAAGGATAAACGAGCGAGGAACCCAGGCACGTTCCTCAGGCCCATACCCCTCCCAGTCCACCAAAAACTGGCGACCCCGACCACGGCGACGGACGTCAACGATCCGCTGAACCGTATAGGCCGGATGACCATCGATGAGCCGGGCGGGCGGAGGGGGGTCGGAAGGCGGGCACAGCACGCTGGACAGCACAGGCCTGACTTGGGAAACATGAAAAACCGGGTGAATCCGCAGACTGGGAGGAAGCTCGAGCTTCACAGCAGAGGGCGAGATGACCGAGTGGACGACATACGGCCCAATAAACCGAGGAGCCAGCTTGCGGGAGGAAACTTTAAGGGGAACATCCTTAGCCGACAGCCACACCTTCTGCCCTGGAGCGTACCGAGGAGCTGGCGACCGTAGACGATCTGCATAGCGGCAGTGGCGGGCAGCAGCTTTCTTCAGTGCCTCCTGGGTCCGAGTCCAGACGCGGCGGCAGCGCTGGAGATGGTGCTGGACGGAAGGCACAGCCAAATCAGCCTCTTCCTCAGGGAAGAGGGGAGGCTGATAGCCCAGGGACGCTTCAAATGGAGAGAGACCAGTGGATGCGGAAACATGAGAATTGTGCGCATACTCCACCCATGGGAGATGTGCTGACCAGGTAGCCGGGTTATGGGAAACCATGCAGCGGAGCATGGACTCCAGCTCTTGGTTGAGCCTCTCAGTCTGCCCGTTGGTTTGAGGGTGGTAACCAGAACTGAGGTTGGCTCGAGCACCCAGGGCAGAGCAGAAAGATTTCCAAACCTGGGATGTAAACTGAGGTCCCCTGTCAGAAGTGACCTCGGCAGGAATCCCGTGGAGTTTGAAGACGTGGTCAACCATCAGTCTTGCAGTTTCCGTGGCAGTGGGTAGTTTCTCCAGGGCAACGAAGTGAGCTGCTTTTGAAAACCTGTCGATCACAGAGAGTATCACTGTTTTACCTGCTGACCTAGGCAGTCCAGTGACAAAGTCCAGGGAAATGTGGGACCAAGGACGAGAAGGTACGGCTAGAGGTTGCAGAAGACCGGATGGTCGCTGATTTCGGGTCTTGTTCCTGGCGCACACGTCACAGGCAGAGACGTAGTCCCGCACATCATGTTCCAGAGTTGCCCACCAGAAGTGACGACGTAGTAGTGCGATGGTGCGGCCGATTCCAGGATGGCAGGAAAACCGGGAGGTATGAGCCCACTTAATTACAGCCGAACGGGTTGCTGTGGGAACGAAGCGGCGGCCTGGAGGACCTGTGCCAGGGTCTGGTTCATCCAGTAAAGCACGCTGGATGGATTCCTCTATGTCCCAGGATAAAAACGCTACGCGGCAGGAGGCAGGAAGCACAGGAGCTGGTTCGGTGGGTTCCGCGTCTGGGTCGTAAAGACGAGACAGGGCATCAGCCTTGGCGTTCTTGGAACCTGGACGGAAAGAGATGGCAAACTTGAAGCGATCAAAGAACAGAGACCAACGGGCCTGGCGGGCGTTTAGACGCTTAGCTGTTTTGAGGTAAGTAAGGTTTTTATGATCTGTGAAGATGGTGAATGGGTGTTCAGCTCCTTCCAATAGGTGACGCCACTCTTCCAGGGCTAACTTAATAGCCAGCAACTCTCTGTCTCCTACATCATAGTTGCGTTCAGCTGACGAGAGTCGACGTGAAAAAAAGGCACATGGGTGTAACTTGGCCTTGGAACCTGAATGCTGTGAAAGGACCGCTCCGACGCCGACGTCGGACGCGTCTACCTCTAGAACAAATGGCTTGGAGTGATCTGGGTGACACAATACTGGAGCTGAAGTAAATAGGCGCTTGAGCCTACTGAATGCTACCTCAGCTTCAGGTGTCCAGATGAACTGTCTTTTGGTGGATGTGAGTGTAGTGAGAGGAGTGGCTACCTGGCTGTAGTTGCGAATAAACCTCCGGTAGAAATTGGCAAAGCCGAGGAAACGTTGTAAGTGCTTGCGTGACGTGGGCGTGGGCCACTCTAGGATCGTGCGGATCTTGGCTGGATCAGTCTTCACCTGCCCTCCTGCGAGTATATAGCCAAGAAAAGTGACAGATTGTGCATGAAACTCACATTTCTCGGCTTTGACGTAAAGTCGGTTTTCCAGGAGGCGTTGGAGGACTGCTCGGACGTGGACATGGTGTTCCTGGGGGGTCTTGGAGAAAATGAGTATGTCATCAAGATAAACAAAGACAAACTGGTTCAGGAAATCACGGAGCACGTCGTTGACCAGGTTCTGAAAGACAGCGGGGGCATTGGTTAACCCAAACGGCATGACCAAATACTCAAAATGACCTAGGGGCGTATTAAAAGCCGTTTTCCATTCGTCCCCCTCCCTGATGCGGACAAGGTGGTAGGCATTGCGGAGATCCAGTTTGGTGAATACGGTGACTTCATGGAGGGGTTCGAAGGCTGAGCTGATAAGGGGTAAAGGATATTTGTTTTTAATGGTGATGTCGTTTAACCCTCTGTAGTCTATGCATGGACGGAGTGATTTATCCTTCTTTTCCACAAAAAAGAAGCCGGCGGCCACTGGAGAGGAGGATGGGCGGATGATACCTGCAGCTAATGACTCGTGGATGTACTTTTCCATGGACTCTCTTTCTGGTCTGGAGATGTTGAATAGCCGGCTAGAGGGAAGCGGAGCACCAGGTAGAAGGTCGATAGCGCAGTCATAAGGCCTGTGGGGTGGTAAGGACGACGCTCTGTCTTTACTGAAAACTTCCTGGAGGTCATGGTACTCAGGTGGGACGAGTGTGAGGTCAACCGGATCAACGCCCGAGGTGTTAGTGTCAGGGGCACCCGGCGGTAGGGCAGACTTGAGGCAGTGGGCTAGACAAAAAGGGCTCCAACTAGCGATTTTACTTCCAGACCAGTCTATATGAGGGTTATGTTTCTGTAGCCAGGGGTAGCCTAGGATGAGTGGTGAATCAGGAGAAGAGAAGGTGAATAAGGTAATGGCTTCATGGTGGTTTCCAGAGGTGACGAGGGTTACGGGGCCAGCCTGATGGGTTATCTGAGAGAATATTTGATCGTTTAATGCGGTAACAGGGATGGGAGGATCGAGAGTCTTGAGTGGCAAATGAAGGCGTCTAGCGAGAGCTAAATCTATTAAATTTTGCTCTGCTCCGGAATCAACGAGAGCATGGAGGGGGTGAGAAACCTTATTTAGACACAGGGTGACTGGTAGAATTAACCGGGGTTTGGAACTGAAAGAGGATCCGCCCACCTGTATCCCCGAAATTACCGGCGGGCGGAGCCTTTTGGCCGAACCGAACACTGCGCTAACCTATGCTCCACTGAGCCACAGTAAAAACACGCGCCCGACCGAAGCCGTCGTTCTCGCTCCTCTGGTGTGAGACGAGAGCGGCCGATTAGCATAGGCTCCGGAGCGGCGTCCGTTTCCACGGAAACGGGAGCGGATGTTGACACCGGACGTGACGGTGGAGGAAGTGAAAACGTACGAGGCGCAGGTTTACGATGTTTCTGGTTCTTTTCTGCCTCCCTTTCCCTCAGGCGATTATCTATCCGAAGGGAAAGGGAGACCAAGTCTTCAAAGGATTTGGGCTCATCGCGGGAAGCGAGCTGGTCTTTGAGCTCGTCGTTTAAGGCGCGACGGAACACTCCCCGAAGGGCATGATCGGGCCAATTGGCCTCGGCGGCTGCAGTACGGAAGTCGATAATGAACTCCGCGACACTCCGGCTCCCCTGTTGCAACCCGAGCAACCTTTCATCAGAACTACCCTCCGATACTGGGTGAGTAAAGGTCTTTTTAAACTCGCACAGAAAATCATCAAACGAGCAGGTTGGGAGCGGGTGAGCCGACAGGTACGCCTCGGCCCATAACAGCGCCTTGCCCTGTAGCTTAGCCACCAGATATGCTACCCGAGCTGATTCGCTAGTAAATGAACGGGGTGAATGCGTGAACGCGAGAGAACATTTCAGTAGAAAGGCCGTACAGCGGCCCCGCTCCCCAGAGTACGGCTCGGGTTCTGGGAATGCAGCATCGCGAAACACGGAGCCCGAAGGGGTCGGAGCTGGGGAGGACTGGGGAGGTTCTGCCACGGGCGCAGGGGACGCGGAGGATGGGCCTGGAGGAGGGGAAAGAGCTGACTGAATCTCCTGCAGGGAAGCTAAGATCCTAGCCTGGGTCTCGCCTATGGCTTGACACCGGGTGTCGAGAACCTGCAACGCTTGCTCATGAGCCCCTAAAATGGCTCCCTGCTTGAAGACTGCTGCATGTACTGGGTCTGCTGAGTCCATTTGTTGGCCAGTTCGTACTGTCACGGCGACGGATGGCCGGTACTGAATAGGACTCAGGTGCAGAAACCCAGAGCGGAGACGGTAGATGATTTAATAGTTTATTACGGTTAAGTGCAAGGGGAACAAAAAAGGGAAACGTGGCAAAGACAGAAAATGACGAGACGTGGAGCCTTGGTGTGGCGTGCCCAGGGGAACGTGGCTAGGGCGAGGGAACGAGGCCTGAGAAGTGGAACGGAGCTGAGTGGGGAACAGTCACACTGAGGGGAGAGGATATAGAAGTTAGGCAGGTAGTGAAGGCAGCTCAGAAGTGGCCAGTATAAGAGCAGCAATTCTTACTTGCAGTTAGGGACCTGGAGTGTTTGAGAGGGGGATGATGAAGATCCAGGGGAGGCTGAGTGGCGTGGAAAGGCTGACCTGAGATCCGGGGCTCCAGATGGAGTGTGATGGCAGGAGGGCAGGCAGGTGAGGCACAGAGGGATTTCCAAAATGATCACTAGGTATTCCGAGTCCGGAGGTGGAGTGAGCCAGGGTGGGTACAGCAACTGTAGCACAAAAGAGTCTTTGTTAGTAAGATGAATCACAGCGAGAATTTGAAACACAAGACCTGTTACCAACATGGGTTGATGACGAACTGGCAGTGAGTGAACATCGATGTGTGGTTTAAATCCCTCTGGCTTGATAGCCTGCAATAGGCTCCAGGTGTGCAGGAGCTGGAGTTGGCCCTGCCCAGGGGCGGATCCCAGGTCAGTTCAGGAGCCTAATGGAAACTCCAGCCACCCACCGTAGACCATGACATTTAAATGTGACACCAAGGGATCCTTTTCACACACAGAGACTTTTTGCACTATTGCTGTAAACCAGCGCATCAAGCTCTGACACGACACAAACAACTCAAACAAAAAACAGAACCCGGAATGACAAACTGGGAATACCCAGTTCTGGACTGAATACAAAACCTTTTCCATGAACAGTGAGGTGTGAAGAAGTGTCACCTTATACCAAAAAGTTTGTATATCATATAAACATATTTAATCTGACAAACCACATTTATGCTTAGGGTAGTTCTACTGTAGTTCAACTTCTCATAGTGTTATCTAATGTCAAGCGGTAGTAAAGGCTGAGTCATCACTGCGTCGCACATTCGGCACTGATAATTAAGAGAAAACTGACTAAGAGCTGCACTCTGAGAGGTGGGAGCCCAGCTGTGTTGCAGTATGTGAATCTCTATGTGAAGTGTTGACTGAGCTCAGTGTAGTTATAATCATACTATAGTTTGATTATAACTACATACTGAATTTATTTTGCCAGAAAAGCAATGTGCTGCACCAAAAATACATATATAAATATTTAGTCTTGTAACTAAGTAAATACTGCTGTTTCTACAAGCACGTTTCTGACTAGTGAATTCTTGCACAGGCCTATAATTTTCAGTAATCACCTTCTCAGCAGTGACACATCATCACTGATTCCTCAGTTGGCGAGTGGAAACAAGGTACTAATTGGTCATTTCAGACACATACGACCAAGGTGACCAGTCAATATGGAAATGGATCAAAGCATGGCAGGGGATGGTGGATGGAAATGACTGCATCTGGTTAGCATTATCAGCAGTGCAGATGCACACTCACATACTACCCTGAAGCTCTTGGGAGTTTACAGTAAGTGCTCCGACTCAAGCTAGCTCCCATGCTCCCTGTTCCTCTTTGAAAGGTGACAAAATGGAAGGAAAATAAGACTCCTTATAAACCACATACCAGTAAAAACACAGCAAACTTTCACACTTTATATTTAAGTCTGAACCAATTTTAGATTTCGTCTCCAAGTATTTACCGTATTTTTCGGACCATAAAGCACATTAAGCGAAACAAGACAGTCATATAAGTCAAACGTTACTCAACTCATTCTTCTTGCTTCCTCCACTTCTGTACCATTGATTGATTAATGTTGAATTCTCTTGCAGCTGCTCTATTCCCATGTTGTTGCAGTATATTAATGACTAACCTCGTATTGTGGATGGATTCTCTCAGTTGTTCTCCTGACTGAAGTTTGGTCTGTTTACAGCATCCTGCCATGCGATTGCATTTGTCGCTGACCATTGGGAACCCTCACGTTAACTTTTATCGAGTGGAAAAAAGTTAGCGTTCATCCTCCAACTCCACTGGTTATGTTATGCTAACATAGCTGTGTCGCTAGCGATCACGTAGCACATCATTATATACCAGCTAGCCCAACTTCAGTAACCCTACAAACGTCACTGCTGTTTATTTTTCTCTCTTCGTTTATGTTGGAAGTGATAGCAGAGCTGTAAGTTTTAATTTTTTTCAAAAATCTCTCAGTTCTAACATGCTATATCATGCTTAGGTGGAAGCTAGCAAGCTAACTTCCTGCTAACTTCTAACTCCGCTAAATTTAATAGATTCTGTTTTCATGGATGCCTGGATGTTAAACTTAATTGTTACACCTGGTAAAGCAGCAACAGTGACCATTTTATTAAAGATGAAATAATTCAGACAGTTTTTACCTCTCAATGATGCCTCAGTGTTCGTTTGACTTTAGATTACTCCTGACTACAGTAGCCGTAATGCTCCGACAATCCATCAAGCGGTGCGGCTTCGTAGCTTACCAAAGTCGGACTAAAACATTTTTTGACAGATTTTTGAGCGCTGTGTGCCACATACAATCAGTTCAAGGTCAATAAGAACAACCAGAATTCATACATAAGGTGCACTGGATTATAAGGCACACTGTCAATTTTTGAGAAAATTAAAGGATTTTAAGTGCGCATTATAGTGCGAAAATACGGTAGTCAACTAAAACTACTAAAAATAAATCTACTTTAATATTTTGAAAAGTTGGATGTAGTATTTCCATAAGGAAGCTGCTCAGTAATTGGGAGCACCACCAACCAATGACTGTGATCATCTGTGTCAAATGCAGAGCAAAAAGAAAATCTGTTAGCTTAAAGCTTGATACTGCCCGCAGACAGCGGCGTACACACTAGGCATTAAGAAACGCTGGTATTACAAATTGGCTGTGAGTGTAATTACCCCTGTTGCTAATTATCCCCTGTGAAAGTGGCACTGCCCATGCCATTACAATCCACAGCCACTTCAACCTTGCTGATCAATTATTTCCACTCTTGAATAATTAATAACAGTTTAATTGTCCACGATTCTGGCGAAGAGTCAGGGCCTCATTTACATTGATGATGGCAGCACGAGCTCTCTGGGAGGAATCTATTCGTATTCTTGTTGTACATGACGTTTCTTTGTCACTTTGTGAGCTGCTGTTTTTCATTATGGCTAAACACACAAGCAGAGACGGGAAAGTGTTCGCACGGTTATAATCCGCAGCTACAGTGATCCGACCGATCAATAATTCAGAGCCATTTGCCTTTGAATCAGTCACTGACACACTGCACGGACGATGGGAGCTTGTACAGCTACTAGGAGAACGCCAGGGGGTCCAGGTCCCTGCGGAGCTTCAGGTTCATACGCCTGTACACTTACTTTCAGCCTGTCACTAGAAATCACAGACGACCTTTATTGCTGTCACCCCCCTCCACCCCTCCTAAAGCTAAAGTAAATTAGCATGTGTCTCTAAGGAGCTACTTTACAAGGCAAGGGTCTTTTAAAACACTGAACGTCTTATGAATGTGTGATAGTTAAATGGAAGGAGAGCTTCTATAGCTTTCAGAGTGATAGCCACAGCCCTGCACGGTTTTGGGCTTGTGAGGCCCTGAATGTTCCAGTCAAAATCAGTATTTACATGTGCACGTGCAACATGTGTTACACCCTGAAAGAAAAAGAAGCAGAGAGTTAGGATTTTTTTTTTTTTTGAGGGTACCAATGTAGAGTTGGTACCCTGACTCCACCGAATGTCAGTATCAGTACCTTGCCTTCCAGACTACTCAATACGTCGATATCATCTATTGTAATCAGTGACAGAGAGCAACAGAGATCATGCTGGAAACATCTAACAGCCTTGTGAAGAAGTTGGTAACATTTTAACACACACTTAAAGGCCATTACACCCTGAGCATACAAATGAGCAGTCTGTTGTGTAACATATACAGTAAACATACACCGAACGGGCTGTGTGTTTGTGGGAAAATATGTTTAAAGTCAACATCAAGCAATGATGAGCTGGTCCTGAAGTTTCCGAACAAGAAAAGGAAGAAACAAAGGTAACATCGTATAATACTGTGTATCAGTACCGGTGCGTGCTTTGAGCTGTAAGGGCACTCTTCATGTTCATTTAGCATTCACCATTTGTGAACTGCGCTGACAGTGACCTGCCATATTTTTACATGGGTGTGACTAGATATCACACAGACTCTGTGCAGAGCTTAAACACATAAACATCCAACCACGTCCAACATTTGTATTCTCACATGCAGCTGTTTTCAGGGCTGCAGTGCACGTGTGAAAACAGCTACAGATACTGAAGCATCAACTCCAAAACCCAGAGGAAGAAATCCACCATGTGTCAACATGCCCGATGAAGCTGACGAGACCAAATTATTTCCAAAGAGCAGAGAAACAATTCGGAGGTCCCACTGATATCTTTAAAAAAACATGCTTAACATTTTCATAAGAATAAAGCATTCATTGTTCCTGGTGCTCATCAAACTTTCAGCATTAGAACATCTAGAAAACATTTCCTTGTCTACACCCTATTGGTCTTTGTCTAGCCACACTTTTAAGAAATTTCCTTGATTGTAGTCACACACAGCCCACTCAGTCTTTAAGACAGTGAGGCCTTGAAAGCACTTTTTGTTGTCCAGATGTTGGGGATATCTCCCAGGCCACTGAAGCCTCACACAGACAGACTAAGTCACCCTGAGACTGAAGTTAGAGGGGAAATTACATGAGGAATAAGAGCCAGTTTGTGTGCTTTTTCTTCATGCAGGCTTAAGGGAACAGTAGGGAGGGCGCTTTAATAGACAGTGCGAGAGGTGGTGCGATGGCACTGGATCCATGGCAGCTGTTTCCTTCAATGTTTCATGCTCATAGCCACAGCTGCTCTCCAAATGAGAGTTAATATTGCAGGGGGGCCGTCCACCCTGGGCCGAGCCTTGTCGCATGGTCTGAATGTCAAACTCCGCCCAGCAGGGTGACACCGGCTCAAAGGACACGCTGTGTGTATTTTCCCCTCTCTCCTCTCTTGCCCTCTCCTCCCTGTTGATGTGTCTTTCTGCCTCATTGGATCTTTTTCCCCCAACTGGACAAGGGTGAAATCTGTATTTTTCATGGGCACACCAATGTGGTTTCAGCTTTAAATGAAAAATAAATGAGGAAATCAAAGAGGGCTGTCTCGTTGTGGCTGGGAGAAATCTTTGTTGACACAGGCATTCGATGGGTACGTGTTTTTGAAGGCTGTCATCGATGATGATTGTGTGAGCCTAGTAACGGAGCGGGCCACATTTCATGATTTGTTGGCCCCATTGTATTATTATCTATCATCTTTTGCAGGATTTTGATGGGAATAACAACACAATGCTAATTTTTGCTTTACTTTTCTCGATTCATCAACAACAACTGTTGTCTTTCCATTCATTAATCTTTAGTCTGGCCTATAAACTGTATATGAAAGACAGATAGAGTGACCCAGTGCCTTTGGGGATATTAGTTTGAAGCCTGGATGCTAGCATCAAGGCCATTGCTATGCTATTTTTAAAAAAAAATGGGTTAAGACGGTTGAAGTTTTACATTGTCACCTAATATTAGCGAGCTTGGTCACCCACCTGCATCCATGTATCATAAGGCTGGAACACGCAGACACAGATATCTTCTAAGTGCTGAATGACTACTAGAACTGCATTCACCAGAACCGTCGCACACACTTCTGCAGAGGTGTGCAATTGCACAGTAGTCCATATTATTCGTCAGGTTAAGAATGCTCCAAAAGGCGCTAACATCTGAAGCTTGAGGTCCAGTTCGGAGATTAGAGTCAGCAGAGGTGAGGGGCCACATCTCTAACAAGTCAAACGTCTAGTCTGAGAAAATTTAAATGAATGTAGATATAAAAGTGAGGGAGTCTTACATTTAGGAAAGTTTAAAATGTAAACTATCTGGTTCAGTGTTTGCAAGAACTCATCATATTCTGTCATCCACTTAGTCTTCTCTTCAGATATGCAGCTACCTGCCACTGTTTTCAGAAATACTGCTCATATATATAGTCATTTATATTTTTTACATTTTTTAAGTGACAGCTTATTACTGTACTGTTAATCCAAGTGAAAAGGAGGCTTCTTTTTTAATACCTGTTCTGGGAGGTGCACATGCCAAACAAAGGTGCACCCCCCCAGAACATCAATCATAAGTTAGAGCTGCTGCAGAGAAGACACTTCATTAAGGTCAAATGTGCAAGTTTGCTCACAAAGAGTATTGAATAAAACTGAAATTAAAACAGTATTTAGATGAGAAGAAAAAACTGAATAAAGGATAGAAACTCAGCTAGTGATGCTCTGTTCCCACAAACACGACCTGCCCTCTCTGCAGTGAACCTGTGCTGATCATATCCATAGTGATAGATGTAGGGTGTCCCTCGTGACTCTGTTGAGTCTCACTATGACGTCAGGGACTAGATCCCTTTGGACTGCCACACACACACACACACACACACACACACACACACACACACAGTGGTGGCAGCGATGAGCATGATTTGAAGTGTCCTGTCTGCAGCGGTGCAGCTGCATAAAGGAAACAGCTGCTGAAATATTACAGACAGCCCCCCCGTGTCTCCTAGTATCTATCACACAAACACAGTGGCCAAGTCAGCCCGGAGAGAGAGGACACAACAAAGACATCTGCAAGATGGCCTCGGACACACAACCCCACTGATGCGTGCACTGCTGTGATGTCGACTTTGCTGTGTGGTTGACGAGCACGCTGCTGTGATGCGCTCTTCTTCTGGCTTCCTCCAGCTCCTGCTGTTTTGCTTTTTGTGTCGACTGACATGCAAAAAGGAAATTCTGTTCAGAGGCTTTGTTTCCAACTCAAACAGATTCCTGATGCCACATTCCTTTCTGGATCAGGATGGCCCAGGCATTTGATGGCTCCTCTGATTCCTTTGCTTATCTTCTAAGCTTCAGTTTGGCTGATTGTTATTACCTCTGGTGGTATTTTTTCCTATTCATTCATTTTTGTTTACATTTTTTAAAAGCATCCCTTTCAGTCCCCGTAGTTACTCTTAACACCACAAAATAAAGTCTAAAGATAACAGTCAAAGACATATTTTGACCTAAATTGTGACCATTTAAACAAAATCAGTGCATTGACATAATGCATCAGACTCCTACAGTTGTACAGCTTTTACTGAACTTTTGATTATGTGTCATTTCCATGTAATTACTGATTTATAACACTGCTGTGATACAATTACTCACATTTGAAATGGCAGAAATCTAATCTCTGTAGACAAATATCTCTGAGCAAAGATTTTTAACAACTAAAACATCCTTCTGGTTTCCAGTTTCTGGTTTGTCGTTCTGTTGACCGGTCATGCTTGAGCAGGCCTGGCATGTAAATAAATGCTACTTGAGCAAATCACAGTTTGCATGTGCTTACATTAAATCTCAAAAACAAGTTGATGGTGATTTAAATTCTTTTTAGTTTTTTGCAGATGTTTATCTGCTTTTGCAAACAGTGACTGGTGATCTGAGGAAAGGGCCCAGATTCTGCACCAGAAGCTTTGAAATGTTGCAAACTGAAGGCAAAAAGAGTTTTAGTTGTATAAATCTAATAGAAAATAGTCAACAGCACTGTTGATAAATCCATTCTCGTTCGATAATTCTTGTCAGGGTCGTGGGCAGTTGGAGCCTATCCCAGCTACTGTAGGGCAAGAGGCAGGGTACACCCTGGAGAGGTCGCCAGTCTGTCACAGGGCTAACACATAGACAACTATTCGCACCCACATTCACACCTATCAGTTAACCTAACCCCACTAATTGCATGTCTTTGGACCGTGGGAGAAGCCGGAGTGCCCGGAGAGAACCCACGCAAACAGTCTACCTTCAGACTGACAGATCCCTGTCGTACGAGTGTGCCATCTCTGTTGATCTTATAATCAAATCTGACCCCTGGGCTTGAAGTTTGGTTACAAAAAACCCACCAAAATGGTGTACTGTATCTCTAATTACTAACAAAGCCTGGAAAATTTGGTTTTCAAGTTGAAGTACTCAATCCAGCTCATACAGTATAATCCATTGCTGTCATTCATATGGGTGTCAAAACATTGATAAAAGTCTGTTTTAGGTAGGAAATCCATGAATTGTGGTCAAACTGTAGATAAACAATAGACCAGTGAATGTAAACAACTCAAATTACAAGAAAAACACGAGAATACATTTTATGATCCTCATGTGAATGATGGAGTTATGACCCCCAGAGCAGACAGAAAAGAAGCAGAAGATAATATATCACTAAACATCTGGTTATGTTCAGTTAATGTTCATGTTTGATTGCACTATCACAGACTATATATTATAAAGATTAGATTTCTTCACAAGGTTTTGGTTTCACCTCATCAGCTTCAATCCTCAGTGGGAGTTTTAGGTTCCTGCACTCCTTCAGATTTCACAATGCCGTCTTATCACACTTAGAAGGGAAATATAAATCTGTGCCAAGTTATTTCTCATAGGTTTCCCATTCAGCCCCACACCTGTTGCACTCCAGCTCCTTAGGGGATATGTCGTAGTGCTGACAATACCAAATCTAAGAGAAAAAAAGTTGATGGCATGTGGATCCCACTTGAGCGGCTATAGCTCAGCCAGATGTTTTGGCAGTCCAACTTGTTGAAAGGCTGAGTGTGCTATTTGACAGATGACTCCAGTGATCTTTGAAAAATTGATCCTAGTTTCCTTTCATGCATAAAAGCTCCACTCAGCTCTAGAAAGAGTCCCATTCTCTGCCTGGAAAGTCTGCAGTGGCTATTCTCACTGCGACTGACACATTTATTCCAAATAATTTAGGGGCTGATGCTTCAATGCTGCATGTGAACATACAAACAGAAGCATTATAACTTCTCTTTGGTTCGTGGTAGCTTGTATTGCTTCACAGCTGGACAGGTCAGAAACTCCTTACTCAGGCGATGTCCTAATTAAATGCTGAGGGCTTCATCCTCTCTAAAGTACGGAGCCCCGCAAGGGACATGGGAGAGAAAAAAAATTAAGCCGGACTTTTGTGAGATCTCGCAAAACAAACTTGGGATCTGTGATCGTATTCGTTTGGTCGACGCCTCACAGATGCGAGTCATGGATTCATAGACGAGAGCAGGACTGTGGTATCAGTAAACTGACAGCTTCACTTCATACACTTTGCTACTAAAGAACAATCATAAGGATTTCATAAGTCTTTTATTGATAAATGAGCAAAAAATTGGTTCTGGCAAGAAGTGAAACCGGATACATACACACAGTAATGACTGGTTAAGAAACAGGTGGGAACGAGACACAGGTGGAGCCAATCAAACACAGGTGAACCTAGTGAAGGCAGGGCAACAAAGAGGGGAAAAAACAAAAGCTGAGCCAAATAAGTAAAGCATGAAGACTAACACAACTCAGGAACACAGAAGCAGCACACACTAGAAACAGAGGAAATACAACAAATACAACAGGAACAACAGAAAACAGCACCGGTTTCCCTGGGTCTTTTCCCGTGTTGTAGTTGTGCGTCTTATTTTGAAAGAAATATTTATGCGTTACCATAGCGAACAGAGAGCATTAAGGGGCAGAGAGGAGGACGTTACTCTCAGCGTTGTCAGGAGGACACTGCTAATAAAGTTACACAGATACAGAGTGAATTTGCGTTTATTATTATATTTACAAAGTACCACAGTTTTTGTCTTGGTTGTATTATTTTATTTTGTTGTACTTATCCACGACACCTTAAAGGTTGGGGACCGCTGTCAGTGTCGCCTGTAATAGGACATGATGTTGGAATGTAAAAAGGAAGTAGCCTGAATTGAGGAGAAGGCTTGTGCAGCATGGTGGCCTTAGCTAGTTAAATTCAGCGGCATCCACATACATCCTATGCCTTTGGTAGAATTGTGTGTATGTACAGACGTGTTTTATGTTTTATGTGCATGTAAGGATCATTTTCTTTGAAGGCGATTTTTCTGCAAGTTTAATGTTAAAAACAATCTCCTACAATTTACGCTAGCAATCGCTTATGGAGTTAGTTAAAGGGCAATTACAAACAAATTACAGGAATTCATCACAGCAAAAGTTGTTAGAATCATAATTTAATATTTGTATTTGAGTTAAAAAGGGAAGTAATTCATATGAATATTATATGTTGGCTTGTATTAAAAAAACAGGTTATATATTTTCATCATTATATATTTACATGGTGAATAAGTAAACGTGATTATGCCTTGTACTGTATGTTGCAGTTTCACCTCTCCCTGTGTCATTAAACCTGTGAACCGGGAATCTTGTTATCAGAGTCTTGATGTGGGAAGGAGTTTAACTGACTGCCCAGTCATAGCTAAGGCAGTACACTCTCCATTTATCCACGATTAGAATGAATGATAATCACCATCTGAGCCTTCTGGTGACGAGAACAAGACTGATAACTGGGAAATGATCAAATCTGCCAAAACATCGGAAATATTATTGATGTGAAATGCAAGCCTTTAAAACAGCAGTTCAGAAACCAGTGGGTTATTTTATGGTGGCTACATGCATCTTTATAGCTACATAGTAACTAATGAAGACTTAGTGTTGTTATTATTTGTTTACTACTGGTTTTAAACCAATTTTTTGACTGCATGGTGAATGTTCATATGTCAGGGATTGGTTAGCCTAATCTATGATCTCCATCACTGCCTGGTGCATCAGAAATAAATCAGCTGTACTCTGTCTGCCTCTGTTGTAGAAACCATGTTCCTCACGTCTGTTTTTCTCTCTGTGCTCCTTCTCACATATGGCCTTTTTCATAGAACGAGATTTCTGCAGCAGCCCGCTTCCCATCTGGCAAAGTCATATAGAAACTCTCAGAGGAGAGCACGCAGGGTGACACTGAGCTATATCAACAGTGACAAAAGTATATTGAATAATTATCTTTGGAATTAATACATTAGCCCAAACTTAAGTAAATGTCAGCAGATCAGTATATCTGGGAATGAGAGGGAGAGTGGGTGAAAAATGTGAAGGACGCTGCGCTTCATTAATCACGTCTTCCAAAGTAATGTAGGCAGATGAAATGATTCTTACAGAGAGCTGTCATTACAATCGCACTGGTCATTTTAGATATCTAATTCACCATTCAACAGCACAATCTAACTCACCGGATGGGAGGCAGGTAATTAACTCATTCGGTGCCTCCAGTGGCTCCACTGAGATATCCGATCCTTTCTCACAGGCATCTGAAGATGGGAGCTCGAATTAACCGTGCAGGAATGCTGGCATTCCCTTTACAGTAAGGTCTGCCTCGCTTAAATAAACTTTTGTAATTACAGTATTTTCTGACATTTTTCTAATCTGCTAGTAAACTGAATATCTCAGTATAAGATATACTTAAATGAAGATATACTATATCCTTCCCGGGGTGTCATATACAGCCATCAGGAGAGTGTTCACATTGCTGGTTTAACATTTCGTCATGTTACAGCCTTATTCCAAAATGGACTAAATTCATTTTCATTCGAAAATCTATACACACAATACCTCATAATACATGCCATAGAAGGTGAAAAAGAAACTTCTTGCAAATTTATTTAAACGAAAACACAAAAAATATGCTGAAAGATGAATAAATTGATGCATCCGAACAGAGAAATACAAAACGGAGAGAGCAACAGGAAACACTGAGAGATAAAAATGGCAAAACCAAAATACAAAAACATGGATAAAAAACCTCCCACAGTAGCATCAGTGTCAAAAATACGACTTAAAACACAGTACATAAGAACTCAGCAATAAGAGATACTAAATTTAAAAGTACAGGGATGTAAAATGAAATCAAACATCCATCCGTCTTAACTGCTTATACACTTCAGGGTTGCAGCTGTCATAGGCCAAGACGCAGGGTTCAGCCTGGACAGGTCGCCAGCTTGTCGCGGGGCTAACACAGACAAACACTGACGCTCACATTCACAATTTAGAATCCAATTTAAAATCGCCAGCTAAACTAACAGCATGTCTTTGGACTGTGGGAGGATGCTGGAGTACATAAAAAGAACCCACCTTGCATGGGCAGAATATGTGAATGCCACAAAGAAAGTCACCACCCAGCTGGCAAACCCTCAACGTAACATAAAGAAACTAAGAATGATAAAAACCAAGCAGAACACATCTTATCTTAAACATCTTCTAAAAAGGCTAAAAATCCAGTAATAGACCAAAGATCATGACGGCTAAATCATGTCACACTTGTTGCAGGATCCAGTTTTATTTGTATACCTTCAATTCACAACAGTCAAAGCGCCCTAAACGTATAATTACATATAAGATCTTATATAAATATATATAAAATAGAGGTTAGGAAGCTGTAAGATCTCAGCGATCTCAGAGAAACCTCATTTCTCCACATCTGTGCAGTTTTCCCCGACATGAGACATGATTGTTATTTCCTGTGACGTTAAAATCAGTTTGTCTTAAATTGAACCGAATCACACACACCCAAAGCAGACTGCCGCTCACTAAAAAGTGTGTTTACATTATTCACTTCTATGAATAAATCACTCCACACTCCTGATTGTGCAGCATATGTGGGTCCTAAGTTGTGTTCATCTGCCATTCCCAACATCTGTTCAGCTGGAGCTGCTGAGGAGCGCCGCTCAGGAGTGACCTATCCTGAGCCGATGGGACACGGGGATGAAAAATACATGACAAGTGTAGAAAGGAAAACACTGAAGTGAGTGCAGGGCGGTGGGTTATTGATGATCTCTCATCCCGTCTCCAGAGCTGCTACCTCTCTCATTTCCCAGAACTTCTCTGTAGTTCACGGTCATTCCAAGATCAGAGGTTCCTGCATGCAATTCTCCTGTTTTAGTGTGGATTGTACTCATTGCATCCATTGCACAGTACATGAACGTTGACTGAGACAAACAATAAATATAATTTAATAAAATGCATAAGGATTATCTAGTGATATAATCTAAATCGCCATTAGATAAGGAAAATGCATATTTGCTCAGTGACTTCTTTTCTCCCTTTGTTCCTCTTTTAATGTGTTTGTCATTTGGCTGCTATAAAACAGAAAAAGCAGATCAGTCACAGGAATAAAGCTTCAAAGACTTATGAAAGAGGATTTATTTGGCATATTAAATTGTGAAGAAATCAAGTGAGCTGAATATCTGGTGGCAGAAATGTTTTCCTTCTGCTATCCCATCTGAAAGTTTGTTTTGAAGCAGACGTTTTAGCGGTGATTTCTAGTATGTAATACAATCCACTGCATCTTCATCTTCATTAGAATCAGCAGAATCATTAGAATGCGGTCTTGCGGTGTAGTAGGATAAATAAAGCTAAATTATTTTATGTACAAAAGTATATAGTTCTGCAAATACATCCACTGTGGCACAAATCAGTGGCATGAAGTCTACCTTCAACTACAAAGCAGTATAGAATAAAAGAAGTTAAAATATCCTATATACCAAATTCAATTGTTATGAATTTACTTGTTTAGTTTAATTCATCCCCTCACTGCAGTGCAAACACTGTCTATATTTCATACACTGTCTTTCATTTCTTATTTTTTCCTGAACCAGAATCTGATCTGAGCGCTTGCTTATTGCTTGTAAAGATGATAAAGTCCCTCAAGGCCAGTTAAACAACACTGTCAGTGAAAAGGAGATTAACTATGAATGCTGGATGCAAACTTGCCTGCTTCACAGACAAAGACCATAATATGTTCAACTTTTAGAAGAAATTAAATATTCTCAAGTAAGTTAGAGCTGAAAACTCCCACTTTAAAGTCTTGCTTAATTCCAAAAGTGCAAATGATTTGCTGGTAACATGATTTGATATTAAAAGAGCTTCACAGTAAGACTGAGATTTTAGCTGCGGGAGGGGTTCATCACTCTGTGAGAGACCGCTTGAGCAAATGGTTTAATAATTTAAGACTCACGTTTTTGTGGATTTCATAATCTACAAGCATAATATCGTTAAAAGATTGAGTGAATCCAGAGAAATCTCTGCACTCAAGGGACAAGGCCCCAAACCGTTATTTGGCTGTGATCTGTGATCATGCAGAACTGCATTAAAAAGCAGATGTGAATCTGTAGTGGAAATCAGTGCACGAGCTCAGGAACACTTCTGGAGTCTGTGCTCACACTTAAAACTCCATGCAAAGACAAAACTATGTTTATGTTAGATCCTGTTATGGAAATCTGAAATAAATTGATCTCATCTTATCTGATTTTAAAGTATACTTATGATAGGAGGGCCTGTTAGGCCGTAACACAGGAAAAAAATTGACTCGCTTTGACACAGAGAATATGACAACAGAGGCTATTGAACGATTGGGCAGCTGAAATCCTGAATAAGAAAACATGTTGCTTTTGAAACTTTTAAGACAGTAATGGGTCTCTTCAGTGAGATAAGTACATTTGCAGCCTGGTAGAAAAAGTTTTATGCTCTTTAAATGGGTTCCCTCTTCATAATAGCGGTTACAATTACACAGACATCTTACTATTCATCACTGATTGAAGAAAATCAGAGCAACCCTAGGTTTCTCTTCAGCACTGTAGCCAGGCTGACAAACAGTCAGATCACTGTTGACCCAACCATTCCTTTAATGTTAACTAGTCTGACTGACTTGATCAATTTCTTCACAGATAAAATTTTAATCATTGGAGAAAAAAATGACTCACACCACATCACGGACGTAACATTATCTACAGCTACTTTCAGTACCATTTTTTCTTTTTCTTCAGTTGATCTTTCTGAGTTAACTTCAATAATTACTTCCTCCAAACCAGCAACATGTTTTTAGACCCAATTCCTACAAGACTGCTCAAAGAAGTCCTGCCATTAATCAATGCTTCAATCTTAAATATGGTCAACCTATCTCTAATAATCGGCTATGTACCACAGGCCTTTAAACTGATAGTAGTTAAAGAACTACATAAAAGTCTTGAACTTACAAAGATTAAAAATCTAGTTGTCTTGATTAATTATAGGCCAATCTCTAACCTTCCTTTTATCTCAAAAAATCTCGAAAGAGTAGTTGTCAAACAGATAACTGATCATCTGCGGAGGAATGGCTTATTTGAAGAGTTTCAGTCAGGTTTCAGAGCTCATCACAGCACAGAAACAGCTTTGGTGAAGGTTACAAATGATCTTCTTATGGCCTCTGACAGTGGACTCATCTCTGTGCTTGTCCTGCTAGACCTCAGTGCAGCGTTTGATACTGCTGGTGGTTGTGGTTTGTATCATTGTAGCTATCTGACAAGGTCCAATTGTTCATATAAATGGAGAGTCCTCTTCACACATTAAGATTAATTATGGAGTTCCACAGGGTTCAGTGCTAGGACCAATTCTGTTTACATTATACATGCTTCCCTTAGGCAGCATCATTAGGAGACATCGTATACATTTTCACTGCTATGCAGATGACACCACCTTTATCTATCAGTGAAAGCAGATAACACACACCAATTAGTTAAACTGCAGGAATGTCTTAAAAACATAAAGACCTGGATGACGTCTAACTTTAATTTTCCTCCTTTACACTGCAACAGGTCTAGGCTGCGGGGGCTTCCCATGAAGTGTTTCTTCTTCACTTTGCTTTTTCACTCACTATGTGTTCATACAACGTTCTGCATTTAATCATTAGTCATGATTAATCTCTGGCTCTCTTCCATAGTGTGTGTTTTAGTCCAGTCTTCTTCCACTCACCCTTAACCAGCTGTGGCAGATGGCTGCCTCTCCCTAAGCTTGGCTCTGCTGGAGGTTTCTTCCCTTTAAAAGGGAGTTTTTCCTTCCCACTGTCACCAAAGCCCTTGTTCATAGGGGTTCATCTGATTGTTGTGGTTTTCTCTGTATTATTTTAGGGACGGACTGGGTCAGACTGAAGAAGTCACTTGGATGAGTGATGATGTGTTTCTCACACTGAAAACGTTTCATCCAGATGAATAGAATCAACTCTCTGGGATTTCCTTACCTGGATGATTGAGCATACATGAAGACATGTTTCTCTTTAAGCTAAATACAGGTTTTCAGTGATTGTTCTATTTAATTTTTGCACAGCATTTCAACTTTTGGAGCTGTTGGGATTGTAGTTTTAGTAGAATATCTGCATGCTACACTTTGAAAAAAATTAAAAAAGGAATTTTACAATCTTCAGAAATGTCCTCAGGGGTGCAGGGACCAAGATGGACCTGATCCCATGAGATAAAACTCTGTGTGAAAGAGCAGGATGAGATCAGGGACATGGCAGACATCCTACTGGCACAGTCCGCCGTGTTAATTTGTCTAGATTAAGTTGTCTGAATCCTGTTCAAAGTGTGACCTCCTCCATACAGTAGCAGGTGCTGAGGCAAGTAAAATGGCCCTTGATGATTGATGCCTTTTCAATTAGTCACAATGTGAGACCTTCACATGTCACTCTCGCTTCCTTATTAATGACACGCTGTGTTAATACTGGGTCTCTGAGTGAGGTTTATAATTAATGTGCATAGCCTTAAAGACAGGAAATGGCTGTGGGATCATATAACAGGAGCTTGAGGTGTTTGATCTAAACTTTTCATTTTATATTTATGTACTTAATTATCTGCATGTAGTTCACACATTTATGCAATTCACAAAGATTCCTTTTTTCAATTAATTTAGAATTAATGTGCTATACAAATAATTTAACAGTATTTAGAAATTAATATTTATGGAAATTGAACTAACATGCAGTTCTGACTTTTGATTGATAGAGAATTCAATCTTATCTCTCCCCGAGGCTTCCTATAATTATGTATATAAGAGATACACGAGTTTTTGATGCACGAAAATTTAGACACGCTTTTAATGCGTATTACTTTTTAACTTGTTTTAGCCAACAGCATCAATAGGAGCTAATTTGAGTGTGTGTCGTAATTAAAAGACAAGGGCTGTTCCTAGTCCTAAGAAGTCCCATTTCCACGATTGAAACAAAAAACGAGTGTGTCAGAGAAGGAACTGCCGAGTGTCTGTCACAGCCCGGTAAGGCTGCGGTAAAGCTTGTGCCTTCGATTTTTATTGTAGTCAGATACACAACAAGCATTCACACTGTTGTAGTGGGTGACATGTTCCCTTATCATGAATTAAAGTATTTTAGTGTCAAATACACAAATTATATTCTCCAGAGCCTCAAATGTGTGTTGATCTGACATGAAAAATACTGATTATGAAATAAACTGTTTTATTGTCTCAGCTCCATTTATGGGAGGGTCATGGTCATGAAGTCAAACCGGTTAAGATGTTTTCTAATGTTGGTTTAAATCATATGAATCTCGCAATTAAGCACGAGGCGTTCACTGGCATCAGTGCACAGACACAACAGCAGAAACGTTTTAACAGAATGAATAGGATTACATGGGAAAATTCAGGAATGGCAAAGACGACAGTTATCCCACAGTTTCTCCCCCCAAATCACCATCAGCAGCTGAAATGTGGGAACATATGAACCAATGCACACATATAACTGTGGCTCATGATGACTTACACTGTGTTTGAAGGCACATCTACTCATTTTCAACCCAAAGAGGTCTTTGTCTTTTTCCTCTGCCCACTTTGTCTTTAATGTGCATTAACATCACATTTGAATTATATCAGAATCAGAATACTTGAATAATCTCTAAGGAAATTATGTAAATAGATCTGTTACTGTATCTATGCATCTGTATCTATTATTTATCTGACAAATACTATGGCCTGCTGGATGGTGCAAATCATGCAAGACGTTCATAATTCCAGTATTTTATTATTTACTTACTTAACACATAGCATGTGTGCCTATATGTTGTACACACACATTTAATGAATGCAGCTAGCTTGCATGTTTAATGTTAAAGTTCATGAAAGTACAGTAAGAAACAGACTAATAAGTAAGGCTTATGTTTGCAAAGGTTGCCAGGAGAAAGCCTCCTGAACCAGGGATGGGAATGGAGAACTGGTTTTACAGTAAAGCAGTCACCACAGCGACTCTAAAGTCTCTTTGGTTTTCATATTTGCTTTGAGCTCCCAGCTTGGTGTTTCTACCTAAATACTAAGACAAAGAGTGTATGCGTGTCCTCATTAGGATGGGGATTTGTGTTGGTGTGTGGGACTGTTAAATATTGTTAACTAGTACTTATGAGAAATGCATTGCAAGTCATTTTACAGAATGTTCTGTGTAAGATGTGTAATAATCCAACAATAACATGATTCTCAAAGCGGAACCAATTAGAATCCAATGAGAATCGATTAGCTGTCATACCAACTGTCACCACGATGGTGGAGGGGAAATTGTTTAGGCTTGTTTTGGAGCCACATGACCTGGGCACCTGCAGTCACTGACCCGACCTCTGTACACCAAAGTATCCTAGAGTCAAATCTGAGACCATCTGTCCAACAGCTGAAGCTCAGCTCAATGGGTAAACAGGACAATGATCCCAAGCACAGCAGGAAAACTACAACAGAATGGCCGGAAAAAAATTCAGACCTTAACCTGACCGAATTAAAAGAGCTGTGCATGAACGCAAGCCCACAAACCTCAATGAACTGAAGCAACATTGTAAAGATTGGGCCAAAAATTCTCCACACTGAGGGACTGATAAAGTAACACAGAAAATGAATACTGTATTTTCCGCACTATAAGGCGCACTTAAAATCCTTTCATTTTCTCAAAAATCGACAGTGCGCCTTATGTAGGAATTCTGGTTGTGCTTATTGACCTCGAACCGATTTTATGTGGTACACACCTCTTGATGGATTGTCAGAGCATTACGGCTGCCGTAGTCAGGAGCCTCGCGGAGTAATCTGGGTCCAAAACGCCATCTACTTCAGGTCCCAAAGTCAAATGAACACTGCGGCATCACTGAGAGTTATAAACTGACTAAATTCTTTCATCTGTAATAAAATGATCAGTATTGCTGCTTTACCAGGTAAGTTTAATATCCAGGCATCCATGAAAAAAGAATTTATTAAATTTAACAGAGTTAGAAGTTAGCAGGAAGTTAGCTTGCTAGTTTCCACCTAAACGTGATATAGCATGTTCTGACTGAGAGATTTCTGAAAAAACTAAAACGTACAGCTCTGCTATCACTTCCAACATAAATGAAGACAGAAAACTAAACAGCAGTGACGTTTGTAGGGTTACTGAAGTTGGGCTGGTATATAATGGTGTGCTACTTGATTGCTAGCGACACAGCTATGTTAGCATAACATTAGCACAGTGAAGGTAGAGGATGAACGCTAACTTTTTTCCACTCGGTAAAAGTTAACGTGGGGGTTTCTGGTGGTTAGGGACAATTGTTTCGCGTAATGCGCCTTATAATCCAGTGCGCCTTATGGTCCGAAAAGTACGGTATGTCCAAGTTCTTACCGCTAAACATGGATCTACAAGCTACTGTATCGTGGCTATTTTGTTTTTCCCCACACTGCTTCTGAATTTTAGTTTAGTTTGTGTTTAATAAATAACAACACAGTGAAATATTCTATATGCTGTTGTTCATCTGAAGGTGTATTTGAATAATTGTAGATGCTAGTTTGATTCATCCAGCAAAACTAATATGCCAAAACAAGAGCCGCCCGCTTTAAATGATCCCTTTGTGAAGTTAATATTTTCAGTCACAGAAAACTTTATGGGGATATTTGGAGGATGTAGTGATGTTACATAGTGCTAAATTGTATTTATAATAACATTTAATCATTTCATGCAGTATAATAGCACGTGACTGAAACTCACAAATTGCTCCTCTTCAGTTCCCTATAGAAAAGACATGCTCTACATATTTTAATCTCATCTGATTTTCTCTAAAGGAAGGTCTTTAATACGTGTCTTTTTTTACAGGATAGCTGGAAACAGGATAAGCTGTAGGGCCATCCTGCCGTGACTTCCGCTCTGCCTTAAGAACTCTAAGAGTTAAGCTGTGTAATATGTCAGAAAATTCCCCAACAGATTTTCATTTGGTCCACATAATAACATCAGCGACCCGCCAGCCAATGATCCCCCCAGTGTAAGTTTGGAGGTCACGTAAGTTTGGTCACGCTATTGGAGATTACAGCAGTAACTCCAGACAAATAAAATATACAGGATTATGTAGTACATACAGTACAAATGAAAATACATATGTGCTCTCTCATACTGATTATTGTTGTTGGATAAAACCCTGAGGGACACATCGGATCTTTATACAGCATTGACTGAATTCTCTGAAGAGACGGACAGATTTCTAATGTAATCAAGACCATGGGTTTTTCACTGATCCCACTGGCTAAAGCCCTTTGAGGAAGGATATGTGTGTTAGCAGCAAATTCAGTAAATGCACAGTGCTGTTTTATATGGAATCAAACATATTCTGACATGTGACACTCAGGTAATAAATGCATTTAAATGATGTAGGTCTAGATCTCTGCACAGATCTCTGTGGAAGCAGGCGAAACATGTAAGTAAATGTGGAAACTTTTGATTAGCTGTATTTATTTCTACAGAAAGTTGGAATAATCGTATAACTGTTGTGGTTTGGAAGCTCTGCACACTGACTTACCTGCATTAACACAAACCCTCATCTGCAACAACATTATACAAAAAAGCCTCCTCTTCATTTATTTTAAATGGACTGTGACACAGTGAGGACTTTGAGGCAGATTCTTAGACAGACAAAGACATGGACGTCAAACCGAGCAAAGATTTTTACTGACATGCAATTCATTATCAGTGCACTGATCTGACAAATCAAATATGTAAGAAGACACAAAGAGGGGACTTTGTAGCAGCAATGATGTAATGCTGCACTAACTCACATATGGACAGTAATAAACACCGTTTATCTAAAACTTTTAACTTTATGCCATTGTTTAACTTTTAGAGAAACGCAAGTGCAAGTACACCACTGCAGGTAATCTAGGTCTTAATAAGTGCCAAGTAAATAAACTTGCTACAGGTCTAGATATGTCCATGCTGCCACGACAGTGAGAATTAATGACATCGTAAATACTCGAGCTGCTATTTAACAATAGAGCAGTTTTTCTCGAAGTTTTTCTAGAAGCAGAACAGCAGCAGTGACACGGTGAAAAAAAAAAGAATTTCAGTGAGTCAGTCCCAAAAGACTGCCATGTTATTTCCCTTTATTTAACCAGGAAGTCCCACTGAGATCAAATCACGTTACAAGGGCTAGCCAAAGGAGAAGCCATACTATGTCAAAGTATTAAAAAAGTACAGCAAATACAACACAAAATACAGGATCTACAAATAGCCACAACAAAACAACACTACTGTCCTCTCAAGAAAATAATCATGCCACACATTACCACAGTCCTCATTACACTTTTACATCCAGCAGTACATATTTAGAGCAAAGTGTTTAAGGGCTTCCTGAAAATTATTCCATGTCCAAGGTCTGTATGAAAATGCCTCCAAACAGCACATTGAAAGCAGCTGTTTGGAGTAAACAGCTGGAAACTGTTGGAACTGCAACAGAGAAGGTTGCAAAGGTAAACTTTATGTAGCAGTGACGCAGAGACCTGGCATGTGTAAAAAAAAGCAGCGATGCATTATACACTGAATAAAGACTGAATGTTTACCATCATAACCAAGCACAGGCACAAAGCTGGTTCGACGTGGTTTTTCTTAGAGAAAAAATAAAACAATATGAAAACATTCAACTTTACTGAGATTTTGACATCGGTACCTAATATTCTAATTTTTATCTGCCATACAGGGCAGAGGGTTTTTTTTATATAAGCTGGCCCTTTAAGTGTTTGAAGACTTTTTTATTATGGAAAGTGAGGTATGTGAGACAGTTTGTACAGTACTGGGTAATATTTATTTGCCAGACATTCAGTACGCGCTATTTAGTATATGCTATTTTTCATGGGAGAGAACTTCCCCTAGTGCACACACATTCATCTCTCTTTCTGTATGAAATTGATTAAAGTTATGCCTGATTGAAGGTGTAGCCATAGGTTGGTGCCAGTACAGGCAGCTATCTGCAAGATGTCTTGATGCATGCTCAATCATCGATCAAACGCTACGTCCAGATGAACAGAATCAACCTTTTGGGACAATCTGCAAACTTAAGTGAGTCACCTCATTGTGCCAGTCTCCTTTGCTTTTTGGTTTAGGTGAGTGAAATGCTATTATTGTTATTATTATTATTAGTTATGACTAATTAGCAAGCATAATGCGATCTAATGGATGGTTTTTTACTTTATTTTCCATCCATTCTCTTCTGCTTATCAGGGTTGCAGGGGTGGGGGATGTTTGGGGCACCCTGGAAAGGTCATGAGTCTGTCACTGGGCTATCACATAGAGACAGACAACAATTCGCACCGATGGGCAATCAGAATCACCAATTAACCAAATCGCACTAAATGCATGCCTTTGGACTGTGGGAGAAAGGCGCAGCACCTGGAGAGAACCCACAGAACATGAGAACATACAAACTCCACACAGACAGGCCACGGCAGAAGGTGGAGTCGAATTCAAGACCTTGCTGAGAGGCCTCAATTTACCACTGTGCCACCTCGCTGTCCTTATTCTTTTTTTTTAGTGTTACTTATTCTTCAAGAGTCCACAAACCAATAGCTGACTTAAGAAGGGCCGTGCCCATCTTTTTTATACAGTCTTTGCTCCAAACACATGACCCTATTTTAAATGTAATAGAGACATTTGCTACTAATAAAGTGGAAATTTGTAAACAACAGAGCGCCACATGTACAAAAAAAAAAAATCCAAAATATATAAAATGTGTGGAAAAAAAAAATCGTATAGTGAAACCAAAGACTAAAACTCAATGTGATGTTTTTGAAATGTTACACATGGCACCTGAAAACAATACCTGGTGTCATTTTTTCTTGCCGTTTACTGCTGTTACAGTGCTGACAGTTACCATTAGCTTCAAAACAAAGAATAGATGAGACTGGATGACGCTGATGGTGTCACAGCTTGACAGGTTTTCTAGCCTGGACTGAAAGGCTGATATCAGTGACTGTGTTTCTTTAAAGAAGGGGGGTATTAGAAGGAGGCAGCGCAGGGTTGTAGATGAGGCCAACCTTCGCCCAAGGCCTTGCTCAGGTGAGGACATGTCAAGGAAATCTTGAGCTGGAGCTAGATTTCTTCACGGCAGAGCCACACAGGCCCCCAGGGGCCACTCTCACTTCATTTTAACATCATTCACTTTCATCCGTCCAGGCGAGCGAGATGATGGAGGCTGTTCCAGCCAACTGTCCGAACAGGATTTGGGAGAAGTGCAAGTCAATGAGGAAGAGGCGATAATAGTGAGAGCGATACACGGAGGGTTCAGGAATTATTTTTGCTGGTGCAGATTGCTTTAAATCAGAATATTGCAATAACTATGGAAAGTTCATCCATTATAGGCACAGAAACAGCAGTCTCTAAAGCTCTTTCATTAACTCCACTAAATTCTTGGTTGTTAAAATATTGCCTGGGTGGCGGTGACTCAGATGGCAAAGCGGGTCGTCTATTATCTGATCCCTGGCACAGACACATGCCGAAGGCGCCTCGCATGGCAGCTCTGCCACCTTTGGTGTGTGAGTGAGTGTGAATGAGAAACAAACTGCAAACACATTTACAGTAATTACACAAACAAAAATGTAAACGTGATTCTGATTTTAGGGACAGTATGTATTTTGAGGTATTTCCACAGCCATACTCTGTCCATCATCTGCTACACTGTGGCAGTTATTTGAGTTATCAATAAGTAGTAACTTAATAGGTAAATGTTTAAACAATTACTTGAAAAAAGCTGATAAATAGTTCTGATACAATCTGCATATATGACATTTTATCCTGTGTTACATGTTTGTTTATGATAACGAAATGTTTCTCAGTTTGCCTTCATCTAGCAACGACCTCCAACTTGCACTCGGGAATTTGTGGCCAAGACTAAAGAAGCTGAAAACGGTGGATGAGAGTTCAAGGAGGAGTTCTGTCAATTTACTGGTCAGACTATGTTCCTGTAGAGCTGTTACTCCTCCACATTGAAAGAAGCCAGTTCAGGTAGTTTAGGCATCTTACCAGGACGCCTCCTGGACACCTGGTAGGTGAGGTGTTTTAGCATATCCAACATAAAGAAAACCCCAGGCATGCCCTGGGACATGCTGCAGAGATAAAGCTTCTTGGTTGCTTGGAAATGAGTCATTGTGCTGTCAGAACAGCTGGAGAAGCTGGAGAAGGTGGCTGCAGCAAGGGAGGTGTGGCCATCTCTGCTTAGACTGCTGCCTCCATGACCCGGGCTGTCATGGAGACCATCATCTATCCATCCATGGATAGATGGATGACGAAATAATGGCTCTGTTTTATGATACATATTTTGATTGATGATTAGTGCACACGTTCTCTCTCACAGGGTGAAAAGCCTGCCATTTAACCAAACCTGCTGCAGTGTCAGCAACTCACATGGTGTTGGTTTAGTGATATTTGTGTCTCACTTAATGTTTTTATGAACTAAAACCATTGCTTTTTACAAATTTCACAATTTTGGGGGGGCTATACCAAAAACAACTATAAAGGTGAAACTTAATAGGGGATAAAGAGGAAGCAACCTATGGGCTCTATGGTGCCTCCAAGTGTCATGAACATCAGTAAAAACTTAAAAAAACAGTCAAAACATTTATTTTTTCTTGAAAGTATTATTTTTAAATTTGATTGTGAGTCAACATCTTTTTTTATATGTTACAAAATAGGTTTGTTTCTTTCTATTTTTACCCCTAAAGTTAGGCTTTGTTATTAAATGTAATCGTTAATATTTGTTAACATACAGGACAAGGGGTGGTGTGTGTGTGTGTGTGTGAGAGAGATTGGGTGCTATATAAATACAATTACATTGAGAATTGAATCACCTTTTGACCAAATATGAGGCTAAAATGAATTTCAATAATGATCGGTGTGGATGAATAATTTTTCCAAAAAAATTTGAAAGCAACAGAAAGGGAAGAAAATTAAAATCGAAAGTTGTTTTTTCTCTTTAATATTTTCTTTCCTCATCTTATCTTTCCTATTATAATCTGTGCTTTTGAGCTGAGTGGCCAAAACACCAAAGTGCCCCCCCCCCACCCCACAAAAAAACCCCCCCAAAAAACAAAAACCCACCCTATTGTTGTGTTTACCTTTACACAGATGTCTATCAAAGTCCGCAGTAACTATTTCGACCTGATCTGGTCTGCTGAGGCTGGAGTGCAAAACAGGATAATCAGGAGGATAATCTCAGTTATTAATAGGATGGAAAAAATATGATTTATTCACCAATTGTTTGAAGACTTTAGGCTGAAACAAAACAAAGGCAGGCCAACGTAGGTAGGGAATTATTATATACACATGTACATAATCAAACTGGGATCAGCGATGTGACTTGTTTTCGGCTCAGTCCGTTGGTCAGCCGTCATGTTGTTTGACTTCACCGTGTTGATCTGAGGTGCTTTTGGTGGATTTGGAGGAAAAATCCTGGAATTACATGGATTCCACCATACATGCTAAAAAAATAAATAATACATGCTGCAAAAAAACAAAGTAAAATTCACTTAGGAAAGATCAACAAAGTATCAGCACTCTTCACCACACACTTCAGATGGTAGCACACAACATCCTGCCAACCTCATGAATAAATTATTCCACTCCTCACTGCCAAACGGTGCCACAATGAGCTAGACTGTATTTTTGCCATTTAAATTTCGGAGCCCATTTTCATGCAAATGGGAAATTTATTGTCACAAACCATGTAACGCTGGCAGTAACGCCTTATCTTAATGAATATCAAGTGCGGCTGTATTTCCCTGCTGCAATAGCTCACTAATCAAGTTTTAGTTGGGATGTGATTCATAAAGGGACGATTCATGGCCTCTCGACTTACACTCAGACTCTGCGGCCTATACGACTCCGTTATAAGGATTGATGAAGTCATCCATCAGATTGATCGCCAGCATTCTACCAAATGAAAATGATTATCAAATTACTGTGGCCGAGGCGTTAAAAGACCCCTGACTCGTAAAACTTGGAAGTTAGAGCTTCTCTGAACCCACTCAATTAAAAAGTAAGAGGTAATCGCTTATACATGCTGTTAGTTTGAGTTATGGTGGTTAGTGCGGTCTCTCTCTGCTGGTGCTCCCGAGTCTATTGTGCAATTACTTAAGAAATGATACATTAAACCTCTGAAGGTACCAAAGGTTTAAGTTCAGGTGACCTTTAAAAGTGCAGTAAAGTTAAATAGAAAGTTGGACTGTACCATTTTCTTTTTTTTCCCTATTAAAACTGCTCGAATGTTGCTGTGAGACATAATCCTCTTCCTCCACTGTCTGTAGCGTGACATGAATTCTTTGTCTGTAAGCCAAATATTGATATTAATCAAAACCTGGAAATGAGTTAAGCCTCTTTACTTGTTTATCGGTTTGTTTTTTGACCTTTCACACCGGGGTGAGAAACCACTCTAGAGTAGGCCGGCTCTTGCCTTCTGATTGAAGTATTAATTTGTCTGCAATATGTGCAAGCTGCAACATCACTGTACAGTTTAACAAAGTATTCAGGATGTACACAACAGTGGCAGAGGAACACACAGGAAGTGTCTGACTTTCACTAACACAGGATATCTCTTATATGCAAAAAGAGATTAAATATGACAAGTAGATCTGGTTTACTCATTTTATTTATAGTGACAGTGCTCGTGTCATTTAAAATTTTCTTACGAATTAGCCTGTGTGATTGATTCGGGTGAAACTCAAATTCACATTCACACTTACAGCCAATTGAACTAACGAGCAACTGGTTTTTGTTCTGTGGGAGCTGGAGCACCTGTATAAAACCAACTTAAGAGATGGAAAAAACACAAAACAGAAAGGCAGAGGCCGATCGACAGGTTCAAATCTGCCATCTTCCTTGTTGTTAGGTGATGGTGCAAACCACTGCCACCCACTAATGTACTGGAGAAAAAAAGTTTCTGTACCATAAATTACTAAACTGTTACAAAATGAATTCAATATTTTAAGTGTTGCAGTAAGAAATGAAAAATCATCTTGTGAACGACTGATAAAGCATTTCTATATCCGATGAAGTTTTTTCAAACACTAAATACTAATCTTCTCTCCGTATATATGCTGGTAAATTTACTGTAAAGACCATCTTGGGGGGTTGCACATAGAAAACAAAAAAGGCCATATGACTATTTTCCCACAATACTTTTAGTACCCTTTATGAAATATCAAACCCATCTTTAGAAATGACCATAATTTTCTTATTTTAACTGCACACCTGCAAGATTTAATCATTGCACACATAGTTGTGCTAATATCGAGTAAACAAAATCTTTCAACAGATGAACAGAGACAAATTTACACGTGCCACAGTACTCCAAATACCTTTATTGGGTTTTACCACCATGAAACAAAGTGAAAACAGCACCACTCATCCTCCCTTCTTCTTGTGTACCCGTATCCTACCTTCATTAATATAATCCAGATTTACAGTTAACTGTTAGTCCACTTCTCTAAATCTCAACATTTCCAGATTAAACTAATTCATTTAAAAACACAATCAGGGAAACACATAATGAAATGTCATAGTCCAATAAGAAGACAACTGCTTTTGTCCTTAATGTGTTTTTACGTTCTCAGACTAGACTTGTGGCTGATATTATATGAAAACCATAGAAAGAGGAATGAAATAAAAAAGTAAAATGTTAGATTTGAATGTAAAACACTATTATGCTTTTATTTACTGTATACACTGAGCACCCGCTCCATATTTCTAATGCTGGAGAGGTTATGTTGCTATAGCAGTGCATGGGAACCCCCTCAGCTTGGAACGAGATACTTTAGAGAAAGGTGTTCAGGTACTGCGGGAGGAAAAACAAAAACATCCACTCTCACTGATGCAAACTAAGCTCTTAACTCCTGTTTTTGGTTAACAATCAAACTCATCTTGCTGCAGAGTGGAATACCTCACCTTCTGTCAACAAACAGTTTTTTTCTTTCTAAAATATGAGCTTTAGTGCTAACAAAGAGGATGATAGACGCACATGTAATACTCTCACTTTCTGGGAGGAGAATGACAACAACAGTAATTCCCTGAAGGCTTTTGTCCCTTTGTTTTTGACAGCTACTTCAATTACCACCATATGACACTGGGGACAAGGTGACAAACATGTTGTTGTCTGTGTGCACATGAAATTGTTTGTTTGCATTTACAAACCGCGAGGTTTAGCTAATACCTCGCAGACTTTGCTAAATTACACAGTTTGAGAGGTATCAATCAGCAGCCCTGCCTACTACCTTTTCTGCAGTGGACCAATAGGAAAGCGGGGAGCGAGCACCAGCCTCCACCTTTCTCCCCTTCACTCTCACCATCTCCCTGTCCTTTTCTCCCCTCATTCACTGAGGATCAAGCCTCCATAATCCCTGGATTTTATATCCACCAAAACAGCTTGGGCCCATCAGCAAATTGCGATGGCATATGGTATAGGTTTATGATTCATCTGGCACATGCATAGCAATGAGAGCCTCATCATCTGTGGGCAAACACCGGGAAAATATCGTAATGTTAAACGATGCCAGCCACGGAGAAAAGTGGCACCGGGCATGTGGGAGGCCTGTGTTTGTTCGGCCCAGCGAGTGCAGCAGCTGAGGTTGTAAACAGCGTTTCAGATCTGCCCTCCTTCCGCAGTCTGGCCTAGATTAGGGCCTGCTGGGAGTGGGAGCTCCGAGCAGACCTCATCTCCAGGGGGAGAAGAATGGAGAAACAGAACATCAGCAAAACTCTACTATTTAAACACCAATGTCAGATTTGTCGGGTTTCAGACCAGTGTTTTTAAATTTAACATTAGTTTTGATGAGATGCTCATGGGTATTTTTGCAGCCCCTTTTAATGACATGTACAATACATACATGTGATTAATACCATAACTAATGGCTTCTTATAAGCAACAAAGGATCCAAACACATGCACTTAAAGAAGTCAGATGGTATTTTTGGAAATCTCTTGTTAATACTGTAGCCTGTACAAAAAGCTGGTTTTAGCTACCGGAAGGTTAATCCTTGGTTTTTCTCTTTTGGACCCAAAATTTTTTTTCACTGAGCTTGGAGCATAAACGTCTTGGATGGCCTGTACCCCACAGAGGTCCCAAACTGTGAAGGCTTCATCTTCACACTTTGAATCTACTGCAGGTCGCTAAGTTTAAACCACCTTTTTCTGACACATCAAAGTTTTATTCAGTTAAACTGCCATAAAACGTTGATTGTAACGCACTAGGAGTGAGATCCAGCCAACACACCTCTCTGCAGGATAACGTTTCACTGTGCTATAACCGTATTTTTCTTGAGCTCCCTGCATTCATACACATACAGTTTCTATTTTGATCCATTCAAAATAAGAGAGAGCTACTTCTGTTGAAATGTAAAATGCAGAAGGTATCACAATAACGCACTTAATGTGCAACTCCAGGCGATTACTAACACCAAATGGAGTCAACAAAACCTTTGACTGGTCAACTGGGATTATTTTTAGTTTCTCCATGTGAGCTCTGACATCTGCAAACTGAAGCTTTCTAATGGCCAGCCGGGGAAACCCCACTAAAAGTCTGTGGGAAAATAATGGGTGCATCTGTGACATCAGTAAACACTTTTCAGTTGTTAACTTCAAATCATATCCACAATAATGGTTTTCATTTTGCAAATAATGGTTGTTGGATCTTTGAACGGAATCAACTCTGATTTCCTTACCTGGATTACCAAACATGGAAGACATTCAGGTCACAATCTTTCCTCTTATGGAGCGTCAAGATCAGTTCGGAGGTAGAAGGAACAAGAACGGGGCAAAAAGTGCCTTTTATGGAGCGCTGATTACTAAAAGCTCAGTATAAAACAATAAAAAGCACAGACCTTGAAACTGGGCAAAGAGGAGAGACGCTAGAAGACAAGCAGAAGACAAAGGGGTATTTACTCAGAGGGCTTATGAAACAAGACACAGGTGGAGAAAATCATCCACTGATGAGCACACAGAAGGGAAAAAACAGGAAGTGAATAAAACAGGGACAACTAACAGATACTAATAGATGAATACTAGATACAAGAAAGAAAGTAACACTAAAAAAGACTAAAAGCTAAAGGAGAGCACATAACACATTTGGTCTCTTCAGTCATTTTATACCTGTCTGCTTGCATATGTGTTGTTGTGTTGGAGCATAATTTATTGTTTATCATGTAGGAAATTAAGCACACTTCTACAAAGCAGGCATGTGTGATATGAGTAAAAAACCCCAGACGTAACAGACTACAGAGAAATAGCAAAGTGAAGCACCACCACTGCTTACCTCGTGCATTTCTTTGTGCAGGAAATCAAAAGCACATTTCACCAAAGTTAACTCAGTTCTCATTAGTATCAGAGCTTCTCACTGCTTGCTCACCCACAGACATAATCCACTACATTAGCACCATTTCCAAACATCTGCTGGAGAAGTCAGAGGCGATCTGCTGCCTCTTCTGCTCATGCCTCTTTGGAAATGTGACATGATTACATACAAACACCTCCAGCCAATGTTCCCCTCTGCCTTCATTAAAATGCAACGCAGAGCGCTGCTGGCAAGGTGACTCGACCCGGGTCTGCTGCAGCTCCACCCCCATCGGTTCAGCCCAGGCTCCCAGAGCCCCACGCGATTGGCTCAGAGGGCCATCCATCAGTGCGGGTAGTGGGTCAGTATGGGTTCAGACGTGGAGCAGAAGCGACCGCGGCTGCCTGCGTGGATCTTCTGCTCAAAGAAGACCTGCCATGAGCTGACAGCCAGTATGTTGGAGGTTTATCATTATCAGGCTCCAGACGGCCTGCCGACCCCTCCGGCCGGACAGGTGATCTCTCCCTGGCCGCCTGACTCAACATATGCCCCCGTGGAGCTTCAACACACATATTATGCCATCATTATTTCATACCTAGCAGGAGCTTCACGTAGCACAGCCCAAATGTAGGTGCAAATGCCGGCTACTGTGAAAAGAGCTTTTTCCCCCCGCATAAGTAGAAATTGGTTGGAGAGGGAAACAAAGCACAGAAATGGCATCCGTAACCTTTTGCATGTGTTGGCCATCTGCTCATTTTAGAACAGCTTCAAAAACACTTCACACAAGCGATTTCAAAAAGCAACACAAGATTTTTGTCATGTCGCTCACCACTGCCAGAGTCTTAGCTTAATATTTATCACGTTTGCAAACTGATCATAGAGATTTACTTTAAACACACACTCTAAGCACACGCAGACTCCACAGGAACTCCTGCTTATCATGTCACTTCACCTGAGTGGTAAATGGAAAGGTTTTCTTAACTGTAGCCAATGAAATGGCAAATGGCATTAAAATGTTTGTTACTTCAAGACTTTTATAAAGAAATTTCCTGTATCTACACTAAATTAAAATGGCCTTTTAATGTATAAACATGAACCACTTTACAAGAACTTAGAGTTCGTAGACCTCTACTCGACTAATCTTTGTTTAAAGATGGTACATATGTTAATTTAAATGAATTTAACAGTTAGAACTTGTTTTTTGTACTAGTATACTTTAAGGGTTGATATGCATTAAGTCCTGTTTTGATTAGACAGTTAAACATTAACAGGGCTGCATGTGTGTTAAACTATTTTGGCAACTGAAATGTTATGTCAAATACAAGATGGTATTTTTTAAACCATTTTTTCACACATGATGCAAAATGATGCAAAACACTCTGAAACCACAGACTATAGACTGATTAGATTAGAACTTTATTAATCCCTCGGGTGGGTTCCTCCGGGAAATTCAGTTATAGAACTCATATAGAACTTAAATAAGAAAAATAGACAAAACCAACTTGATATTACCCACTGGTGTACGGAGTCCTGTTTTTAAACCTGATTTTATTTTAACATTTTGTCCGTTTTGGAGCCTCAGGCTATTTAAATAAAAATGCTGTTAGCTAACTTGGCTAACTTGCTGACTTAGCTTGTTAGCATTAGCAAGGAACTTCCAAAGGACACTGAATGTTTAATAAAGATGGACATAGCCACTGTGATAGCCTTATCTTTTGTGAAGCTACGTGAGGGACCTGACTGAAAACCAACGTGCCACCAGAGCTCATTTTTGGATGTATTTTGTCCGCCTGGGAACAATCGGCTGGTTTACAGCTAATAATTGACTGTATATGAAATAAATGCCCTCACCATTTTGGAGTTTTGTAATTAAATGACCGAGGGTAGGGTCGACTGTACAAAAACAGTAAGACTGCAGGCTCATGGCGTAATTGTCAATCACATTTCCTGTTTAATTGTCCTTTCTGACTCTAATGTAAACTTAACATGATGTTATATCCGATAAGACCCCAGACATGAAGGGAGCAGAAGCGTTGTTTTCCTGTAGACTTCTGTTGAATCAGACTTCTGCCAAGTGCCCCCCAAACATTTCTGCAATTTAGTTCAATGTATACAGTGCCGATATGTTTTATATTCTAAGGTATAGAACAATACAGAGAAATCAGATGACCCTGTATGAGCAAGCATTTGGCGACAGTGGGAACAAAAACCTCCCTTTTAACAGGAAGAAATCTCCAGCAGAACCAGGCTCATGGAGGGGCAGCCATTCACCTTGACCAGATGGGGGTGAGAAGCACTTTCTATACCAGGGGTGGGCAACTCCAGGTCTCACGGCCCGGTGTCCTGCAGGGTCCTTGATCCAACACAGCTGATTCAAATGGCTAAATGACCTCCAAAACATGTCTTGAAGTTCTCCAGAGGCCTAGTAATGAACTAATCATGTGATTTAGGTGTGTAGACCCAGGGTGAGATCTAATACCTGCAGGACTGAGGAATGTGCTATTAGTGCATGGGAAGCCATATATGACAAATAGTTGCATTGAAATATTCCAAAATGCATCAAACACAAACAAGATGTAACTGAAACTAGGGTAGGTAAAGCAAATGGCACCCACCTGTAGCTGAAAGTGACTATTTATGTAGTAATGCACAGATTTAGGCCTTTCTAATGTTCAAATGGCTTATTTATTAAAAACTAAACAAAACAAAAGTCAAACGCACAATCAGAAAGCATTTTATCACGGGTACCTACGTGAAATGATGTTTTTGGCACTTTGTTTGTCAGCCCTGGAGCTTTTGTCTCGATGGATAACATCATTTAAGAGCAGAACTGAGTCACTGTAGTTGCACCTTCCATCTCAGTTTTCCACATTCACTTAAAGCCACTGGAAAATCACACAACGTATTTTCTTCTCTTCCGTCACATTAAAGCTTTATGACTTGCATTACATATATGTGGCTTTCCACTACTTTGCTGTTCTCTTGAAATAAATGTACACCATTACCAACACTCTAATCATCTTACAGGAGTCCTAAATCTTTATCAGCATGTATAGTATATTGGGCTTAAAAATTCACAGCAAGCTCACAGGAAAGAGCATCAAGATAAAGCTCTGAAATCCCAAACCGTCAAGCTCTCTTAATCCTCCCACCTGCATTTTCCATAGCCGTCAGTGAACAGCAGCCCTCCATATCGCCTGAGAAGGGGATTTAGTTGTAATGCTCTCGGAAATACAATGCATAAAATCAGTTGTCAACTCTAACAAGCTGTTCTTAGGGCGGATGGACGGCCCTCTGGATCTGACAGGGTCTGGGCTCGGGCTTTGAAAGGTTAGCGGCTGTGCAGCGCTGCAGCATTTGATCCCACAGTTACCCGAATTTCAGAGACAACTGTGCAAATCTGGATAACCTGGGAAGCCAGACGGGCTTTCGGGGGGCAACAGCTGCTTAAGTCCATTCGCTGCCTGCCAGAGAAACTTTATCAGGGGAAGTGGAGGTTGAAATTTTATGGCAGCTAAGCCCCCTCCATCAAATTGTGAAAACAGAACCTTGTGGCACAGATCAGGATGGATTTAGGAGTTTGCTTGCTGTTTTCTTGGCTGCAAGCGCTAATATAAAAATAGAAGAATGCAAAGACCTTCGGATGCCGCTGTCCTCATGTGCCACTTTTATTCCAAGCACGACGTTAGTTTCCATCTGAAATACAATAGTGAATTGCAGGCAGACGCCGCTACAGTGGAAGGACGTGAATTTCTCCAGCGTTCAGTCAGAAAATTACCACCAAAATTCACTTCTCCTCTACGGCGCTTCATGTTTCTGTTTTGTAACGCATTTGTGAATTTCTTTCCTGCTAAAATGAAGAATATGTGCAGCATCTAAGCTTCTTTAAACACACGACATCTTTTGGGTAAATCGGCTGCTTTATTCTCCTCTCAGATGTCTTTTCATCTCCAAACTATTTTGTTTGTTCTAGTATAGCAGTGTGTTCATATGCACCGAGTCCATTTACATAGCACATGATGTATAAGCTTGAATGACAGCATGGTATATAAAGCGGCTCCAGTGAAGTAAAGGCAATAAAGCAGATGAGTGAAAAATGTGTGAAGAGTGTTTTTGGAAGACAAACTCTGCATCGCTGCAGTTGCATTTTGTTTTTTCTTCTTCTTCTTTTCATTTATGTGTTTTATTGTTTGTATTTAAGACAGATCAATGGCTACACAGCCTTGTGATTTTTTTTTACCCCTTCTGTGTGAAGACATTCAGCTGGTGTTTGCTAGAAACTCGGACTCACATTTTTATGTGATCTTGCACAGCGTTCATTACTGATGAACACAAACCGAGAAAAAAAAGAATAAAGGAGGAAATTCATCATGCAAAATGCAGGAAGAAGGAAAAAAAACTTTATAAATTAACAAAATGAAACTGCATCGTGTTTGAAACAGCAGCAGTGTTCATCCAGTTAGAGCGAGGCTGAGGTAGAACACGTGTTTTGTAATATCCTACAAATTAATTTGCTAGTATTAAAAAAAAAACAATTAAAATGCAAAAATGTAATTTTGATCATCACCACATCTTTACCTGCAGTTAGATTAGTCATGCCTGCCAGTTTCTACTTCTGTAGTTATTATCTTTTAATTCATTCCTTTATTTCAATGTGTTTTATATAAATATCTGATGTTTGCAGTTTAAAATCAGAGGCCAGCTTCTACATAAACCCACCCTGTGGAGGAAGTCGTCATACACCAGACTTCAGTCTAGAAATGTCAACTTTTATGGGCTGAATACTAAAGTCAGATTATCACCAAGTGCTTCCTGCAGCCTGCTCTGTTTAAAACAACCCCGCGTGTAGCTGCCGTCCTAAGCACAACGGTAAACAGAGCAGACGAGCTGATATTTCACTAAAGCTGTTTGTAGAGTTGTGCGATTTCATTTTTAGGAAAAAGATGATTTCTAATGTCTCTGTTTTCTAAAAGCTAAGTGAAGGGGCGAGAGTCTTCTCATGATTTAGTTCATTATTGAATTATGCTGCATGTAGAGGTTTTTTTCTTTAAAAGAAAATCTTTTTGACTAATCAACAATTAAAGGCCATAAGTGAGTTTTTCTTCAGTGTCTTTGTAAAAATTGTCAGATTTCAGTTACTTGAAAGGAAATGATCAGACTGTGACTCCTATTATATTGCTGTCAATATGTCAATGCATTTGTGTGTGTTGTGATTATATAACTGGGGACGTTTTGAATACTTTTAATTTTAACGATTGATTAGTCAGTTATTCAGAAAACATTAATTCCCCAGTGGCATCATCTTCCATCTACTTATTTTTTCTGAACACTGAAACTGCTTTTACTTTAATTCCTTTGTGTGGGATCAACAAAGTTAATCTGATCTCATAGGCAGAAGACAAAAAATCGCTCTATAAGGATATAATAAATAATTACAATTAAATTAAATCAGTGTTAATTAGTCTTAATCCTGTGTTTTTGTTTCAGAGGAAAAAGAAATCGAGACTCTTTAAAGATCTCGTTCGACTGTGAGATGATGATCACTGCTACATTTATAAATTCAGTAAACAGCGTGCGGGTCTGTTCAGTACTTTAACAACATTCTGCTGACTTTTACTTTTGATAGATTAAAGTAAAAGCTCGATGTGCAGACATGCAGGTTTAAATAAACTGCGCCCCGTTTGTGCCGTTTGAATAGATTCGTTCATCCTCCGTCTCTACATCAAGTTTCATGAAATTTGACTTGTTTTTTTATGATTTTCTAGAAAGAAACAAAACACAAACCAACAACAACACACAAACACAGTTGTTATGACTTTACAACCTCATGTGAACAGCTGAGAGTATTTTGGTTTGACTATTTGTAACGTTAAAAAAAGTTGATTCATTTTTAAAAAAAGGGTTTTTACTAAGAAAATTCTGGTATCTGAAGACAATTTCAGTTTTATGAATAAGTAACATCTTTACTATACTTCAAAACTGACTCGTGGACTGCACAAGATTATTTCTCGATGTTTAAAATACCAGAAAGGACATTCAAAATCAGATTTTGCTGAACAACACTCATGAGTGAAGCATCTAAACTAAGAAAAAAAGTGTTTTCATGACACAACAAATCCTTCCTCAACATGGCGTTGGGGTTATTGTATATACAGCCTACACACACACACACACAAACTGACCCGTACACACACATACACACACCTCAGCTGGCATCTTGTCACAGCATGCAAATGTGGATAAAGCAGAAGGTGTACGAGCGCATATTTTTTACTAAATGGAAGACCTCATTTTTGGGGCGTTGAAGACCTTGAAGGGATTTTGTGTGTGTGTGTGTGTGTGTGTGCCTCCGGTGACTGACTTCACAGGGGGAGAGGCTGCACACTGTCCACTCTGTCCACACACACTCTGTATAATCATGTTCCCTGTCGGGCCCTATAAATCTGTAAGGGCCCAATTAAAGATAGCCTTTAGCATGACCACCCCTACCAGCACGCATGTGTTAAAAAGAGAGAAAGAGGAAGAAAAAACACACACACACACAAAAACACTGTTCACTTTTTTGTTGAATGTATATTTGATACAACAGACTGCAGAGTGTACAACAGTGACAGAAAAAAATCAGATTAAAAATAAAAACAGTGTAAAACTCAGAAAAGCTTTAAAAACAAAAGAAGATGCAGCGGCTCACACGAATGCGAGTCGAACTTGGTCTTTAAAGTTCTACGTGAATATAAAAAAAAAGACTTGAAGATATTAAAATGATAATTTACAATTCTGCACATGAAATGAGCCGATACAGAAAGTTGTGCATGCATATCGAACCGAAGCCGGAATTTGTTAAAAGTGGACAAAAATCAAAATGTGAAGTTTAAAGTTGTTGTAAAGATGTTTTAAAAAAAGTACAAAAATACTTGCATTTATTAAAAAAAATCATTAATTTACAGAGAGGTACAAGCAAATTTGATTTGTTACCTCTAAATGTACAACAACGGCGTATGTGGTGTGGGGAGGGGACGCAGCGGTGACTTGTGACATGCTGTAAGCAGGATGAGTTGTGTTGTGACTGCTATGTAAATATCTCATTAGTTTGGGTTAATAATATTCCCGTGCTCTCGGTCGCTACATAAAGAAGACAAGATCTAAGTGCTAAAATTTCTCCGTCCCCTGCAAGTCCAGAGCTGATGAGCCTATTAAATGTCAGCCTGCAAAATTATGCAAGAGGCTAAAAGCGTTTAAGTCGAACATAAATACCCCGAGGATTCGATTCGGAATTATTTATGTCCCTCCGATCGGGACGGAGAGGAAACAAAGGAATAATTAGTCCGGCGTGCTGCTCGCCGCCCGTCTCACGCACCCTCGTGCCCACCGAATGCGAGACGCTCGCCCGTTCCCCCTCAAACTTGATGGTTGTTGAACTTATTTTTAGTGTCATTTGATAAGCTTCCCTGCTTGCACAGAGACATCCCACTGACCCAGCCACTGGTCATTGTCTATACCGCTTCCCGTCAAAGCCGGCACGCTTTGTCAGGTTTCGACTCGAATATCCATTTTGCGTCTGAAGTACGGTATCCAAAGTGACTGGATCATTCGAGCCTTTTTCTTCAGCTGCTGCCCCCTTTCCTCCCCCACAGTGTTTCCGCTCACACTAACATCATTTGGGATTGGCGTCGTGACAGCGCGCTTGAGAAATCCACAATATATTTAAGTACATATCCCTTCCTTTTTGGGTTGGGGCAGAGGAAGGGGAGGGGGACGAAATAATTTCTGGAAATGAACAATACTTATCCGTCCATCGCATCCGCTGCTTTGGGTTTACGTTTTGGACGCGGTGCACCGTCACCGTGGCGCCGTGTCCTCTTTTTCCTGTGAATAACGCAGTAATAGGTCATTCAATGTCAAAAGGCATAAAAAACAGACAGCCAGGTCTTCACAGGCTGCTGCTTGCTGTTGCCTTTAATTATTTTAATTAAACTTTGATATTCCGCTGCTGAGCGAACTAGCGAGTTGCGACGCAGCTCGGGAGCCCTCGGAGAATTGAGACGGAGAGTCGGGCAGTGTCGAGGCAGCCGCATCTATATCTTAAAACTCTTAACTGATAGGCCTGTTTATGGTTTGTGATGTGCTACGCCTTACTGAGCAGGGAGCAGACTGAACTGAAAACAGGGGCAAAAAACACCAAGCGCCATGTCAAGGTCTTAAAGGCATCAATCCCTCAAACCTAGCTGGAGATCACCCCGGTCAGGAGGCTGTCCTGCGGTCGAATAACGCTCTATTAATTTCCTTGTCCCGAGTGCATAATGAAAGGAAGGTGTATTTAAAAAAAACAAAAAACTAAAGGGGCAAAGTCTTGCTGGCTTCCAATACCTTGGGGCATCCTGTCTACAATTTGTCATGCGTGTGCACTTCTCAGTGTTAAAATGACAAGATAAGCCAGTCAAAGGGCAGCCGCCAGGCATCCAGCACAGCCGAAGTTGGAGAGGAGTCGTGATGAGACATTGCCAAAAGGCAGTGGACTTCTGCACTTGCGAGGCCCGCTGGGATTATTCCGACTTCCACGCCAAAGGCAAACAGCCCCTTCCTCCATGTTTTTTTCTTTTTTTTTTTAAAGATAGCTTCTGTCTGTGTCCACGAAATGAGGTTTTTCACAGAAGCTGCAATATGGTCAGAATATGTTAAGCCTTTGGTGCGCATGAAAAGCTAACCGTGTCTGAGTGCTAAGTTCTGGGGCACGCTGCATTCCTGCTTTGGCCTTTTTTATTAAATAAAAAGATTTGGTTTGAGGAAAATCTAGTAAATAACTTAATAAATGAAAATTAGAGCACTATCGTTCTCCCCTTGTGTGATTTTTAAAACTGCAGAGAGGAAAAAGAACCAGAGGGGGAAACTTTGTGCACAAAGTGAAGCAGAGCGAACAGATAGTGGTTTTAGCTGCAGGGCTACACGTCTTTGAGAACAACCTGAAATTCTTCTCTTGTCCACAGCAATCAGCACATGCTGGTTTTCACACAGTAGTTCTTCTTCTTCTGTTTTACGCGTGCTGCACACGGCTGAAATTAACACACCGGCCCTGAAAATGACACACACACACCGAGAGGATTAAAACTTTAGTAATAAACGTCCACTTTGCATTTTACTGCAGTTTTTCAAGCAAATTACACATTTTTTTTAAAATGTCTTAATATTAAATAAAATGATTTGCATTTGATTTTGAATTTGCAGAATTTGAAAACATGTATTCCTGTGGGAGATATTTCTATACATATTATATATTCTTTAAATTGGTAAAAAGAAAAGTATAATTCAGACAGCAAAACAAATCAATCAATATTGCGATTATATTACAAAATACTGATATAGGTCTCACAAAACAATCCCCTTCCCCACGCACAAAAAAAACAAAACAAAAAACCAAACTGAAGAAGATTTTCATAAACACACACAGAGCGCGTGTAAACACACCGGGATGGATATTCAGAATAAATCAAATGAAACAAAATCTACACCGAGCTGAAATCTTTGTCTCAGCTTCAATCAAACGAAGAATCAACTGGTGACCCTGCAGCAGTGCTTTAAAAATAAAGTAAGCTCAAAATAAAAGAGATCTCAGTCGTCCCTGTGCTTTGTTTTATCTTGTGTGTTTGTAGCTTTGCCTGAGCCTCTCTGTGCAGCAGCGCCCTGCTCACTAACAGTAGGCTGACTGGCACCAAGAGGGAGCTCTCGCACAGCGAATCCCCAGCAGCCCGTCAGCCTCCATCCTCACATCTCTGCCTGCGTGAGCCTCCTCTCTCTCTCTCTCTCTGTGTGTTTCCTTTAGCCTGACTCCAGCATCATCCAGGTGCTCAGCTACACTTCATTCACTGATGCTAGCTGTGGAATTTGTCTTTCACTCATTGTTTTACTGGGTTGTTCTGTAATTTCACTGATTCTTTATTACGCAAAGCTGGCGCCCTCTGGGAGGCGAGAGATCTGGTTCAAACACAGGCCAAGAGGTCACAGGCCACAGACCAACTGCACAAGAGGAGAGTAAACAGGAAAATCCAGCATGTAAACATCTCCTGATCTTCTGCATGGAGTTTTTGGCGTTTAGGTTTGGCGAATGGTCAATTCACACATTCAAGAATAAGAAGAGTACAGTTTGGACCCTTAACTTTCTGAGGTCGAGGGCGCTCCTGGGCTGCCTGTGTGGAAAGTTCCTGTAATCCCATCGTTAACATGATCGATTGAGTTCTATACATTTGATTTTTTCTGGAAATTAATCCCTAAATCAAACCTTTATGGGATTTATGAGCTTAAAGAAGAAGAAAAAAAACCAGCCTGCTTTTTATGCAAGTCCTGCAAAACTCATGAACAGGTACTGCGGCTGGCAGGGTTCATAAAATCAGGATTTCTGCACGGCTGCATTGCTCTGCAGGAAGAGCAGCTCACTGACTCACAGCAGCAAAGAGTAGATGAACATTTTATTTCTGCTTTTCAACACAGAGGCAGCTGAAACGCTTTGAAGATTTCATCTGAAAGGCCCCGATTCATTTCCTGCGCTGCATTTGTACCGACACGGTGACACGTGCACATGTTCGAGCGCTACAGCTGCTTCTTTCTCCTTCTGTGGAAACAAAAGCACATTCTTTCACATGCAGGCCTAACGCCGTCCAGGTGGATGCTTCCTATTGAGGCACGGCGGACAAAAATGACCAGGACTTTGGCTCCCGAGCTGCCTGCTGAATGTGGAGCTCAGCAGCCAGCTCCTCTGGTCCCGGAGCTCTTACAGTATCTGCTCTACAGTCTGGCTCGGGAGCAGAAGTGTGCACGGACCGACTGTGACAAGGGCTTTAGACAAGCTGGAGATTCTTCCATTTCTCATTATTTGGCAAGGCTGGTGGGTGTTTGGTGGAGGGGTGGGGGCTTTGCTCCATCTCTGCATGATAAGCCCCTCGACGTGTACCCTCTGCAACTAATCTCACACAGTCAACAAATAAGGCACATCAGATGCTGTTTTGGCCGCGGCCATCAGAGCGGCTAAGTTCAGTGGATTTTACGGGTTTTACGTTGCGGGGGCTTGCGAGGGAAGAAGCGTTCTCTGCAGTGGCAGAATGGCAGGCGAAGCAGGGGGATATGGTGCGAGGGCGAAGCAGGTGCAGCACAATACGGTCAAACCCATTCCAGTTCCCCTGTTCCCGGATGAACGGGGCCTGACTTGGCAGGGAGCGCTGCATTGTAACTGGGCCATGTTGGAGAGACGGAGGCCCACCTGTGCCACCCGCAGCGGCAGAACAATAGTCTGAATATGTCAGCACGGAGCGTCGGTGAAGGCTCATCAGACGGACGGCAGCGTGACCGCGGATGGACGGTCGGATTAGTCAGACGGGGAGGTGGAGAGACGAGAGGAGGGGGGAGTGGGTCAGAGAGGGTCATCAAATCCAAATGAAGACTGAGATTAATAAGGTTCATTACAGACACCCCCCGCTGGCTTTCAATTGAAACTAATGGAAACAGCTTGCAATAAATTAATAAATATATTAAATAAACAAAATAAACGCTTTAAGGTTGTGATAATTTTTAACGTACCGTAGAGGTAAAACACCATAAAAATCACAGGATTTACGCACCATTTACTCACAGTTTTGTTCTGCGAGACTCTCAGCACGAGAACAAAAACTTCCAAAGTGGAAGGAATAATAATCTGATCGGGGCCGTCGCCACCTACGCCGCAGCCGTGTTAGGAGGCCTTCGCGGCGTGCGGAGAGGAGCCGCAGAGGTCCACGTTCGTCCAGTCCTCAGACAACATGTTTGTCACTTGGACTGTCGGCTCGTTACTTGAGGCACAGCTCCAGAAGTGAATTGGTGTGCGCGTGTTTGCATGTGTGATTTTGACTCTCATCTCTCGCAGCGTTCACACCCTGAGCAGCTCGAGTCCCCCACAACTCTTTGGAGATCTCTGCTGCACGAGGTTGTGAGACTCTGCAAACTGTTAGTGGCGACTAAACTCTGCGAGATTTTTTTTTCTTGCTATTAAACGAGCCTGCAAATCATAACCAGCAAAGCTTCAGTGAACTAACAGGGAATTTAAGGAGCAGTACTTTTCCTTCTTTTTGTGCTCGAGTCGTGCATTTTCACAACAAATTCGAACCACAGATTGGCTGCCACATGTCTGCGTGAGGTTTAAACTTCACAGCACTCCTGTTTTACATCTCGGTGCCTTTCAGTAATATGAAACTGCAATATTTAAGGTGTCCCTGTCTACTTTTTTTATTATTTCAGTGTTTTCATTTACTGCATTTGTATACTGTATGTTTGCATGTGTATATGCATTGACTACTGACATCAACTTGGAGAGGGGATGACTTGAGGTTGTGTAAACTCTTCAAGAAATGTCACATGACCTCAGAAAGCTTTGGCTTTAGCAAACCGGCTTTCATAACTTGTGTGTGTGTGTGTGTGTGTGTGCACTGCAACTGTTTCCAGAGTCAACTTTCTATTTAAAAGCAATATCTGCACACAATCACTCGGGTCCTCGCGAACTTATTTAGAGTGAACTGTGTCTGCTGTTGACATGAACACAGATGAACCTGGAGTCTGAAGCGTTTGAAATGTTTGTGCATGAAATGCTTTTAGTAAGCCGGCACAGCTGCGGACCCGGCTTTCATTTCACTAAAGAAGCGGAAAATATTATTTTCCGTTCACTGCTGAATACTTTCCTGAATGTGCAGGGTTTTGGGACACGCGCAACAAGGGTGGACTTACACCGTGACAACTTTCTGGGTCCCCCTGTTGGCTGGAATAACACAAACCTGAGCATGCATTCCAGACTTTCTTGCACTAATTAAGCAAATAACTTGTAAACCATCAATGATTTATGAGCTAAAGAAAAACTTGGGTTTGTCAGAACAAGTTTGAAATGTTTTTCCATCGGCGTTTTTGGGAGATTGCTGGAAATAAACACAGCTGATGGAGATTTAGCTGCTTTCCAAATGTTTGTATTGGCTTGGTGTATTAATTGATTGTATAGTTTGTCACATTTACAATATCAGAAACCAAAAAAAAGGAGATGCACGAAAAGAAGAATCCATTTAGGTTACAGAACGAATCTCCCATCTGGACTGTAGTGTGAAAACACTTGCAAGCATGAGAGTTGTAATCCAGTTGCAAGATGCTTATTTTGCAGTGATAAGCTACAGGCTTTGAAAGATTTTATTACCAGAACAGAGACTTTTTTTCCACATTAGGGCTTTGCAGCGTATACAGTAGCTTAGTTAATCTAGGGCTTACTTAATCCAACAGCAACACTCATCACTCATTATTCCAACACTCGTCTCTGGTTGAGACAAAATGTTAATACCGTATTTTTGCAACTATAAGGCGCACATAAAAGCCTTAGATTTTCTTTAAAAAGTGCGGCGCGCCCTATAGTGCAGTGCCCCTGTGTGTTGTAAGGAGGACGTAGTAGAGAACACCATGAGAACGTTAAAGGGTGAAGTGTGGGCGTTGATCGTATATACCGGACAATCGCACATACCTGTATAAAAGAACAGGTATGTGCATTATGTGGAACATCGTTGTTTTAACAACCCTGAAAATGGCAAAGAGACACGCTTATGAAGCACAGTTTAAACTGAAGGCCATCAGCTACGTGGAGGAACATGGAAATCGAGCAGCCGTGAGAGAATTTAAGATTAACGAATCGATGGTTCGCAAGTGGAGGAAGCTGGAAAACAAGCTCCGGCAGGTCAAGAAGACGCAGCTGAGTTTCCGCGGACATAAGGCGAGGTGGCCCGAGTTGGAGGAAAGACTCGAGCGGTGGATCATCGAGCAAAGAACGAGCGGGAGAAGCGTTTCGACGGTCACCATTCGACTAAAAGCAGTTTCGCTAGCAGAAGAAATGAAAATTGAACATTTCCGAGGAGGTCCGTCTTGGTGCTTTCGTTTTATGAAACTGTGCCATTTTTCCATCCGGACCAGGACTACGGTAGCGCAGCAACTTCCAGCGGATTATACCGGTAATGAAAAGCTGGCCATCTTCCGCTCCTACTGCAGCAAACACATCGCCGACAAAAACATCCAGCCCAGCCACATCACTAACATGGACGAGGTCCCGCTCACTTTTGACATCCCGGTGAGTCACACTGTGGAGAAGAAGGGGACCAGCACGGTAGTGATACGCACAACGGGGTATGAAAAGTCTTCTTTCACTGTTGTGCTTGGCTGCCATGCTAATGGACAGAAACTGCCGCCTATGGTGATTTTTAAGAGAAAGACTTTGCCTAAAGAGAAGTTTCCAGCAGAAATCATCATTAAGGCAAATGAAAAGGGCTGGATGGATGAGGAAATGATGAAAGAGTGGCTGAGGGAGGTGTATGTAAGGAGACCAGGTGGTTTTTTCCACGCATCACCATCGCTGTTGATCTGTGACTCTATGCGTGCCCATCTCACAGCCGATGTGAAAAAACTAGTGAAACAAATGAACTGTGAGCTTGCTGTCATTCCGGGAGGCCTGACAAAGGAACTCCAACCGCTGGACATCGGTGTGAACCGCCCGTTCAAAGTAAGGCTGCGAGCGGCGTGGGAGCGATGGATGACCGATGGAGACCACAGTTTCACTAAGAGTGGAAGGCAGCGCCGGGCGAGTTACGCCACAATTTGCCAATGGATTGTAGATGCTTGGGCTAACATGTCTGCTGGCACTGTTGTTCGAGCTTTCGCAAAAGCCGGCATCATTTCCGAGGAGCCGCACGGCACGGAAAGTGACTCTGACGGTGAAGACAGTGAACCTGGCATGTTTGATGGAGATTTAGCACAGCTGTTCAATTCAGACACAGAGGATGAGGACTTCGATGGGTTTGATTGATGACAATTACCGGTAATAAAAATGTGAGTACCTAACTCAGTTTTGCTCCCGCTTTATTTTTAAACACGCATACTTGTATGCGCCCTATAATCAGGTGCGCCTTATGTGTGTGTTAAATACAGTAATGGCACACATAACTGAGACTGCGCCTTTTAGTACGGTGAGTCTTATGGTCGTGAAAATACGGTAAGCTGAGCAGCAAATTCATACTGCAAAGTACTCGCGTACAGTTATGCATGTTGCATTTCTCTTACAGTGACCACGTGTGGCACGAGGTCAGGCCGCGGTTTTTCATGATGCACACATCATATGTCAGAGTAGTGACCCTAACAATGAGAAAGATCACACGTCCAACACGACTGCGACAAATGCTTCTGACACTTATGAAATATTGTATCCATCGATCGTCTGCAAAATTTAAACCACTAAATAAGAGACTTGTCCCAATGAAACATGTTCGCTGTATATGAAGCAGTAGCATGTCCACCCAAAATCTTTAAATACATTTTTAGAGAATATCATAAATCCTTTGTAACAATAAATAACAAAGCAACAATCAGCTTCCTCAGATCGGTAACTTCCTGATCCGGTTTTCGGACACCACCTCCACCATCTTGGACCGGAGCTGGTGATAAAAGTTTCTTTACTGCTCTGCAGCTCAAGATGATGGAGTTAAAGTCTGTCCGACCGAGAGACGAGAGATCAGAGACGTCTACATGGGTCTGAATACAGCAACGACAGCGAATTTAACAGTGTGTTTGTTAAGTACCACAGGTGGTCATCAGGAACTAAACCATCAAAATAAAAGTGAGGAGACTGTCCAACAGTCGTGCCGCTGCCTCAGAGAGATGAAAAATAAAACTACACTTCGCGTACATGTTACTTTGACACAGTCACCTCTAGGGATGGGTATTGATAAGATTTTAACGATTCCGATTCCATTTTCGATTCTGTTTAACGATTCGATTCCTTATCGATTCTCTTATCGATTCTTTTTTTTTCTTTAAAAGGAGAACACTAAAGTCGATTAGCTTAGAACTGTGTTTTATATCTTCTCTTTGAACAAGATAGAAATTTAGGAGTAACATGGCCTTACAAACCCAACAGTGAGATCTTAAGAGAGCCACAGCCTACGGCTCTTCAATGGGGTGTCACAGGGTCCCCAGAAAAAAAAATGTAAAATAATAAAATAAATATTCTTCTGTAGCAATAACAAAGTTTAACATAAATTATTCTGTAGCAATTACACAAGAATATCCAGTAATGTCCTGCCTACAATTAAACACATTCACTTACCAAAGTGAAATCGGGGGCATCTGCTGTGGCAAATGGGTGCAAGCCTTCGACCACAAACTGAGTCACTGCTCGGTGACATTCGTCTATCCTGGCCTGAAAGGAGACGCTACCGGTAGACTGCAGCGAGAACTGCCAGCATCTGAGCCAGCCAGACTCTGTCTCTCTCATCATGGTTATCTAAATGCAACGCACAGTAATAGCAGGTTTTGTAATAAGGTAAATCGCGCTAACATAATATTCAATGCTAATTGATTAGTTACCTGCAGTATTAACGGGAGAGGACGTGGAAACGCTATCGCTGCTGCTGGGTTGAGCTTCGCTAGTCCGGAGCGGATCAAAAACACGACATTCGTTGAAAGCAATCGCGTGTTTTTTGAGCAAATGCTTTTGCATATTCGTAGTGTTTCCTCCCTTTGATGAAATCTCTACTTTGCAAGTATTGCACGTTGCCCTGTTGTCATCCTTTCTCATAAAGTGTAACCAATCTTTTGAGCGTTTGTGCCGCTCAGGCGCCGTGTTTCCTACTGGGTAAAAGACGCTACTCAACGTGATGACGTCATTCGGGGCGACTGGAATCGATAAGGGAATCGTTTTTAAAAGTGGCAAACGATTCCAAGGAATTGAAACAGTGGGAACCGGTTCTCAACAAGAACCGGTTTTCGATACCCATCCCTAGTCACCTCCATCACATCACTTTCAGATGGCAACAAACACAGGAGGCTGTTTTCCTCACCTCAGCAGATACCACACCACAAATCAACCGCACGTCTCTGGGATGAACAAGTACGTCTAGTCCGTCACACTGAGGCCTCAACATCCTTCCTCCAGAAACCACAGGAGTCCCCAGAGGTTCAGTGTAAAAGCCAAAATATTACTTGATATCCTCTCTGAACTATTTCACTATTGTGTGAAGATCATTCTCTCAAATTAAATTACATATTGGTGAGAGACTTAGGACATTTTAGCTTTAGCAGGCAGAGTTTGCTCAGGACTTCATTTCATATTTTTCATGTTTGTTCTGTTTGTGCAGGAAACTAATATCAGTGCACCACATTTGAACTGCCTGCCCCTCCTCCCTTGTATTTAAGGGCCTTACTGCCTTTGCATTGCAGTGCATTACACACTATCCTGTGCTGATGAGATCAAGGATAAATAAGCATTTTAAGACTAATTCAATGACTATTTTAATATTCCTGTCATGACCAATCTAGTCCCGAGTCCGTGTTCCCTCTCTGGGTCAGAGATATCGATAACAAACACTGATAACTTTCCTGATTGATTCACGGCTCCTCTTTATATCAATATGTTTTGAATGAGATAATATGAAGTAAGGATTAGACACCAGTGATTTTTTATTCTTTCGTGAGACTGCTACACTTCACACTTTGACTTTAAGTAGATGCTGTACAGGGATGGATATATGCTACCATCCAACGGATGAGGATTCACCGGGTATCCTGTTAACTAATAAATACGAAGGTTCTTCAGGGACAGAAATTTTATGAAAGATGAATGCAAAGTTTCCTTCCATGTTCAAAAAAATCAAGGAATCAATTCTTTAGGGTTTCTGAACTAAGCTATAAGCTGCTTAGTTTTAGTAATCTGCTGAGTTTTCATAAACAAAACACCAAAAACAGACAAATCCGATACCATGTGACCATGTTGTTGTTTCCTGAGTTACATTATGGATTAACTTGATTTAACTTAATTTAAGCTCTTTTCTTAAACCTTATTTAAGACTTCTGTGAGCCCAACAAAAAATGTAAACATCCACTTTTTAAATCACACTGACAGCAGCGATCTGAAGAGAAATAAAGGTGCAATTTAATCTGTTGTGTTTTATAACAATTTCAATTTATTTGTTATAAAAAAAACCAGGAAAAATTAACTGGCAATAATGCAGAATCAGACTGTATCAGTGCGTCTAAAGCAGGAGCAAATATAATTTGCCTCAGAGACCTGCAGGATGAGATTTTTGTATTTTTAAGATGTTTAAGCTACGTGAATTAAGCATCCCACTGTTACCATTAGACAAAAAGACCAGAAGAGTCCATATAAACTTTAACTAACACCACCGTGTGCTGGAAATTCACACGGTGACGTTCCTACAAACTTGAACACATATCCACGTGACGTGAACTCAAATCGATTTAATACTTTTTAAGTTTTTTATTAGTAAATGTTTGAGACTTTTAAGAACACGCAGCCACCTTGTGTATTTGTGCAGCGTTGGTTCAAACCCAAGTACAAGAAAGCAAACGCTTGATTAAAAAAAAGGTGTGAACTATTCCCTTATGAAATCCACGATCTCCCGGAAGCAGCAGACTTCGACATGTTAAAAAACAACTCCGCGCGGTGTCATCCTCCCCTTCGAGTCCCTGCCTGTCGAGCCTCAGCCACCAGACATGTGTTCTGTTTTACTCGGTGTCCTCTGCCACATATTGAACAAATTAAAAGTTCAAGTTGGACGGAGAAGCACAGCTGCACGGGGACAGAGGACAGAGCCAGAGTGTGAGCAATCCTCCCTTCATGAGGCTGCTGGCCCTCTTCTCACAGCCCCTCGTCCACACACACACATGCTCAAAGACAGACACACACATATACACTGCCCACACAGCACTGCCATCTGGCCTGCTGGGAAATCAGAGCCACCTGAGACTCGGCCAAATACATGATGCTCGCTGACAACTCGGGCATTTCTACTGATTGTAAAGAGATGAATAAAGATTACACAAGCACATAAGGTACATTGGAGGAAAAAACAGTAACTCCCTTCAGTACTGCTGTGAAGTTCAGCAGATAGCTCGGAAGAAGCTGGCAAAAAAGTACGACTTTCAGGAGGAAAGTTCCAAAACAGGAAAGAGTTTCCGTTCTTACTTAATGGCCTTAGGAGCTGTGCGTATATGCAAACACTATAGTGCAGTGAGCCACAATACTACACGCACTTCGATACTCATTAAGCTTCTGTGTCACTACCAAAAACGTGCACCTGCATGGTCAAAAGTATGCAGACAGATAAAGCACAGACTGGATCGTGTGCTCCTGTAACAACATCCGTTCTCTGGACTAAGCTGGCCGCTGGAATTTGCTTCCTTTCAGTAAAAGATCCAACACTGATGCTGGGTGTTAAACTCTGAATACATCCAAATATCAAAAGTGGTGTACAAATTCTTGATGAACCGGTCATATATGGGACCCTCAGCGAAAATTTGAGACACACATCAATAAAATATCAAAGTCATTGTTTCCGCCTTATACTTTGTTTACTGCTGGTTCCACATCTCTGTCCAACAATACTGCGTTTTAAAAACCTAACCATGTCAAGTCTGAAAATTAGCTGAGGCTAGAAGTCCTGCATATGCTGCAATTTACTTTAATGGATCAATATTTGTTTGTACCAAGGTTTTGCATAGAAAACACTTCCTGAAATACATTTTCAACAAGGAATCAGTAGAAAGGATTAAATGTTAGCACAAAGTCCAAGGAGTCTAATTCACACCAGAAAATAACCTATTGCAAACCAAAAGTGCAGAAACTGCACATCCCTCGATATGTTAACTTTAGTCCCAAGGAGACTGTAGACTGCACCACGTCTGCTGTGATATCTGTTCCATTCATTCTCTTCTCTTGTCCTTATGAGGGTCGTGGGGGTGCCGGAGCCTATCCCAGCTACCATAGGGCATGAGGCAGGTACCACCCTGAACAGGTTCACATTCACATATATGGGCAATTTAGTGCTACCAATTAACCTAACCCCACTAACTGCATGCCTTTGGACTGTGGGAGGAAGCTGGAGTCCCCGGAAAAAAGAAGAGAACATGCACACAGAAAGGCTCCGCCCAGAATCTCCAAATAACTGAGAACATATTCTGTGAATCTTTAAATACACTAATTGGCCACCGTTTAAATATCACTGACACCTTCTGTTAATTCTGTTCATCATCACACTGATTATACAGAGCTCTGCTGAGAAACCTGGGGCACTCCCCAATGGCTGCAGCCTCCCTCAGCAAGACAATAAAAGAAGCTCCTAAGATGTTGTCTCCAGAAACATGACAATGATCCCAACCTGAAATATCCACTGCTGTTCTAATGCAAGACACCTCCAGAGAGTCACTGTCCAAGCCCTAATACATTAGCATAGAATAGAATGAATAGAACAGAATAGCCCTTTATTGTCATTGTACACGCACAACGAAGACACGGGTGCACCACAGCGACTGTGCTGGAATTAAATATAAATATCCAGGTCTGTGTAGTACTGATATATACATTCAGACATCTTTAATAATTCAGTAACTAGGATTTGCAGTTGAAATTGCGTGACGATAAAGTTGAATTCTCTACACTATATTTATATTTCATGGGTTTTCAAACTGCGACGCCGCTTTGCTTCTCTGTGAATAAAGCGGTGGATGATGGGAAATCGGGCTCTGATGGCTACTTGACTGACCCTGGGAGCAGAGAGGGAGTGAGCGACAGCTTGCAGTAAAAAAGTTACGCTAACAGGCAGCAGCATATGGTCTGCAGACTGTCAGAGCATTGCTGGCTCCCGTTTCTTGCAGACAGGAGAATATTTCAGCGGAAAAGAAAATCTGAAGGCAGAAAAGAAAAAGGTCGAGTTATTTGGGCTGCTTCTTTTTTTACGTTTCTGCTGCAACTTTGAAAACTGTGTCCATCAGATCGGGAGGATCTTGCAGCAGAGTTCGTTTTCTAACCATTACAGCAAGTCAGCGGCCAAAGTCAAAAGATCAGATCTACAGAAATCTGAGAGCTGTTATAGTTAAGAACTGATTCATTTAACATTAACAAGAATCTAGATTGTAGATTTTTTTGTTAATGTTTCTTCTCTGTGCATCAAACTCACAGCAGTCGCGCTTTTGCACGTCTCAGTTACACACTAGCCTTTATTTTCCTCTGTTTTCCGCCCTGTGCCGCGACCCGGAGGCGATAAAACAGATGTGTTTACGCTGTGAAGACCCCAGCCCCTTCCTCGCCCAGTGTTTCCAGACAATACAACTGTTGCTGGCACACTTGCATCTTTCTATCTCACTCCTCTCCCGCCTGGCTGCTGTGTGCTCGCCCTCTTAGTTTTTCTTCACTTCTTTGGTTTTGTTTTCATGCCTCGTACACGATCATTATCTCCACTCTCATGCACATCCCACGCTACTGCTTCTACTGTCTCTCACAGTCCACGTCTTCATTTTGTATTATAGATTACTTCAACGGCAAGGACGTGTATCCCCCCCTTCGGTTATCACAACTTTCAAGCCTAATTTTTTCTGCACACACATCAAATGAACACTTTGAAGCCTGATATTTAGCAGACAGATGTATCTACTACTGGGTCTATGCTGCTGGGATAATCTCGGCTTTTCGTAGCTCCTTTTTTACCTGACTTGGCAGAAAAACTATGAACAACTCTACATCAAAATCTCCAAGAAGTCTGTGAGAAAAAAGAGGAACAGCCATTCTTTCACTTCTAACTTCTTGCATGTGTGATCGGTTTACTTGCAAATAAAGCTAAAAAAACTACTCTGCAGGCAAGGCAACCTCTCAGTTTCCTGCAGAAAAGGTGTAATTTTAATGCACAAATACATGTCGGCAAACATTTGAGGTCTGTGCTCGGTTAAATTAGGTTTAACCACCTGATGATGAGGACGAGCTTGTTGGTAAGCAGGCGCTAATCTGTACCTGTACCTGTTCAAGCACGCAGCTGATCATCGTGCTCAGTAAAGCACCAGCTAAATGTCTAACATGCACGTCCTGCAACAGCCTCTGCATCGTGCGTTTCTCGCTGCAGAGATAAACAATATCTCCGGAAGCAGCAGTACTGTAGGTGCAGCTGTTTCCTGCCCAGGCCTCCTGCTTGCTTCCACTCACCCCCATCCTCTCTGGTTTTGTCAGAATAAGTGCACATCATTGGCAGCTAAAAGCTCTGGGCACCGTCCCTCTGGTTGTTCCAGAGAAATGCCAATCGTTTTGGCGTCAACGGGGCCCTCACAGACGGCGCATGAAGGCACAGATGGCACTAATGGACGAGCAGAATCCAACCGAGGGACCGGGACAGAGCCACACCGGAGCGCCGTCCAAATAACTGTAGTGTGAATGTACTGTATGGCCAACGCGTCACTCTGCTCTAGCGGGGCCGGTGCCACGGCAATGCGACATAAAGAATTTAAAATGATAAAATAATCATAAGAGAGAGAGACCGTGGGAGGATCAGCGTGGAGTGGTGCCAAGAGGATCAGACAGAGGAGAGATTGTTCCTGGGCTGATATGTGCTGAAGCGATTTAGACAGGCCTCATCCAAGTCAACCCACTCCAGTCCGACAACTGGGTATACAGCTAATGGACAGACTGAAACACTCTGTGCCAAGGAAGAGCCGCTTTATAGACTGCACCTTCTCCTGGTACAATGGTACTTTTGTACAACGTGCGAGCCAGCCGATAGCCTGTTCCGAGACCCGTGAGGCGTCAGACTCGCATTTAGGCTTCTTTCTTTTTTTCCTCGTTGACGAAATCTTTCCCTGCGTTTCCACGTGATGCCCACATACTGCACAATTTTAACATTTGTTGTGTAATGCATTCACAAAAACACTGCTATGTCTCTTATTTAGCTAGTAGTGCTAAACAGATGCTTGTAGGAAGAACTAGTCACAGCTTTTGCTGGTGCTAAATGGCTCCCAAAAACCTGTTTGGAGCGCCGTGTACTTTTGATAAAAGTTTAAATACTTCCAAGCGGTCATGATACTTTATGTTTGAGCTTTTTTCAGCCGTCTGTGTGGTTTCTAAAAATGCAAGCGGCTTTCAAATAGGAGTAAAAAAGCGGATAAGTGGGCAGCTTGGAACTAGAAAATTATAGAACGACATTATAAAACTACTGACATACATAGAAAAAGTTTCTCTGGTGCAAGTAGGGCACAATAAATATATCCAATCTGTCCTAAAATTCCAAAAAAGGTATTAAGCTGTTGCACACTTCAGGTAAAAACATGCGAACTAGCAGCACCGGAATTCTGCAAAAACAAATAAAACAAAAAGGAGCCAGTTCTGCAGCGGACAGTCAGCTGTTTAGTGTCCCAAAAGCTCAGATCTACAGTGCAACGCGCTCAGATAACATGTGCAACGCTTCTGAGTAAGGACGCCAAACCAAAAATAAAGAAGGGGGGCATTTGTTAATTTTTCTTCTGGGTGCCACAGTGTATCAGTGTCCACAGAGAGCCAGTGGGCTCATCTGTACTTTCAAATTATGCGTCATCACCACAACTGTCCTCACAGAGAGGCCAGGAGAGACGCCACAAACACTCGGAACTGCACTAAAAACATAAGCTCACATCATGTCTCTCGGCCATCATCAACAAGCATCTTTTAGAACTTAAAGCGTGCGGAATATTTGTGCGTGTGACGCTCAGAGGAACAAACCTCGCTGCTGCTTAAACTTGAGGGTCGTTAGACATTTAAAGTAAACAAAGGCACCGATAATTAAATTATGGACAAATAGGATTCGTGTAGCTGCTGGACATGTCAGTGTTTCTGCTCGAGGACACATCACCACACTGCAAAAATGTGAAGCAAGGTAGCAAACAAACAGGCTTTTGCAGACGACACAACGCTGGGGGATAACTAAACACCGTGCATGCTGGACTTACAATGCAAAATATTTCAAAGTTACAGACGGCAGTGAGGTGACAACAATCGCTCTGAGTCAGCTGGTGCGATTCTGGCGTTACAACATGAACAGAAAGTCATTTCTGCAGTCGTCATCAAGTCAAACATATTTTAATATCAGTGCATCCTCCAGCTAAATGTGGGAGAATAACACGTGCCCCTCCTCAAGGAAAGAAAACTTCCACAGGACAATAAGAAATGCACTGATGATATTCACAGACGTGTAAATGCTCATCAGTCACTCAGCAGCTCTGCAGCGCGAGTCTGTTTGCACAAGTGAAAAATGCATTTTTTTCGTTGGTATATTTGAAATGTTGCCGCAAATGTGACCTCAAATGCTATCTTCATCATTTATGGATCTGTAACATTCAACATAGGACAAAGAAATAAAGAATGTGGGGATGAGAATCAAGTTAAGAAAAACTACTAAAAGCACTGAAAAAAGTCAAAAGAGGATAAATGTGTCTTTGAACTATTACACGTTTTCTATTTTTTCAATGCTATGTTTAAGAATTTGACATTAGATTTCAGCTCTTCGGTTTCCAGTTTTCTTTGTAACATTAACGCCAATTATTTACATAATTAACGCGTCACGTAGTAACAGGACATCTTCAGGAAACCACCGACATACTACTTCCTTTTTTTAGTCTTAAAGGTTCTTTTTATACAAATATTGCAAATATCCATTTTGGCCAAACTTTGTTGCCTCAAATGAATCTGTCAATATTTGAAAAACACAGATGATTCAATCTTCACAACCTATTTGTAAACAAAGGTCTTAAGATGACTCACTAGCAGCAATGTGCTCTTACTTCGATGCCAGTCGTGTTCGTCAGAGGAGGAAGATATATTTTCAAGTGCTGAAGAGCTCAGTTTGAAATGAAACTCTTTGATTGGCCTTGATTTTTGGAAAGTGTCCTTTTAGTGTGTGTGTGTGTGTGTGTGTGTGTGTGTGTGTGTGTGTGCTCCTGTTCCCTGCGTGGGTCCCCCTCTTCCCCCTCCACCAGCGGCATGCTGGACGGGGTCACATGCGATCTGCTCTGAGTGGAGATGCAGGCCATGCGACAGCGAGGGCCAGTAATTGGAGTGAGCTGTCAAGATGGGGCGGTGTGTTTATATATATGTGTGTGTGTGTATGTGTGTGTGTGTTTGTGCACATGCCAGGGCGGGTCCCCTCCTACAGGGTGCCACACATTAAAGTCCCTGATGAGACTAATGCAGGAGGAAACGGGTTTGGCTTTTTGCCCGGTTGACAGGTGAGAGGGAGGGCCGGTCTAGGTTGACCTAAAATCCTAAATACTTATTTCTACTTGTTTCACTTTTCTTGGTGTTATCCTTGAATGTGACACTTTTAACAGTTCCGCTGGATTTAATTTGCTATGAATATTCATATTTTTTTTCCTGCCGATTCTTTAAAAAAAAAAAAAGATTTCCCAACTCTAAAGAAAAGAAGCTCTCATATTTGTATCATTACTGAATCATTGATCCTTCAGACGCAATTAGCGAGAGCGAGATCACAGCCCCTCGTTCCTCTTTTAAGAGTTAATCAACAAATTAAAGATGCAGATTTGCAGCTAACGACGTGCCGGCGTGAACTGCCAAAGACGTGCGATGCAGCGTTCGCGCTGCTGACATGATTAACTACAATTACAAAAAAGGTAAAACAAAAGCATTAATGGCAAATTGTGTCTAATCACAGACACAAAGGAGATAATTGCGTTGTGGGCTGATGAATTAGTTATTATTAGTTTCTCTGACAACTGTGGTTTATTTCATCTTTGCCAGGACGTGAACATCTGTAGCTGCCTTGTTATTGTTGGACGCTGACAGACAGAAAAGTTCCTTCTCCCACACTCAATTAGTCATTCGTGGTATTTAAAGCTTTCTTCTGGATTATTTTGTGTGCTAATAATCACAACAGCACAGTTTTTTCTCCTAAACAATATCTTTTTTACTTATATTGCAAAAAATATGCAATTTTAACAGTTAACATACACCTGATTTTTCTAAAGTTTAAGAATGTTACCTTAAACCATCGGCTTCACTGAAACTCAAAGGCAGAGGCCGGTTCGTTTTTTCTTCTTCCCTTTTTGTCATTTTGACTTTGAACTCTGTGCTGTTGTGTTGTATATATTCCAAAGTTGTTCTGCTTATTTAGCAGAGCTTGCGGCTGATTTACACCAAAGCTTCTGTGTGTATAAATCACAGCCAAAATCTGTCTTCACGCTCAAAGTTAAATCTGATTTTACGGCAAAAACTCCAGCTTTAAATCTCGACTGGAGAAAAGTTGTTATTTACGAGGCTGTAAACTACCACAGGGTGGAAATACGAGCGGGTGGCCGCAGCCTGCTACGGCGGGCGGAAAGGCTCGGCGATAAAGCATCTTGTTAGCTCTACTGAGGAAAATATGCTTATCAAGCCGCATGTTAATACAAGCAGTAAATAATGCGATCATCGGCCAGTGATGCTGGAAATATAACAGCGTGAGAAGGAGCCTGAAGCTACATTGACTACAGGGAGGTGTTTGTGTGCTTTTCTTTCTTTCTGTCTTTCTTGCTTTTGAACATGGGCTACAAACTGTGAGAGCTGGGTTAACATGTCCTAAGCACAGAAGACACAAGCAGCAACCCACACACAAAGACGAAGAAATATATATGAGGAAAGCTATAAACAAGTTTTTATTTTGTGAGCAACATTCAAGTGGATGTGATTTGGCTTCACTGTGTTTTTTGCATGTTAGTTTATCATCTTTTCCAAAATAATATCACAATAATACAAATTTTTAGTCCAAATTAATGCTGACACTTGATGAATGAAGCCTGAGTTGGCCTCATATACACACCTGATTGTTAATGCTTGTCTATGTAACAGTTTAGGTATACACCATACTGAGATACACTGTGTGGATGTTAATAATGTTACAGTATCTATTTTACTATAGTGTCATTGTTAGTCCTAATACATGCATGTTTGAACACAATGTATCAATTTAAAACAAATCCTCTATCTTTTATATACTACTCCTCTGACTGCTTTCAAATATTATCCCTATAAAATAAAGAATGCAAAATATCTTATATATGAAAACAAAACAATAGTGGAGATACAAAGTCAAGCTCAGCTGCAAACCCTGACTTTGACATCTGATAAGCCCTCAAAACATTCAACTGGCTTTAGCCTTCCAAACATTCCTGCACATCTGCAAACCACTTTGCAACCCACCTCCACCCCAGCTCCTTCTTTTCCCCCATGTTGTTTCTCACCTACTTAATGTTGTATTTGTTGTCACTATTGCTCTCCTTGCTTCATGCAGGCACATCCCAACATTCAGACGGCAATAACAATCTTTTTTGGACTGTAGTGGTGAGTAGTTCAGTCAGGTTAACAAGTTATCCAGCACGTTCAAGGCAAACATAGTGTTACGCTTAATGTTGCTCAACAACTACGTAAACATCAGTAAGTTTGTTGTTATCGTCATCACTTAACTTCAGGTCTCCATAAAGTTCTGCTGACACACAACAACAAATGACTCTTTAGTAAGTCAACCATTCTTCACAAGGGGGCAAAAACTCTACTGTTGTTTGAGCTCAAGTCCCAATGCAAACAGTTCAATGTCAGGAGAACATGACAGATTTATGTTTTAGTCATACTATGTTCCACTTGGCTTTTACCAAAGATTTTAAAGAGGAGAAAACTGAATAAATCAACTCTTTTTCATTAAAACAACCCCACTTTTTCTCCAGTAAGTCTATTTTAGTCATCATCCTCTGCTCAGCAGGGTCACTGTCCGGACACACTAGCCTGCCATCTTCTCAGGAATACAGCGCCTTTGTAACTTCAGCCTGACTGCGACTGAGTCACCTCGCTGCCTTTGGAGTGACAACAGGCCCTTGACCTTTACCATGTTCTCAGAGCTTACACTCCAAAATCGTGAACAGGAGATCAGCAAACACATACATAAATCACCCTTTGGTGTTTCAAGCTCTGTACATCCAGACAATAAAACGTTCAATCAAGTTTTTGCTTCAGTTATAAAAACATTACTTTTGTAATTTCTGCTTGTTCAAGCACATTTGGTGAAAGAGGCACATTTTTATAGAGGCCAAGAGTTCACTGGAAAGTTACTCCTCACGCTTTGAGACAAAACTATGCTGAGTAATGCAAAGTCAAGAGGAGTTTCTTTAAAGAAAAAGTCCGCGCTGTACTTGCATGGATTGGAGCGTGTTACACTTAAAGAAACCTAGATTGTTCAAGAACTCTCAAAGGCAGCTACAGTTCTCACAACTGTCCTACGTGAGCAGTGTTCGCCATGCTGGCAAGAAATTGCCTGCAAACCTGTGTCAACTCTGGGTGACCTGGGAGTTGGTATAACAATGGGCGGGAGCCTTGATTTGCAATATGATGAATCCTTGCACAGCACACTAAAACCTTCCCTGAGGCACAGGAGTGAAATTAGCAAGTTTGGCAGGCCTGCGCTGCCTTCTCCGGCGGTCGCAGAGTGTTTCTTTGCAAGAGGAGGGCGGGCACTGCCTCTTTGTCTCAATGGAGACAAATCTTGGGCGGACTGTTTGTTTGGGGAAGGGGTGTGAACGGCACACAGTCCATCAAATCAATTACAGTCTTATGCAGAGACGGCCTGGCTTGGCCTGGGCTGAGAGCTTGGCCCGATCTGTTATGAGGGGTTATGTGAGTCAGAGTGTTGCCACAGCCAACAGTCGTGACTCGTGTACTCACAACACCAGTATGAGCACAGAGAGGAGGGGTGAAAAGCTCGCATATGGCCAGAGCCAGCGTGTCACATTTGGGCTAGAGTTCACATTGGGCTCAGATGCTCACACCAATGAATTCGTGAGGATTGTCGAGTTGCGGCACCGCGGTCGTGTTTGAGATTTAGCAGCTTAGAGGCGGCGGCGAGAAAACTGTACCACATGTACACTGACATCCAGCAGTCCAACTGTATGTTTCTATTAACCGTCACAAGCAGGCGAGCGCTGCACATAGTATTTGTTTGAAACATGTAAATCTCATAGTGTACACAACGTCTTTAACACAGAGTTTACAAAGAGGTCAGACAAACATATATAATACAGTCAGAAAGGAAAGGAGGGATGCAGCAGATAAAAAAGTGCATGAATGACGTTTTCCAGGTCTGAGTTTGAGTTAAGAGCTGAATCAGATTCTCCTCTCACATTTCTGTCAGCACTTCTTACATCAGCTGATAACGAGATTGGAACCCTTTCAAAACGACTGATGTTCGTATGACTTTGAGGTATTAAGTTTGTTCCATTCAACAGTTGAAATTTAAATAGCTGACTCTTAAATACATTTAATGATTACTGTAAATTCATGACTGCTTATGGTTCAGGAGAAGAAGAAATGGAGGCGTTAAACCACGTTTTCCAGCAGTGTAGTGCCTAAGGTGATCAGATATTTTGAAATATGTTCTCAGTTTCATAGTGCCAACAACAATATCACAAAACGTCTTCCCTTGCACCTAAAAGAAAATAGTTTTGTCACACAGCTGCCAGGGATTCCTGTCAGATAAATACTGGTCATGTCATGTTAGTCATTCGTCCTCCTTGTTTTACTTCAGCAGTGATGATTCAATCCTTTTATTGCAGAAACAATTAGTTGATAAATTAGAAAAAATATGAATTCATTTTTATCACTAGTTTAGTTTACAGACTGGGGTGACTCACTGAAAGAAAAACAGATATTTGTTGAAAAAGATCGACGCCGAAACATCCATCAGAACAATATTAGCTAAGAATCTGAGTCGGCCTCTAGTCAGAGACTCCAAATCTTCAAATGTGAAGCTCCACATGTGAAAATCAAGTTTCTGTCGCTGCTCTTTTCACGATTTAAATCTCTGCAGTAACACTGATTGCACTATTTAATTAATCGGGTTTCCAGGCAGTTGGTCAACACTCGTTTCAACTTCTGCTGCTGCCATGAGCAAAACTCTGAGCACGATCTGCATTATGGTAATTTATTTGCATATGCTGGAGACTACAGACATTCGCAGTTGCCTGCAGCCCGATCTCAAACACACTCAGTCTTAAGTGTAATTATTCAACGGCGAGCGGGTCCGCTCTCCATTGCGTGGCATTAAAAAGGCTAATATCGCCGCCGTTTTCCTAATGGCGAGTTTGGTGGCCATGCAGTTCATTACTATGTGCATACTGCGAGTCTCGAGAGGATATTTCACCAGGAGGACCCACATATGATGTTACGCTAACTGGCCGAGAGCATGTCGCTGCACGTATCCAAGTTTTTTGGGGAGTCAAGCTGTACTGTTAGGGCGACATGCATGCTAATCAGCGGCGCCTCATTCTGTAGTCTTTTATTATGCGCTTTTCAACATAGTGTGTCAAGATTATTTCGTTTGAAGGAAAACGCCAGCTGTCATGTTTTATGCATTCGCTTTCAGTTCAGTTTCACTTGCGCGTAGCTGTTGGACGATGAAGCTTGACTTGAGCTTCAGTTTTTATATTTTACAGCGTGCAGGTTTCATACATCCGCCGCAGATGCTTCGGCCTTGACTGCGTGCCAGCAGACCCTCGACACGGCGGCGATGGGATCTGACACTGACGTAGCATCTGGATGGAAATGTGTTTGGCTATAGCATCATCTCATCTTTATTTCATAGATTGTGTCTAAACTGGTCTATTTGAAACAAATGGACTGAACAATTTCTTCTTAAGCACTACATCATTTATGAATTTATCCTCAATAAATAACCCAAATTTGAATGTGCAAAGACCACAGGTGTGTCTGTCTGGGCAGACAGAAGATGCAAATATTCTTCCAGCTCGTGCTTTATTTCAGTTCTTCTTACATCTATACACGACTGCACTGAACACTGACAGGCACTTTAAATCTTAATTAGTGTAATTTGCCATCATTTCAACATTTCTCCATACTGGTGCCAGTGCAATGCATGGGCTCAGAAGTCAAGAAGCAAACCTCTTTAATTAGGACTTTTAGAAATAGAAGCTCAATACTTTTTAAGGGAAACGTACTTGTAGCACCCAGTGTGAATAACTCAAGAAAAGAAAGTCAGCACAGCACGCTTGACCAGGTCTTTTTTTTTAGCAACTTATTCACTCATTTATTTTCTTTCTCAAAGCCGTTTCTTTATATAAAAAAGAAAGTTTTTGAAAGACAAATACTATATTCTAAATATAAAACACACACACACACAGACACACAATTTTTAATTCTACGTTACAAGTTGCACGACTCCAGCAGATATCGTTAGGTTACAAAGAAAGAAGAAGAGAAGTGCTTCATAGAGCTATTACAAAAACTAAAAGTCAGCATAGAAACTTTGGGATTTTATATGAAAGACACGAGGTAAAAATCACAAGTGCAGTTAGTGTTTCCACTGCACTTGTGACCGTCTTATGATGCGTGGCCTTTGCCTGCTTTATGTAAGTCAGTGTGACATCTTGGAGAAAAACATCTGACCTCTACTCCTGAAGAATAAATTAATAATAATATAATTTCACTTGAAGAAATTCTTCAGTTTTTCCCACCATGATTTTACTCCAAATATTTAATATCTCGAAAATATTTGAACAACCATCAGATCAAACTTATTTCCAGATTAGGTCGCCGTGTCAACAGCACAAAGCAGCTTTAAGGAGCCAAAAAACGTTTAAAATTCAAGCATTCAAACAAATAGCATGAACTGTAGTTACAGGACACTTCTTATAGTGTATCACCTGATATGCAGGAGAATGGGTGAACGCAGATGCTGCAGAAGGCATCATGAAGTTCTCACACAGAAACTTAGATTATCAGGTTATCCTTGCAGCATCAAAGACACAGTGAGACTAAACGTTTCCAATTACTCTAAATTATTAAGACATTGTCAGATAGAGCGGTTAAACTCCCAAATCCTCTAGAACACGTGCAAAGATGCTGATGAAAGGCTTCACACTCACTCAATCGCACACACACACACACTTTTTACAAATGTCTTTGGGTAACAAGTCTGAATGCAGATAATTAACAGTCAGTAAATGACAGCATCTCTCGTCACCCAGCCATAGAAATGATCTTATATTTGCAGAATACAGCACGACCATCATACACTGCATGAGTCTAAGTGCAGGGCAGCAATTCGCGTACTTGACCTGTCTAATTGGCTCAAATATACTGCCCCTGAAATCCCACAGGCCACATAGACACATCAACACACACATGCTAATATCCCCCCCCCCCACACACACACACACACACACACACACACACACACACACACACACACACACACACACACACACACACACAGATACACAGAGACCCCCTGTCCCCATCGCTTCCTCCTCAATAGCTCTGGCTTCATTAGCAGCGGTTTGCATCATCCCTGGTGAAAACGTCACATGTCATCAGTGACTCCATTCTTTATCACTTCCCGCAGTATAGACAGTGTAACCTTCAGAAACCTGCTGCCCACAATTTTACGTCTTAATTAGGAGCACTGTCACAGGCACCCAGCGCCCCTCGTCCCGATGTGAACGGACAGAGAAGGATGGAGACGGGAAGGGAGTGTGAAAGACGAAGAGGAGGGCAAAGTCAGACACGAAGGTGGCAGACAAAGGCGGCGAGGGAGAAGGAAGGGAAAGATGTACAGTGGGAGGGAGAAAGAGCAAGGCAGACTGGGAAAAGGGGGAGGAAGAAGAGTGGCTGGAAGTTCACAGCGTGCCTTAAAAGAAAAGAGAGAAAGTTTTTGTCACGCAAACCAGATGGCAAAGCAAAGTGTACGCAAGGATTTTCATCCTGTGCTGCAGAAAACACGCATTTAACTTCAGGGCTAAGGATCACATGCTAGTCCTCCACAGCAGCGCTGATAAAAAACTAGAATGTTCTCAGTGGGATGACAATTTTTCAGACCTCGGTTTGAGAAATATGAAACCCAAACGACCCAAAGTGTGACACTACGAGTGCAGTGGGCTGTAACTGGCTTAGATGATGACAGCACAAAGACGTCTGTCCAGAGTTTGCTCACCTTAAAAATATTGAAGGGAATTTCAAACCTATGTAAATCAGGAGAACCATTTAAGTTTTGTGCAAACAGAAAAAATGGGAAATGATCACATAATGATTTAAATATTGTAACTGCACATGTTTCATTACTGCTTTTGTTTAACTCAAAAATAAGTTGATGTAAACTAGCTTACATAAACTAGCGAGTTTGCACAAATTTCAAGCACCAGTTAGATTGTCTCGATCTTTCGAGGCTTACGGTGCACATCCTGCACACACCTCGTCTTCTGCACAGGGACTATTAAGCAAGGCAAGCTGCTTAACCACATTTGAACCAATCATGCTCACGTGCTTTGTCCCTGAAGGCCCGCTTTGAGGCAGGCAAAGTTTGCAGATTTTCCTATGTTTTAAAAAAACTGACAAAATGCTTAAAATATGACAATATTTACTTGAATACGAGGCTCATGCATTGATACTTTGATAATTTTGGTACCCAAGGGCAAGCATAGTTAAATTTAGGTTCCAGAAAATGGTGATTAAGCACCATAAGCTTGAAATTACTCGGCATGTTAAACTATTAAAACATTCTTGCCTAAATACTGTCTTCTGTTTACTAGCTAAGAGTGTTATAATTTTTTAATCTAACTTTAAGATTTTACCTTGTACAATTTTTAAACGCCCGCTATTAGAAGCACGGAAAGTTCAAAAAATAAGGCGGATGATGGTTTTCTGCTGAAGAGATGAAAAGTGGAAGTTGTGTTGGCTAATTGCTCAGCGAGAAAGAGTGAAAATCCGGCTTAGTGGCGAAAACACTGGAGACGCTTGTGTCCTCAGTGTGGGGACAGCTGACGGGTTAACACTATTAAGACTGCAGAGAACACAGGACTGAATGTGCATCTGTGCTCCCCAACAGTGGGATTGGACGCCGCTTTCGAGGCATTCATTCTGAGACACAGATACATAGACAGACGGACCACAGAGAAGCAAAGGGATGACTCAGGAACACAGATTCTTTTTGTGTTTTTATTTCTGCACTTCTATGGAGGCTTTATCTCGTTGGGAGCTCATCAACAAACACGGCTTCAAGATGAATTAAAGATTGTTTATCATCGCAGTATGTTGCGCTTTAGTTTACCTAATTTTTGCTCACGTTTCATTCTGTTTCTTTTGATTTTTCTTTTACGCGCTTTTCTTTTTGCAGTATTGCACCTAAAAATAATCGTTTTCTGCACTTTTAGGCGCACTAAACTACGTATTTCTGGTGTGCCCCTCAGTAAACATCTGCTATTGTGCCTCCGGCTTATACTGATATAAATAAATGTCAAAAAATAATAAAAAACCCACTAAAAGATGCACTTGTGAGCTGTTGTACAGGCATTAAAGAAAGCCATTAGAGCACTTACGCATTAATTAAATCTGTATCATCATTACTCAGTGTAATTGAAGTTGAGACAACCGATCAATTGTAAAAGATCACACTGTCATTAAGGTTAATAAGCTGTTTTACAAACTATCATCATTAACATTAGATAAATCTATTATAATAATAAATGACATATTGATAAAATATGTAGTAAAAATGGGTGTGCTTCTGAAATTGGTGTGGGCAGAGAGAGAAACGGGTGAAATCGTCCTATAAAAATGAAACCTTGATTCTGTTTCTGACTGTAGAAAAAAAATAACTGCACTAAGGATATTTCCAGAGGTGAGAAAGATCCCCCCAAAATTACAACTACATCTGGAAGCCCTTCAAGAGTGTTTTCAATTAGCTACTGTGCTGCTCTGCCAACTATTGTCACATCTGCATCTTTTCTCTCAATCAATTATGAAATACTGTAATTTATTCATGAAATGTTCAGGCTCCAGTTGGTTGAAGAATTTAACCACTGGAAAGAAAAAAGAAAAAAAAGAAGCTTTTTGCAGTATCTTACAGAAGACATCTGTTTAAATCACTGGGCATATACAGTGAAGAGCCTCAGGAGGTTGGAGTTTCTTATCAGAAACATTTTAACACACCTTTAATATAAAACACCCATATAAAAATAATAAAACAATGCTCCGCTGTGTAAATAATTAAACCAGGTTTTAAGCTGCTTTTCTTCTTATCTAAGGTCATGGGGGAAAAAAATTAATTAAAAGGTCAAATTGAATTCAAATTAAAGCATCTTTAAACAGCAGTTGAGCCCACAGTTTATAATGAAAGAGCTAATGCTTAAGTTCATTAGCTTAATTAGGAAGGATGTTAAAGAAACGACAGAAGCCCGGCGCTGAAAGAGTTAACGAGGTGGAGCCGGTAATTGGTTGAGAAGTGACCCTTTCACGGCGGTGACAGGGGCACCGCTAATTCACTTAAATGGCCACTTGAGGCCGAACATTTGGTTCCTGTGAGATACAGTCAGCACCGTGGGGACGTCTTAATATTTAAAAATATTAATGCAATAAAATAAAAGAAGGAAATATTTTTAATAAATCCGTAATTGACAATAATAAGTTTCTGGCTGATTCAGTGCAGCATGTGTCATATTTTACCTTTATTAATTTTAACCATTACTAGTCGGTTTAATAGATACATCATAAGCCTGCAGACGAGAATGCTCGTCTCCCCCTGAAGGCAGTGGCAGTAATTACACACTTACAACACTCACACTGGTGTCTCTGTCTGATAAGCAGCCAGTGCAGTTTTATTCTCAGAAGCTGTAACTGCTGCCCCCCCCCAGTCAGACTAAAAACGGCTCCGAACTACAACAGGTGAAGTTTAGCTGCTGCTGTGTGAACTTATTATAAAAGCAAGTTTAAATGTAACAGATGCTAACTCATACGTAAGTATTTGCTAATATTCCAACATAACTGTCACAAATAAAGTTCAATGTCTTTGTAATTTTAATTTTTGTATTATAACATCACATTAGCATTATTAGCCAAGAGCGCTCAACGAAAAATTCCAGAATTATATAGTTTTCTAATAATTTGTTACAGTTTTTGGAATGTCCACCACATTTGACACCTATTTAATTCCCCAGATATGTTTTCATCACCCTGTGAAGGCTGAAAATGGAAACATGCAAACAGGACCAGTCCTGTAAGAATCGCTTTCTTATGTCTAATTCTGAAAACACCGAGCTAAAACCGCTCAAACTTCCTTTGAGATGAAAATGTCCAGAGGTGGGATGCTTTTGATGTGATATTTAAACGACCTTATTGTTACAAATTAATCATTTATTTTGGGAAACCCTAAATACATAAACTGGGAGGGCGTGTGCGGTATATGACGTTCCCATTTGTCTGTGCAGGAGTCTGTTTGTAAAGCTGAGTGTACCTGAAAGAAACTGGACATCACTCCTTGGCACGAAAATTTTTTTTCAATTTCACGAGCTCCTCCTCCTACAAGCTGAGGTTTTCTTATGGCTGAGTGACCATTCAAACTGTTCACTGATCTAAAGGAGAATCGAATCAAGTTGAATTTTTATTGTCAGAAGTATCCAGCAGGGGTGTCAAAGTGGCTAACCTGTAGGAGCTGTGTTATCGACACGATTTTGAGGAGCAACAGCAGCAGTAAAGAGAGGGACAGAGGAGAAAGGAGGAGGTTGTCGGGGTGTTTATTGTCATGAAGACACATTTCAAGCCTGCGAGCAAATGAATAGAGCCACATTAGTGACACTTCACTGCACCCTCTATTCACAATGGAAGAAAGAGGCTCACAGGGTGAGATGTTCAGCCGGCCACTCGGCATATTTTCCCAGAGAAACATTAAAAACAAGCACAAATATTACCAAAGATCAGTCGGTAGTGATTTTGATTCTGCTGGTAAAAAGTTTAATTCCACTACAGGATGAGAAGGAGTATCATATAAGCTCGTGTTAGAGGCGATATAAGAAAAACAGCATTACCGCAGACAGGAAGGAGCGAGGATTATACAAGTATGAAAACAAGAATTAACTTAAAGACTGCTGCACTGTAGCGTCACTGTGAGAGTTACCATCTGAGGCTCAGAGGCACATGTTTACATGTTTATTCATAGCGTACGTCTGCTATCAAACGCAACGCAAACTGTTTAGAATGGATCTTATTGCATGAAGCTGCGTGCGAGGGCCCTTCACTACATATTAGCCGGCACTGTCACAACGTTACATTTATGTATACAAAATACGATCGGGCTAATTGAATATTCACTGTGAACATATTCCCTGCATAACACGACTCCCTGCTTTCATCTTTTTAAAAATTCAAATCGATGGGAGGAGAGCTTTAGAATATATTACTTCATGTATCCCGTAACCCCCCCTCCAAGTCCTATATGTCTGTCAGGAGGTGAGCTGAGGAGGAGGGCAAAGTGCAGGCGACAGAGCTGGCCTCGGCAAAGCTGACGTTAACAATAATGTAATTTAATTAAAGCCAAGATCCCAGCGGTCCTCGCCAAACGACGGGGCTTTGATTTTAATAGGCTCGGCACACGGCGCCGCCGCCACCGCGCCGACCGGTCTGAGGGGTACTGGGAAAAAAGGCACCGGCAGGACATCAGTTCACATCGTATCAGGCGGAGAAGGAGGGAGGGAAGGAGGGAGGGAGGGAGAGGAGAGGGAGGGACAGCGGGTGCAGGTACCAGCCCCGGCCACCCAAATACAACAACACCGATCAGCTAATGGAGAGGAAAAGGGGAGACCGCCCAACTCGCGGGGGTGCTGGACCGTCCCAGAAAACAGTATCGAGCTCAGCAACACTGGAAAATACTTAATATATAAAGCTGTGCGCAAAGTGGATTTCAGTGCAGAATGAGATTTAAGGGAGCGGGAAAAACACGAGCTAATCCAGCGTCAGACTCTTCACATGCTCGGAAATGACATTAAATCTGGAAGGATATTAAAGCGTCCGACAAACAGCTTGTTTTGTTCCGTTTTCTTTGTTTGCTCGAGAAATCATGAGGCAACACTGAGGCTACAAAAACACAAAATGAAGAGATTACAAGACACAAATAATTTATACTTCAAAATACAGAAAGTGTATAAAATGCACACGTTTATCTCCAAGTAACAAGCTGTTATCTGCCTGCCTGGACTGGTCAGAGTGTAACTGCATATTAAAATGTCCTAAATCTGCGTCATTACTTCAATTAACACGTTTACATTTGCTGTTACAGGATGGTTTTTTTTCTCATTACCAAACAAATCCAAGAATCAGTCTCTGAGAAATTTGGAAAGACCTAAAATTAATTTGTGTGTGTGTGTGTGTGTGTGTGTGTCTGTCTCATGGTGATTTTCTCATGATTCTCCACATTACACCACTTTTCATTTTACTTCTCCAACCAGTCACCACCAACAACAATTAGCTTCCTTTTTATTGGTTAAAGAAACACACACACACACACACACACACACACACACACACACGAGGGCCCCCTCTTCGGTAATCCTGTTACCAGCCAGGTCGTGAACGAGGATGTGCTGGGATGGTGGGGAGGGGGGGGATTAACATGGCGGTCATTATCAAATTTACAGCCAGTCACACGGACATCTGCCCTACTTTTCCTCGGTTAATGTAAAAAGAACTAATCTGGTTAAGAGAGCGTGGGCGCGGCTCGTAAATCGGCGGCACTCCGCCGTAGTTAAAGCTGTCACTTCTCTTGTGGGGGAGCGGCGGCTGAATGGAGCTGTCAGCTGGCTACTTGTTAGGGCTAACAAGGCCGTCCACTGATAGGACTAATGAGGCCCAGGGCCCGGCGCTACCCCACGCAGCCCACACCGCCACTACTTCAGCTGCATTCTCTGCTATATAATGCACACAAGGAGAAAGGACAGAGGGCGAGCTTAAATTTCAGTTACAAATGAATGTAAAATTCAGAAAGTGGATACATTCTTTCCACTTTTCATCAGCAGATTTTTTTAAAAACATCTGATTATTTTTATTTGATTTTTCTTACATATCACTTTTTTAAAAAGACAGGGTTTGGATTTGAGAAAAATATGATTTGTACACAAGAAACACGTGCAAGCTCTGCAGACTGTTGACACGTCTGCAACACTGTGACTTTAAACAACATCTAAATGCTGGAAAACAGCAAAAACTGAAGCTTTTTCTTCTCTTGCGCTCTTTTGGTTGCTCTCTTGAGCGGTAGATTTTCTGTAATCCACTGTTACTAATTCCTGTAATTCCTTCTGATTAAAAAGAAATTATCGGTCACAGGTAAGCGCCCAAGCCGATCTGCAAAATGCCCATTAGGTTTTGTATTAACGGCTTTAAACCCCCTTTGAAAGTATGTGTAGGAGGACTGCCGACAAAGCAACCGTGATGAGAAACTGAGAAAACCTGACAGAGTTTACAAACTCAACAAAAAAACTAAAGGACTTGCAGATTTCCCTGAAATGTTACATTTCACCGTGTTGGCCAGTTACAACATGTCGCCTGTTGTCCGTCTCCTTCTTGAGCGAAGCCCACACAGCACATACGCAGTGTGATGAAGAACAACCCGCGCTTCTCTCTTAGCAGAGCAAAAAGCCCCTGAATTAATGCCTTCATCCTCAAACTGAAGGGATCATTTTAACAGTAGCTGGGGGTTAAACTTCAAGCATGAGCAACATTTGCAGCTTTGTTTTTCAGAGTCAACTCCAGCCCTGTTCGATAAAGCATAGTCTCTTCTCCCAACGCTTCATTATTCGTGACGCCTTGGTTTAATTCCAATTACCCCTGTTAATTAGGAAATCTCATGCTCTCTGATCTCGAGGTTTGTTTCAACTTAATGTCATTTGCCAGGTTGTTTACTTTCGATTAAAGCCTTTTATTGTGAAATTAAGTGTTACATTTGCTTCAGCGAGGCATTTGTCCGTGTGACGGTAAACATCCTGACTGATGTCAACATGCAGGAGTCCTCCCACGTGCATCACCTCGCGTTTGTGCCGTGTTAGCGCTGCTATCGACTCTTTCTTTAGGCATTTGTTAGCGCCGCAATAGCATTTAGGTACCAAATTATTCCTTTCACCAGCTGTGGAGAGAGCAAAACAGCCTTCTCCAGCGCCGAAACCCTACAAGGATGTGTCATGTTTTGGCTTCTATCAGGCATTTATTTTTACACCGAACGATACAGTTTGACGGCTTTATTAGTTTCAAGAAAGATGTTCTCACCATATTCAATGTGGCATTGTAATGCAACGAGACAAAAGCAAGGAAAGCGTGAAAGGATGAGTATGTGTGCATCTGTTTGTGTGGGTTTCTTTTTTTTATATTCAACAAATGTTTGCTCTGCTTTACATACTGAGACGAAGCGACAAAAGATGCAAAGAAAGAAGCTGCTGACGGAAGAATAAACGGCTTGTTGAGAGAGTTTTCAGACATGCTCGGTGGAGTTTTAAAGTTTATCCTCTTTCACAGTATTTTTTTTATTCCCTGTATTGTATAAATGGATCACTGTGCATCTCTCAAGCCCTAACCAGCCTCCTAGTTTCCAGTGCAACTCACAGGTTTGACTTGTTTTTTCACAGGTTTAAATTTGATTGGACAATTAAATCTCAGTGGTATTCAGTCGTAGTCTACAACTGGAGGCATTACTACAAGTCATTTTCACATTAGTACATTAATAATATTTCTCTATAGGCTCACCAAGCCCACCACATGTAGCTGTTCATTGTTTTAAATCATACATGTTCAGTCGAATGTAACATGTTAGACACCAACACATATTGTAAATCAGCGGTGCCCAACCTTTTTTGCGCCACGGACCGGTTCATGTCCGACAATATTTTCACGGACCGGCCTTTAAGGTGTCGCGGATAAATACAACAAAATAAAACTAGTACCGGTACCGAAAAAAAAGAAGATTTATTCATAACACACGTGAAAAGACCCAGGAAAACAGAGTTAACGATAAAAACCATGAATTTCACACCCGAGCCTCGACTCTCGTGGCCCGGTACCAAACGACTCCCGGACTGGCCCAGGGGTTGGGGTCCGCTGTTGTAAATGAACTGGCATATCTTTGTGAATTAAAGATCCTAATCGTTTGTCTTAATCTTAGCTGTGATCATGAACTCTGGTTAAAAGGATGAAACGGTTTCATTTTCCTCTGTAGGAGTTTCTTTAGATCTGCAGACTCAGTGAAAGCTGCAAGTGTACGACACTGGTCGAGAACTACATTAGGACATCGAATTTGACGGATTACAGATGAACAGAGCATCACGATAAAACTCAACTCAACATTTTTTTATGTTTTGTGCGTTTTCTCTGGATGACTTGCAGCCATGCAGAGGTGACAGGAGAGCCTGGTGTATCAGAATAGTTCAGTCCACTTTATATTTATGGATTTTAAATAACCTTACAAAGCATTTCTTACATGTTAAGACTCACTTCCTGTCTGTAATCTGCTAGTTTTTGTTTTGCATCACTGGAAAAGGGTTGACACTGAACCATTTCTCCATTCATGGTTTACCTTGGCACTGAGGCTCTGCCACAATATTAGGTTAGTTAATATTCTGAGTTTTCACCTCAGTTTTGCTGATGCACTGAGCAACTCTTCCAAGGACATTAGCAATTTTCTTTCAAAACAACCAAAAATGTGTTGTAAACGATCACTACTACTACTAAGGAAGAAACTTAATGGAGTCCCTGCTTTGGCGAACATATTGCCAGAAACAAAGTAATGGTACAACTTATTTAAGAAAATGCCTCCATAAACCTCCCAGTGCTCGTCAGACAGATGATGATATGATGAAAGCGTTTCTGAAGATTGTAAACATATTGGACTTTTTTCCGCCATCAGTCGTTCACTCCTTCCACCATCTGCCATTGAGAAAAACTCTGAGAGAAACTTGAGCTCCATTTGCACTGGAAGAACATTTCCCGCAAAATGTGACCTCGTGGCTCGCGATGTAAAAATGCAGTGCAGAGGCCAGAAACAGGCTGCCAATCCTCTCAGCCACGGCCGTGTTTGTTTGCAGTAATTATGATCATGTCTCTGTAATTACTGATGACTTACTGATGTTAAAGGCTTAAATACTGAAAATGAAAAGCAAAAATCGTACTCCACTGTTTGCCTCGGCTCTATTTCAGGAAACAATAGCGTCGCATCTTAACTGATGAAAGAAGATAAACACAAACAGAAAAACACGAGGGCACAACACTGAGCTGCTGAGAATGGAGAACATAAAATGAAGCGTGTATTGCTGTGACCTCCGTGCACCGCGCTCTCTCGCATGCCTGGCAAGCAGACTGTCACCCCTGCCCCGAGTGGCCCTCGGCTCGAGATGGTCCTTTTTAATTGTTTTTACACCTCCCTTTAACGTCCATCGCTTCCTCCCCCTCCTTCCCAAGCAGGTCTGAGGAGTCGCTCGGCTCACAGTCACTTAATTAAATGCCGTCCACAACTCGATCAATGGTTGTTAAATAAAGACACTGATGCTGTCAGAGAAACAAGCACAGGCAGGGAGAGGGATCCACAATCCAGCTGAGGAAGGAGGATTCGTGGGCTCCTTTTGTACCATCCCGGTAGTTTGTTATGTTTTGACTTTGATCCATTCTCCTTTTCTTTAGCTGAGGGAGAATAATCCCCTGATTGGATTTAGCATCTCTAACTATTTAGTTTAAAGGTATAAAACTCGATAAAAACGCAGAACCTTTGCAGAGGTTGGGATAAAATGACATCAGGAGATGGATGTGGGAGGAAACACAAGGCTTCTGTTTCTCTTCTGTGTCCTCTCTCTACCCCTGGGATCAGAACCCATCACCTCGTTAAACTACCATTTCAACGTTCAAGAAGGGAGATTCCTCACCTCCCCACAAAGAAGTAAGTTTTTTCCAATAGCAATAGCGTCAGCTAATACTATTAACCTCCGCGCACACCAGCACACTCAGCCCACACATCCCCCTGGTGAGGAACAGATGAGCCTGAGAGGAACAAATGGAAATTCAACTGTAAATCCTCACGGACTCACAAGAACTCAAAACGCCTTTTTTCTCCGTTTTTTTCTCCTGCGTTTTGATCTGCAGGAGGATGAGGAGGGTTTAATGTATGGTGATGCACCCTGTTTGGACATTTTGTAAACAGCTGTTTTTAGAAAACAATACCTAGAATTCAGAGGTAGGCGTTGGAAAATGCAGAAAGAAATGCGTGCACGCACACCGCCGCCTCTTCAAAAAGAGCCTGAGAGAGCATCAGAATAAGGCCAACCTCCCTCTCTCCCGCCCTCCCCTTCTCTCTCTGCCACCTTCCTCTACCTGCTGTCCCCAGTCGATCCCCGGCAAAACTTGGCGGCAGATGTTGCTGTGCTAAGTTGGCTCTGAAGTGCCTCCCCGGCTCCCTGGTCTCACCAACAACACAGTCAAACCGCATTAGATCTCTTTATTTGTGCCTGGGGCAAGTTCGGCACTGCAGCTGTGTCCACCCCCACTCTACCTTTGGTGTTGAAGGCCCTTGGGCGCTAAATGTGAGACCACAAAAAAAAGGGAAAAAAAATTGTTTCACTCTCATTTTCTGTCTCTCTTCTGCATCTGCTGACAATCCAGCGGTCTGGCTCCGGGCGGCAGCACTGAGGGAGGGAGGGAGGGGGAGACACAAAAGGAGACTGCTGGGAAAGAGAAGGGGGAGGGATGGAAGCATGGAGAGGAGCGAGGGGGTAGCACGGACACCCGGGTCCCCGTGCAGAACAGATGTCTGCGACAACCTGCTTCCTTACACCTGTACGAGTCCTTGTAACCCTGCGGAAGCAGCGTGTTGAAAAATTCATGACCCTGGAGGTTTCCTGTCCGCCTTCAAAGACCGCTACCCTCCTTTCCTCGTCCCCTCCCTCTGCCGCCGCCGCTCTCCTCTCTCTGTCACTGTCTGCTCTGCCATCTACACCTAACCTGTCACTGGACAGTTCAGACACCTCACACTTTGATGAATCTGTTCAGAACGATATCACACGTGTCTCAGCGGGGCCAGGCTGGAGAAGCACAACAACAGCAGCGCGTACGGATTCGAAATAAGCTCTCTAACAACTAATGAATGTCAAATATGAGATATTTGCCATGATAACATAGATGCATGGAAGCTCCCAAAGCATTTCCACTCCAATCAAAAGGCAACATGTGACACCAGCGCCAGTTTTATCATAGAGATTGGAAAAATACTAAAATGGAAAATGAAATGTAAAACCACAAATCGAGATAAACAATCAGGTCTAGGCTCCATTTCTTTCCTCACATGTTCCAGACATGATGTAGTCTCACTAGTGGAAATACTCTGGTTTAGGAGTATCATTAAATCATTCAGGATGTCTGACCTGTAAGGATCCCAAGTCCCAAAAACTCTGAGAATTTGTGTTGTTAACAAAAGATTCTCAAAAAACTAGCCTGGAAATTGCTACAACTTAGCAGTTGACTGTCTAGTTTCAGAGTTAGAAAGTGAATCAAATCAGCTGAACGGTTCATTGGATTTCATATTTGTGGATAGAATCAAGGATGAAAGATTGATTGAATCTTACGAAACTCACATGAAATCAATTACATGTTAGCAACACAGCTGAAATTCAACTGTGAGCCAGTAGGCGATTTAAAATAATCATCTCCAAAATGCGATTAGGTTTCAAAACACCTTCCACTGCTTCTCAGTTGAGACATCACTTCAAACACACTTCGTGGCCCTCTGTTTGATTCTCTCCCGCGTCCTGTGTGTACGATGTTGATCACAGACTTAATGTGGACGCAGTGATCGGCATGAGAATGAAGCGAGACTTCAGCAGCAGCAGCCTTCCCTCCTCCGGCCGACGTGCTTTGACATAACTTGTGTACTCACTGGTGGGCTTCACTCTGTTTCCAAACAGGTTGCTCAGAGCGACAGAGGTGACCCCTTGTGTGGGAATATCAGTCATCTTCTACACAGCTGGAGCAGCCGTGATGTTTCCACATTCAGACAGTTGGATGAATACCGGGCAGGGGAATTCCTGTCACTTCACGAAAACCAAGCAGGTAAATATGCACGTTTAGTCTCATCATGAAGCCTTTCAACAAACTCAAAGAGCATCAGCCTATTTAACAAACTTTTAACAATTTATTTTGTCACTTCACATCATACTTGAGTTGTTTACGCTCTTGTAGAGAATAACTGGTTGATGCTCAGTCGCTTAGGAAGGCAAACAGGTTTGAAACAGATCACGAGACCTCTAATTGACTTCCACCGATGTTTATTTTATGTCTTGACTAACTTGGTTAAAAGGCTGTCACTTTAAAAAGTCCAGATTACACGTTACTACAGCTCCCAGCACCTCAAGGTGTCGCAAATCCTAAAACTGAGCTCTATAATGTTCTATATTGATCCATCACTGATGTATCAACAGCAATGGTTGAACTCAATACTCTGTATCGTATCTCAGTATCTTCACTGTGACACTGAGGTACACCACACTGTACAAATGAGCAAAAATTTTAATTGGCTACTGGTCGTCATGACAATGACAAACATGAAAGGAGAGAGTGTGGTTACTGCTGAGTTGAGAGACTTGCATATATAACTACAGCTCAAAAAAATCTAATATGTATAAAACAGGTGAAAAATGTGGAAAAAATCTTCTGTTTTTAAATAGAAAGAGAAACGAAATCTATGAAGAAGAGCGTCCAAATGTTCACATTACTACAGTCAGCCTATACCACATTAGATCTGCATAAATCAGAGTTTCAAACAACCTGTTTAAACTCCCTTCCTCCTCTTTTCAAGCAGTGCTTTTCTCTGATTGGCTGCCCCTCTCAACAATAAAGTTTGATCAGCAGGTGGGTGGAGCTTCTGCGCTCACAATCAGAACTGCATGTCTGAGATGACCATATTAGGGTCATCTGGGCTTACTGACATCCTGCAGTACATAAACTGATTTTAGTCCATACTTTAACCAAGTTAACATGAGCGTCCAAAGTCGTATCAGAATGATGGATCATAAGAATATCTGCTAATGTAAAGTAAGACTGTAAGACTCTATATTAATACAAACATCTCACATCTCTTAAAAACAAAAGCTGGAATTAAAAAACAATTAAAATCAGCACTGGCTCAGAAACATCAGTGTCTGCATGGCTTTAAAATACTTTCATTCAAATTTTGGCGACACACGTCGCAGTGAGATTCTGATGAATTTTAACCACTATATCTAAACATCTTCTAAAATGTGATCTGTCACATCACTACTCACTGGAACTATGAGAGTTGTTATCTATTTTTACCAGTGCATCTTCTGGCATTCTGAAATTTGCTAAACAGCACTGTGACACCCCGAGTAGCAACTGGCAGGCTCACAGCTGGCCCACTGGCTCGGGTTTTTTCCATGTTGCAAAACACGACTCCACTTGAGAGATTTGCAGCCTGACATCATTCTCTAAACTACTAAAAGCTTGGATGGTTCCTGCTCTCTAACCTCGGTGAAGAGGAAGATGCACAGAAGTTGGAGACAACAGGGAAATAATGTATGTGCACCATACAGGTGCAGATTTTTTGGCCCATTCGCCTGCACAGCTTGTGCCCGTGAAGCACCGTCCTTTGGAAAGCGATGAGAGTTTGGAAGAGTCCGCGCATTTCTCTTTCAAGATTCACGTTTGGTTTTCCCCTGGCAGTTTTAATACTAATACATTTCTGCTGTGTAATGTTAAAAAGGAGACTGACAGGGAATTTCTAAAATTACCTCACAGACTTCAGAAGAAGCAGCCCAGGAAAAGCCAAGGACGTGTTTGTGGGCCACAGTAATATAGCTGCTCCACTTGTCTGCAACTTGATTCTAATCTCACCATTAATTCTGACATTTGGCATACAGCACAGCGAGCACAGCAGATTGTATTGTGTTTGGATTGTAGTCAGCAATTAAAATATATAAAAATATATAAAAACATCTGGTTAACTGACTTAGCAGCAGGTTTCACTGTGCCGATTTGTGGAGTCGATTTGCTTCCTCTTCTTTTACACTGGTTGAAAAACACACACCAAAAAACCCAGAGCATAACCATATTAGGTCATCCCTGTCACGCTTCCTTCTGTGAGTATCTGCAGCTGCAGCTCACATTGGCTCCCTTAGGTAACAACAACACAAGGCACAACTTGTGCCAGCAGCTTCCTCTGCCGAGAGGAGCTGCGATACAATACAACAATAAAACAATGAGCTCTTAAGTGTAACTGCGGTGACTTTAAAGATTTGGAGGGATAAAAGTATTCCTATTAAGGCATAGAGGGGATTAGGGACTTCATGGAATGGTTACAGGAACATTTACCACTTAAAAAAAGAAAAAGAAGAACATCCACGCTGCTGACTACTGCAGGATATTTTCTATTTTTGCTCCTGTGTACTATAAACTGCACTGATGACCACTGATGAGACTTTGACTCACTGCCTCAAGCTGTTGGTTTGTGCAACTAAAAAGCAGCACTGCACAATCTTTGCACACGTGTACACTTCACTCTCGGTATGACTTCCTCCTGCATAATTCACCAATCGCAAATGAGTTTGTATTTTTGGCTAATATGCAAATATTTTGTTTCCATTAGAGCAAATTACCGGTGCTGAGAAGCTTCGAGTTTGTTTTAGGTTTGAGAAGAACATCAGGGATGAATTTTGACTTACCTGGTCTTCTGATGTGGGTCGCATGAGGGACACTCGGTCGTACTGCCGCCGCATCAAAGCCCACAAAGCATCGAGACGACCCTGATGAAGCACAGAAACGGAACTGTGTCGGTTGTCTTTATTTACGTAATCTTGTGTAGATTTTCAAAACCAGTGTTTCTACAGACTGATCTTTAAGGTAACGCACAAAGCATTAGACATCCATGGATGCCGTTTTCCACCGTAGATGCCAGTCGTGGCCTCTTAAATGAATATTCGACCATTCTCTATTTCAAGAGTTTCACTTCATGGTAATAAAAAAAGTCTTAACAGTTCACAGGGAATCTAATTTGAAGCGTTTCTTTTCAACTACCCAAAGACAGCTTTAACTTTTAACCACAATTTAGAGATTTTCACATGAGTGTAATTTGCTGGATGAACCTTGGAGAACTAGTAAATGGGCCTTTAAGCTGAGACTTTTCCTATCAGTATCATTTAGAAGTACCCAAAGTAGGAAAAGAAAAATCCTAAAGTCAGTCAGTAACTCTCACCTTGATAGGAGTGTACCATTTGTTCTCGGGTGGATGGTTGGGAGCGGGCTTTGGAGTGGGCCGTTTGATCATTGGCTCCTCTACATCCTGTGGTATGGACACTTTGGCATTCTTTGCTTTCTCCAGCCGGGCCCCCTCCTCAGTAGAGCCTTTTTCCCCCCAGCGCACCTTGAACAAGAAAATAGAAACGTTAAATGAGGGCAATTAAGCAGTTAAACACCTGATTGGTCCATCAGTCTGAGAAAAACTACAGGAAATAAGATTAGAGATGCTGTGAGGACTGTCTGTGATCACTACAGCAGTGTGTCAGCGTGATGAGCCTGGCCAAACACCTCTATCTGTGACCAACTTTAGCTTCAGGACCACAGCTTCAGTAAAAGATCTGTACGTGTTGGAAAAATCACTCGGATTCTTTTATCAATAAGGACGTTTACATTTGGTATAATGTGTTATTGTGTGTGTGTGTGTGTGTGTGTGTGTGTGTGTGCGCGTGTGTTGGGGGGGTGTCAGCGTGTGAAAGCAAGCCTGTGTGTTAAGTAAAGCTGTCCTGCTTTTTAATTGAATTCATCACATCTGTTACAAGGAGGAGATAAAAAAAGGAAAAAAAACCCACCGTCACATGAATGGGGTGAGGTGATTAATTAGCAACACAGTTTTCAAGCTGTAGGTTAAGCCGTGACAATATAGAACAGCTTTTCAGAATCATCTCTGGGATACATCGCCGGCCTGCCGCATCATCAGGAAAAGAGAAAGGCTGCCATGAATAAAAGATACATTGTCACCTCAATAATCGTTTGAAATGCTGGCAGCGGCAAAGCGGCGGAGGTGGTTTTCTCAGCATGACGTCTTAAATGTGGATGCGGAGGAGCGGACTGGTTGGTCTTTACAAGCAACTCGTTATCTATCAGTGGGGTGACGGCGGGGAGGGAGTGGGGGCTTCAGATGTGGAGACGCGCCTGTTGATGGGAATCAACACGCTAGTGGAAGAACAGAGAAAGGTAACAGCCAGGATTGGATCTCAGCAACACTCTGGGGGGGAAAAGTCAAGAGGTAGGAGCTCCCCGAGGATGCTGGGAAATCCCTGCCATGCCACCAACTTCCTCGGGGCTAGGTAGGAAGGAGGGGGAGGGGCAGCTCGCTTTTAAACCTGAATTCCCTTCGGAGGAGGCGGATAACAAAGCGAGCTGCCAAGGTCTGGAAGTTGAGACGGGGGAAGCAGAGAGGAGAGGTGGGTATGTCAAGTTGACAGCAGCACTCAATCTTTCATCCCGGCTGCGACTTGATCCAATCAGCCCTCGACGGCCAAGGACGAGATGGCAGGGCCTGTCATGTCGGAGGCATCAGTGGGCTGACGAGGACAGCGGCCCGGCCGGTCAGTCAGCCAGTCAGTCGCTCGGTCGGTGGGTTTCTCCTCCTGATTCCTGCGTAACTCAACAAAGTTCCCGCCTCGCAGAAAAGACTGAACATGATGATGCAAGTTTACGGGACCACACATATGTGTCATTTCCTGCTGTCTGCATTTTGACCTTTGGAATATTTCAGCTGTTTTTGCTTGTTTCGTTCAGCTTTTCACTAAGAAAGAACGGAAGCAGCATGTTGGCCAATAGTTTTGAGTTTCTGACCTCCATCCGACTGATCCCTCCGACTCCTCTTCCTCCGTAGTACGAGGCATCCACAGTTGGCCACTTCTTCTTGGGCAGCGGCTCAGGCTCCTAAGAAATAAACACAGAAAACAAAACCAGGAAACACATAGTTGTGTGTCAAATAAGAGTGTGTGCAAATTTTCTTTCCATATTTATATGTATGACATTAATCAGAGTCACTGTAATGACAAAGGGGAGGAAGTGCAATGATGTGTTTGCTATTGTTCTATTTTCTTTCGTCCATATTTGTCCCTGCACACCAAAACAACGTTTCCTTTCATCGGGAAGATGTCACTTTGTCAGGAAGGAAGGGAAACGTAGGCCTTACTCCTGGCTCAGCGCGTGTTCAAGTGCAGAGGGGAAACCGTTCGTATCGCTCCGCTGACGTTTACAGTTCCATCTGCCGCAAACTGAAAATGCTGCAGTGGGATGGGATCAACTACCACACAGGGTAAAGCTTTCAGAAGCATTTACACTGTAATCCTGTGCCCTGCAGAAAAGAACTAAACAAAACTGTAGCATCATGCTAACGTGTTTGGCAAAAATTCAGCCAATGATAAGCCAGATATTTAAATGTCTACTTTACGCTACAATGTTTCTGGAACTAAACTAAACTCAGGCGGGTTTTCTGCTATAAATTTGTTCGTATTTAACAAAATAAATGCGCAGACATTCGTTTTTGACTCTCTGAACTAACACAGCCCTCAACGTGTCTGTGCTCTCTGCTCATATTAAGTCGTTTTTTGCTTTTTAAAAAACTTATTTCAACATTGCACTCAACAACAAACACATCCTCCCTAACAAAGTAGGGGTGACGTGGGCTGCGAGTTTGAGACCCCCGTTCTGGGGGGGAAAAGTCAAGAGGTAGTAGCTCCCTGAGGATGCTGGGAAATTTAGTGTAAAGCTTTACAAGCAGTACGGTATTTTACTTTGCTTTTAAAAACCTGCAAATGATTTTCACCAAGGAGGTTGAGTAACTCCATCGGCAACTCTCTGATTGTCTAAACCAGGGGTGGGGAACTCCAGGCCTCGAGGGCCGGTGTCCTGCAGGTTTTAGATGTGTCCTTGATCCAACACAGCTGATTTAAGTGGTTAAATGACCTCCTCAACAAGTCCTGAAGTTCTCCAGAGGCCTGGTAATGAACTAATCATGTGATTCAGGTGTGTTGACCCAGGGTGAGATCTAAAACCTGCAGGACACCGGCCCTCGAGGCCTGGAGTTCCCACCCCTGCTCTAAATGTTATAGACAAGTTAAAATGGTGAGGTTTGGTCCAGCTTAGGGGTGATTAAGTATCACAAAACGACCCGGATCCACTTATCCGTCTGGATACAGAGATTCAGTTCAGGAATGGTGTGAAAATTTAGATTTTACACAGTGAAATCTAAAATATTAGACCTCAGCTACATACTTTGATATTGACTGTTTCCCTCTGGAATTTAATTAACTAAAATAATCAGTTAAACATTAAAATCTTTTTCTGTTAATGAATCTTGTATTGCAGAAGACGCTTTTTGATTCAGTCTTTTACGATAATCGTTAGTCAGTGAAGACGAAAGGTGTATCACAAGCACCAACTTTTCTAAAGTCATTTTTTGAAGGAACTGCTCGACACGTTGGGAAATATGCAATCTGACTTCATTTCATCATGAGAAGAAACAAGCTCCATCACTCTCATGTCTGTGTGCAGAGCTGGAGCTGGGATTACTCTAGTTTAGCAGAAAGACTGAAATCACGGGGCAAACAGCGAGCACGCCTCTGTCCAAAGTTCAAAAATCCATCTACCAGCTCACTAATTAAAATTTGATCTTGTTTATATGATCTGTACACAAACAAATGTAAAAGGGACACGTTATGGTTTTAGTTTTAGTCTGAATTGGCTCGAGTTAGATGCCCAATGCAGCGATAACGGCCCTGTGAAATTCTCAGAGAGACGCTCAATAATCCTGATTCTCAAAACGTGCAAAGTTTCCCTGAAATTTCAGTGCTGCACCATTCTGAGCTCTGGAACCTCCTCTGACTCATTTTCTTCTTTTGCACCGCACAGATTTTCAAACCTGAAAATAAAACAATTGTGACTCACGGGCGGTGGAGGACGAGATGGTGGAGGCGGCGGCGGCGGGTCCTTGATGACCTGGATAAACAGAAGAAGCAAAAGAGCGTCAGCACAGCCCGTCAGGAGACGCATTGGGACACGCACAAACACACGCGCTCAAACCTCATCAAGACGAGCGCAGACAAGGCTGACAGAGGTGATTCGTGACAGGTGACTGAGCCAAACAGAAACATCCCTGAGCTCATCTCACGGTGGAGACGCCGTCGCTGCCAGCCTGTTTTGCAGCAGCGACTGCTGCCCCATCGCGTCACTGACTGCTGATTACAAGGATTCTGCTTGTAAACCAACATCAGGGGCCCCCCGTGCAAAATAAAGAAAAGCTGAAAATCAACTTGTTGACAGGGGAGTCTTTGGGGCGAGCGCCGCTGCCCGTTTAGCTCTTAATTAATTGGATGGGGTTCAGTGCTTCCACGCAATCCCCCCAATCATAAAGTCCTAAGGAGTTAATTAGCTCCAATGAGATACAGAGGAGGAGGCTTGGGCTCAGCTCCAAGCCCCGTCTGAAGGGAAGATGAGTGGCGGCAAACACACACAGAAAATACAAGAAAACACACACACACGCGCACCCTCACCCACATATAACCAGGACACGACTCTCCCAGAGCAGAGTGACCGGCCAGCGGCATTGTTTGTGACAACACTGGATGAGAGGGCACCTGAGGAGCAGGTTGTCCACAATGTGATTCCACTCAAGGACAAGATGCCTCGGCCGGGTTTTTCAGATGTGCACGGCAAAGCAAAGAGAGGCCTGACAGTGACATTTGTCAGGTGTCAGTCAGACGCTTCACATACTGATGTCCGACTCTTTACTGAAGACGCTTCTGCCACTCACTCACCAAAAACCCATCTGTGAGCGGGCTGGCGCTGGAAAGACCGAGGCGCTTTATTCTTCGGTGTTGTCAGTTGCTGTAGGTCACAGCCGTCACGTGAAAACACAGGCCTGCACACTTGCAGTTTATTTATGTTCTTTTTGCATCTTTAATGCTTTTTAATGGTTTTTAACAAGTTTTCTTTTATTTTGTGTATTTTTCACAAGGAAACTAAGAGAAAGTCACCATGCAAGTCAAGTTTTACATAGTGAAAAATCGATAAACTCAAAGAAGTCCAGTCGCTTCTCTTTCCAAGCTCCTCAGATTAGCACCATTGGATGACTCGTCCAGCAGCTGATCCAGCAGGTAAAAATACCAATACAGTCCAATATTTTGTACTGTTTCCACTTGCGATAGGGTTATGGATGAACTGGCACTAAATATTTTCACTACAACACGTTGATGCTTTTAAGATTGACCCCAGCCAGTTTTTTTAAATGAACAAAGTCTCTGTTTCACGACTTGAAGTTCATCAAACGGTGTAATTTAAACAGACGGCAGCTCACAGTGAAGATTTTAATTAACTAAATCATGCAGTATTGCAGAATGGCTGTGTGGAGATACTGTGCGATATCTTAAAGTACAGTGAGGTCACAATCTCTTCTGAATAATGTCTCCATTATTACTCAATTAATCGATTAACATGCCGGTGACAAAAACTTTTATTTATTTAACTATAGAGCAAATCATTTATAGTGAAGGCAGGGAGATGTATCTTCTTACAAATTCAGTTCAACTTTCCTTTTTTCTGTTACTGTTTGTTGAAAGTCTTCAGGTTTTGGATCAAAGTCATCAAACTGAGCTCAGGAAGTGTTATTGGAATTTTGTGGGACATTTATTCAAACCTAAATCCTGATACAAAGGAAAAAGCTTCTGTTCACCTCCTCGCCCACTCCCCGCTCCCCACACAGGGGTGGACACAGTAGGTGCCCTATAAATGCAGTGCTTATAATTGCACTAAGGACATATCTCAACCTGAGGTGCGCTGCAAAGTGGAAAGCTGACCTTTGTTCATTAGTCATCAAGGACAGATACCACAGTGTCAGAGCTGGTTATGCATTTGCTAAAGTGGTTTCGGAGGGAAAAGGAGCGATGTAATTACGGCATATCATAGATCCTAACAGCTGTTTCATTCACTCTTAAGCTCAGGGACGCTATCACACTCTCTGCTTACTGTTGTCATTAGAATAATGAAAAATAATCAATTAGGGTTAATTAATTCCTTTGTAACACACAACCGGCTGTAAGCAAATCTAGTAAAGGGCTACTGGTGGCCTCGCCATACGCTGATTAACATCATTTCAGCCACACCTTACGTTCACAGGATTATCTCTTTTATTAAGTAATTATGCAGCAGATTTCCTGCACATGTTGTGAGACAAATAAAGCGTCACACAAACGCTCTGCTGCTCTTTCCCAGCTACCTGATGGACAGATGTGAAGAGGAGCAGCGCGGTGGCATAATTAAAAACTAAACCACAGGATATTTCGCCATCTGACACAAGCCCCAGCGGCCCGCCGCCGCAGCCACGACACCGGGGGGAATTGGACCAATCAGAGGCACTCGGGGTATTGTCCCCATATGGCCGTCTCCGTAAACGTCCAACTGGACTTTATAATCTGTTCGTTCCCAACCTTAAGCTCGAACCGTGTCGTGTCAAGCTGTTTTGGGAGGCTTATAACGACGGATCAGTGGCAGATAGCATATTCGAAAGTTTAAAATTGCTTTAGGTCTTCATCTGCGGAGAAACTGTTTGTACGAGAACAAAACAAATAAAAAAATCAACTGAAAGAGAACAAAGACGACAAAAGTTCTGCAAGAACAAGAAATAATTAGAGATTAATAACATATTAAGGACCAAATGAGTCGCAAATGTGTCCAAAAGTGCATCCAATTTAGCAGCGAATAGTTTGTAATTTGGATAAACTGGCAATGTAATTTAAAACGGCATCTCCAATCCTGAATCCTTTGATTTGAACTAAAGGCGATGCCATTCGAGTTTAATTTCCAAACAAATCATAAACAAAGAAATTACCACTCCACAGCTTGTATGACCTCTCTCCTGGCATCGGTCCACGCGGGAGAGAGAAGGGGAGAGAGGGATTGTGGGAAAGAGGTTGGGCATGTGTCTCTGTGTATGTGTATGTGTGTGTCGAGCGTGTGTGCGCGGCCTCATCCCGACTGCTGAAACCTGGCAGACTGGGGGTTTAAATATTAACAAGCCACACATGGCCCTCCTCTTCTGCCGCGTCCCCCGATGGAAGGCAACAGCAGCTCTCTCCACCAAGACAAACACGTCCACCGCCAGACATGCTGCAGGGGGTTTACATTTTAATGCCTTTGTTGGTTTTCCAAAATATGCTTCCATCTCATCCTGGATGGGATCCCTTCAGGTCCACAAAGCCAGGTGACGTCTATCATTTAAGGGCCGGTGCGGGTGAGCGGGAACAGAGGTCCGCCGCGAGGGTCGGCGGAGTAGAGGGTAAATTTGCCTTTATCAGATCTCAATAGAAAAAGGCAGAGACAGAAAAAAGAGGCTGCGCACACCATCTGTAGCCCCTCTCTCATAGCCTCAAACGATAATCTGTTGTGGATTTTTGTAAACGGTTAAGCGGGGGAGACTTTATTTCCAAAGGGGGTGAGGCCAGAGCGAGGTTTTTAAAACAGTACTCTTTTTTTTAACCAACTAAACCAAAGTTTCAACTCTGGACAAAAAAGCAAAAATATTTTCTAGTCATAAGTTATGACTTTAAGAGCAGATTTCAGATGAATTAATTAAACGCAGCCTCAAGTTCCACTTTAAAACACCCCGTACACATGGGACTGGAAATGTGGTGACTTGTGGAATTAATGAAGAACCTCCCAACCTCCACAGAGAGAGAATAAAAAGCACGACCAAGAAACACAAAACTAAAAAAAACTAAAAAACCTTATCCCTAAGCAGAAACATTTAAGTCATAACCGGCTGTTTCCACTTTTCACACTTTTAGGACCAAAACGAAGGAACAAAAGAACATTTTTGATCATTTTACAGCAGATGTGTGTCTCTGTTTCAACATCCTTTACTCAATTTATGAGGATGAAGCTGAAAAATAATCTGTCCTGTCAAGTACGTGGAGAAAGATTTTTGTCCGTTTCATATGCGGTATATGTGTGCATTATACACTGAGCCACCTTTGTAATTATATCTATTGAACTGCCTGTTAATACAAGTGTTATATCAGCCAATCACATGGCAGCAACTCCAGGAATTAAGGGAGGTAGACATTGACTGTTGTTGGTGGCAGACAGGCACTGCTGGGAGTTTCCCACATAACCGTCTCTGGGGTTCACAGATAATGGTCCAAAAATAAGAAAATATCCTTTGAGTAGCAGATCTGTTGATGTTGAGTCATAGGAAGGCAACAGAAAGTCAAATAACCCCTCGTTCCAGCCAAGGTTCAGAAGAAGCCGCCTCGTAACGCACGACATGTCAAACCTGCATCGATCGATCCTGCCTGTATCTGCAGTTTGGAGCGGCGGCCTTTTAGTGTCAGCTGAGCTCAGTTTAAAGGTTGCACTGTTGCTGAGCATCTCCGTCTCTTTGTGACGACAGCGTGCTCGTCTCCTCATGGCTGCTTCACAGCACGCCGCGAAGCTCAAATCATCTCCAGCCCATAACAATGAGTTCACTGTCCTCCAAAGGCCTCCACAGTCACCACATCCAGTCGAGCATTTTCACTTTTGTGTTAGTCGGGTGAGGAACAAACAAAAATCAGCAAAAATATTCACTCTTATTTTTTAGTGAAGTACACGCACAGGCCTCTGGTCTTTAGTGGGCGGGTTTTAAACAGCAAAGGGAGAGCGACAGTAGAGGGACGTTTTATTTAATCCAACTTCTGCCTAATGCAGGTTTAAATAAACAATATTAGCAGCACTGAGGAAGAATAAGAAATATTCATAATAGTGTATCTAGAACATGATTGAATAGATGTGTAAAAGTGTTTTAAGCTGAAGCAGGACATGATGGATTCTAATGCGATAAAACCGCTAAAAGTCTGTGTGATTATTCTGAATCCCTTCAGTCCCCAGGTAGGCCCGACATTAGTCCTAAACAAACAGAGACTCTGGTAACTTTCATGCAATCTGTCACTCACATCTTTCTGCTGCTGGTCTATGTTATTGTTTTTAACAGTCTGTTTGTGTAAAGCGACTTCTCCACATATAGCATGTGCAGCAATCGGCCGCTGGTCTGCAGTGCTCTGCGGTGTTGCTAAACCAGTGTGACTTATCGCGGTAAGCGGGAGGTGACGAGCTTGAACAGATGTTCGGCACCACTTCCCTTCGGCAAGGCTTGGTGAATAACACCGAGCCTGCCCGTCACCTCTTTGTGCTTTTTAACTGGTGATTAAACTCCATCTTTCACCCAAATTAAGTCAGACTTTACAAGACATGCTTTTTCAAGTGACCTCATCTTTTTCAGCAAGGCGGTGCTGTATGTGCCGCAACAGGATGTTTACAGCTGTCAGAGCAATACGAGGGAAAAAAGTGGGTGATAGGGTTTATCCTCATCAGATTTACAGGACGAGGCAGAACAAAGAGCAGCAACACTTTAGCGTGTTTTTCTCCCCACAGTCGAGAACCCGCTCTCATCTCCGCTCAAAGCCAGATTTAATTCATTTATCAGTTTTGGTTGACCAAACATGACTGTGCTGGTTATAGGCGGTGTAGCAGCACTCACCACTTTGCAACACAGAGGCCACAACCACCACATGAGGGCCAGGGCCACGAGGAGGAGCAGCACCAGGAAGACTATCGCCACCACAAAGCCGTCCGACTGAAGGAGAAAAGGAAAAGGCAAAACAGTCACACAGCTGGAAACAACTGGATGCGTCAAAGCTAGAGGAGAAATATTAAAAGTTTGTTAGAAGGAATACGAAATAGAAACAAAGGGGAACACGCGGTCGATAACAGCTAAATCGGAGCAAGCGTATCGTCTTACAAAAGAGCAGATGTTTCACAAAGTGTCTATAAAACTATGACATTGCTTCATCATATGAGAAACACTGAAAAAAAGGAAGTTCTGCTCAAACATAACAGGAAAACTTGTAACCTTATAGTCAGGCCATGTTTTATGCATCACTTCCTCAGTTATAAAATCAGGAAACGCAGCTTCATGTTATTAAAGGGACTTTAAGTTTAATCTGGAATGTGAAATATCAGAGCTCAGCATTAAACTCACACATGTGGTAGCAGAGATGGTGTGGGCACTCGAGATGAAGGACTTGCCGTTGTTAAGGCTGATGAGAACATCCATTTTCCTGTAAAGGAAAGAGTTTAATTAGTATCAGAGGAAATTAAAGGAAACAGTAGGAAACAACATTAAAACCTCGTCTCACTTTATCCTGCCAGTTCTCCCACGTTTGTCAGAGAAGAAAAACACGTTTGCATTTCCAGGGAAGTTCACTGTGTTGGAATTTTCGTCATACGTTTTCTGTTTTTGCAAACTTTGTGATTAAAGATACTTCAACTGTAAACATCGGGTCTCAGCTGATATCTTTTTAATCTCCAAGAAGGACAAGCATCGCGCTGCAGCTTGTGTTTTTTTTGCAACATCGTGCCCTCAGTCCTGTCTTACAGGGGCTAAATGTCACCTCAGCAATTTTCCTAAAAGACTTTTTTTTGACCTCCAACCAGCGCAAAAATAAATAAATAAATAAATTAAAAAAATCACCTGTGTCCATAAAATCAGGATTTAATAATAAAATGAAATTTTGAATATTGTAAATTTTTATTATAATGTAATTCAATTCATTAAATATACATGACTTTTTATTTTCCAGGCCCCTTTGAAGTACTGCAAAGTACCTTTAAATATACTAGGACACATGTTTCACAGACACTCTATTCAACCTCCCAACCCCATTCATAACATAAGCTGGCCTTTAACATCCTAAAGCAATGATGTCAAACTCATTTTAGTCCAGTTGGTCCCACTTTGAGGAAGCCATAACACTACAGCATCACAGCTTATATGAAACACACACGCCTCTAAATTTCTCATTTTTAAATAAGTATAAAGAAGTCTGCTCAGAGCTGCCGCTCTGCTGGCTGAAGGCTACTGCAGGAGCCCAACTTTGAGTCTGCTCTCCAGATCTTTTTCTGCACGTCACCCCACTCTTTCCCTGGTTTCCTGTCCTCTCTCTCCTCTTCCCTCTCTAATAAAGCCTAAATGCCAAAAATTATTCTAGAAGCTTTTTCTATTTAATTTTCAAATGTAACAAACCATCCCTGTACAAACAGCCTGAGTTCTCTTCAGAAAAACACAGAATGTATCTCAGTTGTTGTACATCCAGTAAAGCTGGAGTAGTTACAATTTAACTGAAGGATGTGAAAAGACATAAAATCATCACATGTAAAGCTTTTGTATCTAATATGAATCAGAGATCCTGCTCAGATTTGCACACATTTTTACTCATGTGTAGTCATACTGGTCATGCATTACTACACCGTAAACAGCAACGTGGTTTGTTTTTAACAAAAACGTGTAATTAATGACTTCACTGTAATTTTATCACACGGCGAAGCCATCCGGTGCGCCAAACGGGATCATCAAATCTCGCCCCCGAGCCTCATGTTTGACACCGCCGTCTTAGAGGTAGCAGCACTGTTTGGGAAGCTTTAATTGCTTTTTAAGTAACGAGTTGTTGCCAAGCAACATTATTATTTTTACCTGTCTCTCTTCTACCGTGCTACATGTGTGTGTGTGTGTTTAATCAATCTAACAATATGTATTCAGTGTTATTGAAAACAGTTTTGTTCTCCCTGATAATACTTTGCTCTGCATCAAGACTTTAAAAATAGAAGAGCTCTATAATTCTATCGTTGCTCTCGCAAATCCTGTTCTCACAAACGCTAATAAGTCCTGGAGTCATGTTAGCACAATGCTCAATAAAGACAACAATC